>NC_086107.1:112300029-112989195 GCF_963921235.1 Mobula hypostoma
AGAGTTAGGCCATTTGGCCCATTCAGTCTATCCACAACTCCAACATCTTCCCAAACATTAAAGTCAGGCTAACTGGCCTAAGATTTCCTTTCTTCTGCCTCCCTCCTTTCTTAAAGAGCAGAGTGACATTTGCAATTTTCCAGTCCTCCAGAACCGTTCCAGAATCTAGTGATTGTCGAACGATCATTACTAATGACTCCACCATCTCTTCAGCTACCTCTTTTAGAAGCCTGGTCCACCTGGTCCAAGTGACATATCTATCTTCAGACCTTTCAGTTTCCCAAGCACCTTCTCCTGAGGAATAGCAATTACACTCACTTCTGCCTCCTGACACTCTTGATAAGTTTATCTGGATGAGACCGAGGTTGTAGAGTTATTGCACAATGGAACAGCCTTAGGAAGCAAAGTGTGGAAACTATGCGAGAGAGGGAGAGGCCAACAGCAAGGTAAATTTTCAGGTATAGCTTATCACATCCTCTGGTCTCTGGAAGGAGCTGCCTTGGACCTTGAACCGATCAGAAGCTGGCAACTTGGACTTGATTGTTGAATCTAAAGGGAGAAGAGCTTTGGGCCTGATCTCACCTCAGTTTCTCAGTTCTGGCAGACACAACTCTGGATTTTTCTTTACACAGCTTCCTCCCTCCAAGTTGTCCTGCCCCACACTCCCACCATTGGACAGCTAACATTTTGATCATTTTGCCACTTGCCTTTCTACGTCCAATCATAAAGCAAACAAACTCTGCATTATCACAATTGGACAACTCTTAATTTTCAAACGACCTTCTATTTTTTAACACACTCAAATAATCAAGAGAAATTATGATTTTTTTTCTTTATGCTTTTACTCCGAGATGCCATCTGCAGAGTTATTCGTGGATTTTATTTCTTCTCATTTTACAGGGCATTACCAGAAGCTCCTATCATTAAAAAAAACACCTCAGAAAGGTGAAGAGATGAGTAGGAAAGAGAAGTGGTAAAAGGATAATGGAGAAAGGGAGTGTGAGAGTAATCAAGGAAGAGGGAGATAAAAGACGTTAATGTGAAAAGGAGAAAGGAGATATATATATGTGTAGCGAGATATAGAGATAGAAGGGGAGAGAGAGAGGAGGGGGGCATGGAAAAATGAGAGATTTGACCAAATTGAAGAGAGAGGAAAAGAGACAAAAAAATGAATGAGAAAGGGTGAAGAAAGGGGGGGATGAAAGGAGTGAGTGGAATGAGAAAAAGATAGAGACGGAGAGATAAATGAAAGGTGATGGGAAGAATGCATGAGAGAGAGGATGATAGGGTAAAGGAAAGATGGAAAATGCAAAGGGAACTACAGTGGGTACAAAGGAATGAGAGAGAGAGATAGAATGAGAAATTTGACCAAACTGAAGAGAAAGGAATGAGACACAGAAGAAAAAAGAGTGTAACAGAGAATCAAATGGGTGGGGGAGAGGATGAATGGAGTGAGTGAGAATGATAGAGAGAGGGAAAGATAAATGGAGGGAGCTGGAGAGTAAAGGGAAGATACGGAGAAAATGCAAGCGGAATGGGATACAAAGGAATGAAAGAGAGTGACAGAGCATGGAGAAAGATAAAATGAAAGATTTGACCAAACTGAAGAGAGAGGATTAGGGAGAATGAAAGAGAAAGGGAAGAGAGGAAGTGAATGGAGCGAGTGGGAATGAGAAAGAGGGAGATGGTGAGAATGCATGAGAGAGAGAAGATGATAAGGGAAAGGTAGAGAGAAAATGCAAAGGGATGGGGAAAGCAAGGAATGAGAGAGAGAAAAAAAGAGAGATAGAAAGCTTTCCCTGAAGTGTTGTCATGTGACGCATTGATTGGAAGTATGATCATCGACAGGCCTCAATTCACAGTACACAAACGTTATATTTAATTCAATGCTTCAGTCCAATAACTTCTTCATGAATTAGTCATAGTGCGGACTGAGGAGCAGCAGTACACTTTTAGATAGGCCGTTGTGAATTGCATAATCCTCACCTGACCGTACTTACTCCAACACTTTTGGCCTTTCTGTTTGGCTTGAAGCAAAGCCAAGATCATTCCACCTCTCGTCTGCCATCTCCTCCTAATCCTGGAGTTCCTGATTCATCTCAGGAAATAACCCAATGGGGCAAAGACTTAGATAATTTACTATGGGGTATTCCATTGACCAATTATACAACAGGCTCCTCAGATGGGGATAGGGTCATCAAGTTCAAGTTCAAGGTTAATTGCCGTTCAACCATACATGAATTCCCATGATAAAACAGCATTACTCCGGGACCAAGATGCAAAACACAGTACCAACAGCACAAGGCACACATAGCACACGTTGAATAAGATAGCAGTAAGCCTACAGTCACACGCAAAAAGTGTAATACTGCCCAGGTTCCTGACTCCATGAATGTTGCCGGCAAGAGCAAGCCCACGGCAGTCTGTGGACAAACACACTCCAGCCTGTCTTCCACTGAGCAAACAACAGAGTGACATTTGCATTTTCCAGTCCTCAGGAACCATTCCAGAACCTAGTGATTCTCGAAAGATCCTTACTAATGCCTCCACAATCCCTTCAGCCACCTCTTTCAGAACCCTGGAGTGTAGTCCATCTGGTCCAGGTGACTTACCTACCTTCTGACCTCTCAGCTTCCCAAGCGCCTTCTCCATGGTAATAGCAATGATGGTCACGGCCCCCAACACCTTTGCATCTCTGGGATACTGCTAGTGTATTCTACAGTGAAGACAGATGCAAAATACTTATCCAGTTCATCTGCCATTTCTTTCTCCCCCGCCCCTACTACCTCTCCAGCATCATTTTCCAGCAGTTCAATATCCACTCTCGTCTCTCTTTTACTCTTTATACAGCTGAAAAAACCTTTTTGTATCCTATTTTATATTATTAGCTAGCTTGCCTTCATATTTCATCTTTTCCATCTTTATGGCTTTTTCTTTGCCTTCTGTCGGTTTTTAAAAGCTTCCCAATTCTCTACCCTCCCACTTATTTTTACTCTGTTATTAGCTTATATGCTCTCTTTGTCTTCCATTGTCAGCCATGGTTCCCTCATCCTCAATTTAGAATACTTCTTCAGTTTTGGGATGTATCTATCCAGTGACTTCCAATCTCCTCCTAGAAGCACCAGCCAATGCTGCTCTGCCATCATCTCTGCTAGTGTCCCCTTCCAATGAACTACGGCCAGCTCCTCTCTCATGCCTCTGTCCAATTTTAGCTTCTCCTTCTCAAACTGCAGGGTGGATTCTATCGTATTATGATCACTGCAAAGGAGAACGTCACTTGTAGAGGTGAGTAAGATGACGAGGCATTGGTAGAGTGAACAGCCTACACCTTTATCCCACGGCGAGGGGGTATAACCTTAAGGTGATTGGAGGAAAGTATAGAGGATGTCTGAGGTAGTTTTGTTTTGCACAGAAAGTTGTCAGTGTGTGGAACACATTGCTGGGGGTGGTGGTAGAGACAGATATATTTGGGACATTTAAGAAACTCTTAGATAGAAAATGGAAGGTTATGTAGAAGGGAAGGGTTAGATTGATCTTGAAGGTGGTTAGAGGGTCAGCACACCATCATTGCCGAAGGGTTTCTACTGTGCTGTACTGTTCTGTGTCTTATGTTCTATTTCTGTCATGTCCTCCTCTCCCTGAAGAAGCTCTTCCCACAGTGCTGGGGTCACTTATCTTCACCATGTCCATCTTCCTCAACCTGCCACACCAGGACCATGGATGTCAACGTGCTGATCCTCCCCCGAACTGATCCAGGGCACAGGGATTTCCCAAGCAGCTGCAGTCACCTCCAGAATGGAATTCCACTGCCCAAAAACTACCTTCAGACTCAAGGATGGTAGGAGGAATATGCAGCCCTTGAAATACTGATGCCTGTTCATTGTCAGTTAGTTATGAGCGCGACGAGGCTCCTCAATGTCTAACTGTGTACTCAATGCCAGTGGAGTATTTGATGGAACTGCGCTTTGCTCTGTATCCAACCTCTGCTGCAGCTCTCCAGGGAGAGTGTCACAGAACATTACCTACCTAATAGTGAAAGGCCTGGATAGAGTGGATGAGGATTCCAATAGTGAGAGAGTCCAGTAACAGAGGGCACAACCTCAGAATAGAAGGAAGTCCCTTTATAGAACAGAGATGAGGAGGAATTTTTTTAGCCAGAGGGTGCTGAATCTGTGGAATTCATTGTCACAAATAGCTCTGGAGGCCAAGTCACTGGGTGCATTTAAATCAGAGGTTGATAGGTTCTTGATTTGTTTCTTCATTCGTTATGCGCCGCATCATATGACATCATCATTATGCGCCGTGTCGAATGGCATGGGTGATCATGGTCTTTCCATGACCATGATTGTTCTTGGCAAATTTTTCTGCAGAAGTGGCTTGCCATTCCCTTCTTCTTGGCAAGCTGGGTGACAATACTCTTCAGCGATTGTCTGCCTGGCATCAGCGGTCACATCACCAGGACTTGTGATATGCACCATCCGCTCATACGACCGTCCACCAGCTGCTCCCATGGCTTCACCTGACCTTGCCCAAGGGGGCTCTGCAGGCGAGCGGAGGGAAGGAGCACCTCACCTCCTTTGGTAGAGGTGCATCTCCACCCAGCTACACATACTGTACGTACAGATCAAGTCATTACAGAGAGGATTCAGCTAGAATAACAAAGCAGAATAAAGTGTAAAACCTGCCAGACAAGTGCAGTGCAGGTGAACAATATCGTCCTGCTTGATATGATGGCTGTCACAGGACTCCAGTAACTTTACACTTCAGCCCATCGTGCCCATCACCACCAACCTCGGCTACCTCCCAGTCCTGATTCAGTTCCATTTGAGAGGTGTTACCAGCTATCAGCACCCATAAGATATAGGAGCAGAATTAAGCCATTTGGCCCATTGATTCTGCACCCATTCAGACCCTGCTGTTGTTATTTATTGATTTATTGATTGAGGTAGAGTGAAGAATAGGCCCTTCCAGCCCTTCAAACAGTGCTGCCCAACAGCCTCCGATGTAATCCTAGCCCAATCACGGGACAATTGACAATGAGCAAGTAACCTACCAGCCAGTACGTCTTTGGACTGTGGGAGGAAACTGGATCTTCTTATATACACTGGTTGATTGTTAGTCTTTGCTTACGTACAGTTTTTTGTAAATCCCATTCCAATTCTTTTTTCCATGTAAACACCGGCAAGAAAATTAACTTCAAGGAAGTATATGGTACCTACTTTGATATTGAATTTATTTTGAACTTTGAACTTTAGAAGTGAGAGCCACACCCAAGCCACTCTGGTGACTTGTATCGGCGGCCATGTTAGATGTTGCAAAGCCGCAGTGGGAGGTGACGACTGGCTCTCTTTGCTCACATGATGACACAAGGCTAACCGGGTTCTTGCCATGTAACCAGTGCTCAATAAAGGAACCTTGGGGCTTGCTTTTATGAATCAATAAGAATGAAGTTTCTTCACTGCCAATTAATTTTTAAGTAATTTTTTTGTGAGAGTTTGACAGAATAAATTCATATGGTTTTGGTTTTAAACTAAAGGAATGACTGCGCCCTGGAGGACTTTAAACATTTGCCAAGGTCTGAAAGATTTGTTTCACTTTGCATTGATTTGTGAATGATGTATGAACTTAAGTGACCTTTAAGACCAGATGTTGCTAAATACTGGTGACTCATAGTGAAGTCTTTCTAAAGTACACACAGTGGCCACTTTATTAGGTACACCCACACACCTGCTCGTTAATTCAGATATCTAATCAGCCAATCACATGGCAGCAACTCAATACTGGTTTCTGTTGTAATTTGTTCATGCGCACTTTTATTCTTGACTGCAACTCAGTTGCATTTCTGTCTAGTGTTTCAATTGACACAGCTATTTCCACTGCTTTTTTAAAGTAAGTTGTGATTCAGTTAGAAGTCATTTTTGAAAGTTTTCTTGTAAGTTTCCACAAACTAAATGATCTCCCAGTGCATCTCTAAGCCTGAAACTGAATTCTCATTGCTCAGACAACTTCTTCAATTCAGTCATGTACACTGAAGTGGACTCCTTTTCCTTTTAATTCTGTTTATGAAACCTAAAGTGTTCTGCAATCAAGAATCAACAAGAAACATTTTTAAATGTTCCTGCATTACTTTCATGCTGTCAGCAAAGCTCATTGTGGATGTTTTGGTTGAAGCAGTTAAACTTCTAAACACTCTGTATGCCTATAAACCCAATGCACGCAGAAAAACTGGCACTAATTTCTCATTTAAAAATGCAAACACAAGGAAAACTGCAGATGCTGGAATTTCAGGCAACACACATAAAAGTTGCTGGTGAATGCAGCAGGCCAGGCAGCATCTCTAGGATGAGGTACAGTCGACGTATCAGGCTGAGACTCTTCGTCAGGACTAACTGAAAGAAGAGCTAGTAAGAGATTTGAAAGTGGGACCTCTTGCCCATCCTCTGGGCTTCCCCCCCATTTCACTTGCTTTAAAATATTGTTCAAAATGCTCAGTATACAATATCCAGTTGTCTCATATGCAATCGAACATGTCCAACTTTCCAATGTAGCCAGTCATTTCAGCTTTTTTTAAATTTATGATTACTCCCACCCAGTACTCATTGTTTATGAACCCATGGATTTGTCCAATTTTTGTCTTTTTTAACTCAAACATCTCATCCTGTCCGAAGAACATGTGCTGTGATTTTTTTTAACTCAAAAGTCTTGTTGCACTTTTTTTTAACTCAAACATCTCACTATGCTTCAACAGGTTGGTAGTCATCTTGGGTTCATTTAAAGCTTCCTTGTCACCACTGTTATGTAACTACAAACCATAAAACTAATTGAAATAAAAACACACAACCATGAATAACATGACTAACTTCATTTTTACTTTAAGCACAGCACGCACTTATGATGTGGTGGCATGATGACGTATGCCATTCACATAGTTCTACATATAACATAATGAATTATTCAAATCAACAAGAATGCTTAATCAAACAATTTACAATATTACTCAAATATTACTGAAATATTAAAAACACAACAGAAGCTTTAGAGACAGTGTAGAGGAGATCTACCAGGATGCTGCCTGGATTAGAGAGCATATCTTATGAGGAAAGGTTGAGCGAGTCAGGAATTTTCTCTTTGGAGTGAAGGAGGATGGGAGGTTGCTTGATAGAGGTGTATAAGATAATGCGGGGCATAGATTAGACAACCAGTGCTTTTCTCTCAGGGTGACCTTGGTTAACATGAGAAGGCATAATTTCAATGTGATTGGAGGTAACTATGGGGGGGGGGATGTCAGAAGTAGGCTTTTTACACAAAGAAAGGTGAGTTCATTTGGTTTTGGAGTAGGTTAAAAGGTCAGTACAACATCTAGACAGAATGTTCTGTACTGTGCTGTATTCTTCTATGTCCTACCTCATTGTCTAATGTCTCAATGTACATGTATCTGGTCTTTGTGTGTGTATTCTCTTTGTTGTATTTGTCTGTGTATACATGTAGTCTGTCTGTGTGTCTATATGTTTTCGTGAGTCTGTGTGTGTACATGCATCTGTGTTTGTGTGTATGTGTGGCTGTATACTTTCTATATTCCCGTGCAAAAGTCTTAGGCACAGGTGGCAGAGGGGTGTCAGGATCAGGGGCAGGGTGTCACAGGTACAGACACACCCAGCCCTGAGACACCAGGCAAGGTCATTTCATGTCAGATAATTGGCTTACTGATCATTACAGAACATCTCTCTGCTGCTTCCTGCTCCTTCCCCTCTCCCTTTTCCTTTTCCCTACTAACCCAGCCTCTCCCTGCCCCCTTCCCACTCTCAGTCCACAATAGAAACTCATAATAGAATCAGGTTTATCATCACTCAAATATTCATGAAATTTGCTTTTTTTTATGGCAGCAGTACACTGCAATACATAAAATTACTACACATCCTAACTATATATACATGCCTAGGACTTTTGCAACATACTGTATGTGTGCGTTTTGCTGATGCATGTGTCTACTTAGGTTGGAAGGAGAAAACGTACGTGGAGGTCAAGAATAGAGAAATACTTTTGTTCCACTTACTCAATTATATCAAAAATTCACGTCAGCGGAAAATGAGAAAGTCATGTGAACGAACAGAAAAAAGGCGAAGAGAAACGGTGAAAGGATGAATGGGAAGTGCAGAGTGAAACAGTGGAAAGGGAAAGAGAAAATAAAATGTAAAATACAAAGAGACAGACTAAAAAATGAGTAACAAAGGGTTGTCAAATAAGGGAATATGATACAAAATAATTACAGAGAGAAAGATGATGGGCAACGGAGAGACACGTAGACACAGGGAGGCAGATACAGGGAACGGGGGAGAGAGAGAAAGAAGAGAGAGGGGAGAGAGTGAGAGAGGGTGGATAGGGAGAAGAAAAAGAGAGGGAGACAGAGAGAGAGAAGACTGAAAGGAGAAGAGTGTGATAGAGAGAGAGAACAGAGAAAGAGGGGAAAGGGGGAGGGGGGGTAGAGAGAAGGGAGGGAAAGAGAGAGAGCGAGATAGACGGGAGAGAGAAAGAGACAAGAGAGAGAGAAGCAAGGAAGCAGAGTGACATAGGGAGTGAGAGAGAGAATTCTGAAATCAGAAACAATGATTACAGAAATAATTAAATGCTTAACTAAGAGAGAGAGAGATGAAGAGAGTGAATGTAAAAGAAAATGAATATGTGGATGAGGGACAGAAAGGGAGGAGCCACACAATAGATGAATGAGAGAGAGAGAGAGAATGTGTGGATGAGTGAGACAGAGGAGAAGAGAGAATGTTCACTCTTGACTGTGTGGCCAGATTCTGCTCTGACTCCATCTACAAGTTTGCAGGTGATACCGCTGTAGTGGCCGTATCTCAAATCATGAAGGGTCGGAGTACTCATTGCATCGTAGAAGGCGTTCTATCGGGATGCATATCAGCTCGGTACAGCGACTGCCCTGCACGTGACCTCAAGACACTGCAGAGAGTTGTGGCCGCAGTTCAACACATCTTGAAAACCAGCCGCCCCTCCATGGACTCTGTCTATACTTCTCGCTGCCTCAGTAACGCAGCCGGCATAATCAAAGGCCTCACCCACCCCTTCTCCCCTCTCCCATCAGAAAGAAGATACAAAAGCCTGGAAACTCGTACCACCAGTCTCAAGGGCAATTTCTGCCCCAATGTTATAAGGCTATTAAATGGATCCCTACTACAATAAAATAGACTCTTGGCCTCCCGATCTACCTCGTTGTGATCTTCCACTTTATTGTTTACCTGCACTGCACTTTCTCTGTAGCTCTTACACTCTATTCCACATTGATACTGTTTTATCTTGTTCTACCTCAATGATCTGATCTCTACGAATAGTATGCAAGACAAGCCTTTCACTATATCTTGGTCCATGTGATAATGATAAACAATAAATAAGTTTATTTTACAGTATTTAAGCCAATATTAAAATATTTTAAGTTTTATTACACTCATTTTTAGTAAATGTATTATTTGTATAGTTTTCTATTTCTTTCTCAAAGTCTTGGATACTAGAGATATTTATAAACAACATCGTCAGAGTAGTACGTTAGTGGAGCCTCATTTTCCACCGCCTGTAACCTAGTTGTCTGTTTGCAAACAGGGCCAAGATGGCAGGCTAGGTAGTCATTAGCCATCACGCTGACACTAAGGGACCACGAGGGAGTGAGCGCAGAGGATAGGCTGGATCCAGCGCGCGTAAGGAGGGAGAAAGGGAAGGGAATTAGAGGGAGGAGAGAGGATTAGGGAATGTGACTGGGGGAGAGAGAGGGATGGAGAATGTGCACGAGGGAGGGGGAGGGGAGTGAGAAAGAGTGAGTGTGAAAGAGAGGAAGAGACAGAGAATATGAATGAGGGAGAGAGTGTGTGAATAAGAGAAAGGAGGGAGAGAAACAGGAATGAGATAGAGAGGAGAGAAAGGATAGAATATGTGAAAGAGAAAAGGGGAGACAGAGAAATGGATAAAAGAGCATGTGTATGAGAAAGAGGCAAGAGAAAAAGAGTGTAGCAGAATAAGTGAGAGTGCAAAGAAAAATAAGAAATATGAATGAGATGGAGAGAGAAGAGAGACACACAGGTGGTGCATGTGAACTCGATTTCAAAGTTTAAGAGAAATTTGGATAGGTGCATGGATGGTAGGGGTATGGAGAGCAGGTTGTTGTGAATCAGCAGTTTAAATGGTTCAGCACGGACTAGATGGGCTGAAGGGCCTGTTTCTGTGCTGTAGTTTTCTATGGCTCATCCATGACAACATGAATGAGAGGACAAGGAAAGAAACAGTGACGCTGATTGAGATGGAGGGAATAACTGAATGGGGGAGAGAGACAGAGTGTGACTGAGTGAGGGTAGAGAGAAAATGCAAAAGAGAGCAGGGTACAGAGTATGAATGAAAGCAGAAAGACAGACAGGAGGTACAAGAAAGAGAAGAAAGACGTTAAATGCGAGGGCAGTGAGGAGAAGATAGGAAATGTGAATAAGGAAAAAACGTCAGAGTGGATGAATGAAGGAGAAAGGAGAGGAGAGTCTGAATGAAGGAGGGAGAATGGGTGAGAGAGGGGGAAAAGACAGTGAATGAATAAGTGAAAGCTGTGAATGAGAGGTGTGAATAAAGAGAAAGCTGGTTTGTCTGCTGGTTTTTTCACTGACACACAGTTTAACCCCTCTGCGCAGAGCAGCATCCCTCGTCTCAGGTAATAGATGGCTTGCCTTGTTTCACTTGGCTGCGGTATTTATCCTGACTCATCCACGGGGAGCCTGGGCTGTGATGGGGATGAGGGTTCGGGTCAGTACACACAACAACAGCAATAAAAGCCAACTCATTTCCTTTGTGCATGGGGGGAAGGGACTGGCACTGCAGTCCTAATTCTTCTGCAGTGTAAATAGAAATGATTCAACTAAACTATCCCCTCGAACAGAATCAGATTCAGAATCAGACTCAAGTTTAAAATCGCTGGCGTATGTCGTGAAATTAGCATTTTGCAGCAGCAGCACAGAGCAATACTTAAAGATTTACTGTGGCTACGAAAAGAATTATATAAATTATAAACACTAGAGGGTCTGCAGATGCGGGAAATCCAGAGCAACGCACACAAAATGCTGGAGGAACTCGGCAGGCCAGGCAGCATCTATGGAAAAGAGTTAACAGTCGATGTTTGGGGCTGAGACTTTCTATCAGGACTCACAAATTATGAACAAGTAGTTCAAAAAGAGGGCAAAATAGTGATGTACTGTTTATGGGTTCGATGTCCATTCAGAAATCCGATGGTGGAGGGGAAGAAGCTGTTCCTTAAAATGTTGAGTGTGGGTCTTTGGGCTCCAGTACCTCCTCGCTGAAGGTAGCAATGAGAAGAGGACATGTCCTGAGTGATGGGGGGGGGGGTCCTTACTGATGGATAATGCCTTTTTGAGACATTGCCTCTTGAAGGTGTCCCTGATGGGGTGGGGGGGAGGGAAGGCTAGTGCTCGTGATGGAACTGGCTGAGTTTACAACTTTCTGATGCTTTCTTCCCGATCCTGTGCAGTGGCCCCTCCGTACCAGGTGGTGATGCAACCAGTTAGAAAGCTCCCAACGTTATGTCTGTATATAGTAAATGAATATATTCTCAGTGGCCACTTTGTTAGGTACACCTACTCATTATTGCAAATACCAATCATGTGGCAGCAAGTCAATGCATAAAAGCATGCAGGCATGGTCAAGAGGTTCACTTGTTGTTCAGACCAAACATTAGTATGGGGAAGAAATGTGATCTAAGTTACTTCGACTGTGGAATGATTGTTGGTGCCAGATGGGGTGGTTTGAGTATCTCAGAAACTGCTTATCTCATGCGAGATACACTCACAACAGTTTCTAGAGTTTACAAATAATGGTTTGAAAAACATCCGGTGAGGGGCAATTCTGTGGGCAAAAGTGCCTTGTTAATGGGAGAGGTCAGAGGAGAATGGCCAGACTGGTTCAAGCTGACAGGAAGGTGACAGTAACTCAAATAACGACACATTATAATATTAGTGTGCAGAAGAGCATCTTTGAACACACAACCCATCAAACCTTGAAGTGGATGTGCTACTGCAGAAGAAGACAATGAACATACACTCAGTGGCTACTTTATTGAGTACAGGAGGTACCGAATAAAGAGGCCACTGAGTGTCTTAGGCAGTAAATCCTCCACTTCAGAGGACAAGCGAGGTTAATCCAAGTTTCACATTTCATTATAGATCCTTTCCCAATGAACACTGGACACAAAGCTTTATTCTAAACTTTTCCTGGAAGTGTTTGTTAGGACAGTGTCAGGAAATATAGAAGGGATTTGACCCAAAAACAAAGCAGCAGAGACAATTTAGTAGTAAACAATATTTTACTAACAAACTGCAAAATGTTATGCCAGCAGGAGCCACAAAACAAGAGAGAACAGATACTTAACAGCACAAGGCAACAAGGTAACTGAAGGCTAGGAACAACTGATTGAGGCTGGCTGGTTCAATGGGTGAACAAAAGACTATTGGTGAGAGCTGAGTTTAAATAGGCTGCAGGTGACGAATTGGAAATGAGTGGGAGGTGGCTCCTGTTAGCTGAGTGGACACCGGGAGGAACCTGCCTGTGGTGGTCTGACAGACAGTGCAAAGGGAGTTTCAAGATTCAAGATTCAAAGATTCAAAAAACTTTATTGTCATTCTAACCATACATCAGCTCATCAGGGCAGAATGAGACAGCGTTTCCCAGGAGCAGTGCAATCATAACATAACAAACGCAACACTAAATAATAAACATAACAACAAATAGTAAAACACAACAGCCACATGTCAGTTAAAATCAAGTTAAAAGTGTCCAAAGCAGAGTCAGGTAGAGCAGCTATTTAGCAGTCTGACTGCCTGTGGGAGGAAGCTGTTTAGTAGCCTTGTGGTTTTAGTTTTGATGCTCCTGTAACGTCTGCCTGATGGCAGAAGAACAAACAGTTCATGGAGAGCGTGTGAGGGGTCTTTAATGATGTACTGTGTCTTCTGGAGGTATCCAAGAGGTCTTGGACAGAAGGTAGGGAGACCCCAATAACCTTCTCTGCTCCCCTAACCACCCTCTGCAAGGCTTTTTTGTCGACAGCACTGCAGCTGGAGTACCAGGTTGTGATGCAAAAAGTCAGCACACTCTCAACCACGCCTCTGTAGAACGTAGTTAAGATGTTAGTGGGGAGTGATGCTTGTTTAAGCTTCCTCAGAAAGTGCAATCTCTGCTGGGCCCATTTCACAATCCCAGTGGTGTTCCTGGACCAGTTCCATCCCATATCCACTTTGCTTTGGTTTTAAAACAAACCTTCTCCAAAGTAAGATGGTCCATCATGAAATTGTGTTCGTGCAATGTCAATACTACTGATGATCATTGCAACTCGCAGCCCCAATCAGTTCCTAGGCAATCATAAATCGTCAACGGTCTGACTGTCACCCTGGTGAGGCACTGGGTCTACGGCCTCATGCACACAATTCTACAGATGTCAGCAGGTATCACTGGGCTGGGAAATGATGGTCAGAACATTTAGAGCAGAGGTTCCCAATCTTTTTTATGCCATGGACCAACAGCGTTATGCAAGGGGTCCATGGACCCCATGTTGGGAATTGTTGGTTTAGTGGAAGCTTATAAAAATAAAAGATATATATAAAAATATAAAGGGTAGCTTTATTTGTCACTTGTACATCAAAACATAGTACAGTAATCTGCGTCGTTGGCATCAAATAAAATCGGTGAGGATTGTGCTGAGCAGCCCACAGGTGTCACCACGCTTCCATGCTGACTGATGAAGAACCGCGGCCCAAAACACCGTGGGTTAGTTTACCTCCATAGACGCTGCCTGGCTTGCTGAGCTCCTCCAGCATTTTGTGTGCATTGCTCAACGTTTTCAGCATCTGTAGAATCTCTTGTGTTTAATATATTGGCTTTCATTTGCCTGCATGTCAAACAGCATGGAAACAGGCCCTTCAGCCCAAATGGTCCATACTAACCCAGATTCCCATCTAAGATAGTACCACTTGCCTATACTTGGCCTATGATCATCTAACCCTTCCTATCCAATGTCTCATTAAAGTACCTTTTAAATGTTGGTTACATACCAGCCTCTGCCACTTCTTTTGACAGCTCACTCCATATATTGACTATACTCTGCCCCTTGGGTTTTTATTAAATCTTTCCACTTTCATCTTTAACCTTTGCCCTCAAGTTTTTGATTCCCCATCTCTGGGAAAAAGACTGTGTGCATTCACCCTATAATTTAGGGGTGATTTTATACACCCCTATGAGTCCACCCCTCATTTTACGATGCTCCAGTGAAAACAGTCCCAGCCTGCTCAGTCTCTCTCCATAACTCAGTCCCACGAACCCCTTCAACATCCTTGTAAATCTCCTCTGCACCCTTTCCAGATTTATGGCATCTTTTCTATAGCAGAAGGACCAAAACTGAACACAATATTCCAAAAGCAACCTCACCAACATCTTGTACAATGGAAGCAGGTTTGTTAATTACCAAAACCTGGGCTGTGTTACACCAATATTTATTGGGGTCAGCACTGAATTATATACATGTATAAACTAGCTTTATCTTCTCCATACCATCATGGTATTGATATCTGAAGAAGGTCTCGGCCCAAAACATTGAAAGTTTATTCATTTCCATAGATGAGGTCTGACCTGCTGACTTCCTCCAGTATTTTGGTGCTTTGCTATGATATCTATTGTCTGTGCACTCAAGATTACAATCAAGTTCCTAACACAGCATCATGGTGTTTGCACGAAGGTCAATGTTCGATTTCGACAATGCAATTTCTTTTTGATTGAATCCACTAAAAAACAATTCATTGGTGGGTCTGAATCCTGGAGATCTCTGCTTGCCAAATTTGCACGGCCCTTCTCACAAGGAGAACTTAGAGATAGGCAATAAATGCGGCTCTCACCAGTGATAAGGTTTTGATTTATTAAGGTCACATTTCTTTTTGTGCACCATCCAAACGGGTTTCATAATTGCACTGAGGGTAGTAAAAGGAAATTGGAATGCAGAATATAATGTTGGAGTTACAAAGGAAGTGTGGTGCAGTTAGACTAATAAAATGCAAGGACCGTGACGAGCTACACTGGGAGATCAAGAGTTCTTTTTTTAATGATAGCTCCCTTCAAGAGTCTGATAACAGCAGGATTGAAACTGTCCTTCAGTCTGATGGTACGTGCTCTCAAGCTTCCCATTCTTCTACCCGATGGAGCAGGAGAAGGGAAAGGCCCTTCAGAGATGCTTGGCACTCTGCCCTACTCCCTCTACACCCATGACTGTGTGGCTCAGCACAGTTCAAATGCCACCTACAAATCTGCTGATGATGCAACTACCGTTGGCAGAATTTCAGATGGTAGCGAGAGGGCGTACAGGAGCGAGAAGGATCAGCTGGTTGAGTGGTGTCGCAGCAAAAACCTTGCGTTCAATGTCAGTGAGACCAAAGAACCGAATGTGGACTTCAGACACACAGCAATTCTCATAGAGGGATCAGAAGTGGAGAGAGTGAGCAATCTCAAGTTGCTGGGTGACAATATCTCTGAGGGTCTATCCTGGTCCCAACATAACGATGCAGCTGCAAAGAAGATATGACGGCGGACATATTTCATTAGGAGTTTGAGGAGATTTGGTCTGTCACCAGAGACACTTGCAAATTTCTACAGATGTACCTTGGAGAGCATTTTGACTGGCTGCATCGCCATCTGGTATGAGGTTGGGGGGGGTGGTGGCTACTGCACAGGATCTAAATAATCTGCAGAGAGTTGTAAACTTAGACTGCTCCATGGATACTATGGAGGCCACTAGAGTGATGCCTCAAAAAGGCAGCATCTATCATTAAGGACCCCCATCACCCATTTGTGCCTTGTTCTCATTGCTACCATCAGGAAGGAGATACAGGAGCCTGAAGGCTCACACTCAATGATTCATGAACAGCCCTCTGCCAATGTGATTTCTGAATTGACATTGAACCCATGAACACTACCTAGTCATAGTCATACTTTATTGATCCCGGGAGAAATTGGTTTTCGTTACAGTTGCAGCATAAATAATTAAATAGTAATAAAACCATAAATAGTTAAATAGTAATATGTAAATTATGCCAGTAAATTATGAAATAAGTCCAGGACCAGCCTATTGGCTCAGGGTGTCTGACCCTCCAAGGGAGGAGTTGTAAAGTTTGATGGCCACAGGCAGGAATGACTTCCTATGACGCTCTGTGTTGCATCTCGGTGGAATGAGTCTCTGGCTGAATGTACTCCTGTGCCCAACCAGTACATTATGTAGTGGAGGGGAGACATTGTCCAAGATGGCATGCAACTTGGACATCATCCTCGTTTCAGACACCACAGTCAGAGAGTCCAGTTCCATCCCCACAACATCACTGGCCTTACGAATGAGTTTGTTGGTTCTGTTGGTGTCTGCTACCCTCAGCCTGCTGCCCCAGCACACAACAGCAAACATGATAGCACTGGCCACCACAGACTCGTAGGTACCTCACTACCTTTTTATTTTTATTTTTGCACTAGTTATTTAATTTAACTGTTTAATATATGTATACCTATTGTAATTCACATTTTTTCTATCATTATGTATTGCCTTGTACTGCTGCTGCAAAGACAACAAAGTTCACAACATACTGTAAGCCAGTGATATTAAACCTGATTCAGATTCAGTCTATTACACCCTGCTTGTTTGACCATCTTGTTGTGTGCGGTCTTTTCACTGATTCTAATGTGTGCTTTGTATTTACTCTGAATGCCCACAAGAAAATGAATCTCACTGTTGTACAGTATATGGTGACACAAATGTACTTTTATAATAAATTTACTTCGAACTTTGCATTTTGAGTTATTACCCTTCAACCGTCAGCCTCCTGAACCAGCATGGACAACTTGTTTCATCACAAACTTTGAACTGAATACCCCCAGCAAAGAAGAGAGAAAGTTGTCAAAGGATTTTGGGTAAAATATCCCTAATATTGACTGACTGATTTTTACAGAGAGATTCGCCCCTGAACTAGTCCTGTCACAACGCTGGTAAATCAATTCGGGAAGCCAAGTTTTGTCTGGCTGGCAGATAACATTAATAAGACACTGCTTTAGGAATGGGTGTTTCTCAAAACTGACACTAATGTCATGTAGACGAAAGGCTGCATCACCGTCTGGTACGGAGGGGCCACTGCACAGGATCAGAAAAAGATGCAGAAAGTTTAAACTCAGCCAGCTCCACCATGGGCATTGAGGACAGGTTCAAAGTTCAAAGTTTTTTAAAACGTTCACAGTATGTATACATTGAGATTCATCTCCTCACAGGCAGACGCAAAACAAGAGGCCATTGAAAAAGACCATCAAACACCCAATGTGCAGAGAAAGAAAAAGAACAAATCGTGCAAACATTAAAAGTAAGCAAATAGCATTCAGAACTGAAGTTTTACGAAAGCCACGAAGCCAGGCATCACTGCAGCCGGAGCAGACCACAGCTTCAGTTCAGTGCAGAGCCGAGTAAACGTCGCAAGACCACAGCCAGAGCATTACCTTCAAAGGGCAATGCCTCAGAAAGGTGGAATCCATCATTAAGGACTCCCATCACTCAGGAGGTACAGGAGCCTGAAAACACACACTCAATGTTTCAGGAACAGCTTCTTCCCCTCCGCCATCAGATTTCTGAATGGTCCATGAATGTATGAACACTACCTCGGTAAATTTTTTCACCTGTCATTGTGTATTACTTACTTAATTTAATTATATATATTGTAATTGTAATTTATAGTTGTATTGTTATGAATTACACTGCACTGCTGTGCAAAGACAACAAATTTCACGACAAATGCTGGTGATATTAAACCTGATTCTGATTCAGATCCTGTTAGTCTCCCCTTACGCTGCAGTTCTAAGTCTGATCCTCCCCACCGACCTGAGAAGGTTTTGAGCCTACACTGAGTGACTAAAATAGAAAGAGCAACGTTCCCCAATCGATCCTGATCGGGAATGTGCTGTCTGAAACAACCGTGGAAACTAATTTGTTTTACAGGGAACTGCATGAATGTTGAAGGGAACAACAACTGCGGCTCTCTGGGGAGGGAGTAGAGAGGTGTTCGAAGTAAATATTTGATCAAAGACATATATGTCACCATATGCTACCCAAAGAATCAATTCCATGTGAGCATTCACAGTAAATCAAGATTCAAGTTTGTTTAATGTCAAATAATTGTTACCTCTGGTTCCATTGCAGCACAAGAAAAAAAGATTTTTAAAACACAATAACAACAATAATAATTGTAGATTAAAGCATCGAGGAAGATTGAAATCATCATGGCGGTCGCGCAAGCAAACAAGTGTTCAGCATCATCTACCAGCCTCGCGCCCACTGCTACCAAAGGAAGTCCTTGCATTTGAATGATCTCTCTCTCTCCCCCTTGATGCAAACTTATTGTTGCTTCTGATCTGAGGCAGCACATAAAAACTACAAACAATAAAAACGATAATAATAAAAAAAACACCATAAATATAAACACATAAGATAGGTTACCTACATACACTGATTGTACGTCCATTAAGTGACACTGGGCTGTACATAAGGTGACTGACGGGAAATAATAAAGTAGTGGTGGAGTTAGTGGGTGGAGGTGTTGATCAGCCTTACTGCTTGGGGAAAGGAACTGTTTTTGAATCTGGTGGTCCTGGCGTGGATGCTATATCAAGCCAAGTCAAGTTTATTATCATTTAATTACGTACATGTATTCCGCCAAATGAGACCAGGGTGTAAGCAGTATTGCACAGACCACACTATAACTTAGGAAAATAAGAATTAAATCTACAAATGAAATACGCATAGATAAACAAAATAAAGTGCATAAATTAAATACTGTACAGTTTTAGTCACCAAATTACAGGAAGGATATTAATAAGGTTGAAAGAGTGCAGAGAAGGTTTACAAGGATGTTGCTGGGACTTGAGAAACTCAGTTACAGAGAAAGGTTGAATAGGTTAGGACTTTATTCCCTGGAGCGTAGAAGAATGAGGGGAGATTTGATAGAGGTATATAAAATTATGATGGGTATAGATAGAGTGAATGCAAGCAGGATTTTTCCACTGAGGCAAGGGGAGAGAAAAAACAGAGGACGTGGGTTAAGGGTGAAGGGGGAAAAATTTAAAGGGAACATTAGGGGGGGCTTCTTCACACAGAGAGTGGTGGGAGTGTGGAATGAGCTGCCAGATGAAGTGGTAAATGCGAACTCACTTTTAACATTTAAGAAAAACTTGGACAGGTTCATGGATGGGAGGTGTATGGAAGGATATGGTCCAGGTGCAGGTCAGTGGGATTAGGCAGAAAAATGGTTCAGCACAGCCAAGAAGGGCCAAAAAGTCTGTTTCTGTGCTGTGATGTTCTATGGTTCTATGTAGCCGGCTCATAGTCATAGTCATACTTTATTGATCCCGGGGGAAATTGGTTTTCGTTACAGTTGCACCATAAATAATAAATAGTAATAAAACCATAAATAGTTAAATAGTAATATGTAAATTATGCCAGGAAATAAGTCCAGGACCAGCCTATTGGCTCAGGGTGTCTGACCCTCCAAGGGAGGAGTTGTAAAGTTTGATGGCCACAGGCAGGAATGACTTCCTATGACGCTCTGTGCTGCATCTCGGAGGAATGAGTCTCTGGCTGAATGTACTCCTGTGCCCACCCAGTACATTATGTAGTGGATGGGAGACATTGTCCAAGATGGCATGCAACTTGGACAGCATCCTCTTTTCAGACACCACCGTCAGGCTCCCTGATGGGAGTGGGACAAGCAATCCATGAGCAGGGTGTGTGGGATCCTTCATGATATTGCTGGACTTTTTCCAGCATCCTTCTGTATTTATGTCCTTGATGGCTGTTAGGCCAGTGCCGGTGGTGCACTGGGCAGCTTTGACTTCCCGTTGTAGAGCCTTCCTGTCCGCCACAGTGTGGTTTCTGTACCGTGGAGCCAGGCAGAGGAACACAATAGAAGTGGTGAAAATTCAATGGGTCGTTGAAAAACCACAGACAACAGAGACAGGAAAGCAACCAAAGTGCAAAAGGCAACAACACACTGTGCAAGTACAAAGAAAGAAAAGAAATAATAATTAATAAATACTACTACTACTACGTCGACTAAGGCCTAGGGGGCCGGCGTCGGGCACGATGACGGACTCTCCACTTCTCCCTCTCCCTCATCAGTGTGTTCAGTTCATCTACATTAGCCGCGCCGCTGTCTTCTAGGAGCTCGTTGACCATAGTCTTGGGAGGGCGCCCGGGGTTCATCCTCCCGTGCTTGGGCTCCCATATGATGACTAGGCTGGCAGGTAGCTCGGGGTGGCGTAGGCAGTGCAATATATATCAAGAACTTTGAGTTGCAGAGTCCTTGAAAGTGAGTCTATAGGTTGTGGAATCAGTTCTGCGTTGAGATGAGTGAGTGAAGTTATCCATGCTGGCTCAGGAGCCTGATGGTTGAGGGGTGGTGATGATGATGATGAGGGGTAATAACTGTTCCTAAATCTGGTGGTGTGAGACCTGAGGTTCGGGTATCTTCTTCCTGATGCAGCAACAAGAAGAGATCATGGCCTGGGTGGTGGGGGTCCCTGATGACGGATGCTGCTTTCCTGCCACAGTGCTCCCTATTGATGTGCTCAGTGGTGGGGAGGGCTTTACCGGTGAGGGACTGGGCCATATCCACTACTTTTTGTAGGCTTTTTGAAGACCAACTAGAGAACCTTTCAATTAGTTGACAGTGACAGTGATAGTGGTACAATTTACTGCAATCTGAGTAATTCTAAAATAGCTCCCAATGATGAATAGAAAACAGTCATTTCATTTCATTTAAACATTGAATTTCTATTGTATTTTCCATTTTCAGTGCAGAATCATTAAGAAGTAAAGCCCTGTGGAGATCTGAACTTGCAGGCTATGATAGATGCTGTGATTTCTGGTGCCTTTTCAAGGATTTGAGGGCCTTTTCTATTCCCAGAGAGCTAATAGGGTCACTTAGCACTACAACACAGAGACTGACCCACAGGCCAGTGTCGAACTGTATTTCTACCAAGTCCCATCCAGCTCGCAACTGGGGCCATAGCCTTCCATACCCCTCTCATCCGTGTACCTATCTAAACTTCCACACCTCTCACTTCCACACCTCTCCCATCCGTGTACCTATCCAAACTTCCACACCCCTCTCATCCGTGTACCTATCCAAACTTCCACACCCCTCTCATCCGTGTACCTGTCCAAACTTCCACACCCCTCTCATCCGTGTACCTATCAAAACTTCTCTTACCTGTTGAAATCGAACCTGCATCCACCACTTCTACTGCAGCTCATTCCATACTCGCACCATCCTCTGAGTGAAGACATTCCCTGTGAACATTTCATCTTTCACCCTTAACCCACGACCTCTATTTCTCATCTCACCCCCAACCTCAGTGGAAAAGGCCTGCTTGTATTTGCCCTATCTATGCCCCCATATTGCCACAGGATTAGTCTCTGCTTGAAACAATGGCCATGAGCAGTAGGCCGATGAAGATCAAGGCAGCCCCTTGAACAATGTGGCCCACCTAGTGTTCCTCTATGACTGAGGACCTAGCCCTCCGAGGACATCCTTCGTCTTCCCCGTGTGCTATGCTCCTGATAGTGTTACAGTCCCCGACGCTGCAGAGCTCCACAGTACTGCTCACACAATACCGAAGCATGTCTCTGCACTGTTGCTGCAACAATGCAGCAATGTCTCCCAACGTTTGCAGAACTCTCCTCTGTAGTGCCAGACTGTGCTGTCCTGGGGCACCTGTGTGCGGCATAGGACAGGATTGGGCCATTTGGCCCGTCTAGTCATCCCACCATTCCATCATGGCTGACTTACTATCCCTCTCAACCCCATTCTCCTGCCTTCTCCCCATAACTTTTAATGCCCTGACAAACCTTGAACCTATCAACCTCTGCTCTAAGTACACCCAATGATTTGGCCTCCACAGCCATCTGCGGCAATGAATTGCACAGATACACCACCTTCTGGCTGAAGAAATTCCTCCTCATCTCTGTACTCTGAGCCTTGAAATTCTGAGGCTGTGCCCTCTGGTCCTTGACCCCACCCCCCACTATAGAGAACAACCTCTCCCACATCTACTCTATCTAGCCCTTTCAATATTTGATAGGTTGCAATCAGATTCCCCCCTCATTCTTCTAAACTCCAGCAATCAGAGGCCCAGAACCATTAAAACGGTCCTCGTACATTAACCCTTTCACTCCCAGGATCATTCTCATGAATCTGCTCTGGACCCACACAAACCCCCCCCCCCCCACCCCCAATGCCTGCACATCTTTTCTTGGATAAGGGGCCCAAAACTTCTCACAATACTCCGTGTGGTCTGACCAATGCTTTATAAAGCCCTAGCATCACATCCTTGCTTTTATATGCTAGTCCTCTTGAAATGAATTCTAACATTGAATTTGCCTTCCTTACCACCAACTCAACCTGCAAATTAACCTTTAGGGAATCCTGCACAAAGACTCCCAAGTCCCTTTCCACTTCAGATTTTGGAACTCATCCCCTGTTTAGAAAATAGTCTACATTTTTATTTCACTCAATGGCTCTCTAAGTGACTTAAAGCATACAGAGAAGGCAAAGCTTCCATGATTTGCAATCTGTGCTTTCTGTAGAACTTTGGTTCCTGAGGTCAGTCAAGTGAGGCTTCAGGGGCTGTGGGGCTGTTATTGTTTGCCCACTGACTATGGATGTAGACCGCCTCCCCTCTCTCTACCACCAAGTGTAGAAAAGTTGCCATTGATGGCTTTAAGTGCTGGCTGCTTGTTGGGGGCTCTGTGCACATCACAGAGAGCTTCAAGTTGGTTCAATCCCTGATCCCCAACTCAGTAGTCAAGAATATTCAGAGCCGAGTGCAGCTTCCTCTCTCAATTCACAGATAAGGGATTTTGTTAGCCAGAGAGTGGTGAATTCATTGCCACAGACAACTGTAAAGGCCAAGTCATTGGGTATATTTAAAGCAGAGATTTTTTGTTTCTCTCTATTACCATGTATTGCATTGTACTGCTGCAGCAAAGTTATCAAATTTCATGATATATGCCGGTGATATTAAACCTGATTTTAATTCTGATTCTAATAAGTAAAGGTGTCAAAGGTTACGGGGAGAAGGCTGGAGAATGGGGTTGAGAGGGACAACAAATCAGCTGTTATCGAATAGCAGAGCAGACTCGATGGGCTGAATGGCCTTATCCTGCTCCTACATCTTATGGTGTTATAACTAGTTCCAAACACCCTGATATAATGGTTGGAAGGACAGTTTTCTGTGACAGTACCAGGTTCACTTTACCATCTTCCTTATTAGTGAAGGATGACAGTGTCAGGCAATGTGGCTCTTTACACACACACACACACACACACACACTCACATCCTATCAAATATCCCACGACAAGGGCTACAAACACACAAGATTCTGCAGACACTGGAAATCTCAAGCAACATACATAAAATGCTGGGGAACTCAGGAAGCCAAGCAGTATCTTTGGAATGGCCTGATGAAGGGTCTCGGCCTGAAACGTCTACTGTTTCCTCCTCTCTATGGAGGCTGCCTGGCCTGCTGAGTTCCCCCAGCACTTTGTGAGTGTTGCCCATGACGAGGACTGCAAGAGTTCAATACAGAGAAAAGCCCCCTCTACAGCAGGGCTTCCCAACAGGGCTCCATGGACCCCTTGCTTAATGGTGTTGGTCCATGGCATAAGAAAGGTTGGGAATCGCTGCTCTACAGTGTCACATCTGGCAGTTCAAGCACAGGGACAAGACACAAAAACATAAGAAAATAGGAGCAGGATCAGGCCATTCGGCCTCTCAAGCCAGCTCTATCATTCAATATGATCATGCCCAATCTGTCTCAACTCCTCTTCACCAATCTCATGTAGCTCTTGGTTACCAGATCTTTTGAACATTTACCTGCCTCTTTTTCAATAACTCCAGTGGTTGACATATACAACTCAGAGACTCACCGACCTCTGCAAGAAATTCTATGCCAACAGTTTCAAAGACAACCCACTTTATTGTGGTATGGTTCTTTATTCAAAATTCTTCTTCTAATATTGTATCTCCACATCCACCCTGTCATGCCCTCTCAAAATCTTATACCTATCAATAATTCATCCCATATTCTTCAAAACTCCAAAGGGCACAACCCAGGAATTAAATTATTGAATCTCTTCTGGATTTCCTCAATTGAAAGTATATCTGTTCTCAGATAGGGGCATCCACACTGTACACAGTTTTGATATTGATTGTATATGGAATAAAAATTCCTCTGTCTGTCTCATCAAACACATGCTGGGCAGGGACAGTGTGTAGACGAAGATTAAGTCTCCCTCTACACTGTCCCATCAATCACCACTGCCCTCTCCTATCAGATTCCTTCTTCTTCAGCCCTTTATCTCTTCCACATATCACCTTCCAGCTTCTTACTTCCCCTCCCCACCTGGTTTCCCCTATCACCTGCCAGCTTGTATTCCTCCCCCCCTCCCCTTCACTTTCTTATCCCGGCTTCCGTCCCCTTCCTTTCTAGTCCTGATGAAGGGCCTCGGCTAGAAATATCCACTGTTTATTCCCCTCTGTAGATGCTGCCTGACTTGCTGAGTTCCTCCTACATTTCTGTCTGTGTGTGTTAGTCACAATATAAGGACAAAAAGGATTAGAAAGAGATTAAAACACCATCAACACTGTTCCATCAAATGTTAAGAAAGGGATGTCCTGGGATAGATAGGGAGCAAAGATTCCTCAATACAATCCCATCAAACACTCACAAAGTACAGACAGCAAGGACTGGATAGAGAATACAACACCCTCTGCACTCTCCCATCAATCAGCCCAAGGGCAGAGAGAAAAAACAGGATGAGAGAAGAAGGAATTTTAGTCTAATCGGTAGCAGATATCAGGTAAATCTTTTCTGAGTGAACGAACTTTCTTTTGCCTGACTGCCTGCTCAGATACTTTTTGGAACCGGGGACTGAGCGATCAGCAATCTTTGACATGCTGACTTAGCTTGCTTGGTGCAAAGGAGAAAATGCATCATTAATTGTCAAATGATCGAATCATCTTGGCCCTGGCTGTTCTCCAATGGTTTTTTTTTCTCTCTCCTCCATTTATTTTTGTAATCCTTACATAGACCAGAGTTCGATATTTGTCGCTGGGTTGTTGAAGTTACGAAGTACCAGCAGATCCCAGTACACTCCCAGCAGGTGGATGTCAGCGTAGTTGCGGAGAGCCACAGAATGGTTACAGCAGGGCATGAAGCCATTCAGCCCATTGAATCAGCACTGGATTTTTTGAATGTTGGATCCACCCTGACCCTTTCCTTCTGTGCAGATTTTCAAATACTTTCTCCTTCAAGCACCAGAGACATGGGGGAAAGGGAGTGCAATGCAGCAGGAACCCACCCAAATTAAAATCATTGCAAATTCAGAGATCCTGATGCTGACCAGTAATTATTGATGTATGGTGCGGTGGCAGAGTTGTTAGACAGGAGCTCAAACAGCTGTCCGCCCTATTGAGTCCAGCATTCTCTTTCACAGCCTTAGGGTAACCCAAAGCCCTCTTGACGTGCACGTTGAGCAGGACCAGGAGGCACCACAGGTAGTCCAACTGCCGCTGATCTCCAGTGACCCAGGCTCAATCCTGAACTCTGACGCTGTCTTTCTGGAGTTTGCAGGGTCTCCCCTCTGCGTTTTCTCCAGATGCTCTTGGTTTCCTCCCATGTCTTAAAGATGGCTTGGTTTGCATGTTAATTGGTCACTGTGAATTGCCCCTGCGGTAGGTGAGTGGTAAAAACTGGGGGGAGCTGATGGCGCAGTGGTGATGGTCAGTGAGAATTCAATAGGAAGAGGACCCTGTTCCACAGTCATGGAGAGAACTTATTACAGGCAATGGTGGGAATTGAACCCTGTATTATTGATTGCTGACTAGTGGTGTGAAGCGATGTGTTAACGGCTACGCAATCGTGTCATCCTTATCCTTCATTGTGTACAGTATATTCTTGACCATCACCAGTGGGTGAAGCAGGGTGCTCAGAACTTGTACCTGTCTCTGGTGTACACTCACTGGAAGAAGAGTTGCTGTCTTCCGACTGTTGACGCTTCAAAAGCTAATCTCTCTCTGACATCTCCCCTAATCTTTGCTCCACTCACTTTAAACACATGTCATAGAGTCACAGAGCACTACAACACACAAACAGGCCTTTGGCCCATCTAGTCTGTGCCGAACTGTTCTTCTGCCTAATCCTATTGACCTGCACCTCCACCATAGCCCTCGATACCCTTCCCATCCATGTGTGAATCCAAACTTCTGTTAAGTATTGCAAACAAACCCACTCATAGTCTCATGACTCCAATTTTCTCCCACAAGCAAAATACACATTGGTTACTAAAGGGCTACTGTAGCACTCAGTGGCCACTTTATTAGGTACACCTGTACGCCTGCCCATTAATGCAAATATCTAATCAGCCAATCATGGGGCTTATTAGATATTTGTATTAACGATGCATAACAGTATGCAGGCATGGTCAAGAGGTTCAGTTGTTCAGACCAAACATCAGAATAGGGAAAAAATGTGATCTAAGTGACTTTGACCATGGAATGATTGTTGGTGTTAGATGGCGTGGTTTGAGTGTCTCAGAAACAGCTGACCTCCTAGGACTTTCATGCAAAACAGTCTCTAGAGTTTATAAAGAATGGTGCAAAAAAAAAAACCAAAAAGGATCCAGTGAGGGGCAGTTCTGGTGGTGAAAAGACCTTGTGAAGAAGAGCGATCAGAGGAGAATGGCCAGACAGGTTCATGCTGACAGGAAGGCGACTCTAATTCAACTAATCACCTGTTGCAGCAGTGGTGTGCAGAAGATATCTCTGGATGGACAACACATCGAGCCTTGAAGTGGATGGGCTACAGCAGCAGAAGACCAAAGTCAGAAACTCAGTGGCTACTTTATTAGATACGGGAGATACCAAATACTGTGACCACTGAGGACTCAATAGAATGAACTTCTAATAAAGTTGGAAACTTGTCCAACAACTTGGTCTGAACTTGCAGAGCTTAGTGCTTCAGCTTCATGGCATCAAGTTAACGTCCAGAGGTCCCAGTGAATCTCAACACATAACTCAACCACAGGAGCTGGGGGTTTTAAATTCAGTTAATTAACTACATTTTGCAATGATAAAGGCACTAACAGATTGTCGTGAAACCCCACTTTAAGGAAAGATATCCACTTGCTCAGATCTAAATGTGACCCCAGATCTAATGAGTCACCTTGGCCTGCTGAGTTCCTCCGGCGTTTTGTGCGTGTTGCTTGGATTTCCAGCATCTGCCGATTTTCACTTGTTTGTTTTTAACTACCCTGTAACATTGCTTAGTAAGTAATTTCCTGGTGGCCAGTCATTTTAATTCCTATCCCCGTTACCATCCCAACATGTCGGCCCATGGCCTCCTCTTCTGTCATGATGAGGCCACCCTCAAGATGGAGGTTCAGCACCTCATAAATCCATCAAGGTAGCCTTCAACCTGATGGCATGAACATAAGGTTTTTCCTTTTGATAATTCTTTTTTTCACTTTTTCCCTTCTCCCTTCCCTCTTCTTCCATTCTCCGCTTTGGCCTCAACACTTCTCCTCACTTGCCTATCACCTATCGTGATGCCCTTCCTCTTTCCCTTTCTCTCATGGTCCACTCTCCTCTCCTATCACATTCCTTCTTCTCCAGCCCTTGACCTTTCCCACCTGGCTTCACCTTTCACCCTCAAGCTTGTCCTCCTTCCCCTCCCTCCACCTTCAGATTCTCGCATCATCCCCCTTCTTTTCCAGTTCTGATGAAGAATCTCAGCCCAAAACATCTACTGTTCATTCATTTTCATGGATCTGTTGAGTTCCTCCAGCACTTTGTGTGAGTTGCTTAGTAAGTCTCTGCAGCTAAGAGCTGTGATTTTGCTATTGGTGCCTTTCAGATTTAAAAAAAAAATTAGCTCTTCTTATTTGTCACATGGACATTGAAACATAAAGTGACATCCATCATATTGCATCGAATCAAATCAGCGAGGATTATGCTGGGAGTAGCCCGTAACTGTCACCACGCTTCCAGCACCAACATAGCCTGCCCAGCAGCACTCTTCCCTCGAAGCTGTGTGCGGCCACGCAGTGACTGAAATGCTCCCATGCACATAGCCTTTGTTGCCACGCAGCTGGAACTGGACGCAGTCAGAAAGGTTCACGAAAGGTGAAAGATTTTCTTTGCTGTACTGTATTCATTATACCCTTCAATTGGTAAATAAAGTCAAAAGTATGTGATGTTTCAATGTTCTTTCTAAGGATTCATAGTATGCATATTGCAAATAAATAACATTTAAAGTGCCGTGCAGTTTTCAGGCCGTGTAAAAATTTCCTGCTCAGAGCAATGGTTGGTCCACGCAGTTGTAAAAAGATCAGTGGGAACGTTGCACTAACCCTGGCCCACACATCGCTGGGATGTGGGAAAACCAGGGCACTTGGAGGACACCCACATAGACACTGGCAGAACGTACAACCGCCATACCATCAGTGGCAGGAATTGAGCCGCGATTGGTGATCATTGGCGCTGTAAAGTGATGCGCTAACCACTATGCTACTGTGCTGCAACTTCTGTACCTAATAAAGTGGCCACTGAGTGTACGTCCGTGGTCTTCTGCTGCTGTAGCCCATCCATTTCAAGATGTGATGGGTTATACGTTCAGAGATACTCTTCCGCACACCGCTGTTGTATGTGCGGTTATTTGATTTACTGTCGCCTTCCTGTCAGCTTGAACCAGTCTGGCCATTCTCCTCTGACCTCTCTCATTAACAAGGTGTTTTCGCCTACAGTACTGCCCTTCACTGGATACTTTTGCACCATTCTCTGTAAACTCTAGAGGCTGTTGTGCATGAAAATCCCAGGAGGTCAAGCAGTTTCTGAGATACTCAAACCACCCCATCTGGCACCAACAATCATTCCACGGTCAAAGTCACTTTGATCAGATTTCTTCCCCATTCTAATGTTTGGTCTGAACAACAACTGAACCTCTTGACCACATCTGCCTGCTTTTATGCATAGAGTTGCTGCCACACGATTAGATGACGAGACATTTGCATAAATGTATAGGTGTAGCTAATAAAGATGCCGCTGAGTATAAATGCCCAGTTGTAGGAAATCATCAATTAGAAGCAACAATTGAAGATAATTTTATTTATGCAGCAGAATTTTCTAATCTGGGCTGATTACTGAAAAGTTGAGGATATGTATTCAATTGGAGCTTTCAGACTGGAATTGCCTCAATACCAGTCATAGACAATTACCAGGGTGATACAAAAAGACTGGGGAATGGAGTTAATTGGACCACTCTTTCAAAGAGATATCCCAGGTTGACAGCCTGAATGGTGTGTTAAGAATCCATGCTGCTGGGAAACAGTCTATTGAGTTCTGATATCCCATTTAATGAGCCATGTTCAGCTTTGGTGATAAGCAAAGGATTAAAATGCCATCTCTTTGGAGAACAATTCACAATTCCACAGTGAATCAGCAATTTGTTACAGTATTGGATAGTCTGTGACACCACAGAAGATTTCATAGAGGAGGAAGTACCAGGGCTCTTTCAGATGAATTGAAGGCCAGAATCACACACGTCAACCATCACTCGGCTACTCACCTGTTTGTTGTCATCCCTGTAGGACACGGGTTCAAGTCCCACTCCAGAGATGACTTGACAGTTGATAGTGAGCAGATTGGGCCTCTAATCGAAGAAAGGATGTGCTGGCATTGGACAGGCTCCAGAGGAGGTTCATGAGAATGATTCCATGTTTATGTATGAGAAACATTTGATGGCTCTGGGCCTAAACTCACTGGAGTTCAGATGAGTGATGGGGGAGCTCATTGAAACCTATTAAATATTGAAAGGGCCTAGATAGGGTGGAAGAAGAGAGGATGTTTCCTATAAAAAAGGAGTCTAGGACCAGAGGGCTCAGCCACAGAATACAAGGACACTGAGGAGTGCGGTAGAACTGGAAATCAAAGTCCATAATTCGTTGGAAGTGGTGTCACAGGTAGAGAGGGTTATAAGGTAAGTTTTTGGCATGTTGGCCTTCATAAATCAAAGGAATGAGTACAAGAGGTGGGATGTTACGTTGAAGTTGTATAAGACGTTGATAGGCCTAATTTGTATTGTGTGTGTTTTTGGTCACCTACCCTCAGGAAAGATGTAACCAAGGTTGAAAGAGTACAGAGAAAATTTACAAGGACATTGCCAGGTCTGGAGGGACTTGAGTTGTAAGGAAAGATTGAATAGGTTAGGACTTTATTCCTTAGAATGTAGAAGATTGAGGGGAGGTTTGATAGAGGAATAGAAAATTATGAGGGTAAATGCAAGCAGGCTTTTTCCACTGAGGGTGGGTGGGACCACAATCAGGGGTCACGGGATAAGGGTGAAAGGTGAAAAGTTTAAGAGGAACGTGAGGGGAAATTTCTTCACTCAGAGGGTGATGAGAGTGTGGAACGAGCTGCCAGTGCAAGTGGTGCATGCGAGTTCGATTTCAACATTTAAGAGAAGTTTGGGTAGGTATATGGACGGTAGGGGTGTGCAGGGCGATGGTCCCGGTACAGGTCAATGGGGGTAGGCAGTTTAAATGGTTCAGCTCAGGCTAGATTTCTGTGCTGTAGTCTTCTATGACTCTATAAGGCAGGAGAAAGGGGTCGAGAGAAATAATATATCAGTCATAATGGAATATCAGTGCAGATGGATCAAACGGCCTATTTCTGCTCCTATGTCTGATAGACACTCATCCTGGAATGATGATGAAACCGTCCCATCAAGGGTTTGCGGGTGACACAACAGTGGTTGGCCACACCAACAACGACGATGAGTTGGAGTATAGAGAGCGAGTGGTGCGGCTGGTGGGTTGGTGTGAGAACAGCATCCTAAGCCTGAACGCAGAGCAGACCAGCCAAATAGTTGTGGACTCTAGGAAGGTGCAGATGAACCATCCCCCTCTGCACATGCATGGGCTCCATAAAGAGAGTTGCTCAAGTTCCTGGAAGTGCACATCACGGGCGACCTCACCTGGTCCCTCCATATCACCTCCCTGAACAAGAAAGCACAGCAGTGCCTCCACTTCCTGGGGAGATTGAGGCCACCAAGGCTGCCCCTCCTCATCCTAACTGAATTTTACAGGAGCACCATTGACAGCGTCCTGACAAGCTGCCTCTCCATCTGGTCTGGGAGCAGCCACGCTCTACAAAGGACTGTGAGAATGGCCAAGAGGATCACAGGGGTCTCCCTACCATCCATCGCGGACATTGATCAGGAGCGCTGCGTACGCAGAGCCCTTAGTATTATCAATGATCCCACCCATCCATCCAGCATCCTCTTTGACTTTCTACCATCAGGCAGGAGACTCTGATGCATAAAGACAAGAACGGTCAGAATGGGAAATGGCTTCTTCCCTCAGACCATTAGGCTTCTGAACTCCCTGCCACATCGCATTCAAAGTGTCACCAGATAATTTGTACTATACCCTAAATATTTAATTTATGCGCTTTACTTTCTTTATGCATAATCCACTTGTAGATTTAATTCTTACTTTCATAAATTATTGTGAGTTATATGCATGTTGTGTGCACTACTGTGCTCCACACCCTGGTCAGGAGAAACATTGTCTCGTTTGACGATATACATGTATATAGTTAAATGACAATACACTTGATTTGACTTGACTTCATTCACAGGTGCCCATCTTAGTGAGCTTTTTGGGATTGATTTGTTTTAAAAATAGCTTTAGTAAAAGCAGCAGCACAGCTTGAATTAAGGTGTTTTCCTCACTGCCCTGTCACTGGTTAGGGAAAGTCCCCAATAACCAGGTGAACACCCATGTGCTCCCTCTCCAGAAGCATCCTGCAGGGACATACTGTCAGAACCGAGGCAGGTAGGTGGCCGATCTGATGCATGGCTGCTTGGCTTGTGAATGGCTGCCTTAGCCAGTGGCAGCCAGACTCACCAGAAGTTGGCTCCAGGTTGACTGTACCCTCTCCACTGGGATGTATGGGGTGTCAGGGAGGGGTAGCGCCTCTGGTGGGGGGAACATGTGGCGTCCGTTTCAAGGTGGTTAGTCCACCTTTGGTCCCCACCTGGCACTCAGCTCTCACCCGTGGCTCCCCGTAGCTGTTTGCATGCGACAGCGGCCACACCCCGGGCAACGGCTTCGACAAGCCGGCTAAACCAGGCGAGAGTAGCCGACGGGTCTCAAACCCTCGGTGAGATAGGGAGTTGTCTATCCCAGCACGTGAAGACAGACTCCGGCGGATTGAGCGAACGAGACCAATGGAAGCTGCAACGGTCAAGGTGGTGGTCTCTGCAAGCGTCATGGAACGTGTAGAGCAGGACAAGACACAGAAGACGTCCTGGTCATCCACTGCGCCTAGTCCCATCTCCAGCCGTCTCGACTCTGTCTTGCCACTGGATCCAGATGGGAATTGGGAAGAGAGAGTGAGGCTGACGCTGCGCAACTCCCCCCCGCCACTTAAATCCAAATCTCGCATTAGTCTCAACACCATCATCATCATAATGGTGTCAAGGTCCTCATCGACATCGATGATGGATGAACACACACCCTCTCCACCAAGATCATCCAACTTGTACCTAACTCCTCAGGGACAGGAGAACGTAGAGGGAGTCTTGTGTGTACCGTACCTGTTAGGACTTTGTACGATGAGCTTTGTGCTTGGCGTGAAACATTCAGATTCACATTCACGCACAGGTAGACCGAAACATACAGTGAGATGCATCGTTGGCATTAACGACCAACACAGGCTTGCTGGGGCCAGGCCACAAGTGTTGCCACACCTTCCGGCGCCAGTATAGCATTCCCACAGTTCTCAGCAGAATAACAAGAGCAAAGGAACTCCCTTTCATCCATCCCACCCCACCCACCCACACTGACAATCCTCCAGCCCCTGGGCAGGCCTCCAGGCCTTCAGTGGGCTCGCAGACTGTGGGCCTCAGACTTCCCCAGTGGACCACAGACACTTAATTCAAGATTCAAATTTATTTATCCAAAAAATACCATTAAATGTGCTGTTTGTGTTAACAACCACATCCTAATATAAATGGTTCTACATTGTAGGCTTATTCAGAAAGTTAGAAGGCATGGGATCCAGGGAAGTTTGGCCAGGTGGATTCAGAATTGGCTTGCCTGCAGAAGGCAGAGGGTGGTAGTGGAGGGAGTACATTCAGATTGGAGGATTGTGACTAGTGGTGTCCCACAAGGATCTGTTCTGGGACCTCTACTTTTCGTGATTTTTATTAATGACCTGGATATGGGGGTAGAAGGGTGGGTTGGCAAGTTTGCAGACGACACAAAGGTTGGTGGTGTTGTAGATAGTGTAGAGGATTGTCAAAGATTGCAGAGAGACATTGATTGGAGGCAGAAGTGGGCTGAGAAGTGGCAGATGGAGTTCAACCCGGAGAAGTGTGAGGTGGTACACTTTGGAAGGACAAACTCCAAGGCAGAGTACAAAGTAAATGGCAGGATACTTGGTTGTGTGGAGGAGCAGAGGGATCTGGGGGTACATGTCCACAGATCCCTGAAAGTTGCTTCACAGGTGGATAGGGTAGTTAAGAAAGCTTATGGGGTGTTAGCTTTCATAAGTCGAGGGATAGAGTTTAAGAGTCACGATGTAATGATGCAGCTCTATAAAACTCCGGTTAGGCCACACTTGGAATACTGTGTCCAGTTCTGGTCACCTCACTATAGGAAAGATGTGGAAGCATTGGAAAGAGTACAGAGGAGATTTACCAGGATGCTGCCTGGTTTAGAAAGTATGCATTATGATCAGAGATTAAGGGAGCTTGGGTTTTACTCTTTGGAGAGAAGGAGGATGAGAGGAGACATGATAGAGGTGTACAAGGTAATAAGAGGAATAGATAGAGTGGATAGCCAGCGCCTCTTCCCCAGGGCATCACTGCTCAATACAAGAGAACATGGCTTTAAGGTAAGGGGTGGGAAGTTCAAGGGGGATATTAGAGGAAGGTTTTTTACTCAGAGAGTGGTTGGTGCGTGGAATGCACTGCCTGAGTCAGTGGTGGAGGCAGATACACTAGTGAAGTTTAAGAGACTACTAGACAGGTATATGGAGGAATTTAAGGTGGGGGGTTATATGGGAGGCAGGGTTTGAGGGTCGGCACAACATTGTGGGCCAAAGGGCCTGTACTGTGCTGTACTATTCTATGTTCTATGTTCTAAATAATCTAATATTCCCAATCAGAATGGAGAGGCATCCCTTAGCACATAGATGAGGAGAAAATTTCTTCAGCTGGAGGGTGGTGAGTCTGTGGAATTCATTGCCACAGATGGCTGCGGGGGCCAAGTCATTGGGTACATTTAAAAGGGAGGTTGATAAATTCTTGATTAGCAAAGGCGCCAAAGAAGGCAGGAGAATGGGGTTGAGAGGGATAAGAAATCAGCCAGACGGTGGAGCAGACTCGATGGGCCGAATGGCCCGATTCCGCTCTTATATTTTATGAGCTAATTAGAACCTCAGACGGATCCTAATTAGAAACCAGGACCTAGTAAATTAAGGGTTAATGCAAATCCCCCGATTCACTGATCACGGCTCACCCTGTTGAATGCGAACCAAAATGCTGCAGAGAGAGAGAAAAAAGAGAGGCATTTGATATATGTAAACATTAAACACTGTTCTGGTCAATAAACGGAGCCTTGATTATCTCTGCGGACTAAAGTCATTGTTGCTGAAAATATCAAGGACTGAGATTGGCTTCTGCATTCTCCCCTCTCCCCGCTCCCCGCTCCCCAGTCACTGCAGAATTAATCATTGCAGCGGGGCACGGGTCGTAATCCACTGCATTCCTACAGATGGAGCCTTATCGGACTGGAATCGCGGTGCGGCGGCAGGAAGCAGCCAGGATCTACGAGTCTGCTTGGCAGGCGCTGCTGAGGGAGGCAGTTCCGCAGCAGCCGTGAGGAGGGAGAGGAGGGAGAGGAGGGAGAGGGTGCAGGGAGTGATCCTGTGAAACAGAGTGCAGCACAGAGTCCGTGCGCAGTCTTAAAGGGGCATGCCACGCCGCGCTGCCCGGGAGAAGCCCCACCGAGACAGCCGCATTGCCTCCAGTCAAACCGCACACCCGAGCCGCGCTCGCAAAACGCCAGAGGAGCCCAGCAAGTCAGGCGGGAGTCAGCAGTCGACGTTTCGGGCTGAGACCCCCCCAAGTCAAAAGGTCGACTGTCGACTCCCTTCCATGGATTCTGCCTGACTTGTTGAGTTCCTCCAGCCTTGCTCAAGGTTTCCAGCATCCGCAGAATACATTTGAGCTGGGCTGAAGCAGCCCTGATGCTCCGAACATTTTTTACAGACCAGCGCTCGAAGTATTATGCAATGGGGCTCGGTGTCAGAGAGATGAGTTTTTTTTTCTGATTGAGTCTCCTGGATTCCATCGCAGGAGGAATCCTTCTGTGAAATTTTAATTATTAGAATGAATCATAAACACTGCCTCCATATTATGGTTAACAATAACATATTATTGTTATTTGGAATTCCTCATCTCCCCCTCGTTTAGTCTCTCTTTCATTCTCTGTCTATATGTCTCTATCTGTCTATCTCCCTCTTTCTTTCTCTCTGCATCTCTCTTTTTCTCTCTATCTATCCATTGCCTCTGTTTCTTTGTCTCTGTCACCGTCTCTGTCTCCCTCTTTCTGTCCATCTCTCTCTTTCTTGCTTTGTCTCTCTCTCTCTCTCTGTCTGTATCCTTTTCTCTCTGTTTCTCTATCTATCTGTCTCTCTCCTCCTTCCCTCACCACACATGGAGTCACAGATTGATATAGAATTGAACAATACCTTTGCTTCCATCACCAGCCACCTACTCTGCTCTGCACGTCCAATTTTATCTCCTTATACATTCTAAGAGCGGTAATATTTTATACAATTGCTACTCGTGGGAGCATGCTGTGTATAAATTTCCTCTGTTGCAATGGTGACCATTCTTCCAGAGCACTCCAGTAGCTGTAAAGCACTTTGACGCATCTTGACACAAGGGGTGGTCGCAGGACAGTAAGGGTCACAGAAAACCACGACTCCCTCCACCCAGTGCCACCCCACCCCCGTCAGGCTAGACAGGAGCCAGTCTGCAGAATGTGCCGCGTTGAAGTTTCAGTGTGTTTTTACAGCGTCTGGCGTGACGCATGTGGCCTTGGTGGGAGAGTAGATGGTGTGCGCTTGCATATTTGAGGCACTTTGTTGGTTGAGATTAACCATGGAGGTTGCATCCCAGAGGTCTGAATGAAATGTAAGCCTGGGCAGTATGATACGGGGAGCAAGCTGTTGCCCATGCAGCGGGCTCCCCCTCTCCACACAGCTGATGAATCCAAAGGAACGGCAGAGACCGATACAGTTTGGCACCAGTGGCGTCGGTGAAATTGCCAGTCAGCGATGAACTCAATGTTGGACTGCCTTAGGGATTCCAGCTCTGGAATTTTCCTCATGGTTTACTCCCAACTCCTTCCCCATGAATGGAAGCCGCAAGGTAGCAGAAGTTTGAGACCAGAGTTTTCCTTCTCCTAGATGAGCTGCTAACCACGGCTGACAAGCCCCATCTGCCCGAAGTGACTGGTTCAGTAAACCCACCTTCTAGCTTAAAAACCTAACAAACAGGAACAGAAGTTGGCCATCTAGCCCATCGAGCTTGCTCCGCCATTCAATAAGATCTCTGGTCCTAGACTCCCCCACTATAGGAAACATCCTCTCCACATCCACTCTATCTGTGCCCTCTGGTCCTAGACTCCCTCACCATAGGAAACATCCTCTCCACATCCACTCTATCTGTGCCCTCTGGTCCTAGATTCCCCCACTATAGGAAACATCCTCTCCACATCCACTCTATCTGTGCCCTCTGGTCCTAGACTCCCCCAGTATAGGAAACATCCTCTCCACATACACTCTATCTGTGCCCTCTGGTCCTAGACTCCCTCACCATAGGAAACATCCTCTCCACATCCACTCTATCTGTGCCCTCTGGTCCTAGACTCCCCACTATAGGAAACAACCTCTCCACATCCACTCTATCTGTGCCCTCTGGTCCTAGACTCCCCCAGTATAGGAAACATCCTCTCCACATACACTCTATCTGTGCCCTCTGGTCCTAGACTCCCTCACCATAGGAAACATCCTCTCCACATCCACTCTATCTGTGCCCTCTGGTCCTAGACTCCCTCACCATAGGAAACATCCTCTCCACATCCACTCTATCTGTGCCCTCTGGTCCTAGATTCCCCCACTATAGGAAACATCCTCTCCACATCCACTCTATCTGTGCCCTCTGGTCCTAGACTCCCCCAGTATAGGAAACATCCTCTCCACATACACTCTATCTGTGCCCTCTGGTCCTAGACTCCCTCACCATAGGAAACATCCTCTCCACATCCACTCTATCTGTGCCCTCTGGTCCTAGACTCCCCACTATAGGAAACAACCTCTCCACATCCACTCTATCTGTGCCCTCTGGTCCTAGACTCCCCCAGTATAGGAAACATCCTCTCCACATACACTCTATCTGTGCCCTCTGGTCCTAGACTCCCTCACCATAGGAAACATCCTCTCCACATCCACTCTATCTGTGCCCTCTGGTCCTAGACTCCCCCACTATAGGAAACAACCTCTCCACATCCACTCTATCTGTGCCCTCTGGTCCTAGATTCCCCCAGTATAGGAAACATCCTCTCCACATCTACTCTATCTGTGTCCTCTGGTCCTAGACTCCCTCACCATAGGAAACATCCTCTCCACATCCACTCTATCTGTGCCCTCTGGTCCTAGATTCCCCCAGTATAGGAAACATCCTCTCCACATCTACTCTATCTGTGTCCTCTGGTCCTAGACTCCCTCACCATAGGAAACATCCTCTCCACATCCACTCTATCTGTGCCCTCTGGTCCTAGACTCCCCCACTATAGGAAACAACCTCTCCACATCCACTCTATCTGTGCCCTCTGGTCCTAGATTCCCCCAGTATAGGAAACATCCTCTCCACATCTACTCTATCTGTGTCCTCTGGTCCTAGACTCCCAAACCAGAGGAAACATCCTCTCCACATCCACTCTATCTGTGTCCCCTGGTCCTAGACTCCCCCACCAGAGGAAACGTCCTCTCCCCATCCACTCCATCCAGAGCTTTCAATATTTGATAGGCTTCAACAAGAACCACCCCCATTCTTCTAAATTCCAGCAAGAACAGACCCGGAGCAATCAAATGTTCTGATACATGCACAGCCATGCACACAAACACATGTATTCGGCTATTCTGATCTGCCGACAAGCTCGTATGATGTAAACACTCAGGTTTTCATTCAAAATCCACTACGTACAGATCTACACACACTTTGCCCACACACAGAAACATACATAGTCACACGCAGTCATATGTACACAGACATAAACGCACTTACAGACAATAGTACACATTTACACACACACACACACACACACACACACACATGCACACGCACACACACACAAGTGCCCACAGGCACTGATGCACACAGAACACAGCAATAAAGAGAAAGATAGATGGGTTTGTAGAAACACACAAACAGCAACGAGACAGAGCACAGTGTTTAATGGAGGGACAGCTGAGACCTGCATTGCAGACTATTGATAGGAACGACAAGACAGACAACAATGATGAGTGAGCATAAAGCAGACAGGTAGAGACAAGGCACAAAGTACTGAGATACCTGGTGAGACTGACACACCAACAACACCTCAGTATAGAGACTCGTGAAGGAAAGCACACACACAAAGAAACTCACACATACACACATATACATACACACACATACACATTCTGTACACGCATACACATACAAGGAGAAATATTAAATAATACACATACAAATAAATAGGTAGCAACAAGAACTCCACACCCAGACTTATAAGGAGTCATAAGGAAAGATTGAATAGGTTAGGACTTTACTCCTTGGAGCGTAGAAGATTGAGAAGAGACTTGATAGAGGTATACAAAATTATGAGGGGTATAGCTAGGGTAAATGCAAGCAGGCTTTTTCCACTGAGGTGGTGTGGGACTACAAGCAGAGGTCACGGATTAAGGGTGAAAGGCAAAACATTTAAGGGGAACATGAGGGGAAACTTCACTCAGAGGGTGGTGAGAGTGTGGAACGAGCTGCCAGCACAAGTGGTGCATGCGAGCTCGATTTCAACGTTTAACAGAAGTTTGGATAGGTACCTGGATAGTAGGGGTATGGAAGGCTGTGGTCCTGATACAGATAGATGGGAGTAGGCAGTTCAAATGGCTCAGCATGGACTAGATGGGCCAAGTGGCCTTTTTCTGTGATGTACTTTTCTATGACTCTGTACCTCTAACTACCCCAGTATTACCTGCTGGATCTGAAAGTCCGATGGAGCTGAAGGGTTGCTCAGCACTCCCCCCAGCAGCAGAAGCCTCTCAGTACAGCTACAGTATGTTCCATGGAAGACTTGAAAGGCCTAGAGAGCAGGAAAGTCTAGGAGCAGAGGGCATCCCTTTAGACAGAGATGAGGAAAAACTTCTTTAGCCAGAGGGTGGTGAATGACAGAACAGACCAGATAGGCTGAATGGCCCTCATTCTACTCCAATGTCTTATGGTCTCCTGGTAGTTAAAAGATGTCCCTCTCTAGATCTGGAGACATATTGAGATCTGAGCAGGCGGGTATCAATGCCAGGTGGGGTTTTGGTGACATTCTGGTGACAGTTTGAGGATAGAGGGGAAGCCTTTTAGGACCGAGATTAGGAAAAACTTCTTCACACAGAGAGTGGTGAATCTGTGGAATTTTCTGCCACAGCAAACTGTTGAGGCCAGTTCATTAGCTATGTTTAAAAGGAAGTTAGATATGGCCCTTGTGGCTACAGGGGTCAGGGGGTATGGAGGGAAGGCTGGGTTCTGAGTTGGATGATCAGCCATGATCATAATAAATGGCGGTGCAGGCTCGAAGGGCCGAATGGCCTACTCCTGCACCTATTTTCTATGTTTCTATGTTTCTATTCTATTAGTTTCATTGGCCTTTGTTATCGATATTAGCCTTTTATTCCAGAACATATTTAATTAACTGAATTTAAATCCCTCTGTGATTGGGTTATGAGTTCAAATTCATTGAGGTCTCTGGGCATCACTGTAATGCTACAATAATGAAGCATTTAGCTCTGCTTGTGCAGGCCAAATTGTTGGACAAGTTTCCAACTTTATTAGAATCTCATTCCTTGGGCTGGCTGGTGGCGCAACAAAGCGGTCCCGCAGTTTACGACGGGACTCACCAACGCGGAGGGGGCCGCATCCCGAACACCAGACACGATAGGCAACCACAGCAGATTCACAGGTGAGGGGTTGCCTCACCTGGGAGGACCGTTTGGGGCCTGAAGTGGAGGTGAGGGAGGAGGAGTATGGATGGGTATTACACTGAGGCCGCTTGCGGGGATAGATGCCAGGAAGATTAGTGGGGAGGGACGTATGGACAAGGGAATTGCAGAGGGAATGATCCCTGTGGAAAGCAGAGGGGGAGGGAGGTAAACCTAAGAGTGATTGTAAGCGTGAGGAGGAAAGACAGCGGCTATATTTCATTAGGAGTTTGAGGAGATTAGGTTTGTCAACTAATAAAATCAAAACCATCCAGTAATGTACTGCAGGGAGCATTCTGACTGGCTGCATCACTGTCTGGTATGGGGGCGGGCAGGGGACTACTGCGCAGGATCAAAATAAGTTGAGGAGACTTGTAAAATTAGTCATCTCCATCACGGGTACTGGCCTCCATAGAATCCAGGACATCTTCAAGGAGCGGTGCCTCAGAAAGGTGGCATCCATTATTAAGGACCCCCATCACCCAGGACATACCCTCTTCTCATTGCTACAGTCAGGAAGGAAGTACAGAAGCCTGAGGGCACACACTCAGCGATTCAGGAACAGATTCTTCCCCTCTGCCGTCTGATTTCTAACTGGACCTTGAAACCCATGAACATTACCTCACTACTTTTTTATTTGTTTATTTTGCACTACTTTTTTAACTTAGCTATTTAATATACATATATATATTTACTGTAATTTCATTGTACTGCTGCTGTTAAGTTAACACAGTTCACGACGCATGCCAGTGATATTAAACCTGATTCTGATTCTGACTGTTGCTTGAGATAATTTATCCAGAGATAGGAGACAGAAGGGGTGGAAATAGGACACTGGTCTGAATGTAAGTTTGAGGGGCTGAATGGCCTCCTCCTATTCTCGCCTGGCTCTCTCACTAGCAAGCTTCCCCAGATGTTTGGATCAGCCAGCCTCAGCCCCAGCTGGCTGTCCTTGCCACGAGGAGCTGTTGTGTTTCACTGTGACTAATTTCCTCTGATGTCAGTGCCTTCGATTTTCTCTGTTCTCAGAGAGTAAATAATTCACGCGGCCTGTCAGCTGAGCATCGCTCTGTGATGTTGGCTACAAGAGAGATCAGTGTCTTTGTCATAGGTACAGGATGTATACAGGAGAAGTAATCATATGTAACTGTTGCTGGAGAGAATACCTTCTGGAAGTAGGCAGTACAAATGGTTTTGCCATGGACTAGATGGGCTGAAGGGCCTGTAACTGTGTTGTACTGCTGTATGACTCTAAAACCATCTATATTTATATATAAAATAGATAAATTAAGTAAGTAGTTCAAAAATAGAAATAAACAAGTAGTGAGGTAGTGTTCATGGATTCAATGTCCATTCAGAAATCGGATGACAGAGGGGAAGAAGCTGTTCCTGAATCACCAAGATAAGTAACTTTTATGTAAAATATTAGATCCCGAGGGTGAGTTACAGGTTAGAATCTCTTTGAGGAGTTCAGGACTTTAAAATGTAGGACTGCACAAGAATAGGTCCTTTTGACTAACGATGTCTGTGCCCTGATTCATGCCAAATTAAACTAATTCCTTCTGCCTGCACATGATCTGTATGCTTCCATTCTCTGTATATTCATCTGCGTATCCAAAATGCTCTTGAACTCCTCTATCGTATCTACTTCCACTACCAGTCCTTGGCATCACTTTCCAGACATCTATCTCCCTGTATATTAAAAAAATCTCCATACATCTTCTTTAAATTTCACCCTTCCCCGCCCCCCTCACCTTATGTCCTCTATATTCAATGTTTCTACCCTCAGAGAAAAGTTTCTGTTTATGATTTTTCTGTCATGACCCCTGCAGGCCTCTGAGACTTGCCGTAAAGCACTGGGCTTTTGGGTTTCTTGAGCATCTATATTTAAGATTCATTGTTCAAGGTACATTTATAGTCAAAGTATGCATGCAGCGTACAACTCTGAGATTTATCTTGTCCGGACAGCCACGAGACGAAGAAAACCATGGGAAGAAAAACATCAACCTGCCCCCCATAGACAAAAAAAAACTAATTGCACAAACAGCAGCCGGAACATCAACCCCCACCCCCCAACGCAAAAACAAAACAATTGCGCGCATTTGGCAACAGGAGCATCAACCCCCACGCAAATAAAAACTGCATAAATGGCAACAAGAAGATCAAACCCCCCCCCCAACACGCTGAAAAAAACAATTGCACAAATGGCAGCAAGAAAGAATGAGCGAAAACACAGATTATAAAGATAAAAAACAGAACGAGCCCAATTGAACTCCATAAATCACAGGCCCGGAACTTCAGTGCTGTCCTCCAACATCACTGAGGTCAAGATACGTTACTAATCGTTAGAGTCGCTAAGCCCAGGTACTTTGTGTTTGGTCTTGTTGGGTTGATTGTGACTGGCACATGTTTCCCACAGTCTAGGATTACTTAACAGGGCCTCTCGTTGCGCACTGTAAGTGGAGACCCCCAGTGTGTTTGTGGAGAAGGGTTGGTCTAATCTCTTGTTTCTATCTCTTCATGGGGAGCCTGCCACTCCTCAGCTCCTGGGCCAAGTCGTCGTCAGTGCTTACCGTGACGGAGGCTGCCACCCTCCACTCCTGGGATGAGCCGGTGCCCACAACCACCGTGACGGAGAGAGAGTCTGCCGTTCGTTCATGCTTGGGTCCAGTCCCGCGAGCGCGCATCGTGACAATTTTCATAAAATTATAGACTTCAGGCTCCGATTCTCCAACCTCTCTTTATAGCTAAAACCCTCTAAACTGCAGGTTGAATTCTGGTGAGTGAGTTACAGGTTGGAGTACAATTGAGGGCTTCAGGTATTTTTATATATGGTAGAATAATTGAAACCAGTTTTGACTCTCACGAAGAGGGGTGGATATATTCCAGGTCAGGGCATGAAGGGATACAGGGAGAAGGCCAGAGATTGGGGCTGAGGGGAAGAAGGGACCTGGGTTTCATCACCCAAGTTACAGAGAAAGGTTGAACAAGTTGGGTCTTTATTCTTTGGAGCGTAGAAGGTTGAGGGGGACTTGATAGGGGTGTTTAAAATTATGAGGGGGATAGATAGAGTTGACGTGGATAGGCTTTTTCCATTGAGAGTGAGGGAGATTCAAACAAGAGGACATGAGTTGAGAATTAGAGGACAAAAGTTTAGGGGTAACATGAGGGGGAACTTCTTTACTCAGAGAGTGGTAGCTGTGTGGAACGAGCTTCCAGCAGAAGTGGTTGAGGCAGGTTCGATGTTGTCGTTTAAAGTTAAATTGGATAGATATATGGACAGGAAAGGAATGGAGGGTTATGGGCTGAGTGCAGGTCGGTGGGACTAGGTGAGAGTAAGCGTTCGGCACGGACTAGAAGGGCCGAGATGGCCTGTTTCCGTGCTGTAATTGTTATATGGTTAAATGGATCAGCTCTGGTGAAATGGCAGAGAAGACTCGATGGGCCAAATGGTCTAATTCTGTTCCTATATCTTATGGTCTTACGGTCTTAACTCTTTGCTGTTCAGCGGTAAGTTGTGGTAGTACAGTTGGCTCCTGTATATAAATCCAGATGATGACAATGGAATAGAAAAAGAGGCCATTCAGCCCACTTTGTCTGTGAAAGCCAAAAGTGGACACTGACCATAAGTCATAGGAGCAGAATAAGGCCATTCAGCCCATTGCCTCTTCTCTGTGTGGTTGACGGTTGACTTACTATCCCTCTCAACCCCATTCTCCTGCCTTCTCCCCATAACCATTGACACCTTGACTAATCCAGAACCTATCATCGTCTGTTTTAAATGTATCCAGTGACTTGATCTTCACAGCTGTCCAAGGCAATGAATTCCACAGATCCACCACCTATGGCTAAAGAAATTCCTCCTCATCTCTGATCTGAATGGACAACCTTCTATTCCGAGGCTGTGTCCTCTGTCCTAGACTCCCCCACATGTTAATGGATTAATGCTTCAATGACTCAACCAGGTATGGTCCGCGAGCGGCGAAGGCTTCTGCCTGCAACTTTCTTTCAGGCAATAAGTTCCAGATCCTACTATTCACTGACTGAAAAAAAAATTCCTCGACTCACAAGCAAGAGAAAATTTGCAGATGCTGAAAATCCGAGCAACACCAAGAAAATACTGCAGGAACTCAGCAGGCCAATTTACTAACACGGGTACCCATTATTTACTAACGCCTCTGCTGAGGAAAATAGATCATTTCATCTTATTTATTTACATACAGTGTGTAATAGGCCCTTCCAACCCTCTGAGCCACGCCACCCAGCACCTCCCGATTTAATCTTCGCCAAATTGTAGGACGATTTACAATGACCAACTAACCTACCAACTGGCATGTCTTTGAACTGTGTGAGGAAACTGGAGCAAACCCATGTGGGCTCTTATGTTTTGATTGAATTCATAATCCTTGTGAGCGGTTTTCATCTTTCTATCTGAAGTCGGTGGTTCAATTCCCGCTCCAGTGACTTGAGGACAGATATCTACTCTGGCATCCTACTGGAGGCACTGTGCTTCAAGTACGCCAGAATCAGGTTCATTACCACCGATATGTGTTGTGACATTTGATGTTTTTTGGCAGCGCAGTGCACAATAAATCACTGTAGGTTACAATAAATGAATGCACAGTGCGAAAGAGGAGGAGTGAGGCGATGTGCATGGGTTCAAGGACTGTTTCAGGCTCAGTCTCTTCGTCTGGGTTTCCAGCGTCTGCAGGACCTCTCGTTTTTCTGATTTTTAATAAGCTTTTGATTTTCCTGCTAACTGCAGGACAGGAGAGGGGATGAAATACCAGGCAATATTTCCACTGGAGTCTTGTCATTCATTCCCAAGCAGGCGGAGAAAGGAGACAATTTATATGCAGAGGAATAAAACAAAAAAGAAGCAATCTGATCTGCATTCATGCACACCGCTCAGCGCACCCCAAAGAGTCTGTCTGCACTTCTCACCGCCTCAGTAAAGCAGTCGGCATCGTTAAATATCCTACCCGTCCCTGGCATTCTCTATTCTCTCCCCCTCCAATCAGGCAGAAGACACAAAAGCCTGAAAGCATGTAGCACCAAGCTCAAGGAGAACTTCTACCCGCGATTATACTTCATAGTCACCAAACAATTGATACTAGAACGTACAATCATCACAGCGATATTTGATTCTGTGCTTCCCACTCCCTGGATTACAAATATTAAATATTTAAAATATTAAAAATAGTAAAAATTAGTAAATATTAAAAATTTAAATTATAAATCATAAATAGAAAATAGAAAAATGGGAAGTAAGGTAGTGCAAAAAAACCGAGAGGCAGGTCTGGATATTTGGATGGTACGGCCCAGATCCGGGTCAGGATCCGTTCAGCAGTCTTATCACAGTGGGAATCTTCAAGCTCCTGAGCCTTCTCCCGGAGGGAAGAGGGACGAGAAGTCTGTTGGCTGGGTGGGTCGTGTCCTTGATTATCCTGGCAGCACTGCTCCGACAGCGTGCGGTGTAAAGTGAGTCCACAGACGGAAGGTTGGTTTGTGTGATGTACTGCGCCGTGTTCACGATCTTCTGCAGCTTCTTCCGGTCTTGGACAGGACAACTTCCATACCAGGTTGTGATGCACCCTAGAAGAATGCTTTCTATGGTGCATCTATAAAAATTAGTGAGGGTTTTAGGGTACAGGCCAAATTTCTTTAGTTTCTTTAATCAATTAATGATTACTGAATGATTCTCCAGTTCAATAAGGTGGACTCTTAACTTCACAATCGACCTCGTTGTGACCTTGCACTTCATTGTCTACCTGCACTGCACTTTCACTGGATCAGAATCAGGTTTAACATCACTGATACTTGCTGTTTGAAAGTTCAAAATCAATTTTATTATCAAAGAATACATATGTCACCATATACAACCCTGAGCTTCATTTTTCCTGCGGGCACACTCAAGCAAATCTATAGAATAGTAACTACAACGGGGATCAACCAGAGTGCGGAACACAACAAACTGTAAAAATGCAAATATAAATAAAAAGCAATAAATAACAAAGACATGAGATGGTAAAGAGTCCTTGAAGTGAGATCATTGGTTGTGGGGGACATTTCACTTGTGGAGCAAGTGAGTGTTGTTATCCCCTTTTATTTTAAGAGCCTGGTGGTTGAGGGGTAGGAACTGTTCTTGAACCTAGTGGTGCGAGTCCTGGGAATATTAATACTGAATCTGATTTCCCCCCCTCCCCACCTCCCCACCTCCCCACCTCCCCACAGTCAGAAGGTTCCTGGGATGGCAGGACTTTCGTATGATGAAAGACTGGATCGACTAGGCTTATACTCTCTGGAATTTAGAAGATTGAGGGGGGATCTGATTGAAACGTATAAAATTCTAAAGGGATTGAACAGGCTAGATGCAGGAAGATTGTTCCCGATGTTGGGGAAGTCCAGAGCGAGGGGTCACAGTTTGAGGATAAAGGGGAAGCCTTTTAGGACCGAGATGAGGAAAAACTTCTTCACACAGAGAGTGGTGAATCTGTGGAATTCTCTGCCACAGGAAACAGTTGAGGCCAGTTCATTGGCTATATTTAAGAGGGAATTAGATATGGCCCGTGTGGCTAAAGGGATCAGGGAGTATGGAGAGGAAGCAGGTACAGGGTTCTGAGTTGAATGATCAGCCATGATCATACTGAATGGCAGTGCAGACTCGAAGGACTGAATGGCCCACTCCTGCATCTATTTTCTATGTTTCTAAAGCCTGAAATATCACTTCTACTCCACTGTTATGTCTACTGAATGGTTGCTGAGTACAATAAGATGTACTCTTGACCTCACCGTATTGAAACTTCATTCTGCACTCTGCTATTATTTTACTTTGCAGTATTTCAACACACCATTGCAATGAATTGATCTGTGCGGACAGTATACAAGGCACATTTTTCACTCTACCTGTGTCAGTAGTAATTTACCAATTTAAACGTGGTGCTATCAGTGTTTGACTCTTCCAAGATAAAACTGGAAGAACTGACTAAATAGTGTCAATCTTTCCACACTGCAGCAGGCTGCAGCTCTAATGCAGTCTGTCTTCACTCCACACTCCCAACCACCTCCCCGTTGTGGAGCTGAGCCACTGACGTGGGGACAGGGCTGTGCGCTAGCCACACCGAGAATCCCTGGACCACGCAACGTGCATCTTGTCAGAAGATGCGGACTCAAGGAAACTGTCTCCGAGCTGTCAGGAGCCGCACCTGGCTGTGCCATTTTTAGCCACCTGGCACATCCTTTGAGGTATCAACTGGAGAAAACAAAAACAAAATATGCATTGATTTAATACATCAAGCTGTCTCTGGCACAGATGGAAGAGATGAACAGATCCCTGTTCTTTCCCCTGTATCTCCTGCTTCATTTTCCCTCCCACCGTTGCTGCTCTTTCTCTCTTCCCTTACCTCTCTTCTCAATAAGGATGAGAGCATTTTCATTTTAAAAAAAGATTATAGATTAGCTTTACCATTATTATTGAGATACAGTGCAGAATAGGCCCTTCAAGCTGTACTGCCCAGCAATTCCCACCAATTTAATCCTTGCATGATCACAGGACAATTTACAATGACCAATTAACCTAACCACCAGTACGTCTTTGGACTGTGGGAGGAAATCAGAGCACCTGGGGGAAACCCACATGGGGGGAAACGTACAAACTCCTGACAGGCAGTAGCAGGAATTGAACCCGGGTTGCCTGTACTGTAAAGCATTGTGCTAACTACTACATTACCGTGCCACGCAGTTTGTCAGATGCGCACTGAAACATACCATTTGATTCAAACCGAACCTGTTGCGAGGACGTGGCAGTGGTATGAACCCAAGTGCTGAACATAGGAGCGGAGGCCGATTCAGGAGGTGTTATGGTTGTAGCGAGTGTGGAACTGGTGTCCAGAGAGTCTTTAGCCAAAGTCTTGGTTTTAGTAGATAATTCAGGAATGATGCTAGCCTTAGAACTGATAGTCCTAAGAACTATGGAACAAGGCTACTCATACAAGAGTCAACCAACAAACTGGCAACTCCTTGTTGTGGTCACAGGGTCTTTATCCTGCAGTTTCTGATGGGAAGCAGGTGTGTGTAGATGGTGGAACCTGGGAATGATTGGAATTTAAATGAGGTGATTGAGGCCCAATTCCTAAGGTAAATGGCATGGCGGGGGATTGCCAGAAGGGACCATGACAGAACCAGATACAGATTTATTTATCACAGATACGTCAAAACATGCAGTGAAATGCATCGTTTGCATTAACAACCAAAACAACCAAAGGATGTGCTGGGGCAGCCAAGTGTCGCCACACACTCTGTCATCAACATGGCACGTCCACAGAGTTCAGCAGAACAACGACACATAAGACCGTAAGATACAGGAGGAGTAGACCATTCAGCCCATCGAGTCTGCTCCACCATTCAACCATTCAATCTTTCTCATGGAATGGTTTCAATGAGATCCCCCCCCCGCCCAATCCTTCTGAATTCTAGCGAGTACAGACCCAGAGCCATCAAATGTTCCTTTTATGATAACGCTTTCATGCCTGGAATCATCCTCGTGAACCTCCTCTGGACCCTCTCCAATGCCAGCACATCTTTTCTAAGATGACATAACACAAGTAGCAGCAAGAGTGATAGCAGAACAAAGAAGACAACCACAGAACGAGCCCCTTTCCTACCCTCCCACACCCCTCAATCACACAGGCCTCCAACCGCAGGACAACTACATCCAGGCCTCCAACCGCAGGACAACTACATCCAGGCCTCCAACCCCAGGACAACTACATCCAGGCCTCCAATCGCAGGACAACTACATCCAGGCCTCCAACCCCAGGACAACTACCTCAGGCCTCCAACCGCAGGACAACAACATCCAGGCCTCCAACCCCAGGACAACTACATCCAGGCCTCCAACCGCAGGACAACTACATCCAGGCCTCCAACCCCAGGACAACTACATCCAGGACTCCAACCACAGGACAACTACATCCAGGCCTCCAATCCCAGAACCACTACCTCCAGGCCTCCAACCGCAGGACAACTACATCCAGGCCTCCAACCCCAGGACAACTACATCCAGGCCTCCAACCGCAGGACAACTACATCCAGGTCTCCAACCCCAGGACAACTACATCCAGGCCTCCAACCCCAGGACAACTACATCCAGGCCTCCAATCGCAGGACAACTACATCCAGGCCTCCAACCGCAGGACAACTACATCCAGGCCTCCAACCCCAGGACAACTACATCCAGGCCTCCAATCGCAGGACAACTACATCCAGGCCTCCAACCCCAGGACAACTACATCCAGGCCTCCAACCGCAGGACAACAACATCCAGGCCTCCAACCCCAGGACAACTACATCCAGGCCTCCAACCGCAGGACAACTACCTCAGACCTCTAGCCGCAGGACAACAACAGCCAGGCCTCCAACCCCAGGACAACTACATCCAGGCCTCCAATCGCAGGACAAGTACATCCAGGCCTCCAACCCCAGGACAACTACATCCAGGCCTCCAGCCCCAGGACAACTACATCCAGGCCTCCAACCTCAGGACAACAACATCCAGGCCTCCAAACCCAGGACAACTACATCCAGGCCTCCAACCGCAGGACAACTACATCCAGGCCTCCAACCGCAGGACAACTACCTCAGACCTCCAGCCGCAGGACAACAACATCCAGGCCTCCAACCCCAGGACAATTACATCCAGGCCTCCAATCGCAGGACAACTACATCCAGGCCTCCAACCCCAGGACAACTACATCCAGGCCTCCAGCCCCAGGACAACTACATCCAGGCCTCCAACCTCAGGACAACAACATCCAGGCCTCCAACCCCAGGACAACTACATCCAGGCCTCCAACCGCAGGACAACTACATCCAGGCCTCCAACCGCAGGACAACTACCTCAGACCTCCAGCCGCAGGACAACAACATCCAGGCCTCCAACCCCAGGACAACTACATCCAGGCCTCCAATCGCAGGACAACTACATCCAGGCCTCCAACCCCAGGACAACTACATCCAGGCCTCCAACCCCAGGACAACTACCTCAGGCCTCCAACCGCAGGACAACAACATCCAGGCCTCCAACCCCAGGACAACTACATCCAGGCCTCCAACCGCAGGACAACTACATCCAGGCCTCCAACTGCAGGACAACAACATCCAGGCCTCCAACCCCAGGACAACTACATCCAGGCCTCCAACCGCAGGACAACAACATCCAGGCCTCCAACCCCAGGACAACTATATCCAGGCCTCCAACCGCAGGACAACTACATCCAGGCCTCCAATCCCAGAACCACTACCTCCAGGCCTCCAACCGCAGGACAACTACATCCAGGCCTCCAACCCCAGGACAACTACATCCAGGCCTCCAACCCCAGGACAACTACATCCAGGCCTCCAATCACAGGACAACTACATCCAGACCTCCAACCCCAGGACAACTACATCCAGGCCTCCAACCCCAGGACAACTACATCCAGGCCTCCAACCCCAGGGCAACAACATCCAGGCCTCCAATCGCAGGACAACTACATCCAGGCCTCCAATCGCAGGACAACTACATCCAGGCCTCCAACCCCAGGACAACTACATCCAGGCCTCCTGTTCTAGGCCCAGGACCGTCAAGCTCACAAGGGAAGGAAAGGGAAGGGTGCAGTCTGGGCAATTTGGATGGGAATCCAGATCAGGAAGGCTGAACAGTGCCGTTGACAAACGGCAACGAAAGGGTTGAGCTTAATGGTAATGTTGATAAACTTCATGGCCTTCTCCCGGGAACATCACCTTGTCATGGTGGAGGGGCCTGTGAGTTCCTGAGACCCTGAGAGTGATGCCTTCTGGATAGCTCCAGGTCGGGTCACACACAGTGGTAACATCAAGGGGAAGAGCAATGCAACCAAGACCTGAACGGTGAAGCTGGCGGAAGACGGTGACACATCACAACGACAGTGAAGGCTTCCCCCGGTTGCCTTGCACTGTGTGCGCACCCCCCACCCGATCTGTCGAGGACCATTTGAGTGGAAAAGCAAATCATGCAGAAGATACGGAGAGTCTGCAGAGAGATATAGATAGGTTGTGTGAGTGGGCAAGGCTCTGGCAGATGGAGTACAAAGTTGGTAAATGCGAGGTCACCCACTTTGGAAGGAAAAATGAAGGAGAAAATTATTATTTAAATGGTAAAAAATTGCAGCACGCTGCTGTGCAGAGGGACTTGGGAGTGTTTCTGCATGAATCACAAAAGGTTGGTTTGCAGGTGCAGCAGGTATCAAGAGGCAAATGGGATGTTGGCCTTCATTGCTAGAGGGATTGAATTTAAGAGCAGGGAGGTTATGCTGCAACTGTACAGGGTACCGGTGAGGCCACACCTGGAGTACTGCGTGCAGTTCTGGTCTCCTTACTTGAGGAAGGAGATACTGGCTTTGGAGACAGTGCAGAGGAGGTTCACCAGGTTGATTCCAGAGATGAAGGGGTTAGACTATGAGGAGAGATTGAGTTGCCTGGGACTGTACTCGCTGGAATTCAGAAGAATGAGAGGAGATCTGACAGAAACATATAAAATTATGAAAGGGATAGATAAGATAGAGGCAGGAAAGTTGTTTCCACTGATAGCTGAGACTAACACTAGGGTACCTAGCCTCAAGATTCAGGGGAGTAGATTTAGGACAGAGATGAGGAGGAACTGCTTTTCCCAGAGAGTGACGAATCTGTGGAATTCTCTGCCCAATGAAGCAGTGGGGACTACGTCAGTAAGACAAGGTTGGATAGATTTTTGCGTAGTAGGGAATTAAGGGTTATGGGGAAAAGGCAGGTAGGTGGAGATGAGTCCACGGTCAGATCAGCCATGATCTTATTGAATGGTGGAGCAGGCTTGATGAGCTAGATGGCCGACTCCTGCTCCTGGCTGCCCATGCATCAGCCTCCCCACGTTAAACAAAGTCACGCACGGGCGTTCCCCATTAAGGGAATAACCCCTTGGGAGAACGTCATACTCCTCCTGAGTGACTCCAATCCCCTTGGGAGAACGTCATACTCCTCCTGAGTGACTCCAACCCTCTTGCAAGGCGTTCCCTTGACACACAGGCAAACATTCTGTCATTGAATTGGATTTTCAGCTAGTTTTTCCTCTTTCACCTGTAAATTGTTCAAATTGGCAACTTCCTTTCCTTCTCATAGGACAGATGACTGATGAGGCAGCCAAGAGGTTAAGGCGATGGACTGTTAATCCATTGTGCTCTGCACACGTGGGTTCGAATCCCATCCTCATCATGACATGTTTATCAGGGGAGGGTAAACCATCTTTGAAGCCATCACTTTTTGGAAGTAGGTACAGAGGAGATGTGTGTTCAGAGCAGAAGTAAATTTTTTACGCAGAGAGTGGTGAGTTCGTGGAATGGGCTGCCGGCGATAGCGGTGGAGGTGGATATGATAGGGTCTTTTAAGAGACTCCTGGACAGGTACATGGAGCTCAGAAAAATAGTGGGCTATGGGTAACCCTAGATAATTTCTAAGCTGAGGACATGTTCAGCACAACTTTGTGGGCTGAAGGGCCCGTATTGTACTGTAGTTTTCAATGTTTCTATGTTAAATATGTAGCCTCTTCCTCTTTAAATATGCCAGCTTTCCACCTACCTCTAAGACAGAGAATTCCAGGGATTTGCCACTCTCTGCGAGAAGGTATTCCCAAGAATCTCAGTTTTAAATACCGGTGGTTGTGTCCTCTTTGAAACTGAGGTATTAGTGAGAGCATAAAACATTGAACAGTACAGCATGGGATAGGCCATTCAGCCCACAACGTTGTGCTGCTCCTGATACCAATCTGTATTAACCTTCCAGCTTCTGTGAAAAGGGAGCTTGTTCGTCATAGGCAATGGAGACACATGAGACTGCAGATGCTGGAACCTGGAGCAACACACAAAGTGCTGGAGGAACTCAGTGAGTCAGGCAGCATCTGTGGAAGGTAATGAACCATCAGCAAGTACTTCAGGCTGAGAGACTCGACACGTTCAGACCTATGAAAGGCCTGAAACGTTGACCATTCACTTCTTGCAGAGATGTCTGCTGACTAATGAAAGACTTGCCACCATTGGTGCATAGCAAGCTCCCACAAACAGCAAAGGCTTGGAGAAAACAAGAGCCACAGAGCTGAATCCCGCTGGTGAGTCTGTATTGATTTATTATCCAAAAATTGGTATGGGTATCGGCATAGCTATCGGTACTGGCATTGGTACTGGTATTGATAATAGTATTGGTACTGATATTCGTATTGGTATTGCTATCAGTAATGGGATCAGTATTGTTATTGCTATCAATATCAGCATTGGAATCAGTATTGATATTGGTATCGGTATGGGTATTGATATGGGTATCATAGAAAACATAGAAAATAGGTGCAGGAGTAGGCCATTCGGCCCTTCGAGCCTGCACCGCCATTTATTATGATCATGGCTGATCATCCAACTCAGAACCCTGCACCAGCCTTCCCTCCATACCCCCTGACCCCCGTAGCCACAAGGGGCCATATGGGTATTGGTTAAGAGTGAATGCCCATAACCTCCAAGCAGCATTGGATTAGCATGGCATTAAGATTTTGTGGTAAAATTGAAGCCAATGGGCTTCAAAGAGAAAATACTTGTATGTTTGGCGTCATACCTAGCACAAGATGGTTGTCTTTGTTGGAGTTCAGTCAACCTAATCCCAGGACTTCACTGCAGGAGTTCCTCAAGGACCAAGTTGTCTTTAGCTGATTCATCATTGATCTTCCTTTCATCATAAAGTCAGAAGTGAGGATATTGTTGACGACTGCACAAAGTTTAATTCTATTCTTAACTACTCAGCAAATGAAGCAATCAATGCAAGCAGCAAGACCGAGACGACGTTCAGGTTGAGCTGGTAAGAGACAAAAATATCAGAATAAAATTATCTGGAATTCAGTAGAGTGTTGACACCTGTCCTTGACATTCATAGGCTTTAACTCAGCATCAATATCCTGGCTTCACCATTAACCATCAACACAGATAGATGTTGTTCCTCTCCGCGCCTTGTGGCGCATCGGGAGGAAACCTTGCTGTTTCTTTAGCATTTGTCTGTTTTACGAGGCCGAGTTGCTAGCCTAACGCTCAACCCAGCACCGTTGGAAAGCGTGCAAGGAGCCGGCCGGATTCGAACCCGGGACCACTCGCCTCAAAGTCCAGTGTGGATGCCTCTACGCCACTGACAATAGACAATAAGTGCAGGAGTAGGCCATTCAGCCCTTCAAGCCAGCACCACCATTCACTGTGATCATGGCTGATCATCCACAATCAGTATCCTTTTCCTGCCTTCTCCCTGTATCCTTTCACTCTGCTATCTTTAAGAGCTCTATCTAACTCTTTCTTGAAAGAATCCAGAGAATTGGCCTCCACTGCCTTCTGAGGCAGAGCATTCCACAGAACCACAGCCCTCTGTGTGAAAAAGTTTTTCCTCAACTCCGTTCTAAATGGTCTTCCCCTTATTCTTAAACTGTGGCCTCTGGTTCTGGACTCCCCCAACATCGGGAACATGTTTCCTGCCTCTAGTGTGTCCAATCCCTTAATAATCTTATATGTTTCAATCAGATCCCCTCTCATCCTTCTAAATTCCAGTGTATACAACCCCAGTCGCTCCAATCTTTCAACATATGACAGTCCCGCCATCCCCGGAATTAACCTTGTGAACCTACGCTGCACTCTCTCAATAGCCAGAATGTCCTTCCTCAAATTTGGAGACCAAAACTGTACACAATATTCCAGGTGTGGTCTCACCAGGGCCCTGTACAACTGCAGAAGGACCTCTTTGCTCTTATACTCAACTCCCCTTGTTATGAAGGCCAACATGCCATTAGCTTTCTTCACTGCCTGCTGTACCTGCATGCTTACTTTCAGTGACTGATGAACAAGGACACCTAGATCACTGGCCAAATCACAGATGGACTAGCTGCATAAATACCTTAGCTATGTGAGCAAATCAGAGTCTGGGCCTCTTGCATTAAGTGGCTCACCTCTTGACACCCCAAAACCTTTCCATCATTTAAAGATAATATCAGGACTATGATGGAATACCCTCCACCTAAAACACTTGAAAACTTCTACAGATGTACTGTGGAGAGCATTCTGACAGGCTGCATCACTGTCTGGTATGGGGGGTGGGGTGGTGGGGACTACTGCACTAGATCGTAAGGAGCTGCGGAAAGTTGTAAAATTAGTCAGCTCATCTTAGGTACTGGCCTCCACAGTATCCAAGGCATCTTCAAGGAGCGGTGCCTCAGAAAGTTGGAGTCGTTATTAAGGACCCCCATCACCCAAGACGTGCCCTCTTCTCGATGTTACCGTCAGGAAGGTGGTACAGGAGCCTGAAGGCACACACTCAGCGATTCAGGAACAGCTTCTTCCCCTCTGACATCTGATTCCTGAATGGACATTGAACCCACGAACTACCTCACTTCTATAATGTCTGTTTATGCACTATTTTCAGTTTAACTATTTAATATACATATATATAGATACTGTAATTGATCTACTTTTGTTCTACATTATCATGTATCGCATTGTACTGCTGCCACTAAGTTAACAAATTTCACGACATATGCCGGTGGTAACAAAGTCAATGCCTCCAGAAGACACGGTACATCATTAAAGACCCCTCACACCCTCTCCATGAACCGTTTGTTCTTCTGCCATCAGGCAAACGTTACAGGAGCATCAAAACTAAAACCACAAGGCTACTAAACAGCTTCCTCCCACAGGCAGTCAGACTGCTAAATAGCTGCTCTACCTGACTCTGCTTTGGACACTTTTAACTTGCACTGGACACTTATAACTTGATTTTAACTGACATGTGGCAGTTGTGTTTTACTATTTATTGTTATGTTTATTATTTAGTGTTGCGTTTGTTATGTTATGATTGCACTGCTCCTGAGAAACGCTGTCTCATTCTGCCCTGCAGAGCTGATGTATGGTTAGAATGACAATAAAATTTTTGAATCTTGAATCTAATTCCGATTCTGACTTGCCCACACTCAGCCCCATTAACTCTCAACACCAGTCAGGACGACGCAGCTGTTGCAAACTGAAGATTTTTATCCAAGGTTCATCAGAGGTCAAGAATGAGGCATAGAACTTCTTGCCTGTGAACGTTTATTAAGGGTTACAAGAACAAAGGTGAGGCGTGAGGGGGAGATAGAGAGAGAGAAAGAGACCGTGGAGGCAGAACAAAGGGAACGAGAAGAACCAACATGATTTGCCCCTCTTATCCAAGTTTGTTGATTCCACTGAATTTCCGTAGGTAACAGACATTGCTTTAAATTGTGATGCTTGAGTTGACCAATCAGATCACCCCATTCAAGTAATCTGATACCTGAAACCATTACGAAACACACTGCGCAATTATATGTATACAGCTAACTATATAAAAATACAAACAAGCATAAGGAAGTTAAATTATAATAAAAATAACTATTATACAGTTTGATCTAATTATATGGTCTATGCCAATGAGCCTTACCAATAACCCCAGGGTCAGTGAACCCCCAAGTTGGGAACTCCTGGTCTAATCCAACATTCCCTCTTTTGATTCAAGGAGGTAATGCTGAGGCTATGTAGGACTCTGTTGAGGCCTCATTTGGAGTATCGTGTGCACTTTTGGGTCCCTTATTTAAGAAAGGATTTTCACGAGAATGATTCTGGGAGTGCAAGTCTTATCATACGACGGATGATTGTTGGCTCTGGGCCTTTACTCGCTGGAATTTAGAAGAGTGAAGGGTGGAATCTCATCGAAACCTATCGGAAGTTGAAAGGCCTAGATAGAATGGATGTAGAGCAGATGTTTCCTGTGGTGAGGGACTTTAAGTCCAGAGGGCACAGCCTCAGAATAGAGGGACGACAATTTAGAAAGGAGATTAGGAGGAATTTCTTTAGCCAAAGGGTAGTGAATCTGTGAAATTCATTGCCACAAGTGGCTGTGGAGGCCAGTCATTGGGTATATTTAAAGCAGAGGTTCTTGATTCGTAAGGGCGTGAAAAGTCACAGGGAGAAGGCAGGAAAATAGGGTTAAGAGGAAATGGATCAGCCATGATGAAATGGCAGAGCTGACTTGATGGGCTGAATGGCCTAATTCTGCTCCTATGTCTTATGGATTCTAAATCACACATTTAGAATATTAATGATAATAATAACTTTATTTATAGGGCATTTTTCATACAGTTCAAAGTCCTTTACATTGGGTTAGAAGTACAAAATATGAAAATATAATAAAAAATAAAAATAATCATGAAAATAAAAGACAAAAAGATGTTGGTTAAATAAATAGGTTTTGATGTGGCACTTAAAAATGTGAACCAAGTCAGTATTCCTTATAGTTCCACAGTTTAGGAGCACAGTTCAAAAAAAGCTGAGCTAACAATTATCCTTCGAGGGAGATCGGTTAAATTTGCGAGACCGGCAGAGGAAGACCGGATCATACTCAGGCAGGATCATATAAAACAAAAACGATTCTGTGATGTACTCTGGTCCCAAACCATTCATTCATTCGTTATGTCCCATATTGTGTGATGTCGGTGACCATGATCTTTCCAAGACCATGTTTGTAGTTGGGAATTTTTTCTATGGAAGTGGTTTGTCACTGCCTTCTTCTGGGCAGTGTCTTTACGATATGGCTGACCCAGCCATTATCAATAATCTTCAGAGATTGTCTGTCTGGCATCTGCGGTCGCAAAACCAGGACCAGTGATATGCACCAGCTGCTCATGCGCCCATCCACCACCTGGTCCTGTGGCTTCACGTGACCCAGATCGGGGTGACTGACCTTGCCCAAGGGTGACCTGCAGGTTAGCAGAGGAAAGGAGTGCCTTACACCTCCTTTGGTAGAGCCATATCTCCACCCCAACACCCATCCCAGACCACTAAGAGCTTTAAGAACAAGAAAGAGAACTTTAAAATCAATTCTAAAAGGTACAGGAACCCAATGCAGAGCAGAGAGTGATATGCTCCCTCATCCTAGTTTTGGTTGAAAGTTTAGCAGCAGCAATTTGAATGAGTTGAAGTTTATCAGAGATTGCTTTGAAAGGCCAGTAAAAAGTTCATTGCAAACTCATTACATCTGAAAATTCAGAGGCAGAAAAACTAGTGGTGTCTACATTACTGTTCTGCCTTTCCCCCAATTGATTCATATTAAACACATTCAGCTTTAATTTTAATGAGCAGTTTCAGATCACTTCCTGTGCAGCCAGGAGGTAGTAAGTGGGAAAGCACATTGGCTGGCAGGAGGCCTGAGGTTTATGTTAGGAGAAAAATAATTTTCTATCTAAAGCCATTCTGTAGTTTCCCCTGTAGAAACATTACTTGTAAGTTGACGTTATATTGATTAGAAATTATTTTAAAGTATCAATAAGATTTTGTTGAAATAGAATGTTATTTTTTGAGTTTTTTAGAAACTAACCTAGATGCTAATGGTTTACATATACTACTTACCTATAATATTTACTTGTCGGAACCCTATAGTATTTACCTGCAGGAAACTTAACTCAAGTTCTTACTGTGTATATTTGCTTGTGTGAACAGAGCAATGCAGTAATTACACTGTATTTTGCTGTTTTTCAGTTTTACTCCTTATTCGCTATCTCATGTCATTGAGTCTGGGATAAACCCAAGGAGCTAGGAGCCTATACCCTGACTCTCACATCAATTTTGAATGGAGTTTGGCTGACTGTCCAGTCGATGTTACAATACCTCAGTGAGGGCAGTACAGTTAGGCATAAAAAAAAAATTTTTAAATTCACCTATGTTGTAAAAATATCAAAGGGTATTTATAGGATTATGCTATTGTTATGTAGATTATTTTTGTAAGTAGGCACACTTACATGAGTTTAGTTACTCCTCCCCATACCTTGTGGCAACCTTGCTGTTTCTTTAGCGTTTGTCTGTATTTTTATGAGGCTGAATTGTCAGCTCGACACTCAACCCAGCACCGATAGAAGGTATACAAGGAGCTGGGCGGATTCGAACCTGAGACCACTCGCATCGAAGTCAGATGCTGATACCACTACACCTCCAGCCAGCTAGGTGAGTTTGAACTATTTGATTAATAACTGCCTTTATATATGTAAAAAAGATTTAAATTATGACAAGGCATATCAGTTCAAATATTATGACTTATAATATTGAGTAACCCCAGCTTCCTAGATTTAATTGAATCCCATCCATCAGAATGATGGATTTTAGCTGTTTCTTTCAGAATATGATCAGTTATGTCTTCAGACACATCAGGTATGTAAGTACAACACTCCTTGCCTACAACAGCACATGTTCCACCTTGACTGCTAAAGAGAAGATCTAATACCATACAATTTTTAAGAAGCATTTTATGCATGGTGACTATTTCAGAGTCTGTGGTATATATTGAAGTACCCAACAGCTGAAGGCTTTTGAACAGCATTGACAAATTCACGTGATAGTCACAAGCATGGTTATGAGTCATCTCATGATGAGCCAAATGGCACATCGTAAGTAGGGAAAATTGGTAGAAATATAACAAAAATATTAGAGTAAACTTCATCATGTCCAATTCGAAGTCTTCTGGCTAGTTAGAGAGTTTCTCACTGCAGCCCAGCACTGTGACCAAGAGGTTACAAGCATCTTAACCACAGTGCTTATTGTCTTCATCGAGTTCCACCTTCGTTCGCTTGTAGTGACTGGCATATATCGCTCTACTTTCACTGCAGAGTTAGTAAATGACAGCACTTGATTAGGACCTTCCCATTGACCTCCCAGTGGTTCCTTGTGTGGTTTCTTAATCAGGACCCACTCACCAGGAATCAGGGTGAGTCCTCCTCTTGTTCGATCACTCCAAGCAGCAGAAATCTGTTGAGAAGCAGCTTGGGTTAATTTCACACAATGATTAACTAAACTCTCTACTGTAACGTGTATATCAGCCTCTCTGAGATCAAGTGACTGAGGACATTTGGTTACCACTTCAAATAGACTTGGTTTAGTTTTCTTCTTTGGGGTTACTCTGATGCTACAACAGACCATAGGAAGAGCTGTCGGCCATGGTACCTCCTCATGATGCTTGGCTCGTCATTGTTTGAAGATTCCATTCACTCGTTCAACTTGTCCCGCTGACTCTGGGTGATGTGGATAGTGAAAGGACAAATCAATGTTCATCAGTCAACATAATTCCTGACAAACATTCCGAGTGAAATGTGTTCCTTGGTCAGAGTCAATGTGACGTGGCAACCCCCATCTAGGAATATTGTCCTTGATCAGAGTTTTTGCTGTGTGAGTGGCACTGGCTTTCCTTGTTGAAATCGCTTCCACCCATCTTGAAGACTTGTCCACTATTACCGCTACGTCTGAGTATCCTCGGCACTGAGAAGTGGCAGATGGAGTTCAACCCGGAGAAGTGTGAGGTGGTACACTTTGGAAGGACAAACTCCAAGGCAGAGTACAAAGTAAATGGCAGGATACTTGGTAGTGTTGAGGGATCTCGGGGTACATGTCTACAGATCCCTGAAAGTTGCCTCACAGGTGGATAGGATAGTTAAGAAAGCTTATGGGGTGTTAGCTTATGGGGTGTCGAGGGATAGAGTTTAAGAGTTGCAATGTAATGATGCAGCTCTATAAAACTCTGGTTAGGCCACACTTGGAGTACTGTGTCCAGTTCTGGTCACCTCACTATAGGAAGGATGTGGAAGCATTGGAAAGGGTACAGAAGAGATCTACCAGGATGCTGCCTGGTTTAGAGATTATGGATTACGATCAGAGATTAAGGGAGCTAAGGTTTTACTCTTTGGAGAGAAGGAGGATAAGAGGACACATGATAGAGGTGTACAAGATAATAAGAGGAATAGATAGTGTGGATAGCCAGCGCCTCTTCCCCAGGGCACCACTGCTCAATACAAGAGGACATGGCTTTAAGGTAAGGGGTGGGAAGTTCAAGGGGAATATTAGAGGAAGGTTTTTTACTCAGAGATTGGTTGGTGCGTGGAATGCACTGCCTGAATCAGTGGTGGAGGCAGATACACTAGTGAAGTTTAAGAGACTACTAGACAGGTATATGGAGGAATTTAAGGTGGGGGCTTATATGGGAGGCAGGGTTGGAGGGTCGGAACAACATTGTGGGCCGAAGGGCCTGTACTGTGCTGTACTATTCTATGTTCTATGTTCACTTCGGTAAAGAAATGTAGTCCACCTGTAGGTGTGAAAATGGACCAGGTGGGGCAGGAGCACATATTGTGGTAGCTTTTCCACTGCTCCAGTGTTAGTTTTCTGATATGTCATGCATCTTTCAAGCATTCCTTGAGCTTGTGCCCTGGACTTTGGATTCCACCACCATTGGGAGAATCTGCTGGTCACCTCTTCCAATCCAGTGTGTCCAGAGGGTGTATCTGCTGTGTCAGATAAGGAAGCAATGTAGTTGGAGCTACTAGTCTATGACTAGTGCCATATCCACATGTTCCATCACTGCTTAACTTCCCACCATTCTCCATCCAGAAGCACTATTCCTGGTTAGAGCCATGAGGTTGCATCCCTTGAATACCTTGTATGTTGGTCTGTGATACAGAGTCCAGTTTCATTTCCATAACTTCAGTTGTCAAGTTCACTGCCTATGTTCTCGGTGCTTCTTTTAATTCTTTGACCTTTTAACTACTTTTTATTTATTTTATTTCTTTTGCCTCTTCCCGTGTTGCTATTTGTGCAACTTTATCGGTGAATGCTTATCCATGGCTTTCCATTGTAGTCACATTGGAATGGCTTTTTCATTTTAATAAGCCACTTGTGTTGGTAATTGTATCCCATTTATGAGTCCTTGTACACGTTGGCCAATCTTGACTGGGGTTCCCACACCCGAAAGAAATCCTCTTTGACTCTATACTTTTCCAGGATCATGAACAACTCCAAAGGCGTATCAAGAATCAGTGTGGATATTAACTGATCTTCCTCCTGCCAGCTTACAGGCTTCAATCAAAGCGTTTAGTTCTGCCTGTTGCACAGAGGTGCCAGGAGCCCTGCTTCCTGATACTAGCTCTTCAGTTTCAGAAACAATGGTCCATCCGGCTGTTTGAATTCTTCCTTTCATCATTGGAGAGCCATCGGTGTACTGAAGCATGTCTAGATGCAATAGAGGTGTTTCCTTGTAATAATCTGCATCTTTATGGCATGTCATTATTCTTGCACAGTTATGGTGTTGGTGCGTGGTCAAGTGGTTAAGGCGTCGGTCTAGTGATCTGAAGGTCGCTAGTTCTAGCCTCAGCTGAGGCAGCGTGTTGTGTCCTTGAGCAAGGCACCTAACCACACGTTGCTCTGCGATGACACTGGTGCCAAGCTGTATTGTCCCTTCCCTTGGACAACATCGGTGGCATGGAGAGGGGAGACTTGCAGCATGGGCAACTGCCGGTCTTCCGTACAACCTTGCCCAGGCCTGCGCCCTGGAAACCTTCCAAGGCACAAATCCATGGTCTCATGAGACTAACGAATGCCTATATATGGTCATCATAGTCCAACAAGAATTCAGGACATCCATTCCCAATCAATAAGTTAACATCTGGGATTTTGCTTTATCAAGGTAAGCAAAGGCTGCAGGGAGGAGGTTAGTCATCTTTGAATCCAATAATACATCCACTACATCCAAAATCTGATGACGGAGGGGAAGAAGCTGTTCCTGAAACATTGAGTGTGTGCCTTCAGGTTCCTGTACCAGCTCCCTGATGGGAGCAATGAGAAGACAGCACGTCCTGGGTGATGGGGTCCTTAATGATGGAGGCTGCCTTTTTGAGGCATTGCCTTTTGAAGGTGTCCTGGACGCTGGGAGGCTAGTGCCCATGATAGAGCTGGCTGAGTTTACAACTTCCTGCAGCCTGGGATCAGAGACACGTGGCACAGAATGCAAGATGGCTGGGGTCCCTTCACTGCCGCACCCTTTCTCCGCCTTCGCCGCCTTTGTGGTGTGTTGTCATCTTCCACCAGCTCCACCAATGAGCTCTCGATTGGATCGCTTTTTGCCTGGGACCTCCTCCTTGACCTTACCACCATGGGTGACCCTACCACAGGCTAAGCTCCAGGCGACCTCTCCACAAGGAGAGGGTAGAGTCCAGCAACACCACAACACAGAAACAGGTACTTCGATGCATCTAGCCCGTGTCAAACCATTAATCTGCCTAGTCCTATTGACCTGCACCAGGACCATCGTCCTCCATACCCCTCCCATTTATGTACCCATCCAACATTGAAATTGAACCCACATCCACCACTTGTGCTGGCAGCTCATTCCACCTGCCCACGATCCTTCTTTACGACCAGAGTAAAGAAGTTCCCCTTAAACATTTCACCTTTCACCCTTAACCTGCACTATGACCTCTAGTTCTTGTCTCACCCAGCCTCAGTGGAAAAAGCCTGGTTGCATTTACCCTCTCTATACCCTTCAAATCCCCTCTCAGTCTTCTACGTTCCAAGGAATAAAGTTCTAACCTATTCAATCTTTCCTTATAACTCAGGATACCCAGACCCCGCAATATCCTTGTAGATTTTCTTTGCACCCTTTCAATTTTATTTACATCTTTCCTGTAGGTGGGTGACCAAAACTGCACAAAATACTCCAAATTAGGCCTCACCATTGTCTTATAGATTTTCAACATAGCATCCCAACTCCTGTACTCAATACATTGATTTATGAAGGCCAATGTGCCAAAAGCTTTCTTTATGACCCTGTCCACCTCTGACGCCACTTTCAAGGAATTATGAATCCGTATTCCCAGATTCCCAGTGCTCTACTGCACTGACGATCCTCCGAGGAGAATATTCCTACTGTTTCTAGGCCGGCTTTGTGATGCTCTCCACCTCTATATGGCAAATATAGTTGTTCCTTCTGGCACTCTGCCACTGGCCTTCCAACTCTATTGTTCCACAGTTGGATTAATAAACACTGGTAGATTTACATTTCATGTATTAATCTAAACCCACTTGGGAAGCATTGAAGTTTTTTTTTATTAATTCAAGTACTGATATCTCTTAACTTTGATGGATTGGCTGCATTGTGGCCTGGTTTGGGAGCAGCAACACCCTCGAGCAGGAAATCCTTCAAAAAGTAATGGATACAGCCCAGTCCATCACAGGTAAGGTCCTCCCAGCCGTTGAGCACATCTACATGAAACGCCGTCGTAGGAAAGCAGCATCCATCACCAGAGATCCCTCACCACCCAGGTCATGCTCTCTTCTCACGGCTGCCGTCAGGTCGAAGGTCCAAGAGCCTCAGGATTCGCACCACCAGGTTCAAGAACAGTTACTACCCCTCAACCATCAGGCTCTTGAACAAAAGGGGATAACTACATTCATCTACTGAGATGTTCCCACAGCCAATGATCTCACTTTAAGTACTCTTTATCTTGTTATTTCATGTTCTCATGATTTATTGTTATTTATTTATATTTGCATTTCCACAGTTTGCTGTCTTCTACGCTCTTGCTCTTAAATTGATCCAGTTTACAGTTACTATTCTATAGATTTGCTGAGTATGCCCGCAGGAAAAATAATCTCAGGCGGTGACATGTATGTACTGTGATAATAAATTTTACTTTGAACTTTTTAGTCTTACAAAATTCCCGACCTTCCTTTGAAAGTAGAGGATCAGGCATGGGTTAGCGATGGAGAGCACTCCCGTCTCTGAACTAAATGACTGCGTTCACTCACCAAGGTCCAGACCACCACACTGAACGGTACTCGGGGAGGGTGGTGCTGTTGTTAAACTCTGGATAGACTCCAAGTATTATGAGCAGGGTAGCTCTTAAAAGTCCTGTTTTTAGTTTATTCTTCTGGGCATGGCTCAGCACGTCATGGAAACCAGCCTCCTCTGGACTCTCTACATCACGAAAGGAGCCAACATAATCAAAACAGCACCTACCCCAGCCGTTTTCTCTTCTCCCCTCTCCCTGCAGGCATGCGTTACAAAAGCCTAAATTACCTATCATCAGGCTGAGGAACAGCTTCTGCCCCACTGTCATAGACTAGGAAATGGTTCCCTTGTATGGTAAGATGGACTGTTGACCTCATAAGCTGCCTCATTATGAACTTGAACCTTATAGTCCACCTGCTTTGCACTTTCTTTGTAGCTGTTAGAATTTATTCTGTGTTCTGTCGTAACCTTGGCTTGTACTACCACAATGCATTGTGTAATGAATTGATTGCTATGAACAGTATGCAAGACAGCCTTTTCACTGTACCTCAGTACATGTGACAATAATAAACCAATTCCAATTCCAATAAGATACATTGCTGCAGGAGTAGAGAAATAGAGACCGGCTCTATGATAAATCCCAATTCTATGTTCAGGTAGAATCGGGTAGATTCGAATGGTGGAACAAACTTGACGGGCCAAATGGCCTAATCCTGTTCCTATATCTTACAATTTTAACATCAAGGCAGTGTGCTGACTCTTTGTAATCGACGCACTAACCTTCAGGATTATGGGATGTGATGGGGCAGGTGGCAGTTTCTACATCTTAACGTACAGCTTCACTTTACCCGTCCACAAGAGACGGCTATGTGGGTCAAATTAAGTATTCAAAAATTGTGTGACCTGGGGCTGGGTCTCAATGTTATGGCTGAGCAGCCAACTATGTTGGAACCACAGTGGGATGGGGTAGTGTTGTGGAGGGTTTGGGGTGAAAGACCTCTGCCGTTGTTTTTAAGGAGTTTGTATGTTCTCCCCATCGGTCATATAAGTTTCCTCCAGGTGCTCTGGTTTCCTCCCACGTTCCAAAGACATGCAGATTGGTAAGGGTTAGTGAGATGTGGCCATGCTACGTTAGAAACAGAAGCTTGACAAAACGTGTAGGCTGCCCCCAGCACAATCCTTAGATCATGTTGGTTGTTGATGTAAAATTGACACATTTCACTCTCTGTTTTAATGTACACGTGACAAATAAAGCTAATCAATGCCATCTTTGTTTGATATCATCAAAAGCCGTTATGTCCACATGTTTGGACCAGTGCAAATTGATGCCGTTAATTACATCTAGGAACTTGAAGTTCTCAACCATCTCCTCGTCAACACTATTGATACGGACAAGGGGTGTGTCCTCCACTCTGCTTCCTGAACTCAATAGCCAGCTTATTTGTTTTAACATTGAGGGAGAAGTTGTTGCCAAGTGCTTTCAGTCCTTCAGTTCAGTACAATGTGGCATTGTTTCTGGACTCAATGGTGTCTGGTGGTAGCGAGGGAGATTAATTGCACTAGCTTCTGATAATTGCAGCAGATGAGGCTTTGTAAGGAATTGGTCAGATCGCACTCGGAGTTTTGTGAGCAGTTTTGGGCCATTTATCCAAGAAAGGACAAGAGAGCTCAGACTCAGAATAGAAGGGCGACCCTTTACAACAGAGATGAGGCTGATTCCACTAGTTCTTTCAATTTCAGAATCAGAATTGGAATCACTGGCACATGCTATGAAATTTGTTGTTTGTTGGCAGCAGTACATTGCAATACATAATAATAAAAACTACAAATTACAATAAGAAGTAAATACATTAAAATTAAATTAATTAAGTAGTGCAAATAAAGAGGTTTAAAAAAGCAGGTAGTGTTCCATTCAGAAATCTGATGGCGATAGTGAAGAAATTGTTTTTGAAACAGAAACATAGAAACATAGAAAACCTACAGCACAATACAGGCCCTTCAGCCCACAAAGCTGTGCCGAACATGTCCTTACCTTAGAAATTACTAGGGTTACCCATAGCCCTGTATTTTTCTAAGCTCCATGTACCTATCCAGAAGTCTCTTAAAAGACCCTACCGTATCTGCCTCCACCACCGTCACTGGCAGCCCATTCCAAGCACTCACCACTCTCTGCATAAAAAAACTTACCCCTGACATCTCCTCTGTACCTACTTCCAAACACCTTAAGACTGTGCCCTCTCATGTTAGCCATTTCAGCCCTGGGAAAAGGCCTCTGACTATCCACACGATCAATGCCTCTCATCATCTTGTACACCTCTATCATCTATGTATCATTGACGTGTGTCTTCAGACTCCTCTAACATTGGTATAGCAAAGGAGCTGGACTTGTTGCGTACCGTTGTGCTGAGATGGCGCGAGTGTTTATCTTGGACATTTTTATTGTGATTGCCAGACCCTGTTGCACATTGGTGACGTACAATACTGCAAATCTACTCATTGGCGAGGCAGAAGACCCGGCAGCCTCGGTTGTGGTGAGGACTCAGCCTTGACCGTGGTGTCGCATCAGACGCAGCGCCCTGTTGCAGCTGCCCAGGTGAGAGAGCAGATGCCTCTGCTGGGCGTGTTGGAATCTTGCTGTGTCGTTGGGGGGAGTCTGGCCCCTCCCGTCACTGCTGCCCTCCAGTGCTCACTCGGTGCTGCTCTCCAGTGTTCGCTCAATGCTGCTCTCCAGTACTTGCTCGGTGCTGCTCTCCAGTGTTCGCTCGGTGCTGCCCTCCAGTGCTTGCTCGGTGCTGTTCCTCAGTGTAAGCTCAGTGTAACCTAAACCAGAACAATTTGCAATCATGCCACTCAAGGGCTTGGGCTATAATTCATTTCTTTGTGACTGTATGTTTTTCTGAAATTCTAACCATATGTGCTGTGTGTTATTTGCAGTGTGCTGTGCGCTGTTGGTAATATGCTTTGCAACTTGGTCTCAGAGGAACGCTGTTTTGTTTAGCCATGTTCATGTATGGTTGAATGATAATTAAACTTTAACTTGAACTCCTCCTTGATAGTAGCAATGAGAAGGGGGAATGTCCTGGGTAATGAGAGTCCTTAATGATGGATGCCGCCTTTTGGAGACGTCACTTTTTGAAGGTGGCGTGGATGTTGGGGAGGCTAATGCCAATGATGGAGCAGGCTGAGCTTACAACTTTCTGCAGCTTTTTCCAATCCTGTGCAGTGGCGTTTCAACATCCCAAAGGCAGGTTGGCCACTGTGAATTATCCCTTGCTGTGTATTAATGGCAAAAAGAGTCAATATCTGAAAGAGAAGGTGGAGCAGGGTAAAAAGCAGAAGGGGAATGGGACTCGTAGCATGGACACACTGGACCGAATCGTCTCCTTCTGTGTTGTAATAAAGGATGTGATGGGAGATCAGGTGCTTTCAGAATGACTGGCAGTAGTAGCCACAGAATTTCTGCCACTGAGAGGCAGGTTGAATTGTACGGGTTGCTTCATGAGGAAGGAGATTTACACAGTGTGACCTTTTGTGATTTAATCACTGCAGATCCTGACGAAAACGCACGACAAGCAGTGGCTCCAATCACTTTTATTACGCGCTTAACTGGATTTATTAACTCTTGCCTTCCTGCTCCTGCCCGATGGCAGATGAAGGCAGAGGACTGAACTGCTGGCTGCTAAACAGGGAGATGCCCCTGACAGAAACACGTCGCCATAGTGACATGGTCAGATAGCTCCATCAAGGGAGGAAAAGTGGCCATCTTAATGGAAAATTGCCTCAGTGTCCATTCCACTTATATAAGGCCAGTACTGATTTTTTCAGACAATATTTCCACTGGAAAAATTCAGAATGCAGTTAATACCTAGTCTCTGTGCATTAACGCAATTCCTCTTGTCCCCACTGCCTTGTGTGGGGAGAGTAAATGGGGGAGAGTGCACCATTCTCTAACACCCTCTCTTCCCAACATTCTAAATAGCCACCCATCCAGGAATTAAAGCACTGGCCAATATCCTCGTTGTAAACTTCATTAAATTAAGCAGAACACTATTTGTAGGGATTCATCCACTCACCAGGCAGGCAGTTTGCAGAATATAATGAATCCTAATTAACTGCCAATGCTATTGTCCGGATTTCACCGAGCCATTTGTAGGTTGTTAGACTGCAAAGTGCATTTAAACCACGAGGGACACTGAGACGGCATGGATTCCCACTCAGGTTGGAGGAGCAACACCTTTTATTCCGTCCGAGTATCCTCCGGCCTGATGCACGAACATCGATTTCTCAAACTTCCAGGAACAATCTCCTTCACTGTTCCCCGTTCTCGTTGCCTTTCACACCTTCTCTTCTTGCCTGCCTGTCACCTCCTCTTGGTGCTTCTCCCCCTTCCTTTCTTCCATGATCTATCCTCTCCTATCTAATTGCCCCTTCTCCAGCCCCTTATCTCTTCCACCAATCAACTTTCCAACTTTTTACTTCACCCCCTCCCTCTCTCCCGGTTCCCCCTATCACCTGCCACCTTGTACTTCTTCCTCCCCTCCTCCCACCTTCTTACTCTCTCTCTCCTTCCTTTCCAGTCCTGATGAAAAGACTCGGCCCAAAATGTCGACTGTTTGCTCTTTTTCACAGATGGTGCCCGGCCTGCTGAGTTGCTCCAGCAATTTTTGTGTGTGGCCTTCTCTGGTTGTGAACCAATCCCATGTACTTCAGCCAGATGCAGGAGACAAAGCTTAGAGGCTACTGTACTCTGTGACCACTTTATTAGGTACACTTGCACACCTGCTCCTTAATGCAAATATCTAATCAGCCAATCATGTGGCCGCAGCTCAATGTATAAAAGCAGGCAGGCATGGTCAAGAGGTTCAGTTGTTGCTCAAACCAAACATCAAAATGGAGAAGAGATGTGATCTAAGTGATTTTGAGCATAGAGTGATTGTTGGTGCCAGACAGGGTGGTTTGAGTATCTCAGAAACTGCTGATCTCCTGGGATTTTCATGAAAACTATCTTTAGAGTTTACAGAGGATGGTGCAAAAAACAAAAAACCTCCAGTGAGCGGAAGTTCTGTGGGCAAGAGCACCTTGTTAATGAGAGAGGTCAGAGGAGAATGGCCAGACTGGTTCAAGCTGACAGGAAGGCGTCAGTAACTCAAATAACCAGACATGACAACAGTGGTGTGCAGAAGAGCATCTCGGAACACACAACACGTCGAACCTTGAACTGGATGGGCTACAGCAGCAGAAGACCACGGATGTGCACTCAGTGGCCACTTTATTAGGTACAGGAGGCACCAAATAGCCTGGCCTCTGAGTGTAAAGCCAAAGGATGGGTTTTGTGTTAGGAGTAGTAGGTGGGAAGCTGAGATGTAAGAGGTAGAGAAGTACAGATTAAAAGTTAGAAGGTGATACGAGGAGGATTTTTTTTATCACCCAGAGGAGGTTGGAATCTGGAACACGTGCTTGAATGGGTTATGGAGGCAAGCACTATCACAACATACTTAGAGTTACGACACAATAACAGGTCCTCCAGCCCAACAAGCCCGTGCTGTCCAAGTACACCGATGTGACCAATTGACCTACTAACCCATAGGTTTTTAGGATGTGGAAGGAAACCGGAGCACCCGAGGGAAACCCACATGATCACAGGGAGAATATATAAACTCCTTACAGACAGCGGTGGGAGTTCAACCTAGGTTAATACCGCTGTAATAGCATTTCGCCATCGCACCACTTATTTAAGTATTTAAACGAGTATTTGAATTACCAAGAAATCTATTAGTTAGGAGTAAATGGGATCAAAATGGAAGGGTACTTAATGGTTAACATGGAGATGGTGGGTCAAAATTTCTGTGCTGCTTGAGTCTATGAGTCTGCCTCAGTGGTCCAATGGTTCAATTTAATATTGGAAAGTGTATACAGTATACAACCTGAAATTCTTACTCTTTGCAGACATCCACCAAACAGAACAAAAATCCCCAAAGAATGAATGACAGAAAAATGATAGAACCCCAAGCCCCCTCTCATGCACAAGCAGCAGCAGAAGTGTTAACCCTTCCCCCCCATTTGCTCCAGTTAAACCATCAACCCCCCCCCACCACCACCCACCTTGCAAGAAATAGCAAAGCCCCCAGAGACCATCAACTAGAGTCCACCAAAAAACTACTGTCCATCCCAACACTGCAACATCTCAGACAGGCTCTCTCTCTCTCGGACTAATGAGGGAGAGAGAGATATTGCTCCTGCAACAAAGAGAGGGGAGAACAACAGCTCGCTGTTCTGATGTTACAATCTGCCATGTTGTTTGTTCGAGTTCCTCAGCTCGACGACCTGCAGACTGTCACTCCCCATTGCTTGAGTCAGATATCTAAGAGTCTCAAAGCAAACTACAGAAAACCATGAGCAGCCTCTATCAACATACATCAAAGTTGCTGGTGAACGCAGCAGGCCAGGCAGCATCTCTAGGAAGAGGTACAGTCGACGTTTCAGGCCGAGACCCTTCGTCAGGACTAACTGAAGGAAGAGCTAGTAAGAGATTTGAAAGTGGGAGGGGGAGAGGGAGAAGACAGGAGGGGGAGGGATGGAGCCAAGAGCTGGACAGGTGATTGGCAAAAGGGATATGAGAGGATCATGGGACAGGAGACCCAGGGAGAAGGAAAACGGGGGGGGGAACCCAGAGGATGGGCAAGGGGTATAGTCAGAGGGACAGAGGGAGAAAAAGGAGAGAGAGAGAAAGAATGTGTGTATATAAATAAATAACAGATGGGGTACGGGGGGAGGTGGGGCATTAGTGGAAGTTAGAGAAGTCAATGTTCATGCCATCAGGTTGGAGGCTACCCAGACGGAATAGAAGGTGTTGTTCCTCCAACCTGAGTGCGGCTTCATCTTTACAGTAGAGGAGGCCGTGGATAGACATATCAGAACTATGCTGATCTCGTTGACTTCATTAACTTTGCCTCCAACTTTCACCCTGCCTTCAAGTTTACCTGGTCCATTTCCAACACCTCCCTCCCCTTTCTAGATCTTTCTGTCTCTATCTCTGGAGACAGCTTATCTACTGATGTCTACTATAAGCCTACTGACACTCAAACTATCTGGACTATTCTTCTTCTCACCCTGTCTCTTGCAAAAATGCCACCTCCTTCTCGCAATTCCTCCGTCTCCACCGCATCTGCTCTCAGGATGAGGCTTTTCATTCCAGGATGAGGGAGATGTCCTCCTTTTTTAAAGAAAGGGGTTTCCCTTCCTCCACTATCAACTCTGCTCTCAAACGCATCTCCTCCATTTCACGCACATCTGCTCTCACTCCATCCTCCCGCCACCCCACTAGGAATAGGGTTCCCCTGGTCCTCACCTACCACCCCACCAGCCTCCGGGTCCAACATATTATTCTCCGTAACTTCCGCCACCTCCAACGGGATCCCACCACTAAGCACATCTTTCCCTCCCCCCCTCTCTGCTTTCCACAGGGATCGCTCCCTACATGACTCCCTTGTCAATTCGTCCCCCCCATCCCTCCCCACTGATCTCCCTCCTGGCACTTATCCGTGTAAGCGGAACAAGTGCTACACATGCCCTTACACTTCCTCCCTTACCACCATTCAGGGCCCCAGACTGTCCTTCCAGGTGAGGGGACACTTCACCTGTGAGTCGGCTGGGGTGGTATACTGCGTCTGGTGCTCCCAATATGGCCTTCTATATATTGGCGAGACCCGACGCAGACTGGGAGATCATTTTGCTGAACACCTACTCTCTGTCCACCAGAGAAAGCAGGATCTCCCAGTGGCCACACATTTTAATTCTGCATCCCATTCCCATTCTGATATGTCTATCCATGGCCTCCTCTACTGTAAAGATGAAGCCGCACTCAGGTTGGAGGAACAACACCTTCTATTCCGTCTGGGTAGCCTCCAACCTGATGGCATGAACATTGACTTCTCCAATTTCCGCTAATGCCCCACCTCCCTCTCGTACCCCATCCGTTATTTATTTATGTACATGCATTCTTTCTCTCTCTCTCCTTTTTCTCCCTCTGTCCCTCTGAGTATACCCCTTGCCCATCCTCTGGGTTTTCCCCCCCCTCCCCCTTTTCCTTCTCCCTGGGCCTCCTGTCCCATGATCCTCTCATATCCCTTTTGCCAATCACCTGTCCAGCTCTTGGCTCCATCCCTCCCCCTCCTGTCTTCTCCTATCATTTTGGATCTCCCCCTCCCCCTCCAGCTTTCAAATCCCTTACTAGCTCTTCCTTCAGTTAATCCTGACGAAGGGTCTCGGCCCGAAACGTCGACTGTACCTCTTCCTAGAGATGCTGCCTGGCCTGCTGCATTCACCAGCAACTTTGATGTGTGTTGCTTGAATTTCCAGCATCCGCAGAATTCCTCGTGTTTGCGACACTAACAATACTACTACAATGCTAGTTACTAATATTGTAGACCCCAGTAGATAACAATGGAGGAATTCATCCAGTGTACACCGCCGTGTTCTTTCCATTGACTATAAATGAACAAAATCAGTGCAGACACCGAATGCAAGTAATGGACTGCTTTCGACAATTGCATCCTCCAAATCTTCATTTTCATTGTAACATTCAAGATGATTGTTGATACCTTCAAATTCTTCATAGTCCTAACTTGTTGAAGTAGTGAAATCATTTCACTCCCAGCAGTTTCTAGCTTCTCCAAGCCTGAATGTTTGAAACCACAGTGAACAAAACAGTTCAAAATTGTCTTACTGCTTATTTCTTGCCAACTATCAGTAACAAAATTCCCTGCTTTTTGAAGACAAGCGCATGCAACTGATGCTATTTAAAAACAGTTCACTCTAAGCACAGTGAGGTGTCTAATGACCACCCAAATGCACTCAAGAAATGCCAGTTGGAAACTTCAGAAGCAATCTTCTGTACCAATAAAGTGGCATAGTGTCCCAAATAAATGAAGAGAATCCCAGCTATTTTCTTGATTGGTTTTTGTTCTTTATGAGTCCAAATTAAAGCAGCTGCCCCGATTAGCTGTTTACCCAAGTAACTGGAATCCCCTGTACTATAACTATTATTTCAGAGGGAGACAGCACGGTAACAGCCCATGTCTCCCAAATGCATTCATGTAACCAATTAATCTGCTAGCCAATACATCTTTGGAATGTGGGAGAAAACCAGAGCATCTGGAGGAAATCCATTCAGTCACGGGGGAAACCCAGATCGCTAAGCTACTGTGCCACTCCTTTTTTTGGGATTTTTTGGGGAATTAGCCTCAGGAATAGATTCAGTGGCTGAGCTCCACAGCTTGTTTGAGTATAGAATTCCAAAGACTCAAGCATTAGATGAAGAAATCTCTTCCCATTTCTGCCCTCAAACTGGGTTTATGAAGAATGGTTTAGATACCCAAATCACAGGAAGCATCGTCCCTGCATTTACCCTGGCAAACAGTGTAATAATTTTGTTGAATTAAATTAAATCATATCTATTTCTTCTGAAATCAAGTGATTAAGCCCAATCTGGTACCACCCTGCAAAACAACATTAACAATAATTAAGGAGAAGAGAGAAAGAATTATATAACTGTGGAAGAAGAGTTAATGAGCTAAAATACATCTGCCCTCACCCACATCTCTTACATTTCCTAGACCCCATTTTCCTGCCGTCTTAACAGTGATAGAGTTCCTTTTGTCCTAGCCTACCACCCCATGGGCCTTCACATCTAACACATCATTCTCTGGAAATTCCACCATCTCCAAAGGGATCCTACCACCATAAACATCTTTAATTTTCCCCCACCCACTCTCCACATTCCATAGGCATCTCTCGCTCTGTGATTCCCTTGTCCATTTGTCCCTCCCCATTAATCTCTCTCCCAGTACTTATCCCTGCAAATGGCCAAAGAGCTAAACCTGCCCACTCCCCTCCTCCCTCACCTCCATTCAGGGCCCACAACAGTCCTTCCAGCTAAAGCAACACTTCACTAGTGAATCTTTTGGGGTTATCTATTGTATCCATCCCACCCAATACGGCCTCCTCTACATTGTTGAGACCCGTCACAAACTAGGAGACTGCTTTGTTAAGCACTTCCATTCCAACCACCAAAAGTACCGGTGGCCAGCCATTTTAATTCCTATCGCCAATCCCATTCCAACATGTCAGTCCATGACCTCCTCTTTTGCCACAAATAGGCCACTCTCAAGATGGAGGAGCTGCACTTCATATTCAGTCTGGGTAGCCTCCAACCTGATAGCATGAATATCGATTTCTCCTTCCAGTAAATTTTCCCCCTCCCTCTTCCCTGATCTTCTATTCCTCACTCTGGGCTCTTCCCTCTTCTCACCTACCTATCACCTCCCCCTGGTGCCTCTCCTACTTGCCTTTCTCCCATGGTCAACTTTCCTCTCCTGTCAGATTCCTTCCTCTCCAGCCCTTGACCTTTCCCGCCCACCTGTCGTCACCTATCACCTTCCAGCTAGCCTCCTTCCCCTCCCCCCAACTTTTTATTCTGGCATCTTCCTCTTTCCTTCTCAGTCCTGAAAAAGGTTCTTGGCCTGAAACATTGACTGTTGATTCATTTCCATAGATACTGCCTGACCTGCTGAGTTCCTCCATCATCTTGTGTGTGTTGCTCTGGATTTCCAGCATCTGCAGACTTTCTCATGTTTACAATTTTATAGAATTCATCTCCATTTCTTTAGAATTCAAGTAATTAATCCCAGTCTGCTTGACCAAGGAACAACTTCTTCACACAGAGGTTGGAGAGTACATGGAACGAGCTGCCAGAGAGAGTGATAGATGTCTTCAAAGTTCGTATGTGTCACCATATACTTTATTGTCACCAAACAATTGATACTAGAGCGTACAATCATCACAGCAATATTTGATTCTGCGCTTCGCGCTTCCTGGATTACAAATCGATAGTACATATTAAAAATTTAAATTATAAATCATAAATAGAAAATAGAAAAGGGAAAGTAAGGTAGTGCAAAAAGAAACCGAGAGGCAGGTCCGGATATACAACCCTGAGATCCATTTTCTTGTGGACATAATAAATGTATAAAATTACATCTAGAACAGAATTAGTGAAAGACACCCCAACTTGGGCATTCAACCAAAGTGCAGAAGACAGCAAACTGAGCAAATACAAAAAGAAAGAAATAATAATAAGCAATAAATATTGAGAACATGAGATGAAGGGTCCTTAAAAGTGAGTCAATTGGTTGTGGGAAAATTTCAATGATGGTTGTAAGTGAAGTTGTCCCCTTTGGTTCAACAGCCTGATGGTTGAGAGGTAATAACTTCCTGAACCTGGTGGTGTGAGTCCTGAGCCTCCTGTATCTTCTTCCTGATGGCAGCAGTGGGAAGAGAGATGAAGGTACAGTTACTGGTGTGCAGAAGACTCTCTTTTCAAGGTGATAATTGACTCTATTGCCATCACTCCCATGGGCCATGAGTTCTAGATTCCGACTACTCTCTGCGTTGAAAGCTTTTGTGGTGCCCGGAGGGTAGACCTTCGCGTTTGAGTAGTGTTTCTCTCTTTCGAGAATGTCAGAAGATGTTATCGAGGTTCCGCATTTATGAATTTGGACTATGGACTTTTTTTCAGCATTATGGTTCTTATATTCTGTTTTCACCCATTCTTTCTCATCGTTTCTTTTGTGCAGGGGGAAGGTGGGTTCTGGGATCAATGTTGCGTTTTTTGTACAAGGGGAGGGAGATTTGGGGGATAATGCTCTTGTTGCATTCTGTGTGTGGAGGAAGGGGGTTTGGGGGGGTGTTGATGATCGTGTTTCCATTCTTATTTTTGAGTGGGGGGTGGATTTCCTGTTTTTCTTTGAGCAGCTTCCACGGTTTTACTTTGTTTTGTGACTATCTGGAGAAGAAGAATCTCAGAGTTGTGTACTGCATACATACTTAGCTAATAAATGAGCCTTCGACCCTTTGCTATCCCTTACATCTGCTGCCCATCCCTTTAAGTCCGCGTCTGCTGGTCCTCACAACAACCAACCGTGGGAGAAAAGCCTTGAATTTTCATACACCTCCATCAAGTCCGTCAACACCATGGTGAGCAGTCGCAGCTCATCTAGTCTAACCTTAGTGATCACTCATCCCAGGAACTAATACAGTGTGACATAATACATAACAAAATTATTGCACCTTTATGATATATTGCTGTCTGTGCACTCTACAGGAACTGCAAGGTTAACATTGAGGATACCAACAGTGGCCCGTACACTAAATATTTCATTGGCATTCCGACTGCCCTGAGGGTGAGAAGGATCCACGTGAATGCAAGTCCTATATTTGCCTTCAAACAGAATTGATTAGTTGCTGACTGATCCCAGCTCCGGCAGCTCGCGGAATAATTCATCAATTGCAAGCAGATCTCGGGACGTCCCGAGGAAGAGATTGGCACTGCACAACTGTTGCGATTTATTTCTCTCTGCTTTGATTTATACTACAGACATTTCAGCTCCAGCACTCGTCTCTCCATCCTCTGACAAATTTTGAAGGCGTGATTTGAAGTGATGGAGCAATAGATTCTGGGCACTTTTAGCTCCACTGTGGGCAGTCCCAAGGCCGGCTGTGAAAGGAGGAGGGTTGGGTAAGGGGGCTAGCAACCACCACCCCATAAAAACCCAGAGCTGTAGGAATGCTAACAAGGTCCTCGTCCCTGGGAGAGGAAAGACCTTCACTTAAAATGGGTAGCTTAAGGTGCCAAGGTAGCTTGGCGGTTAGCGCGACACTGTTGGAGTTCGTGGCATCAGAGTTTGGAGTTCAATTCTGACATTCCCCCCTGTGGAATGTGTGGGTTTTCCCCGGGTGCTCCAGTTTCCTCCCACAGTCCAGAGGTAAGTGAATTGATCATTGTAAATCAGGTTTGATGGAGAATGGATGTGAAATCACAGAGGAACATCTAGAGAAATTTCTGAAACGCCCGTTCGCTGCTGTCGTTACTGCGTGGTCGGGAATCTTTCAGAGGGTAGGCCTCAAAATCCCCGGCCTTGCCTGCTTTTGGCGACCGAGAAGGAGGTCAAATCGTTCGGACAGAGATGGCACTCAGTACTCGGTGTCGGAGAGCTGATCGGAGCTCAAAGTTTTCGGACGACTCAGAGTCAGATTGTGGTCGGCATGGCAGGGAGAGTTTTTCTCCCCTCTCCCGTCTGCGTGAGATGTGGGACATTTGAGAAACTTTGAACTTTACTGTGCTCACGGACTTTCTTCATCAAGTTATGTTATTGTTGCACTGTTGTAACTATATGTATGATTATGTGGTTTTGTTAGTTTTTCAGTCTTGGTCTGTCCTGTGTTTCTGTGATATCACACGGGAGGAAATAATGTATCATTTCTTAATGCATGCATTACTAAATGACAATAAATGGGGATTACGTGTCTTCATAATCTAAAAAAATTAGGTTAGGGTTAAATCGGGGTTGTCGGGGTTGCTAGTGCGGTGTGTCTCAAAGGACCGGGATGGCCTGTTCCGCGGTGTCCCTAAGTAAATAAATAGAAGACGTGTGAAATCGTGTGGTGAAAGCAGAGCCACAGAGCAAATCAAACTTTGGCCCAGGACTGAGGACTCTGGAAAACTGCTGTTGGCAGCCTATGTCCCAGAAGGAATGATGGGCTTGAGAAAGAGAGGAAGAAGGTTTTTGATGAGATTCTGAGGGCAAGGTCATTGCTTGGGAACCTCGTCTCATCTCCACTGTCCCCCTGTCTGAGCCATGATAGGAAAAGCTGCAGAAGGCCCTATGTCACAATCTAACCACCTACCACACACACACACACACACACACACACACACACACACACACACACAGACACACAGACACACAGACACACAGACACACACACACACGCACACACACAGACATATACACACACAGACACACACACACACATACACACAGACATATACACACACATACTCACACTCACACACATACACACAGACATATACACACACATACTCACACTCACACACATGCACACACACACACAGACATACACAGACACACATACACAAACACACACACATATATACACACACACAGACACACATACACAAACACACACACATATATACACACACACAGACACACACACATATATACACACACACAGACACACACACACACACACACACATACACACAGACACACACAGACACACATACACATACACACACATACACACACACACAGACACACAAACACACACACACACATATACAAACACACATACACACACGCGCATACACACACACACACACACACATATACACACACACACACAGACACACACATATACACACACACACACACATACACACACACACACACACACACACACACACACACACACACACACACACACACACACAAGCACAAGGGATTCTGCAGATGCTGGAAATCCAGAACAACATGCACACAAAATGCTGGGGGATCTCAGCCGGTCAGGCAGCATCTATGGAGGGGAATAAACAGTCGACATCTCGGGCCGGGACTCTTCGTTGAGACTGGAAAGGAAGGGGTGAAGGGAGGAGAAGTCAGAATAAGAAGCTGGGGGAGGGGAAGAAGCACAAACTGCAGGTGATTGATGAAACTTGGTGAGAGGGGAAGGCGAGTGTGTGTGGAGGAAGGGGATGAAGTGAGAAGCTGGGAGGCGATAGGTGGAAAAAGTAAAGGGTTGAAGAAGAAGGAATCTGATAGAGGAAAAGCGTGGACCATGCGAAAAAGGAAAGGAGGCAGAGCACCAGAGGAAGTTGGAGAAATTGATGTTCATGCCATCAGGTTGGAGGCTACCCAGAAGGAATATGAGGAGTTGCTCCTCCATAGACACAACACATACACACATGCACACGCAGACACATACACAATACTTGCACGTGCAGACACACAGATGCACACTTGTATATGTGCGTGCAGATACACTCAGAAGTAATTTTTTTAGGTGCCTCCTGTACTTAATAAATTGGCCACTGAGTGTATGTTCATGGTCTTCTGCTGCTGTAGCCCATTCACATCAATGTTCATCGTGTTGTGAATTCGGAGATGCTCTTCTGCACACCACTGTTGTTACATGTGGTTACTTGAGTTACTGTCACTTTCCTGTCAGCTTGAACCAGTCTGGCCATTTTCCCCTGTCCTCTGTCATTAACTAGGCATTTTTGCCTACGTAACTGCCCCTCACTGAATGTTTTTTGTTTCTCGCACCATTCTCTGTAAACACTAGAGACAGTTGTCCCAGGAGAATAGCAGTTTCTGAGATACTCAAACCACCCCATCTGGCACCAACAATCATTCCACAGTCAAATTCACATAGATCACATCTCTTCCCCATTCTGATGTTTGGGCGGAACAACAATTGAACCTCTTGACCATGTCTGCATGCTTTTGTGCATTGAGTAGCTGCCACATGATTGGTTGATTAGATATTTGCAATAATGAGCAGGTGTACAGCTGCACCTAATAAAGTGACTACTGAGCATATAAACAGAAGAGATACTGTAGGTGCTAGATATCTTGAACAACAATCAAATGCCAAAGTTTATAGATTAATCAAAGGTTACACCTCCATTGCACCTCAAGTGCAGTTGTGTGGCAAAAATCTGCGGGGAATAAGTGGGAGTATGGGGAAATTATTATTCTTGATGGTTGTCACGGTGTTGGTGGATCCGCTTCTGTTCTATATAAATCTATGTTTAACTCTGGAGAGGATGTTTCCTGCAGTGGGGAGTTTAGAACCCGAGGGCACAGCCTCAGAATAGAGGGACGTACATTTAGAACAGAGGTGAGGAGAAATTTCTTTAGCCAGAGGGTGGTGAATCTGTGGAATTCATTGCAACAGATGGCTTTGGAGGCCAAGTCATTTGGTATATTTGAATTGGAGGTTGATAGGTTCTTGATCAGTAGGTGGTCATTGATCATGGGGAGAAAGCAGGGAAATGGGGTTGAAGGGGTTAATCGATCAGCTAGGGTGAAATGTGGAGCAGATTCGATGGGCAAATGATCTATATTCTGCTTCTATGTCTTAAACCCTTACGATTTTATAGCAGGTTTCTGGAACTTGTTTCATATCTGACTTCTATTAAGAGGAATATTAATATTAAGAGGAATAGATAGAGTGGATAGCCAGCGCCTCTTCCCCAGGGCACCACTGCTCAATACAAGAGGACATGGCTTTAAGGTAAGGGGTGGGAAGTTCAAGGGGGATATTAGAGGAAGGTTTTTTACTCAGAGAGTGGTTGGTGCGTGGAATGCACTGCCTGAGTCAGTGGTGGAGGCAGATACACTAGTGAAATTTAAGAGACTACTAGACAGGTATATGGAGGAATTTAAGGTGGGGGGGGTTATAGGGGAGGCAGGGTTTGAGGGTTGGCACAACAATGTGGGCCGAAGGGCCTGTACTGTGCTGTACTATTCTATGTTCTATGTTCTATATGTTCTCCCCAGTTCCAAAGAAAATCACTGACCTGAAATGTTAACACTGGTTCTCGAGGACAAGCCTTTCCAGAGGTGTTTTTGGTGGAGGATGTTTCTGGTGAAGGACAGGATTCTGGAGGGGGATGTGTTTCTGATGGGGGACATGTTTCCGGTGGTGGACGTTGTCAACAATTTCATCTTCACCCCCAATGCAAAATTGTACTTTTATCAGTTGTCAGACAGGCTCAGATATAATGCCCTAAACTGTCCCTGCACAACATCTGTTAAATGGTCTTTCCTGCTGTCCGTGTTCTGTGGATAATTATTATGTCCATTCATGTGTTCACATTTATTTAAGTTGCTTATTGGAATTTGCACATGTAACCATTCTGCTAATTGTTGATTGCTCCTGGCAGTTTGCACTATGGTCTTGTAAATTGTTGGTTGCAATTGTGTTGTCTGTTATGAGACGATCCTGTGTTTTATGCTTGCACCAGACCACAATCCATTCTGGTATGTTTCAGATACTGCCGATAAAGTGCTTCTGATTTTGCTTCTGAAGTTCGTCCCCAGTGGGTTTTATTAAAGCTGCCCTATCCACTAAGTATTTACAATTTTTAAAAATATGAAATATTTTGCATTTGGACAGTTACAAGGTACCCAAATGAGCGTTGAGAAGAACCATAACATACAATGTTATGTACCAAGTCCTAGAATTGGGATTAACCGGAGCTGTAAAGCTCTATAATTTTAGGCTTTTATATTCAAGTTCAAGCTTAATTGTCATTCGACCAGACACATGAATGCAGCCAGATGAAAAAGCATTTCTCTGGGGCCAAGCTGCAGTACACGGAATAAACAATCACACACAACACACAGCACATATAATTATGATAACAGCAAAACATAGTTACAAAATATTTTGAAAAGGTAATAATATAGTCCAAGTCCCTGAGCGTCATGGCCTGCAGATCGATGGTGTCCTGGAGCCACATTTCTGCAAGAACAGCCCACAGCATTTCCTCATATCACATAATGCAGCTGTAGCCGTTACACAATCTAGCTTGTCTTCCCAGGAGTGAACACTGAAGAGCAGCACCAATGGGAGGGGGTCAGCCTCCAATCCAACGCGGAATCCAGTGGCACACAGCCGGCTCCGGGGTCTCCTTCTGTGGAAGCTGCAGCAGGCGACGCCGAGGCATGAATGAGGCCTGGTTCACACACAACCAAGGCCATGTGGCTCCCAGCTGTCGGCCTCAACCATAAACCAGTGAATCAGATTCGCAGGGTTCTACATTATCGAAGTCCAACAGGGTCTTGCAATCACAACAAAAATGCCCAGGACAATTATCTGCACCATCCATCCACTGCTGCAAAGGATTTTGTTTACTGTGAAAGTGCTTTGGAACATTAAAGTCACAAGACAAGCTATAGCAATGCAGCCAATAGCATCAAGCGCAACACACAAAATGCTGGAGGAACTCAGCATGTCGGGCAGCATCTATGGAAATGAATACATAGTCAACGTTTCAGGCCGAGACCCTTCTCCAGGACTGAGAAGGAAGGGGGAAGACACCAAAATAAAAAGGTGGGGGGAGGCGAAGGGGGCTGGCTGGAAGGTGATGGGTGAAGCCAGGTGGGTGGGAAAGGTCAAGGGCTAGAGAAGAAAGAATCTGATAGGGGAAGAGAGTGGACCATAGGAGAAAGGGAAGGGGGGTGGACACGGGGGGAAGTAATAGGCAAGTGAGAAGACGTGAAAGGCCAGAGTGAGTAACAGAGGAAGGGAGGGGGAAACTTGTTTACCGGAAGGAGAAATCAATATTCATGCCATAGAGTTGGAGACTACCCAAATGGAATATAATGTGTTACTCCTCCACCTTGGCACAAGAGGAGGCCACGGACCAACACGTCGGGATGGGAAAGGGAATGGGAATTAAAATGATTGGCCTATTGAATCGATGCCAGCCATCAAACGAATTTGCATGCATCTTATGCCAGTTCCATTATATGTTTATTCGTTATTTATTTGTTTGGAGGTACAGCGTGGAATATGCCCTTCCAATCTGACAAGCCATATCGCCTAGCAACCCCCTAACCTAATTACAGGACAAATTACTTTTTTTTTGGCGTGTGCGTCTGTGCGTCTGTGATGTCTTTTTCATGGCTTTTTACAAGGCGCCGAGAGGGAGAGACTGTGTGGTGTGCCAATCCTCACACAGACATTCTCACAGTACTTTTCCCTTTTATTTTACGAGGTCGAGTTGCGATCTCAACACTCAACCCGGCACGGATGGAAAGCGCGCTCGGGAGCGGACCCGACTGGTTTCGAACTCGGGAACCTCCGCTCCCGGGTCTGGCGCTGATGTCATTACACCACCAGCTGGCCAATAGGACAATTTACAATGACCAGTTAACCTACTACCTGGTACGTCTTTGGACTGTGGGAGGAAACCAGAGCACCCGGAGGAAACCCACATGCTCACAGCAAGGATGTACAAAACTTCTTTCAGATGCCCTCGGAATTGACCTCCGAACACCGATGCCCCAAGCTCTAATAATGTCACACTAACTGCTGTGCTACTGTGGCACCCTTTCTTCCTGCATTCCCATCGACCAATCTCCAACAACTCACCCAGCTAGGTGCAACTTACAGTATTTCATTAAATTACCGTTTCTGGGCAGATGGGAGCTCGTCAGCTACGGTTGGCAGCTCACCTAGGAAAAGGAAAGCTCTGACCTCAAACCTCCGCTAACTTGGGGTGAGACCCACTCATGGGGGAGGCTTCAAGAGTAAACTCCGAGGGAAAACTCCAGTGCTGGAGTCCCTAAGGCAGTCCTATGTTGAGTTCAACGTTGACTGGCAACTGCTGCGACACCGCTGGTGTCAAACCATATGGGTCTCTGCTGTTCCTTTGGATTCATCAGCTGCGTGGAGAAGGGAAGCCTGCTGTATGAGCAACAGCTTGCTCTCCACATTGTACTGCCCTGGCTTGCGTACTGACTTGCGTATGACATCTAGGATGCAACATCCATGGTCGGCCCTGATCAACGGAGGGTCTCACTAACTTTAATGTGGATATTTTCTGCAGTTCTGGCCATCCCATTACAGAAAGGGTGTTGAGGCTTTGGGGAAGATGCAGTAGAGATTTATCATGGTAACCATCTCCTGTCCATCATCTCCCTTTGATTCTCCTCCTTCCCTTTCTTCCATGGTCCACTGTCCTCTCCTATCAGATTCCTTCTTCTTCAGCCCTTCACATATTCCACCTATCACCTCCCTGCTCCTTACTTCAAGGCCCCTCCCACGCCCACCCACCTCACCCTCACCTGGTTTTGCCTATCATCTACCAGGTACTCCTTCACTTCCCCCCACCTTCCTATTCTGGCTTCCTCCCCTTTCCTTTCCAGTCCAGATGAAGAGTGAAGAGTCTCGGCCTGAAACATCTACTGCCCTCCGTAGATACTGCCTGACTCATTGAGCTCCTCCACCATTTTGTGTTTGCTGCTCTGGACTTCCAGCAATTGAAGAATCTCTTGTGTTTAGCACAGTAAACTCTTCTGCCTAGATTACAGGGATCAGGGGAGGCTGGACAATCTTGGGTTATTCTCTACGTTATATCAGAGATGAAGAGGAGACCTGTTTGAAATTTATAATGCAAGGAGAGACACGGATAGGGTAGACAGTCAAAATCTTCTCGGGCTTTGATTTTAACTGACGCTTTGATGACAAACTCCGCCATCTTCACCGGGGCTGATGCCTGAGCATGTCAAGTCTAGAATTTGACAGGAGAGGAGAGTGCACCTTAGGAGAAAAGAAGGATGGGGGACATGGGGGGGGCATGATAGGCTGGTGAGAAGTGGTAAAGGGCCAGAGTAGGGAATAGAAGAGGGGAGGGGGAGGGAATCTTTTTTTACCAGAAGGAGAAGTTCATATTCAAGCCATCAGGTTGGAGGCTACCCAGGCAGAATATGTGTTGCTCCTCCACCCTGAGGGTGGCCTCGTCTTGTCACAAGAGGAGGCCGCAGACCGACTTGTTGGAACGGGAATGAGAATTGGAATTAAACTCTTTGGCCACCGAGAAGTTTCACTTTTGGCAGCTGAAGCAGTCCTTCCTCTCCAGCCCTTTATCATCCCTACCCACCCGGCTTCACCTAACCTGCTGGCTAGCCTCCTTCCCCTTACCCCACCTTGTTATTCTGGCGTCTTCCCCGTTCCTTGCCAGTCCTAACGAATCATCAACTCTTTAGTCATTTCCGTGGATGCTGCCTGACCTGCTGAGCTGCTCCTGAATGTTGTGTGTGTTGCTCTGGATTTCCAGCGTCCGCAGGCTTTTTCATGTCTAGGAATTTATTGAGCCAGAAGGTGGTGAATCTGTGAAACTCATTGCCAGGGATGGTTGTGGAGAACACCTCTCATTGGATATATTTGAAGCGGAGCTTGATAGGTTCTTGATTAATAAGCGTGTCAAAGGTTATGGAGTGAAAGCAGGACAATGGGGTTAAGAGAGATCATAAGTCAGCCATGATAGAACAGTGGAGCAGACTCGATGGGCTGAATAGCCTGTCTTGTGGTCTGATAGTCCTAATTAACTCTCTGGTTAGGAGGGAGTTTCAATGCTTTGATAAGCTCACATCACTGGACCTCTAAAATTAAGGGCTGCTTTATATCTCTGTCACGGTGCATGTATGTTCATTAAACCCTGATAAATAATAAATCTCTCCCACTGCCATTTTTCTCTCGCTAAATAAAGAAGCAGAAATGAAGGGAGGGTTATTTTTTACTGGGAGTTAATGACCTGCTCTTTCATCAGAGAGGGGGAGAGAGAGACAGAGTAAGAGAGAAAGGGGGAGAAGTTTTGTGTGTTAGGGAGTGAGAGAGAGAGGGAGAATGTGTGAGCGAGAGAGTTGGAGAGAAAGGGGGATAGAGTGAGAGGTAGAATGTGAGAGTGAGTGAGGCGGGGAGAGAGGAAGAATGTGTGTGTGTGTATGTGTGTGAGAGAGGAAGAGAGGGAGAGACAGAAAGAAAGAGAGGTAGAATCTGTGTGAGAGTTAGAGAGAAAGCCGGATAGAAAGGTAGAATGTGAGAGACAGTGAGAGAGAGAGAAAGAAAGAGATAGAGAAAGAATATGCGTTTGACAGAGAGTGAGAGAGAGAGAGAAGGGGGCAGGGAAATAGAGTGAGAGAAGAAGAATGTGTGAAAAAAGTGTGTGAGAGGATGAGAGAGAGATGGAATGTGACAGGGAGAGAGAGAGAGGAGAGGAAGAGAGAGAGAGATGAGAAGAGAGAGAAGGGGACAGAGAGAGAGGAGGGGAGGAGAGAGAAACAGAGAGAGAGAGAGCCCTTAGTATTATCAAGGACCCCACTCATCCATCCAGCATCCTCTTTGACTTTCTACCATCAGGCAGGAGACTCCGATGCATAAAGACAAGAACGGTCAGGATGAGAAACAGCTTCTTCCCTCAGGCCATTAGGCTTCTGAACTCCCTGCCACGTCACATTCAAAGTGTCACCTGATAATTTGTACTTAATTCATGCACTTCACTTTGTTTATCTATGCATAATTCACTTGTAGATTTAATTCTTACTTTCCTAAGTTATTGTGTGTTATGTGTACTACTGTGCTTTACACTGTAGTCCGGTGAGACATTCTCATTTGACGGTATGCATGTATATCGTTAAACGACAATAAACTTGACTTGGTAGGATCGTGTGAGTGTGGAACGAGCTACTAAGCCTGTCAGAACCGTTTCTGCTGACAGGAGACGGGCCAAAGGCGGGTTACTTGCACCTTCAGTCCAGATGCTGCGGGCAGATGGGGCTTGTCAGCCATGTTGGCCGCTCGTCTTGGAGAAGCAAAACTCTCCTCACAAACCTCGACTGCCAGTCAGCTACACCCAGTCATGAGGAAGGCTTTGGGAGTAAACCCTGAAGAATCATCTGGAGCCTGTGTCCAGAATGCAGTCCTACATCAGGTTCAACTCTGACTGACAACTCCTGCAGTGCTGCTGGTGCTGAACTGTATCGGTCTCTGCTGTTCCTTTTGGATTCATCAGCTGCATGGAGCGAGGCGGGGAAGGGAGTCTGCTGCATGGGCAACAGCTTTCGCTCCATACCGTACTGCCCTGGCTTCGTTCAAGTTCAAGTTTAATTGTCATTCAACCATCCATGAATACTCATGAATACAGCAAAACGAAACAGCGTTACTATAGGACCAAGGTGCAAAACACAGAACCAACAGTCACACACAGCACAAAGCACATATTGCACATATAGGATATCAGTAAAATGTGGTCACGCAAGTAAATAGTCCAAGACCCTGAGTCCATGAACATTGCAGTGGTCTGCAGTTGAGCACAATACAGCTCATCTTCTGCCAAGAAAATGCTGGGGTGGGAGCAGCACTGATTCCAGAATGGATGCCATGCCACACTGACTCCACCTTCTGGTGGAGCGCCCGATTCCGATGCTTCCCCCCGGCCACCTGCAAACAGGTGACACTGTGGCCTGAGGCCTAGTCCTTGCTATGACCAATGCCCTGCAGCTCCCACCGTCCACCAGTAAACCAATGAACTGGACTTGCAGCATACAAGGTTCAAGGTACATTTATTATCAAAGTTTGTATGCAGTATACAACTCTGAGATTCATCTTCTCCAGACAGCCATGGAACAAAGAAAACCATGAACGCCATTCAAAAGAAAAACATCAACCTCCTCAACGCACAAAAAAAACAACAAATCACACAAATGGCAACAAGAACATCAAATATCCCCACGCCAAAAAAAAACAAACAAGAAAGAACGGACCACCACCAATATCCAAAAGGGTCTTACAATCACAAGAAAAGTGACTAAGAGAGTCACACTCACTGTTAGACTGCACACCTCCTTCACACCGTATCACAGTCCACACCAAGCCCAGCTCCGTCAGTCTCTCAGCCAACGGCCAACTCGCTGATGGAGTAAAGCTGCAGCACTCTAAGTTCTTAATGTCCTGCAGGCTCTTGCAATTGTAAAAAAAAAATTTTAAAAAGACAATAACACCTTTGGTTGACCCATTAGAAGCCACTGAGTCCAAGTGCGCAACCATATCATATGCGCCTTGCATATCACGTAGACAGCTAGGATGCAGCATCCATGGTCAACCAACGGAGGGTCCCCCCCCCCCACTTCATGGAAGAGAACACGCATAATTTTCAAGAAATGCAAAGAACTCAACATCTAATAAAGTAAATGAATACTTGTAAAAAATTATGCTGGAGAAATTAATGGAACTGAAAGTAAGTAAGTCCCCAGGGTCTGATAATATGTGAATCATGGAGCTTACGTCTTCTAGAATTCCATACATTATGGAGTAATGTTTTCAGATGGCAGAAGAATGTAACACTCCTGTTTAATAAAAATATAAGTGAGAAAATGGCCACTTCATTATTCAGTACAGCTGTACACCTGCTCTTTATTGAAAATATCTAATCAGCCAATGCATAAAAGCATGCAGACATGGTCAAGAAGTTCAGTTGTTGTTCAGATCAAACATCAGAATGGGGAAGAATTGTGATCTAAGTGAGTTTGACTGTGAAATGATTGTTGGCGCCAGACGGGCTGGTTTGAGTATCTCAGAAACTGCTGATCTCCTGCGACTTTCACACACAGCAGTCTCTAGAGTTTACAGAGAACGGTGGAAAGAACAGAAAAAGATTCAGTGCTCAGCAGCTCTGTGGGTGAAAACGCCTTGTTGATGACAGAGGTCAGAGGAGAATGGCCAGACTGGTTCAAGCTGACAGGAAGGCGACAGTAACTCAAATAACCACACATTACATTAGTGGTGTGCAGAAGAGCATCTCTGAATGCACAACATGTTCATTGAAGGACTGGGTTACCGCAGCAGAAGACCACAAACATTCACTCAATGGCTACTTTATTAGGTACAGGAAGGGCACTGAGTGTTCAGCATGACAAAAGGTTCACAAAGTACTCCAGGCATGGTTTCAGCAAGCCCCTGTATATCTGTAGGTATCCTTGCTTCTGTACTCAGACCCTCTCACCATAAAAACCAGCATTTGATTTACCATCACCGCTGCTTTCTGCGTCTGTGTGTTTGTATTCAGTGACATGTACAAGGACACCCAGATCACATTATACGTCAAGCGTTCGCAGTCTATTACCACTTAAATAATGCCCTTCTGAAACAGATCAGAATCCGATTTATTATTGCTGCCTTATCTGACATGAAATTTGTTGCTTTGCATCATAAAGACATAAAATTGCTGTATGCTACAAGATCAATTTACAATGCAAAAGCAAGAAAAAGTGAACATCACACGCAAAATGCTGGAAGAACTCAGCAAGTTATAGTCATAGAAAGGTACAGCACAGAAACAGACCATTTGGCCCATCTAGTCCAGCCCGATCCATTTAAACTGCCAACTCCCATCGACCTGCCCCGGGACCATAGCTCTCCATACCCCTACCATCCATGTCCCTATCCAAACTTCTCTTCAACGTTGACTTCGAGCTGGCATCCACCACTTGTGCTGGCAGCTCGTTCCACACTCTCACCACCCTCTGAGTGAAGAAGTTTCCCCTCATGTTCCCCTTAAAAGTAAAGATTTTTACTCCTCATCTACATGAAGGACGTAAGTAATAAAGTCAATTCAATTCAATTTAATTCATTTCAACTTTTCACCTTTCACCCTTTAACCCATGGCGTCTGGTTGTAGTCCCACCCAACCTCACTGGCAAAAACCTACCTGCATTTAGCCCATCTACACTCCTTATAACCTTGTATACCTCTAACAAATGTCCTCTCAATCTTTTGTGTTCCAAGGAATAAAGTCCTAACCTATTCAATCTTTCCTTATAACTCAAGTCCTCCAGATCTGGCAACATCCTCGTAAACTTTCTCTGTAGTCTTTGAACCTTATTTACATCTTTCTTGTAGGTAGGTGACCAAAACTGTACGCAATACTCCAGGCAACATCTACGGAGGTGAATAAATAGAACCATAGAACCATAGAAACTACAGCACAGAAACAGGCCCTTTGGCCCTTCTTGGCTGTGCTGAACCATTTTCTGCCTAGTCCCACTGACCTGCACACAGACCATATCCCTCCATACACCTCCCATCCATGTATCTGTCCAATTTATTCTTAAATGTTAAAAAAGAACCCGCATTTACCACCTCGTCTGGAGTATTGTGTTCAGTTTTGGTCACCAAATTACAGGAAGGATATAAATAAGGCAGCTATATACTCCCACCACTCTCTGTGTGAAGAAGCCCCCCCTAATGTTCCCTTTAAACTTTTCCCCCCTCACCCTTAACCCTTGTCCTCTGGTTTTTTTCTCCCCTTGCCTCAGTGGAAAAAGCCTGCTTGCATTCACTCTATCTATACCCATCATAATTTTATATACCTCTATCAAATCTCCCCTCATTCTTCTACGCTCTAGGGAATAAAGTCCTAAACTATTCAACCTTTCTCTGTAACTGAGTTTCTCAAGTCCCGGCAACATCCTTGTAAACCTTCTCTGCACTCTTTCAACCTTATTTATATCCTTCCTGTAATTTGGTGACCAAAACTGAACACAATACTCCAGATTCGGCCTCACCAATGCCTTATACAACCTCATCATAACATTCCAGCTCTTATACTCAATACTTCGATTAATAAAGGCCAATGTACCAAAAGCTCTCTTTACGACCCTATCTACCTGTGACGACACTTTTAGGGAATTTTGTATCTGTATTCCCAGATCCCTCTGTTCCACTGCACTCCTCAGTGCCTTACCATTAACCCTGTATGTTCTACATTGGTTTGTCCTTCCAACATGCAATACCTCACACCTGTCAGTATTAAACTCCATCTGCCATTTTTCAGCCCATTTTTCCAGCTGGTCCAGGTCCCTCTGCAGGCTCTGAAAACCTTCCTCACTGTCTACTACACCTCCAATCTTTGTATCATCAGCAAACTTGCTGATCCAATTTACCACATTATCATCCAGATCATTGATATAGATGACAAATAACAATGGACCCAGCACTGATCCCTGTGGCACACCACTAGTCACAGGCCTCCACTCAGAGAAGCAATTCTCTACCACCACTCTCTGGCTTCTTCCAACAACCCAATCTCTAATCCAATTTACCACCTCTCCATGTATATCTAGCAACTGAATTTTCCTAACTAACCTCCCATGCGGGACTTTGTCAAAGGCCTTACTGAAGTCCATGTAGACAATATCCACTGCCTTCCCCTCATCCACTTTCCTGGTAACCTCTTCGAAAAACTCCAACAGATTGGTCAAACATGACCTACCACGCTCAAAGCCATGTTGACTCTCCCTAATAAGCCCCTGTCAATCCAAATGCTTGTAGATTCTGTCTCTTAGTACTCCCTCCAATAACTTACCTACTACTGACGTTAAACTCACCGGCCTATAATTTCCCGGATTACTTTTCAATCCTTTTTTAAATAACGGAACAACATGAGCCACTCTCCAATCCTCCGGCACTACACCCGTAGGCAGTGACATTTTAAATATTTCTGCCAGGGCCCCGGCAATTTCAACACTAGTCTCCTTCAAGGTCCGAGGGAACACTCTGTCAGGTCCCGGGGATTTATCCACTTTAATTTTCCTCAAGACAGCAAGCACCTCCTCCTTTTCAATCTGTACAGTTTCCATGGTCTCACTACTTGATTCCCTCAATTCCATAGATTTCATGCCAGCTTCCTTAGTAAATACAGACGCAAAAAACCTATTTAAGATCTCCCCCATTTCCTTTGGTTCTGCACAAAGCCAACCACTCTGATCTTCAAGAGGACCAATTTTATCCCTTACAATCCTTTTGCTCTTAATATACTTGTAAAAGCTCTTCGGATTATCCTTCACTTTGACTGCCAAGGCAACCTCATGTCTTCTTTTAGCCCTCCTGATTTCTTTCTTAAGTATTTTCTTGCACTTCTTATACTCCTCAAGCACCTGATTTACCCCCTGTTTCCTATACATTTCATACAACTCCCTCTTCTTCTTTATCAGAGTTGCAATATCCCTTGAGAACCAAGGTTCCTTATTCCTATTCAATTTGCCTTTAATCCTGACAGGAACATACAAACTCTGCACTCTCAAAATTTCCCCTTTGAAGGCTTCCCACCTACCAATCACATCTTTGCCAGAGAACAACCTGTCCCAATCCACGCTTTTTAGATCCTTTCTCATTTCTTCAAATTTTGCCTTCTTCCAGTTCAGAACCTCAACCCTGGGACCAGATCTATCCTTGTCCATAATCAAATTGAAACTAATGGTGTTATGATCACTGGAACCAAAGTGCTCCCCTACACAGACTTCCGTCACTTGCCCTAATTCGTTTCCTAACAGGAGATCCAATATTGCATCCCCTCTAGTTGGTCGCTCTATATACTGATTTAGAAAACTTTCCTGAACACATTTTACAAAGTCTAAACCATCTAGACCCCTAACAGTATGGGAGTCCCAATCAAATGTATGGAAAATTAAAATCCCCTACCACCACAACTTTTATGTTTCCTGCAATTGCCTGCTATCTCTCTGCAGATTTGCTCTTCCAAGTCTCGTTGACTATTGGGTGGTCTGTAATACAATCCTACTAATGTGGCCATACCTTTCCTCAGCTCCACCCATAAGGACTCAGTAGACAAGCCCTCTAATCTGTCCTGCCTGAGCACTGCTGTAATATTTTCCCTAACAAGCAATGCTACTCCCCCACCTTTCATTCCTCTGCCTCGATCACATCTGAAACATCGGAACCCTGGAATATTAAGCTGCCAGTCCTGCCCCTCCTGTAGCCAAGTTTCACTAATTGCTATAACGTCATAATTCCACGTGTCAATCCACGCCCTCAACTCATCTGTCTTCCCCGCAATACTCCTAGCATTGAAATATATACACCTCAGGAGATTTTTACCACCACTCACAACCTTTCTATCAGCGGATTGCTTAAACTTTCAATATCATTTATTTTCACCCCAGCCACACTGTCAGCTCTGGCACTCTGGTTCCCATCCCTCTGCAAATCTAGTTTAAAGCCTCCCCAATAGCACTAACCAACCTCCCTGAAAGGATATTGGTCCCCCTGTGGTTCAAGTGTAACCCGTCTCTCTTGTACAGGTCCCACCTGCCCCAGAAGAGATCCCAATGATCCTGAAAACTGAAACCCTGCCCCCTACACCAGTTCCTCAGCCACTTGTTCCTCCTCCAGAGCATCCTATTCTTACCCTCACTGGCACGTAGCACAGGTAGCAATCCTGAGATTACCACCCTTGAGGTCCTGCTTTTCAACTTCTTACCAAGCTCTCTATACACACTCTTTAGGACCTCTTCATTCTTCCTTATTCAATATTTCAGGCCAAGATCCTTCACCAGGACTGGAAAGGAAGGGGACAGAGGCCAGAAGAAGAAGGTGAGGGGAGAGGAAGGAGTATGAGCTGGCGGGTGATAAGTGAAATAATGAGATAATTCTCCGGGGACATGGATCATTCAGAATGATGAAGGGGACATAACTGTTCCTGAATCATTGATGATGGGTTCTCATTCTCCTCTAACTTCTCCATGATGGTAATGAGAAGATGGCATGTTCTTGATCGTGATACTGCTTAGGGATGGGTGCCATCTTGAGACACCACCTCTTAAAGATGTTTTCCGTATTGAGGTTGACAATATCACATTTATCTACATTATACTACATCTGCAATGTATTGACACCCTTGAGTCACCCTGAAGCCTTTTTGCATTCTCCTCACAACTCACAATGCCACCCAGTTTTGTCATCGTTAAAGACAGAAATAAGATATTTAGATTATTCATCCATATTGACACACACTCAGTGGCCACTTTATTAGGTACACCCTACACCTGCTCATTAATGCAAATATCGAATCAGCCAATCACCTGGCAGCAACTCAATGTATAAAAACATGCAGACATGGTCAAGAGGTTCAATTGTTCAGACCAAACATCAGAATGGGGAAGAAATGTGATCTAAGTGATTTTGATCATGGAATGATTGTTGGTGCCAGATGGGGTGGTTTGAGTATCTCAGAAACTGCTGATCTCCTGGGATTTTCATCTGCAACGGTCTCTAGAGCTTACAGAGAATGGTGCGACAAACAGAATAAAATTCCAGTGAGCGGCAGTTCTGTGGGTGAAAAAACCTTGTTGATGAGAGAGGTCACAGGAGAATGGTCAGACTGGTTCAAGCTGACAGGAAGGTGACAGTAACTCAAATAACCACACGTTACAACAGTGGTGTGAAGAAGAGCATCTCTGAATGAACAACACGTCGAACCTTGAATTGAATGGGCTACAGCAGCAGAAGACCACAGACGTACACTCAGTAGCTACTTTATTAGGTATAGGAGGTACCTATTAAAGTGGCCACAGAGTTTGTATACTTTGAATAGCAGGGGGCTCAAGGGCTGATCCTTGTGGGTTCCCACGAGTGCCTGCCTGATATGGTTATTCGTGACTATCATCAAACCTACAATCCACGGGCAGGATACTCTCTCTAATCCCATGTGTTGTAGTTTTACATATTTATGAGTAACTTTATCGAAAGACTCTTAAAATTATATCCACTAACTAATCTACAGGTTACATCCTTGAAAAAATAAAGTTCCCACCAGAATCAGAATTAGATTTATAATCACTGACATGAAATTTTGCAGTTTTGCAGCAGCAGTACAGCGCAAAGACATAAATTTGCAATAAATTGCAAAATAAATAAAGGACTGAGAGAGGTAGCGTTCATTGGCTGATGGATCACTCAAAAATCAGATAGCAGAGCGGAAGGTGTCTCTGAGTAGCTGAGTGTGGATCTTCAGATTCCTGGTACTCCTCCCTGATGGTAGCAACGGGATGAGGTTGAGGCTGAGAGGGAAATGGATCGGCCAGGATGAAATGGTGGACAGAACTGATGGGCCAAATGGCCTAATTCTGCTCCTATATCTCATGGACTTATAGTCTTAAAACTCCTCTTTGAGCCAAAACTCTTCCAAAATTCTTTTCAATCATTAACTTTAGAATACCTTTTCTCCCCCACAGAACATGAAATTATGTGGTAGTGGAGGAGAGGATTGGTTAAGAACCAAAGAGAAACAAGGAGGAAAGATATACTTGTATATTAATTGTGCTGCAGAACGCCAAAGAAGAGTATTTCAAATATATGCACTGTTATAAACACAAAAGATTCTGCGGATGCTGGAAATCCAGACCAAAACACGGAAAATACTGGAGGAACTCAGCAGGTCAGGCAGCATCTATGGAAATGAATAAGTGGTTGGCGTTTCAGCCAAGACCCTTCATCAGGAGATTTGAGAGTCAAATAGGTTTATAAAAAATATCAGTGGATAGTCTGTCTCCAGTGATGGAGACAGAGAGATCAAGAAAGGGGAGAGAGGTGTCCAAGATGGATCAAATAAATTTGAGGGCAGGGAGGAAATTGCAGGTCAGCATGGGTGCATGAAGAAGCACCAATGCATTTGTTAATGTAGCGCAGAAAGAGTTGGGGCTTGGAACATGGATTGTTCCACACAGCTGACAAAGAGACAGGCATAACTGGGGCCCATGAGTGTTTCCATGGGAACACCTTGGGTTTGGAAGAAATGGGAGGCGCCGAAAGAGAAATTGTTGAGGGTGAGGACCATTTCCACCAAATGGAGAAAGGTAATGGTGGTGACGAGCAGGTTCAGTCTGTCTAGAAAGAAGTGAAGAACTTTAAGGCCTTCCTGATAGGGGAATAGAAGTGCATCCACTGATGAAGTGTGTATTCACTGTTATCATAACAATTACTTTGTACAAAACTTGAACTACTTACGTAAGCAAATATTGTTTTCAGTAAACTGAGGATGGTTGATGTTCTCGTTGCCATTTGCGTGATTTGTTTTTTTTGTGCGTTGAGGAGGTTGATGTTTTTCTTTTGAATGGCTTTCATGGTTTTCTTTCTTCCGTGTCTGTCTGGAGGAGAAGAAACTCAGAGTTGTATACTGCCTAGGATGAACAAAAAAATGTGCAGAAGATGGAGAATAATTTTGGAAAAAATAAATTGTAGTAATATGCTTATCCTGGAAGATAGATTAGTTGCTGGGCAAAAGTAACATAAATTACATAAGCACTTTCTGTAATGCTTTAAAACATTTAAATCATGTCTGTTGAGACCATTACCTCAGTAATTTTCACTTATTATCTAATGAAAGTCTTCCGACATTCTACAGTACATAGCTCTAGACCAGGGATTAGTTTGGTTTACCGGGTCTGCTGGGAAAACAGATGATTTCTGCTCTGGGACTACCTGGACACATGGGGTGGTGGGAGGGGTTGGGTAGGTAATCTACAATCTAGTTTGTCACCTGAAACACTTGAAAGTTTCTACAAATGTACCATGGAGAACATTCTGACTGGCTGCCTCACTGTCTAGTATGGGGGGGGGTGTCTACTGGACAGGATCGTAGGAAGCTGCAGAAAGTTGTAAAATTAGTCATGGGCACTAGTCTCCATAGTATCCAAAAAACCTTTAAGGAGTTTATATATAGGCATCCGTTAGTCTTGTGAGACCATGGATTTGCGCCTTGGAAGGTTTCCAGGGCGCAGGCCTGGGCAAGGTTGTATGGAAGACCAGCAGTTGCCCATGTTGCAAGTCTCCCCTCTCCACGCCACCAATGTTGTCCAAGGGAAGGGCATTAGGACCCATACAGCTTGGCACCGGTGTCGTCGCAGAGCAATGTGTGGTTAAGTGCCTTGCTCAAGGACACAACACGTTGCCTCAGCCAAGTTTCAAACTAGTGAACTTCAGATCACTAGACGAACGCCTTAACCACTTGGCCATGCACCAACACCTTTAAGGAGTACAGCCTCAGAAAAGTGGTTTTCATCATCATGTCCTCTAATCATTGCTACCATCAGGAAGGAGGTGCAGAAGCCTGAAGGCACACACTCAGCGATTCAGGAACAGCTTCTTCCCCTCTGCTATCCATTTTCTGAATGGACATTGAAACCATGAACACTACCTCACTACTTTTTTTACAGTTCTGTTTTTGCACTACTTAACTTAACTATTCAGTATACATATATATACGAACTGTCATTCAGTTTCTTTTCTATATTTATCATGGTGGCATAGCGGCATCAGCGTCGGACTTCGGGACGAAAGGTCCCGAGTTCGAATCCAGCCGGCTCCCCTGCACACTTTCCATCCATGCTGAGTTACGAGCTGGTGATCTCTTTGGAAACTCACCTGGCAGAAGGCAGTGGCAAACCACTACTGTAACTTGCCTCGTACGCGGTTCCCCACTATGTCAGAGAGGCGTGGAGGGAAATCGTCCGCTAACCGGAGAAACACCAGAGACGACGTACCTTTCCTTTCCTATTGCGTTGTACCGCTGCTGCTAAGTTAACAAATTTCACAACATGCACTGGTGATATTAAACCTGATTCTGATTATGATTTGCTGCAAAATCTCAATATAGGTGGCCATCGATTTTGCTGTTGTTTAAGGGTTAAAAATGGAGTCTACACATTCTACCCTTGGAATGGGTGGGTTATCTCTGGGTCCTTAAGCTTCTTTCCACTGTCCAAAGGTGAATAGGTTAGTAGGTTAATTGGCCATTGAAAGTTGTAAAGATGTAAATAAGGTTGAAAGAGTAGAGAGAACATTTACAAGGATGTTGCCGGGTCTGGAGGACCTGAGGAAAGATAGAATAGGTTAGGACTTTATTCCTTGGAATGTAGAAGATTGAGAGGAGAATTGATAGAGATATACAAAATTATGAAGGGTATAGATAGAGTAAATGCAAACAGGCTTTTTCCACTGAGGTTGGGTTGGACTTCTATTCTAGGTCATAGGTTAAGGGCGAAAGGTGAAAATTTTGAGGAGAGCATGATGGGAGACTTCTTCATTCAGAGGGTCATGAGAGTGTGGATTGGGCTGCCAGCGCACGTGGATGGGAGCTCGATTTCAATGTTTAAGAGAAGTTTGGATAGGTACACGGATGGTAGGGGTATGGTCCCAGTGCAGGCTGATGGGAGTAGGCAGGTTAAATGGCTCGGCATGGACAGGATGGGTTAAAAGGCCTGTTTCTGTGCTGTTCTTCTCTATCACTCTCTGTCCCAATATTAATAATGGTAATAATAATGGCTCCGTCTGTCTGAGTAGACAATGGATGCACCCGGTTCCGGGGTGCAGACCTGGGCGATGAATATGGAGATCCTGGGCTGCCCAGACATCAAGATCCCCCTCTCGGCCTCGCGGATGTGGTCCAAAGGAATGTGAAACAGTACATTTGGCATCAGCTTGGCTGCAGGAGCGGCCGGGAGGTGACGTGATTAGGGGCTCCACTCCGGATTTGTGTTAAGGGGTTAATAACCTTTTTCTAGTATGTGAATTCAAAGTCTATAATCACTTATCTGCGACTAATGTACACTGTGTGATTGAAATGTGTGGGTAAAAATCTATGTCTGTGCTTCCTTGTTCTAAGAATCATCACATGTCTGCGCTTGGAAAGTCTGATATACTGTCCTTTCTTTTTAAATCTTTTTATTGAGTAAGTATACAAAAAAGGTAAGCCATATAAACATTAATACAATGTTAAAGTATAATAAAATTCCAAAAGATAACAATACCAAAAAGAAAATACTACAAACAATGTAATTTAAGCATAAGAAACCAAGATAACATAATAGTATACTAGATTTTATATATTGGAAAGTCTGATATACTGTCCTGAGAACCAACACTTAGAAAATGTATACCTCTTAAGGACATATCGTCCAGCTTCGTTATTCTGTAGAATTGTAGTTTAGGTTCCTCCTTACAGCTTTGAGTGCTTCTTGTCATGTATGTTTGGGGTATAAATAAGAGTGTACTCTATTGTTAAGCAGAGTTCCAAGATCCCGCTTTTAGGTGCTTGGGCTCTCCATGATATCATGTAAATAAAATCCTTCAGTCTGAAACAACTCTCTGAGTCGGCCTGATCTATTCTGTCTGCTGCTCCTTAGATTTATCTGCAACAGCGATGAATATGGAGATCCTGGGCTGCCCAGACATCAAGATCCCCCTCTCGGCCTTGCAGGTGTGGTCCAAAGGAATGCAAAGCAGTACATTTGGCATCAGCTTGGCTGCAGGAGCGGCCGGGAGGTGACGTGATACGTCATCCAACCGCCTTAGGGGCTCCACTCCGGACTTGTGTGGGGTTTACTCCTCAGCCTTCTCTTCTCCCGAAGATACCCACAAGGCAGTGGGATATATGTCCCAATATTAGGCTTTCTTTAAATCGGGGTTTGCTGGATGATGTGGCTTGAAGGGCTGGAAGGGCCAATTCCACGCTGTAGGTGAAAATAAATAAATAAAATACAATAAAGCTATAAATTCAGGAAGAAACTGCAGAGATCTCCCCTGTTCTGATTGGAAATTGTGTCCATGGGAACTTCTACGTCCATCCAAGACAGAGGAGCACTGATTCCAACACTTTGGCTGAAAGATGCCACCTTTGAGAGTGCTGATCTGCGGAGAAAGTTTGTAACATTGACTTGTACAGTGGCTTAAACAAATCAATCGTGAGCTCTACCTCACAGTTTTTGCCTCTTTTTGCACAACTTATTAATAGCTGGGGCAACAAGACTTTTGCACATGTAAGGGGGTTTCATCTTTTATGTTACTATGTAGGCTAATTAAAATGGCTTCTTTGTTATGTTATACTTGGGAATAGAAACATAGAAACATAGAAACATAGAATGCTTCTTTGTTATGTTAAACGCTGAGAAAGTTTTGCGTTAGCAGCTTGTTGTGGGTTAGGGGGTGATAAGAGGATGTTATGAATCAATTGCGATAGTTGTTATGTTTTTGGTGTATCTGGAAGATTTGTATGCGCGGGGTTTTGAGGCAGAAGGCGGGAGAGAAAGACAGAGCATGGACCAGGGGCTGTGATGTCCGCTAATGGGGTCGGACCCCGAGGAAGGCGTTCGGCGAGGAGAGGAGACGGAGACGGACTTGTGTGGAGCGTCTGGTCGACCACCGTTGTTGGTCCCAGGCGGCCGGTCGAGGTGGTCCGAGGGGTCTCGGCGTGAAGAAGAAGGGTCCTGAGCTCCAATTGTTTTGTGCACGAAGAGATTGTACTTTGATAAGTGTGGCACCTTTTATTTTCCTTTTATATTTTATTCTCTATTAATTATATAGTTTCAGTAATATCTATAAACTGTAAATCATTTAATCATATCTGGTGTATTGTCTGTTACTTGGGCGGGGTGGGGTACATCACACAGCATCCACACAAACTAATTACCCAGTTTGGCGGGGCCAAGGGCTGTTTCCCTAGACAACAGCGAGCCAAGCGACCCTGAGGGTGGCCAGGGGGGCTACACACACTACTGTATTTGTCAACATGGAGCAGAGAGCGAGTTGGTAAATCTGGCAGGAGCAAAGGATATTGGGAATGGCGAGGGTGGAGTGCTGAGAGAGGGGTGTGGGACAGGTGGCAGGGAAGGAGTGCCGGTGGGAGGAAACCAGAGAACCCGGAGGAAACCCCAGACAGTTCGGGGAGAACATACGGACTCCTTACAGCCCGTGGCGGGAATTGAATCCTGGTTAGCGTTGTGCTAACCACTATGCTATCATGCTCTGGAATCCATGCTCACCCGTTCATTTCTCCCCCTCCCTCCTTTTACCCTCCATGTTCCTTTCTCTACCTCTCTTCCTCTTCTTTCCTTCTCTCTCTGTCTGCACCTCACTGCCTCAGAAAAGACCCCCACCCACTTTAGACGTTCTCTCTTCTCCCCTCTCCCATCGGGCAGAAGATACAAAAGCCTGGATTCACATAACAACAGGCTCATGGACAGCTACTACCCGCTGTTATCAGACCCATATAACCATATAACCATATAACAATTACAGCACGGAAACAGGCCATCTCGGCCCTTCTAGTCCATGCTGAATGCTTACTCTCACCTAGTCCCATCTACCTGCACTCAGCCCATAACCCTCCATTCCTTTCCTGTCCATATACCTATCCAATTTTTTTAAATGACAAAATCGAACCTGCCTCTGCCTTTACCTCAATAAAAACAGGGTTGTCGTGGTGGGAGAATTTAATTCCCCCAATATTCATTGGTGAGGGGTTTAGATGGGGTGGAGTTTGTTAAGTGTATTCAGGAAGGTTTCCTGACACAATATGTAAACAGGCCTACAAGGAGGCTGTACTTGGGAAATGAACTCATAAGACTTTTGCACGGTACTGTAGTAATTTTATGTATTGCACTGCAAAAAAAGACATATTTCATGACATATATGAGTGATGATAAACCTGATTCTGATGTGGCTCTCTATTGTGGACTGGGAGTGGGAAGGGGGCAGGGAGAGGGGAATCATGGTTGGGAAAAGGGGAAGGAAGAGGGGAGGGAGCAGGAAGCACCAGAGAGACATTCTGTAATGATCAATAAACCAATTTACGTTGAACTTTACGTGGGACTGCCTTAGGGACTCCAGCTCTGGATTTTGCTTCGGAGTTTAGTCAGGAAGCCTTCCCCATGAGTGGATACAGCCGCAAGGCAACAGAGGTTTGAGATCAGAGTTTTCCTTCTCCGAGATGAGCTGCCAACCACAGCTGATGAGCCCTATCTGCCTGAAACAATTGGTTTTAAGGGACCAGTAACCCACCTTTGCCCTTCTCCTGTCAGTAGAAACGGTTCCTCCAGGCTTAGTAGCTAAGCCACACATGAAGGCCAGGAATCGGACTTGGTTGTCAGAGGCTATCTGAGACGCACACCATTGGGAGCATTTAGTTGGTAGTGGGAGCTTATCCCCATTACTACCCAGGCTATGACAACCTTAAGTAACCTAAAGATCTTTACGTTTGTTTATAACTCAGATTCTAAAGGTGACCAAGCTACGTTTGGGTATACCGACCTTCAGCTTTCCTTGAAACACAGGCTATTAGTTCCAGAAATAGGCCCACACTGATTTAGATTCTTCAAGTTCTGATTTATATTGTGGCTGGTTTGCAGTCGGTTATCATGTTCAGGCTTTCTCTCGCACTGACACGTTCGGCTGGGCACTTCCCACAGCTCTGCATTTCACAGCGTTTCTACATTTCGTTTGTGTCTTCTCTCATTAGCTCATCGTCATGGAAATAAAACCAGAAAATACCCAGTTCCAGTCTTTGTTTCTCTCTCCACAGAGGCTGCCTGACCTATCGACTATTTCCCACATGTTGTTTGCCTTTATTTCAGATTTTGGATACTCCCTCACCAACGCCCACGATATGCCCTCTTCTCATTACCACCGTCAGGGAGGAGGTACAGGAGCCGAAAAGCACACACTCAGTGTTTTAGGAACAGCTTCTTCCCTTCCACCATCAGATTTCTGAACGGTCCATGAACTCTACCTCACAGTTTTTGCCTCTTTTTGCACAACTTACTAATAGCTGGGGCACCTAAAACTTTTGCACACTACTGTATTTGTCAACGTGGAGCAGAGGGCGAGTTGGTAAATCTGGCGGGAGCAAAGGATATTGGGAATGGTGAGGGTGGAGTGCTGTGGGAGGGGTGAGGGACAGGTGGCAGAGAAGGAGTGCCAGGGGCAGGGGGTGGTGTGGGTGCAGACACCCCCAGCCCTGAGACACCGGGCAAGGTAATTTGATTCCAAACAATTGGTTTATTGGTCATTACAGAATGTCCCTCTGGTGCTTCCCGCTCCCTCCCCTCTCCCTTCCCCTTTTCCCAACCGTGATTCCTCTCTCCCTGTCCCCTTCCCACTCTCTGTCCACAATAGAGACCCATATCAGAATTAAAGTTTATCATCACTCACATATGTCATGAAATATGTCTTTTTTGCAGCGGCAGAACAGTGCAATACATAAAATTACTACAGTACCATGCAAAAGTCTTATGGGTCTGATAGCAGCGGGTAGTAGCTGTCCATGAGCCTGTTGTTACGTGAATCCAGGCTTTTGTATCTTCTGCCCGAGGGGAGAGGGGAGAAGAGAGAACGTCTAAGGTGGGTGGGAGGGTCTTTGATTATACTGACTGCTTTTCTGAGGCGGCGAGGTGCAGACAGAGAGAGAAAGAGAGAAGAGGAAGAGAGGTAGAGAAAGGAACACGAAAGGGGTAAAAGGAGGGAGGGGGAGAAATGAATGGGTGAGCATGAATTCCAGAGCATGGTAGCATAGTGGTTAGCACAATGCTAACCGGGATTCAATTCCCGCCGCGGCCTGTAAGGAGTTCGTATGTTCTCCCCGAACTGTGTGGGTTTCCTCCGGGTGCTCCGGTTTCCTCCCACAGTCTAAAGACGTAGCAGACGGTGGGTGAATTGGTCATTGTAAATTGTCCCGTGATTAGGCTAGGGTTAAATCGGGGGATTATTAGGCAGAACAGCTCAAAAGGCTGGAAGGCCTACTCTGTGCTGCGTCTCAATAAAAAAGCGCAGGTCATCCAGTCAGAAAGGTGGAGGTGGGGGGGGGCAGAAAATAAAAGGGTGAACACAGGATGTTCAGTTGGGAAAGGTGGGGGGGGTCATTTTCCTTGCTGGCAGTTTTGCACTTGGAGTCAAGGGTTTAAAGCGAGCAGATGGAGCGTTGTATTTTGACAGGAAAGCCCAAAGGGCAGGATGCTGAGCTGATCTGGCGATCTGCTACAGCTGCAGTCTTCGAGGCACGGCAACGTCCACAGGCGACCTGAGTAATGATGTTGTAATGATCCCGGCAGCTGTGTGGCATTTCAATGAGGCAGTGTCTCCGCGTTGCTGCAGTGCTGCTGCACTACATGACTGCACCAGTACTGTCGTCAAGGTGTGCTTCGCTGCAGATCATCCTCATGTTCCTCAGACAGTACCTGGAAATAAGTCTAGAGCACTTTATAAATCTGCAAGGACCTTTACCCAAGTCAGCCAGTCAAGGACAGAAAATTATTTATCAAGTACTTTGGAAGACTGTAAGGGCCTTTATGAGTATCCTGGGGGCCTTTGCTGCAAGATGTGTTTACAAGCCTTTCTACGGACCACAGGTTAGACCGACCTGCTGGTATTTATTTAAACATAAGATTTCAATCGATAGTTTAGCCAGCCAATTGAAAGCTCGGAGGAGCACCATGTGACTGCAGCAGATTTTGTGTCCAGCACCAAACCGTCCAATCAGAATAGGAGAAGTATGTCATGTGATTAGCTCAGTAATAACCATGCCGACGGTTCAAAAGCTGGACAATAATTCACTCAAAACGAGAGGAGCAAAACACACAGAAAATGTTTCAGTCCATTTATTTCTTAATCTTTGATTGTTTTATTCTGCTGCGGCATGGAGTTAATGCACTCTGGGCCTCCCTCACTCCATGCTTTATTCAACTCTCATCCTAAACTTTGCTGGATGTGCCCCAGTCTGTGCCAGGTTCCATTCACCCATCAGCCCTGTACTCGCTGACGCAGCATAACCTGTGACTAACTAATGCCTCAATGTTAAAATTATCATCCTTGTTTCCAGATCTTTCCACACTTCCTCCCTACTTCTGTACCTCCACCAGCCCTCTGTGATGTCTGCAACCCCCACCGCTAGTCCTCTCCATCATGGATTTCCATTGGCTGTGAAAACCCCTCTCTGCACATCTATCCCTCTCTTTCCAACTTTATGTTTCCCATCCTTACACCCTGTCATGTGCTTCAGTACCAAAGTTAGCCTGATGACGTCTTATGTTACTGTAGACAAGGTTAGCCTAGTGTATCTTGTGCCAACCGTACTTTCACCTAAGCAAGAGGTTTCTGAGAGAGAAAGGGGTTAGGGTGAGGGATGGGGTGTGTGTGTGTGTGTGTGTGTGTGTAAAAGAGTGAGAAATACTAATCTCTCTTTCCATCAACCTATCTCTTTCTGCTTATCTCTGTCTCTGTCTCTCTATCTCTTTCTCTCTCTGTCTTTCTCTCTGTCTGTGTGTCAGTCTGTCAGTCTGTCAGTCTCTCTCTCTCTCTTTGTCTGTCTCTCTGTCACTCTGTCTATCTCTCTCACTCTCTCTGTTTCTGTCTCCCTCACTCTCTCTCTCTGTCAGTCTCCCTTTCTGTCTCTCTCTCTCTTTGTCATTCTGTGTGTTTCTCTCTCTCTGCCTCTGAAATTTCTCTCTCTCTCTCTCTCTCTCTGTCAGTCTCCCTCTCTGTCTCTCTCTCTCTGTCATTCTGCCTGTTTCTCTCTCTCTGTCTGTCTCTGTCTCTCCCTCCCAATAAAGCAGCATCCATTATCGAGGACCCCCGCATCCAGGCCATGCTCTCTTCTCACAGCTGCCACTGGGGTGGAGGTACAGGAGACTTGCAGCTAAAAGTACTTAATTGGCTTTGAAGTACTTTGGGATGTTCTAAGACTTCTTAAAAAATGGTCCCATAAAAATGCAGGGGTTGCTGGAGGTAATTATCTCACCTCGGAGTCTGTGGGTTTAAATCCCACTCCAAGGACTCGATGTTAAAAATCTGGCCGGATGCCACCAACATACTGAAGCTCGTGGAGGCTTGCTGGGTGCAGATTGACCTCCGTGTTTCATGCATCATTTTGTCAGTAGCTGCACGTCAAAGATACTTTGACAGGACAGCCTGGGCATGTAGACACTATGCAGTACAGAGTAAATATATGGTCTTTGTTCAATCTACAACAGGCTTCCAAGAGGATTGGGAGTCAGTCCTTTCATTGCGGCTTCTTAAAGGGGAATTGAGCACATCTGCACATTTATACTGCCAAAAGACAGCAGCATCCATTGTCAAGGCTGCTGTCACCGGGAAGGAGGGACAGGAGTCTTAGGTCCCACACTGCCAGTTTCAGGAACAGTTGTTATCTTTCAACCATCAGGCTCCTGAACCGGTGTCGATAACTTCACTCGCCTCAACTCTGAACTGATTCCACAACCTAAGGAACACACACAGTAGCCTGATAAAGGGTCTCAGCCCAAAACTTCGACTGTTCCTCCAGCATTTTGTGTGTGTTGCTTGGATTTCCAGCATCCGCTGATTTTCTCGTGTTTGTGACTCCACAACCAATGGACTCACATTCAAGGACTCTACAACTCACATTCTCAATATTATTTATTATTTATTTGGAGGGTTTTTAAAAAATATTTACACAGTTTGTCTTGTTTTGCACATTGGTTGTTTGTCTATCTTTGTGTGTAGTTTTTCATTAATTCTATTGTGTTTCCTTGTATTTACTAAGCATGCCCACAACAAAATGAATCTCAGAGTTGGAAATGGTGACAGATATGCACTTTCAAAGTTCCAAGTAAATCTATTACCGATGGTCATACATGCCACCATTTACAACCCTGCGCTGCATTTTCTTGTGGGCATACTCAATAAATCCATACAATAATGACTAATATAGCATTAAAGAAAGGCCACACCAACTGGGCATTAAAACAGATTATTATCTGAATGGTGGCCGATTAGGAAAAGGGGAGGTGCAACGAGACCTGGGTGTCATTATACACCAGTCATTGAAAGTGGGCATGCAGGTACAGCAGGCGGTGAAAAAGGCGAATGGTATGCTGGCATTTATAGCAAGAGGATTCGAGTACAGGAGCAGGGAGGTACTACTGCAGTTGTACAAGGCCTTGGTGAGACCACACCTGGAGTATTGTGTGCAGTTTTGGTCCCCTAATCTGAGGAAAGACATCCTTGCCATAGAGGGAGTACAAAGAAGGTTCACCAGATTGATTCCTGGGATGGCAGGACTTTCATATGATGAAAGACTGGATGAACTAGGCTTATACTCGTTGGATTTTAGAAGATTGAGGGGGGATCTGATTGAAATGTATGAAATCCTAAAGGGATTGGACAGGCTAGATGCAGGAAGATTGTTCCCGATGTTGGGGAAGTCCAGAACGAGGGATCACAGTTTGAGGATAAAGGGGAAGCCTTTTAGGAACGAGATTAGGAAAAACTTCTTCACACAGAGAGTGGTGAATCTGTGGAATTCTCTGCCACAGGAAACAGTTGAGGCCAGTTCATTGGCTATATTTAAGAGGGAGTTAGATATGGCCCTTGTGGCTAAAAGGATCAGGGGGTATGGAGAGAAGGCAGGTACAGGGTTCTGAGTTGGATGATCAGCCATGATCATACTGAATGGCGGTGCAGGCTCGAAGGGCCAAATGGCCTACTCCTGCACCTATTTTCTATGTTTCTATGTTTCTAAACCAGTGTGAAGAAGAGAACAAACTGTGCAAATATACAGTAAAAAGAAAGAAATAATAATAATAAATAAATAAACAATAAATCTCGAGAACATAAGATGAAGGGTCCTTGAAAGTGACTCCATAGGTTATGGGAACACTTCAATGATGGGATGAGTGAAGTTAGTGAAGTTCAGGAGCCTCTGGTTCAAGATCCTGATGGTTGGATGGGAGTAACAGTTGCTGAACCTGGTGGTGCGAATCCTGAGGCTCCTGTACCTTCTACTTGATGGCAGCAGCGAGAAGAGAGCATGGCCTGGGTGGTGGGGATCTCTGATGGTGGATGCTGCTTTCCTGAAACAGCGTTTTGTGGAGACGTGCTCAGTGGTGGGGAGGGCTTTACCCATGATGGACTGGGTCTGATCCACAAATTTTTTTGTAGGATTTTTCATTCAAGTGCATCGGCATTTCCATACCAGTCCCTGATGCTGCCAGTCAATATATTATGGAAGTCTGTCAGAGTTTTAGATGTCATGCAAACTCCAAAGGAAGTAGAGGCTGTGCTGTGCTTTTTTTTTTGTAATTGCACTCACATCCTGGGCCCAGAACAGCTCCTCTAAAATAATAAGGAATTTAAAGTTACTGACCCTCTCCATTTCTGATCCTCCAGTGAGGACAGGCTGATGAATCTCTGGTTTCTGCTTTCTGAAGTCCATGATCAGCTCCTTGGTCTTGCTGACATTGAGTGAGAAGCTGTCGTTGTGGCACCACTGAGCCAGATTTTCCATCTCCCTCGTATATGCTGATGTGTCACCACCTTTAATTCGGCCTACAGCAGTGGTGTCTTAGCAAACTTGAAGTTGGCGTTGGAGCTCTGCTTAGCCTCGCAGTCATAACTGCGCAGCGAGCGGAGCGGGGCCCTGTGGGGCACCTGTGCTGATGGAGATCATGGAGGGGACGTTGTTGCCAATCCGAATTGACCGGTGTCCGCAAGCAAGAAGATCAAGGATCCACCTGCGCAAGGAGGTCTTGAGACCAAGGTTTTGGAGTTTATTAATTTGTTTTGACGGGATGATGGTGCTGAATGCGGAGCTGTAGTCAATGAGGAGCATCTTGGCGTGTGCGTCTTTGCTCTCCAGTTGTCTCAGAGTTGAGTGAAGAGCCAATGAAGTGTCAGCTGCTGTTGACCTGTTGCTCCAGCGGGCAAATTGGAACGGATCCAAGTCGCTTCTCAGGCAGGAGTTGCTATGTCTCATCACCAACCTCTCAAAACACTTCATCACTGTGGATGCAAGTGCCACTGGATGATAGCCATGAACTTATTTTGAACTTTGAGTTTCTGGATCAGGTGTGGGAGTGGGTGTCACTTCCAGGGTGTTTGATGGAAGTGGGAGACCTTTGAATTCTCTCACAGTCCCTCTTGACTGAGAAGTGCAGTGCTGAAAACCATCAGCAGCTAAAGCAAAACCGAAGCCATGTGATCAGTGAGAAAAGGAACAGTTCCAATGTGTACTTTTGGTTTTGTTTTTAGATTCATTTATTTATCACATGTGCATTGAAACAATCAGTGAAATGCATCATTTGCGTTAACAACCATCACAACTTAAGGATGTGCTGGGGGCAGCCCGGAATTGTCTCCAAAGAAGCCCGTGTCAACATAGTATACCCACCATGTTCAGCAGAATTACGCAAGCAATAACAATGGAACAACAGCAAACCTAACCCTATTCCTCCCTTCCTCTTCCCCATCTCTCTCTCTCTCTCTCACACACACACACACACACACACACCTCCAGCCCCAGGACAGGCCATCTTCGGCCTCGGGCCTCTAGCAGACTCGGGCTCACAGACATTGCGCTTTCACTACTCCCAGAGTTCTGGCCCATCGGGCCTCAACTTCTGGACTTCCGATCGACCTTAGGTTTTGACCCAGGACTCGCCAGTGACACCAGATAAGGACCCTGCATAAGGAACCCGAATTCCAGACTCTCCGATGACTAGCACCCCGAACACTAAACCTCAAACATGGGTCTCCGCCGGGCTCACTGTCGCTTGTGCCACCAGCCTGCACAGAACTCCGAACCCGGAACCCACGATGACTCACTGACCAAAGAATACCACCAGCCCTCGTCCTCGCTGGTCTGCCAGCCCAGCCTCCCTCCACGGATGCCCTTCGCCACACGTCCACATCGCTGGACCTCAAACACAGAGCAGAGGCTTAGACTTTGGGCACATCTCTAAATGCCTCACATCCCTATCCCTAATCTCTAATCTGACCAATAACTCTCCTCTCTGTCCCCAAATCTACTCCTATGGACTGAGAAAAAACAACTGTTTTCTCTAACTATATTTTCAGATTAGAATCAGGTCTAATATCACTGGCAAACATTGTGGAAGTTTTTAACTTAGTGGCAGCAGTACAATGCAATACATGATAACATAAAACACAAATAAATTACAGTAAACATATATATATAATGTATATTAAATAGTTAAAAATAGTGCAAAAACAGAAATACTAAAGAAGTGAGGTAGTGTTCATGGGTTCAATGTCCATTTAGAAATCTAATGCCAGAGGGAAAGAATCTGTTCCTGAATCGCTGAGTGTGTGCCGTCAGGCTCCTGTACCTCCTTCCTGACGGTAACAATGAGAAGAGGACATGTTCTGGGTGATGGGGGTCCTTCATAATGGATGCCACCTTTCTGAGGCACCGCTCCTTGAAGATGTCTTGGATACCATAGAGGCTAGTACCTAAGATGGAGCTAACTAATTTTACAACTTCTTGTAGCTTCTTTTGATCCTGTGCTGTCGTCAACCCCCACACCCATTCTCTCTGACTACTAGTTCCAAAAGCACCAGGCACCATGGCAATAATTGGCTCCAGTGATCCAGGCTCGATCCTAACCTCAAGAGCTATTTGTGGAGAATCTTCGCTTCTCCCTGTTATCCTGTGGGTTCCTCCAGTCCTTCAGTTTCTTCCCACATCCCAAAGGCGTGCAGATCAGTAGGTTAGTTCGCTATTATAAATTGTATGTGCGTGAGAGGTGGAATCTGAAGAAAGCTGGTGGGAATGTGTGAAGAATTAAATGGGATTGGTAAACGGGCAAAATGCTAGAGGAACTCAGTAGGTCAGGCAGCATCTATGTCAATGTTTTGGGCCGAGACTCTTCTTCAGGAGTGGAAAGGAAGAGTGGAAGATGCCAGAATAAGATAACAGGTGGGGGGAGGGAAAAGAGGACAAGCTAGAAGGTGATAGGTGAAGCCAGGTGGGTGGGAAAGGGAGAAGGGAATCTGATAGGAGAGGAGAGTGGACCATGGGAGAAAGGGAAGGAGGAGGGGGGGACCAGAGGGAGGTGATAGGCAGGTGATGAGAAGAGAAACGAGTCCAGAGTGGGGAATAGAAGAAGAGGGAATGAGGAGGAAGAAAAATTAGTGTAAATGAGTGCTTGAAGATCGGTACAAACTTGCTGGGCCTGCTTCCATGCTGTATGACTATGACCTTGATCTCCACCCTTTTATAAACATTCCCTCCCTTCCTGCAAGTCAAAACACACACAAAACGCTGGAGGAGCTCAGCAGGTCTTATCGCATCTATGGAGAGGAATAAACAGTTGACGTTTTAGGCCGAGGCCCCTCTGGTGCCCCTCCACCCACAGCCCACTCTCCTCTCCAACCAAATTCCTTCTTCTTCAGTCCTTTATCTCTTCCACCCATCACCTGCCAGCCTCTGAATTCACCCCTCCCCCACCAAAAGCACGTTCCCCCTCCCCGAGTTTAACCAATCAGCTGCCAGCTTGTACGACTTCTTCTTTCCCCACCTTCTTATTCTGGCTCTTGCCCCCTTTCCTCTCGAGTCGCGATGAAGGGTCCCTACCCAAAGTATTGACTGTTGATTCCTCTCCATAGATGCTGCCTGACCTGCTGAATTCCTCCAGCATTTTGGACACAAGAGGCGCTTCCGGTTCTGGAAATCTAGAGCGATACACATAGTGTTGGAGGAACTCAGGAGGCCAGGCAGCATTTATGGATGGGGATAAGCAGTTGATGTTTTGGGCCGAGACCCTTCAACAGGATTCAGCATTTTGTCTGCGCTTTTTACACGGTTCCAGTTCTGATGAAGAGTCGTCGACCGCTCGCGGATTCTGAGTGTTTCTGGCATTTTCTGACTTGGATTTGAGTAATTGAAAAGTCCTGATTTAGAAGCTTGGAAACAGGAGCTGGTTAAATGAGATGGAAAACAATTAAATATGCATGAAAACGAATGGAGAGAAAAAAAATCCCATTTAGGCAACACCTAAATTGAGAAGAAATACTCCCAATTTTATAGCGTCATTCCTAATCTCAGGGTATCCCAGCAGTTAGCAGAACGGAGAGGCTAGCAACTGGGGTTCACTTCTCGCCACTGTCTGTAAGGAGTTTGTACATTCTCCCTCTGACTGTGTGGGTTTCCTCCGGGTGCCTTGATCTCCTTCCACAGTCCAAAGACGTATCGTTTGGTAGGTTGATTAGTCATTGTGAATTGTCCCGTGATTAGGCTAGGATTAAATTGGGGGATTGCTGGGTGGTGCGGCTGGAAGGGCCTGTTCCATGCTGTACGTCAATAAATATAAATAGTGATGATAAGGGAGGGGGAGAGTGGGAATGTGGGTACATAAGATCCCATGGTGCTATTTTGGAGAGTCCTATTGAGTTACCCCTGCTATTGTTCAACCTTCGTAATCGAACCTACGTCCACCACTTCCGCTGGTAGCTCATTCCAAGCTTCACCACCTTCTGAGTGAAGAAATTCCCCTTCAGGTTCTCTTTAAACATTTTACCTTTCACCCTTAACCCATGACCTCTAGTTCTAGTCTCACCTGACCTCAGAGGAAAATGCCTGCTTGCGTTTGCCCTGTTTATGCCCTCATAATGTTGTATCCCTCTATCAAATCACCTACCACCTTGTACTTCTTCTTCCCCTACCCCCACTTCTTATCTGACTTCTCATCTTCTATTCCAGTCCTGATGATGGGTCTTGGCCCAAACGTCGACTGTTTGCTCTTTTCTGTAGATGCTGCCTGGCCTGCTAAGCTGCTCCAGTAGTTTGTGTGTGTTGCTTGGATTTCCAGCTTCTGCAGATTTTCTCCTGTTTATCTATCACATCTCCCCTCATTCGCCTTCGCTCCAGGAAAAAAGTCCCAAACTATTCAACCTTTCCTTATAACTCAGGTGCTCAAGCCCCAGCGACATCCTTGTAAACCTTCTCTGTAGTCGTTCAAGCTTATTGATACCTTTCCTGAAGGTAGGTGACCAGGACTGCACACAGCACTCCAAATTTGTCCTCACCAACGTCATACACAACTTCAACAAAACCTACAAACTCTTGTACTCAATACATTGATTTATGAAGGCCAATGTGCCAAAAGCTCTCTTTATGACCCTCTCTACCTGTGACACCATTTTCAAGGGATTATGGACCTGTATTCCCAGATCCCTTTGTTGTCCTGCACTCCTCACAGCCCGTCCGTTCACTGTGTATGTCCTACCCTGGTTTGTCCTCCAAAGTGTAATACCTCACACTGGTCTGCATTTCTGGATAACTTCGACATAGGAAGTTCCGTGAAAAGATATGAACTGATAATGATATTTTTGGAAGTATATCATCTAATCTGCCTCACTTAGTGTTTTAGAATTATTCATGTTCAGCCAAGGGAACGCGTTTGAATTTATTTTACTTAATGATACAGCAGAGAGTGGGTCCTTCCGACCTTCCAATCCACACCTCCAGTAATCAGAATCAGGTTTATTATCAACAGCATGTGTCGTGAAATTTGTTAATTTAGGAGCAGCAGTTCAATACAATACATAATATAGAAGAAGAAAAAAAACAACAAAATAAAATAATAATAAATAAATAAATACATAAATAAATCATTACAGTATACGTATCACACATAGAAGTTGCTGGTGAACGCAGCAGGCCAGGCAGCATCTCTAGGAAGAGGTACAGTCGACGTTTCAGGCCGGGACCCTTCGTCAGGACTAACTGAAGGAAGAGCTAGTAAGAGATTTGAAAGTGGGAGGGGGAGGGAGAGATCCAAAATGATAGGAGAAGACAGGAGGGGGAGGGATGGAGCCAAGAGCTGGACAGGTGATTGGCAAAAGGGATACCAGGGGATCTTGGGACAGGAGGCCCAGGGAGAAAGACAAGGTGCGGGGGGAACCCAGAGGATGGGCAAGGGGTGTAGTCAGAGGGACAGAGGGAGAAAAAGGAGAGAGAGAAAGAATGTGTGTATATAAATAAATAACAGGTGGGGTACAAGGGGGAGGGGGCATTAGCGGAAGTTTGAGAAGTCAATGTTCATGCCATCAGGTTGGCCTGCTGCATTCACCAGCAACTTTTATGTGTGTTGCTTGAATTTCCAGCATCTGCAGGTTTCCTCGTGTTACAGTATACGTATATTGAATAGATTAAAAATCATGCAAAAAACAGAAATAATATATACTGAAAAAAAGTGAGGTAGTGTTCAAGTGTTCAATGTCCATTTAGGAATCGGATGGCAGAGGGGAAGAAGCTGTTCCTGAATCGCTGAGTGTGTGCTTCAGGCTTCTGTACCTCCTAGATGATGGTAACAGTGAGAAAAGGGCATGCCCTGGGTGCTGGAGGTCCTTAATAATGGACGCTGCCTTTCTGAGACACTGCTCCTTGAACATGTCCTAATTAACCCCCAATGACTCCAATTAACCCTAACCAAATCATGACACAGTTTACAATGACCAATCAATCTACCTAGTACGTCTTTAGTGGGTGGCAAGGTGGAGATGTGTCTTTACTGAAGAAGGTGTAAGACACACCTTCCCTTCTCAAGCCTGCAGGTCACCCTTGGGCAAGGTGTACCACCTGCTCAGCCCCCCCGCCACGCACTGATCAGGGTCACGTGACGCCATTGGAGCAGAGGTGGATGGTCGTATGAGCAGCTGGTGCCTACCATGGGCGGCACGGTAGCCTAGTGGCCAGCACAACACTTTCCAGTACAGGCGACCAGAGTTCAGTTGCCATCGCTGCCTGTAAGGAGTTTGCACGCTCTCCTCATGGGTGCGGGAGTTTCCTCTGAGTGCTCCAGTTTCCTCCCCCAGTCCAAAAACGTAGCAGTTGGTAGGTTAATTTGTCATTGTAGACTGTACCGTGACTGGGCTGGGATCACATCAGGGGATTGCCAGGCAGTGTGGCTTGAAGGGTTGGAAAGGCCTGTTCTGTGCGGTATCTCAATAAATAAATATCACAGGTCCCGGTTATGCCGGGCAGACGATCACTGAAGAATATTGACAATGACTGAGGTCACCCATCTCGTGAAGACACTGCCCAAAAGAACACAATGGCAAACCGCTTCTGTAGAAAAAGTTGCGAAGAACAATCACGGTCAAAAGATCATGATCGCTGACATCATACAACACGGCGTGTAATGCTGTTGATGATAGAGCCTAGAACATAGAACAGTACAGCACAGTACAGGCCCTTCGGCCCACAATGTTGTGCCGATCCTTAAACCCTGCCTCCCATATAACACCCCACCTTAAATTCCTCCATATACCTGTCTAGTAGTCTCTTAAACTTCACTAGTGTATCTGCCTCCACCACTGACTCAGGCAGTGCATTCCACGCACCAACCACTCTCTGAGTAAAACACCTTCCTCTAATATCCCCCTTGAACTTCCCACCCCTTACCTTAAAGCCAAGCCCTCTTGTATTGAGCAGTGGTGCCCTGGGGAAGAGGCGCTGGCTGTCCACTCTATCTATCCCTCTTAATATCTTGTATACCTCTATCATGTCTCCTCTCATTCTCCTTCTCTCCAGACAGTAAAGCCCTAGCTCCCTTAATCTCTGATCATAATGCATACTCTCTAAACCAGGCAGCATCCTGGTAAATCTCCTCTGTACCCTTTCCAATGCTTCTGCATCCTTCCTATAGTGAGGCGACCAGAAGTGGACACAGTACCTCAAATGAAGATGATGACTTTGGACTGTAGGAGGAAACCGAATGCCCCTGGAAAACCCCACGCTTTCTACAGGTGGCAGTACAGACTCCTTACAGAAGGCGCCGAGATTGAACTCTGAACTTTGACATCCCCAGCTGTGATGGTATCGCGCTAACCACTAAGCCACCGCGGTAGCGTTTTGTTTGGAAGTACGTTAATTGCATCATAAACTAGAGTTAGCTGTGCAAACCTCTCAAGTGGAACGTGAACCCACAACCATCTGGCTCACAGTGATACAATGATACTTACTAAGCCATACCTGGCACCCACATAGAGAGCATGTTTTCGTTTACTTTCTGCAGTGAGTGAAAAGGTGACCCACTGTAAGCGCGACACTATTACAGCTCGGGACGTCAGAGTTCACGGTTCAATCCCAGCGTGCTCCATAAGGATTTTGTACGTCCTTCCTGTAGAATACATGGGTGTCCTCCCACAGTCCAAAAATGTACCGAGCTGGTTAAATCGTCCGGTGATCAGGTTAGGGTTAAACTGGGGTTATTGGGGTTGCTGGGACAGTGTGGCCCAGAGGTCCGGTGGGGCCTGTTCCCTGCTGTATCGCCAGGTAAATAAATAGATAGGTAGATGGATAATGCCAGGAGTCTATAAATCTCAGCTAATGACTGGCTCTGGGAATTATAAGCTCCAAGTTCTTGTTCCGGGCTTATCAGTATGCCAGACCTAAACTGCTCACTGAATATTCAGTCAAAATCAATTGGCCTAGACCAGAAGTCAGCAATCAAAATCAAATGTAAAGGCAGTTTTACAAATTTGATCAAAGAAATATCTTAACAGTTGTCCCTGTTTCAATAATTGATCAACAGGGCAGAGGCACGTGCAACAGTTACTCACACATGTTTATTGTTGTTCGGGCCCATGAATACCACCTCACTATCGTAATCCATTTTGGCACTTTTTAATTTGTTTTTTTTATATAGTTATTGTAATTTTATTCATGTATTGTACGGTGGTGGCGGTGATTGTTCGTCGTGTCCGACCATGACAGGAAACCTGTGCAGGAGAGTTTATAAAGTGGAAAAGCCTTTTCACCGGGGCAGTTCCACTCTCTCGATCTCAGGAGTCCAAGCCCGGTGGGATGAACAAGTGTCACAGACCGGGGTTTTCCTTGGTTGCAGTGGATGACCATGAAGTCTCCTGTGCCCTGTCATGCTCTTCGCTCTCCATGGAGCGTTGCAAAACCACCTTCCTGGCCTTTAGATCTCACTGGAGATCTCATCCGCCCCGTCCGCCAGCCACGCTCACCTGGTTTAGCCTCACCTGTCGAAGCAGTGTACGGGGTTGTGCCCACTGACACTTGCAAACGGCTACTTGGAGCCACAGGTGAGGGCTGAGTGTCCGGTGGGGACCGAAGGTGAGTGAGCAGTTCTGGAATGGACATGACAAGCCCCTTCCCCAGAGGTGCTACCCCTCCCTGGACATCCCATACAAATGCTGGAGATAAAGTTGGTAATTTTGAAATTTCAAAGCAACATATTTCACGGCGTACTGTATGTCAGTGGTAATAAACCTAATTTTGATACACAAACACAAGAAAATCTGCTGATGCTAGAAATCCAAAGCAACACACACACAAAATGCTGGAGGAACTCAGCAGGTCAGGCAACATCTATGAAAAAGAGTCAATGTTTCGGGCTGAGAACCTTCTTCAGGACTGAGAGGGAAGTGGGGGCGAGATGCCTGAATTAAAAGGTGGGGAGAGGGGGGAAGGTGACCTGGGAGATGATAGGTGAAGTTAGGTGGGAAAGGTCAACGGCTGGAGAAGAAGGAATCTGATAGAAGAGGAGAGTGGACAATAGTTGGAATGGAAGCAAGAGGGAACACAGGGGAAGTAATAGGCAGGTGAGAAGAAGTTAAAGATCAGAGTGGGGAATAGAGGAATGGGGGGGGGAATCGACATTCATGCCATCAGGTAGGAGGCTACCCAGATGGGATATAAGGTGTTGTTCCTCCACCCTGAGAGTGGCCTCATCTTGGCACAAGAGAAGGCCGTGGACTGACATGTTGGAACGGGAATGGGAACCGCAAATGAAAATTGATTTCGATACAATTTTTTTTTGCAAAATTTGTTCCCTCATAGTTTACAAACCAGGAATGTCTCTGTATCCCTCCTCTCTCTCGAGAAGCAAGCACTTCATTGCAAATTAATACAGCACCTCAAACCCATAAACCAACTTACAATATTGCAGCATCTCAGACACAATGCAGAGCAAAAAAAATACTGGCCGTCTTGTAAAGAATATGGACAAAGCTGGTAGAGACACTACCTAACAAGATCCAGCATCCTGCGCTTTCTCCTGACTCTGGTGCTGTCTATGAGGAGTTTGCACATCCTTCCTGTGGTCATGTGGAGATGCCTTCAACATCCCAGAGATATACAGAATTGCCTCTTGTGTGCAGTTGAGTGGTAAAATCTTGTGTTGAGGGGGAGTTGGTGGGAAAATAGGGAGAATAGATTGTCAGGGAAGACTGATGGAGGAATGGAAGACAACTCGATGGGCTGAAATACCCTCCTCGTACATCAATGGGAAATATGAAAGAGCTCCCCTATTGCAGTGCCACATGCCCATTAAAACCAGTAATCTGTTAAAAACATCTGCAATGATATAGAAACACTGGGCAACAAATTTTTTTCAAAAGTGTTGTTTCCTCAGAATTTTTTTTCTTTCAGCTTGAAGCTCAGGAGACGGGCTGAGTCGAGGCCAGTGCCGCCACTGAGGTGTCATGGGAGTACACGGAAGATCGAAAGCAGCGTGTTGGCTGCTGGCTGTACGCCCAACGACCCGAGACCTTTGGGCACAGAGCTCGGAAAAAGCAGCACAACAGACTTTTAACACTATAAGTCGACGAGTTGTTTTGTTATATCTCCCCTCTCGCTGTGAAACGGGGACACCTCTTTTTCCCTTATTAGGGAGAGAGAGGGAGCCTGTGGTATGTCGAATTACCAGGTAAATGAGTAGTTGTTGGGGTGAGTGCTCAGTGGAGGGTGCAGATGCTTTTTTTTGCTGGTGGGGGGTCGTTGCTTTGTTGCTGCTGCTTATGCATGGGAGTGGGGAGCTGGGGGGATTTGGGGTTCTAACAATTAACTGTCATTCATTCTTTGGGGCACTCCTCTGTTTTGGTGGACGTTTGCAAAGAAAAAGAATCTCAGGATGTGTATTGTATACATTTCTCTGACATTAAATGAATTTATAGAAACCTATTGAACACAAATCTAATTTCAGACTACTTATATCACAGAAATTTGGAGAAACAAGAAATTAACTTGTATTGAATCCAATATGTTTAAATTGCATAACTGAGCTGATGCTTTGAAATAGTTCAACTAAGCTAAGAACGTTTTGTTGATGATTTTCATTTGTACTCAGTACTCAGTGTCTGAGGCTTCTCGCTTAAGTGTCCAACAATAGTCAGCCAGCATTGATGGATTCCCGTTGCCCTGATACCGTTTCCCCATGACCGCAATATCCTAGTGAAACCTTTCACCGTGCTCGTCACTGACAGTACCAAGGTTTGCAGGGAAGAAGTCAAGATGGGAATGCGACAAATGAATATTCAGTGACCTGTTGCACTTCATGGTTTTGAGTGCTTGAAACATGTTGTCAACCAGCTGCACGTAGTTTGGTGCTCTGTAGTTGCCAAGAAAATTTTCAACAACCTTGAATGCCTTCCACACAAACACAAGGAATTCTACAGATGCTGGAAATTCAAGCAACGCACATCAAAGTTGATGGTGAACGCAGCAGGTCAGGCAGCATCTCTATGTCTGTCCATGTCTATCCACGACCCATTCCCATTCTGACATGTCTCTCCACAGCCCATTCCCATTCTGACATGTCTATCCACGGCCTCCTCTAGTGTAAAGATGAAGCCACACTCAAGTTGGAGGAACAACACCTTATATTCCGTCTGGGTAGCCTCCAACCTGATGGCATGAACATTGACTTCTCTAACTTCCGCTAATGCCTCACCTCCCCCTCGTACCCCATCCATTATTTATTTTTATACACACATTCTTTCTCTCACTCTCCTTTTTCTCCCTCTGTCCCTCTGACTATACCCCTTGCCCATCCTCTGGGATCCCTCCCCCCCTTGTCTTTCTCCCCAGACCTCCTGTCCCATGATCCTCTCATATCCCCTTTGCCTCTCACCTGTCCAGCTCTTGGCTCCATCCCTCCCCCTCCTGTCTTCTCCTATCATTTTGGATCTCCCCCTTCCCCTCCCACTTCCAAATCTCTTACTAGCTCTTCCTTCAGTTAGTCCTGACGAAGGGTCCCGGCCTGAAACGTCGACTGTACCTCTTCCTAGAGATGCTGCCTGACCTGCTGCGTTCACCAGCAACTTTGATGTGTGTGGCTTGAATGCCTTCCATGTGATTTTCTCCAGACCCACTAGAAGTTCTTCAAGTTGCTTGTCATTGATGACCTGTTTGATTTGTGGACCAAAAAAATGCTTTACTTAATCTTGGTATCAGTTATTCTGACTTGAGTTATGAATTGAAATAACAATTTTGGGCAATTTCAAAATTGATAGGGAAATTTCATGGTGATTTTCATGATCAGCGCCCAACGCACATTAGATACACCCAAAAGTATTCAGGAACAAGATCTTGGTTGTCCAGTGTAGAGCCATTAGGTAGCCAATGTGTTTAATTGCACAACTTCAAAACTCCAGTCCACATTTCATTAGAAGTTTGAGACAATTTGGTCTGTCACCAAAGACACTCGCAAATTTCTACAGGTGTACCATGGAGAGCATTCTAACTGGCTGCATTACCATCTGGTATGGAGGCAGGCCACTGCACAGGATTGAAATAAGCTGCAGAAAGTTGTAAACTAGCCTCCCGAGCATCCAGGATGTCTTCAAGGAGCAATGCCTCAAAAAGGCAACATTACCCAGGGCATGCTCTCTTCTCATTGCTACCATGAGGGAGGAAGTACAGGAGCCTGAAGGCACAAACTCAGTGTTTCAGAAAAAGCTTCTTCCCCTCTGCCATCTAATTTCTGTGAAAGATCTGACAGGTTCTTGATGCGAAGAAGATGTTTTCTCTTGTGAGAGAAAATAAGGGGTTGGCCATTCAAGATGAGGTAATTTTTTTTGTGTCTTTGGAACGCTCTTCCTCAAAAGACAGTGGGAGCAAAGTCTTTAAGATTTTATAAGGCAGAAAATAGATGTTTGGGTGAGGTTATCAGGGAAAGGCAGGAATACAGAGTTAAGGTAATAATCGGATCTTGTCAAATGTCAGAGCACATTCGCAGGAATGAGCAGTCTATGCTTGTTCATAAGACCATAAGACCATAAAATATAGGCAGAATTAGGCCATTTGGCCCATCAAGTCTGCTCCACCATTTCATCATGGCTGATCCATTTTCCTACTCAGCCCCAATCTCCTGCCTTCTCCCGTGACCTTTCATGCCCTGACCAATCAATGATCTAACAACCACTGCCTTAAATATACTCAATGACTTGGCCTTCATAGCCACCTGTGGCAACAAATTCCACAGGTTCACCACTCTCTGGCTAAAGAAATTCCTCCTTATCTTCGTTCTAAAAGGACACACCTCTTTTCCGAGGCTGCGTCCTCTGGTCCTAGACACCCCCACCACAGGAAACATTCTTTCCACATCCACTCTATTGAGGCCTTTCAACATTGGATAGGTTGCTTCTGAATTCCAGTGAATACAGGCCTTTGTTGAATATTGGCGTAATTCCAATGTTGATTAGTTTCAGTGGCCTGCCCCTTCCTAATCCTAACCCTACCTTCCCAAAGGGTCAAGGACCAATCTCTTTAACTAGTAGTGCACGGTCTGAGAGGCTGGACAGTGCACAACATGTAATCACTTTCTCTTTTCCTCAGGGAGGCCCTTACAGTTAAAATTAGAAGATTCTAATGAAACATTCTGTGTGCTGTCATGGTAAACTGTGAGCCAAGCAAACGCAGGGACTTTGTCAGCAAAGCTGAGCAACGGGACTGAGAGCAGAGAGGCACCGTGAAATAATGAGAGAACGTCAACCAAGGGAAGTGCAAATCACTCTCACTCTCCAGGGTCCAGCCAAAGAAGTTTTTGCAACAGAGATGCATGGAGACATCTTAGAAACATAGAAACATAGAAAATAGGTGCAGGAGTAGGCCATTTGGCCCTTCAAGCCTGCACCACCATTTATTATGATCATGGCTGATCATCCAACTCAGAACCCTGCACCAGCCTTCCCTCCATACCCCCTGATCCCCGTAGCCACAAGGGCCATATCTAACTCCCTCTTAAATATAGCCAATGAACTGGCCTCAACTGTTTCCTGTGGCAGAGAATTCCACAGATTCACCACTCTGTGTGAAAAAGTTTTTCCTAATCTCGGTCCTAAAAGGCTTCCCCTTTATCCTCAAACTGTGACCCCTTGTTCTGGACTTCCCCAACATCGGGAACAATCTTCCTGCATCTAGCCTGTCCAATCCCTTTAGGATTTTATACGTTTCAATCAGATCCCCCCTCAATCTTCTAAATTCCAATGAGTACAAGCCCAGTTCATCCAGTCTTTCTTCATATGAAAGTCCTGCCATCCCAGGAATCAATCTGGTGAACCTTCTTTGTACTCCCTCTATGGCAAGGATGTCTTTCCTCAGATTAGGGGATCAAAACTGCACACAATACTCCAGGTGTGGTCTCACCAAGGCCTTGTACAACTGCAGTAGTACCTCCCTGCTCCTGTACTCGAATCCTCTCGCTATAAATGCCAGCATACCATTTGCCTTTTTCACCGCCTGCATGCCCACTTTCAATGACTGGTGTATAATGACACCCAGGTCTTGTTGCACCTCCCCTTTTCCTAATCGGCCACCATTCAGATAATAATCTGTTTTCCTGTTTTTGCCACCAAAGTGGATAACCTCACATTTATCCACATTAAATTGCATCTGCCATGAATTTGTAACTGCCACGGTGATGCAACATGCAACTCCAACTGATTGGTTGGAATCTGAATCAGAATCGGAATCAGGAATCAGGTTTAATATTACCTGCATTTGTGGTGAAATTTGTTGTCCTTGCAGCAGCAGTACAATGCAATAGATGATGATAGACAAAAAATTGTGAATTACAGTAAGTATATACATATAAAATCATTAAAATAAAGAAGTAGTGCAAAAATAGGAATAAAAAGGTAACGAGGTAGTGTTCATGGGTTCAATGTCCATTCAGAAATCAGATGGCAGAGGGGAAGAAGCTGTTCCTAAATAACTGAGTGTGTGCCTTCAGGTTCCTGTATCTCCTTCCTGATGGTAATAATGAGAAGAGGGGATGTATTAGGTGATGGGAGTCTTTAATGATGGACAATGGCCTTTTTGAGGCATCACTCCTTGAAGAAGTCCTGGAAACTACAGAGGCTAGTGCCTATGATGGAGCTACTTTTACAACTCTCTGCAGCTCGTATCGATCCTGCACAGTAGTCCCCACCCCAGACGGCAATGCAGCTAGTTAGAATGCTCTCCACGGTACATCGGTAGAAATTTCCAAGTGCTTTTGGTGACATAACCAAATCTTCTCAAACTCCCGATGAAAGATAGCCACTGTTGTGCCTTCTTTGTAGCTACGTCAATATGTTGGATCCAGGATAGATCCTCAGAGGTTGTGTCCAGCAAATGTTATTCAGCCCAATTGGGTGAGGGGGTGTTTAAGATTCATAAATCAGTGCTTGATGTCGTCAGCAAACATATAAGGCTTTTGTATACACCAGGCTTCATGATAACCCAAAGTTTGAGGGAATATATAATATAGCCATAACTAGCTTGAAAACTTTTACATTTATGTTTCTTGAATTGGAATCCCCTTATCTTTAGATAGTGAACTATTCATGGTTGGTAGATCTGTACACTCCCTCTCATGAGGAAGCATCCTCTCCACATCAAGACCCCCCCAGATCATTTATATTTTACTCACTGCATCTTCATATGAAATGGGGGGGGGGGGAGGTGGGTCAATGGTTCAGCTACTACTGTACGGTTGCAGAAAGCCAGGTCCCATCCTGACCTTTGGTGCTGTCTATGCAGAGTTTGAATGTTCTCCACGTGTCTGTCCGAGTTTCCTCCAGGTGGTCCAGTTTCTTCCCACATCCCAATGTGCATGGGTTAGTAGGTTTTTGCAAATAAAAACAGCGGAGGCATTTTATGCTTAAGAAAAACCATAACAACTCATTTATTGTACGCCAAACACCGAACGCAAAGCACGGTAAAAATCCTTAACGTAATTACATCATCACATCATCCCAGCCCCTTAAAGTGAACCCCAACTCAATGTCGGTGGCTGTGAATTATGTACGCTTTCACCAATTAGTGTACATTACCCTACAGGGCCTGTTTCTGAACTATACTTTTCCATGACTTTATGACTCTAGCCTTTCAAAATGAAAGCAAAGAAATAATAAAACCACAATCATAAATGCACACTTTGTATTGATTTAATTGATTTGTCTTTAGTAGATTTAATTATTTTAATAAAATGCATGCAATATTTAGTTTCATAAGGAATTATAAGTTTTGTTTATGTATTGTGTATCTGCTCATAGGTCACGGAACTCACTGGCAAGCTTTTCTTTATTTCAATAATAACAATCATAAAATATTCATAATAAGAAAACATGTACACAGAATAAACACAGTGCAAAACTCTTTACATTTTATTGTGTGGTCCATGTAGTGTAGGCACATTTTCGTTTTATATTGCAACATTGTCACTCCTGTGATATACGCTTCCGTTCCTCATTGGACTCAGCTTCTGAATGTGCAATCTTGGAAAAACTCCAAATTCAAGTTGAAGTTCAAATTTAATTGTCATTCAACCATACATGGATGCCCATGTATACAGCCAAATGAAACAGTGTTACTACGGGGCCAAAGTGCCAACAGTCACACACAACACAAGGCACATATATCATATATAAGGTGGCAAGCACACGTAAGGTATCAATAAAATACAGTCACAGATTTTTTTAAAATAGTCCAAGTCCCTGAGTCCGTGAACGTTGCAACAGTCTGCAATTGATACAATATGGCTTGTCTTCTGCCGAGCAAACGCTGGGGGCAGCTTGGACGCTGCATCACACTACCCCTGGTGGAGCACACCAACTCAGATGCCTCTCTCCTGGGCGGCTGTAAACAGGCAACACCGTGGCTTGAGGCCTGTGTGGCCTACGATCGAAACCATGTAGCTCCCCCCACCGTCTGCCAATTAATCAGCAAATCAGACTTGCAGGATTCCACATTAACGATGTCCAGCAGGGCCAAGCAATCACAAGAAAAGTGGCCAGGCTGACCGCTCGCTGTTAGACAGCACTCTGTCTTTGTGCGCGGTCTCCTCCGACGCCTCTCTTGACACAGGCAGCGTGCTCCACAGCAAGTCCAGCTCCTTCAGTTCCTCCACCAGTGGGCATCTTGCTGATGGGGTAGACCTGCAGTACTTCAAGTTTTTAATGACCAGTAGGGTCTTATGATCATAAAAAATACACTTAAATAAGACAACAACACCCTTGGTTGACCTTGTAGAAGCTGCGGTCATCGAATGCACCGCCATGTTACCAGAAGAGCCCAAGTCTGTGTTCCTCCCCCATAAAGACCTTTCATTGGCCACCCCAATATCATTTATATGATGCAATTTATATTCCGTGTGTTGCCTTTATCTACGTGCCCAATACACTGCCGCATGCAAGCTTCTCACTGTACCTGTACTTCATAGTACTTGTGTGCATAGCAATATATTAGAATTAATTATTAGATCATGCCTCCTTCTTCCAGATAGCAAGGGTCTTTCACCATTTTAACTTCAGCACTTACCGTCAATAACTTAAGACCCTGGTCGGATCAGTTTTGGTCGCTTCGTTATAGGAAGGATATGGAAGCTTGAGAGACGGTCAAGAGGAGGTTTACCAGAATACTGCCTGGATTATAGAACTTGCCTTATGAGGAACGGTTAAGCAAGCTAGGCCTTTTCTCTTTAGAGCAAAGGAGGATGGGAGGTGTACAAGGTAATACGAGGCTTAGATAGGGTGGACAGACACGTTCTTCCCAGAGCAGAAATGGCTGAGGAGATGATGTAATTTTAAGGTGATTGGAGGAAAGTATAGGGAGGATGTCAGAGGTCAGAGGGTGTTTTTTTACACGTAGTGCTGGGTGCATAGAAAGGTGGTGATAGAGACAGATACCTTAGGGGCATTTAAGAAACTCTTAGATAGGTACATTATTATTTCAGCTTATTATGCCGCTGTCATTTAGGCAGCATTAAGGATCCTCCATCACTGTCACACACAGCTGTAGAAGGATTCTTCATTGCTGTTTCCGTAACAGTCAGTTTGTTAGCCCTGAGCTGAGCCCCCGAATCCGGAGGACCAGTGGACCACTCTTGGTCTGGCCTCTACCCTTTGACCTGTTTGGCATGGGTGACCCCACCGAGAGCCAAAGGACAAAGGTCTGATTCCAGGTCACTGAGGCACACAAGCCTTCAAACTCAACTCTGCAACAAGCTTGTGGTCCTCTTGGAGGAGACAGGCACATGGATGGAAGAAAAAAAATAGGGGGCTCTGTGGAAGGGAGGTTTTAGTTTCACCTTGGAGTAAGTTAAAATGTTAGCAAGATATTGCGGTCTGTACTGTACTGCAATGTCCCGTGTTTTATGAATCACCCTGTGGCCTGCTGGCACTTTTCATTTACCAAGATGCTTGTCAGAACAAAGTTAGTGCAGTTTTCTCAGACTGGAAAAATGCGCAGAAAGATCCCAGGAAAGCCACCGTGTATCACACCAGAAGTCAGACCATGAGCAAGGATCCAGGGTGCTATGGACCTGTCATTGCCGGCCCGTGTGTTAGAATTCTGAGAGTGCTGCTCTGAGAGTCTCACTGACGATGTTACTAACGCCTCACTCTAAAAAACCTGCCGATGTTGGCTGTGTGTGTATATATATAGCGATGGTAAAATGCTCTGTCTGGCCAGGTAAAATGAGATAATATATATGACAGCAAGTTTAACTCACGAGCTGAGTAAAAATAAAGCCCAAAATGCTTTAGTAAGCAGAAGAAAAGTCAAACAAAACATAGGGTAAATTCAAAGCAGCGCACGTAAAATGCTGGATGAACTCAGCAGGTCAGGCAGCATCGATGGAAGTGGATAAAGAGTCAACATTTCAGGCCGAGGCACTTCCTCAGGACCGGAAAGGAAAGGGGGGAAGGTGCCAGAATAAAAAGGTGGGGAGAGGGTTTAGGTGATATGTGAAGCCAGGTGGGTGAGAGTTCTTTTCCTCTCCCCTCTCTCTTCTTCTATTCCCCATTCTGGCTTCTTACATCTTCTCCTCACCGGCCTATCACCTCCCCCTGGTGCCCCTCCTTCTTCACTTTCTCCCATGGTCCACTTTCCTCTCCTATCAGATTCCTCTTTACTTCTCCCACCCACCTGGCTTTATCCGTCACCTTCCAGCTTGTCTTCATTCCCCCCTCCCCCACCTTCTTACTCTGGCGTCCTCTGCCTTCCCTTCCAGTCCTGAAGAAGGGTCTCGGCCCAAGGCATCGGCTCTTTTAATTTCCACGGACGCTGCTTGACCTGCTGAGTTCCTCCAGCATTTTGTGCGTGTTGCTCAGGAACCATAGTGAGTTGTGGAGCACAGCTCAGCACGTCACAGAAACCAGCCTCCCCTCCACGGTCAGGCACCACCTACGGAGCGAGATAAACATTTAGTGATTCTGATGAAGGATCTCGGCCCTAAACTCCATAGTACCGAACTCATCTTCAAGAAGCAGTACCTCAGAAGGTCCATTATTAAGGACCCCTATCACCCAGTGTTGGGCACGTGGCCAAGTGGTTAAGATGTTCGTCTAGTGATCTGGTTCGAGCCTCAGCTGTGGCAGCGTGTTTGTGTCCCTGAGCAAGACACTTAATCACACATTGCTCTCATCTGTGCGAGGAGTGGCGCCCCAATCTGCACCTTGTAAAGCACGAAAATGCCCGACGCAGGCCTCTCATGGTCTGAGTTGACGTTCCCCAGCCCCCCATCACCCAGAGCATACCCTCTTCTCACTGTTACCATCAGGGAGGAGGTACAGAAGCCTGAAGGCACACACTCAACGATTCAGGAACAGCGTCTTCCCCTCTGCCATCCGATTTCTAAATGGCCATTGAACCCATGAACACTACCTCACTACTTTTTTAATGTATATTATTGCTGTTTTTGCACTATTTTAAATCTATTCAATATGTATATATATATTTATTGTAATTGATTTACTTATTTAGTTATTTTTTGTTCTTTTTTCATTATCATGTATTGTACTGAACTGCCGCTGCTAAGTTAACAAATTTCGCGAGACATGTCAATGATAATAAACCTGATTCTGATTCTGAACTTCGTCTGTTTCCGTCCATGGAGGCTGCCTAACCTGCCCCAATCCTCCGGCATTTTGTGCGAGTTGCTGTGGATTTCTAGCATCTGCAGAATCTCTTGTGTTTAAGATGAATTCAGTAAATATTATCGTCTGGATGCTTGAGGTGAAACCGGTGTAAAAAATGATGCATTTTACCTACCAGGATAACAAATTTGCAATTTATTTTGACCCTCTGTTGGCATAAAGAAATTATTGCTGGGTTATTATTCTGCAATGTCATAAGAATCTGTGACCTGAAAGACATTTCTCTATTGCAATGATCGAGCATGCAGCAACTACAGCCCCGGGAGCTCTCTGTTCATTCTGAGCATTACTTCTCCTGGGAGGATATGTTGGGCCTTGAGGGAATGCTCCTGGCCAGACCAGAGTGACAAGGCAGCTGTGTGGACCAGCTCCTATGCTCATGATTGCCGACTACGGAGACAGCTATTAATCAACGGGTTTGATTCGTGGGAGAGCTTTGGAGCAGAGGGCACAGCCTCAGAGGAGAAGGATGTCATTTTAGAACAGAGATGAGGAGGAATTTCTTTAGCCGGAGTGTGGTGAATCGGTGGAATTCATTGCCAGTGATGGCAGTAGAGGCCAGGTCATTGGGCATACCTAAAACAGAGGTTGATAGGTGTCAAAGGTTTTGGGAAGAAGGCAGGAAAATAGTGTGGCAGAGCATACTCGATGGGCTGAATGGCCTAATTCTGTATTTTAAAATCATAAGAGGCAATCACTACATTTTTGAACTCTAACCCTGCAGATGATGGAAATCCAGAGCAGCACACACTGGAGGAACTCGGCAGGTCAGGCAGCGTCTATGGAGAGGAAGGAACAGTCGCCGTTCCGGGCCGAGGCCCTTCGTGAAGACCTGCTGAGTTGCTCCGGCATTTTGTGTAATTTATTCTGCCTTTTTTGTCCACTTGAACCAAGGAGTAGTGGAGGACGTCTCTGGCTGCTCTGCTCTGTCGCCCCAGAGCACTCTGCAGGGAGTGATAAATACTGCCCAGGCTCACCTCTTCCTTACATCGATTCAGGGGAATCTGAGGGGGACCTTCTTCACGCGGAGGATGGTGCGAGTGTGGATGTGTATTCAGTGATAGCATTTAAGGCAAGTTTGGATAGGTACATGGACGAGAGAGGTATGGAGGGTTATGGTCCAGGTGCAGTTAGACGGGAGTAGGCAGAAGACCAAGCTGGCATGAACTAGATGGGCTGAAGGCCCGTTTCAATGCTGTGGTGCTCCATACAGCTTCATGCTGTGTTGCATCAGGAAGGCTGGCAGTATCATCAAGCTTGCCTGCCACCATGACCCCACTCTCTTTTCTCCCTTCCACCTTCACAGAGAAACGATACAGCTAGAAATCCCAGACAAACTAAAGCAAGAACAGGATCTTTGTCACAGTTACCAGACATCTGAACCAATCTCCCCTCTCACTTCTTTAAATTCCTGGGTGTTGCTATTTCAGACGACGCACCCTGAACCCAGCACGTAAGTGCAATTGCAAATAAGCATGGCAGCACATCTACTTCCTCAGGAGTCTGCAGAGATTCAGCGTGACGTCTAAAACTTTGACAAACTTCTAGAGATGCATGGTAGAGAGTATATTGACTGGCTGCATCATGGCCTGGTATGGAAACACCAATGCCTTTGATTGGAAAATCCAACAAAAGTTCATGGATTCGGCCCAGTACATCATGGGTAAAGCCCTCCCAACCATTGAGCACATCTACATGAAACACTGTCGCAGGAAAGCAGCATCCATCACCAGAGATCCCCACCACCCAGGCCTTGCTCTTTTCTCACATCTGTCACCAGGTAGAAGGTACAGGAGCCTCAGAACTCACACCACCAGGTTCAAGAACAGTTACTACCCCTCAACCATCAGGCTCTTGAATAAAAGTGGATAACTACACTCACTCACCCATCCATTGAGGTGTTCCCACAACTAATGATCTCATTTTAAAGATTCTTTATCTTGTCATTTTACGTTCTCGTTATTTATTGCTATTTATTTATTGCCTCTGCACTGTTCATTGTCTTCTGTTGGTTGATCTTTCATTTACTCTGTTATAGTTACTATTCTATAGATTTGCTGCAAAGGCCCACAGGAAAATGAATCTCAGGGCTGTGTGTGGTGACACAAATGTACTTTGATAATTAATTTACTTTGAACTTTTTGAGCTTTGAATATATGATGCTAATCTGATCTGAAATAAACTGAGGTGGAGGCTGTGGCTGCTCTGGGCTCTGTGTGTGCAGGCTCGGAGACATTTACGAGGCTCTGCACAGATCTGAGACTGTGTCCTCTCCGGCTACTCTGGGCTTCACATCTGAGGATTCACTTTGTTCTGAATGCTATTTGCTTACTTTTATAGTTTGCACGATTTGTTTATTTTTCTCTCTGCACATTGGGTGTTCGATGATCTTTTTTATATGGGTTTCTTTGTTTTGCAGCTGCCTGCAAGGAGATAAGTCTCAAGGTTGTATAACTTACTTCAATAAAAACCACACTTTGAACTTTGATAATCTAATCTGATCTGATCGGAGGGAGTTTGTTGGTGGGCCATCAGTCGAGGGCCAGATCGGGTAATAATGACATCTCCTCTTCCATGAAGCATATTGATAAACCAAATGTGTTTTTATAATATTCTGGTCAGCATCTGCCTGAGAGAATGCCAAACATTTGTATCATGTTCCATCACTGGTCAGAGCCAATATGGTGGTCATTGAGTGAATGGAAAAGCCGTTGTGATTAACAGGTACACTGTAACCCTGGCACAATACATAAAATATCAGAGGAACTCAGTGGGTCTTCTGTGAGAACCTCTATCACTGCTCCACCTCTGTGATCTCTGCTGTTCCCTGGTATTCAGGGGGTGGGGGAAAGCTCGTGAGGTTTCAGATCACTTACAGCTGGTGGGCAGTGGAGAGATGAATGATGCCTACACTTGTTCTGAATACTTAGAGAGGGTGCACAGGAGGTTTACCAGGATGCACCCTGGACAAGACAGCATGGCTTATGAGAATAGGTTAAACAAACTAGGGTATTTCTCTCTGGAGCGAAGGAGGATGAGAGGTGTCTTGATAGAGATGTACAAAATTATAAGAGGCTAGAGACTTTGGCGGGGGGTGTGCGAGACAAATTTTTTATGCAGAAAATTGTGTGTGTGTGGAATGCACTGCCGGGGTGCTGGTAGAGGCAGATATATTAGGGGCATTATAGAGAGGAACATGGATGATAGGGAAATAGAAACATAGAAAATAGGTGCAGGAGTAGGCCATTCGGCCCTTCGAGCCTGCACCGCCATTCACTATGATCATGGCTGATCATCCAACTCAGAACCCTGTACCAGCCTTCCCTCCATAGCCCCTGATCCCTTTAGCCACAAGGGCCATATCTAACTCCCTCTTAAATATAGCCAGTGAACTGGCCTCAACTGTTTCCTGTGGCAGAGAATTCCACAGATTCACCACTCCCTGTGTGAAGAAGTTTTTCCTCATCTCGGTCCTAAAAGGCTTCCCCTTCATCCTCAAACTGTGACCCCTCGTTCTGGACTTCCCCAACATCGGGAACAATCTTCCTGCATCTAGCCTGTCCAATCCCTTTAGAATTTTATACGTTTCAATCAGATCCACCCTCAATCTTCTAAATTCCAGAGAGTATAAGCCTAGTCGATCCAGTCTTTCTTCATATGAAAGTCCTGCCATCCCAGGAATCAATCTGGAGAACCTTCTTTGTACTTCCTCTATGGCAAGGATGTCTTTCCTCAGATTAGGGGACCAAAATTGGAGGGCTAAGTAGTAAGGAAGGGTTAGATTGATCTTAGAGTAGGTTAAAAGATCAGCACAACATCGTGAGCTGAAGGGCCTGGTACTGTGCTGTATGGTTCTATAATCCTGTCTCTGCCGGCAGGAGGCCCGACCACCTTTCTCAACGTCACCAAAATCACCTCCAAGTAAAACTTGGACTTCAGTGAAGCATTTTTAAGACCATAAGATCATAAGACGTAGGACATTCCATCATGGCTTATTTTCCCTCTCAACCCCATTCTCCTGCCTTCCCTCCATAACCTTTGCGTGGGGGGAGGGCACAATAGTGTAGCAGTTAGCGTGGTGCTGTTACAGCTCAGGGCGTTGGAGTTCAGAGTTCAATTCTGATGTCATCTGTGAGGAGTCTGCAAGTCTTCCCTGTGGAATGCGTGGATTTTCTCCGGGTGCTCCAGCCTCCTCCCACAGTCCTAAAACATATCAGTTAGTAGCAGTTATTGTAAATTGTCCCATGATTGGGTTAGGGTTAAATCGGGGGGTTGCTGGGTGGTGCGGCTTAAAGGGCTGGAGGGGCGTGTTCCGCACTGGATCACGAAATGAAGTAAAATATAGATCCATTCGCTGTGGAAAGGGTGACACCTCTCTGTCCCTTTTTAGTGAGAGAGAGAGAGAGCCTGCGGCAGGTCATACTGCTGGGTTATGGACTGCTCTTTGGGGGCTTTGCTATTGTTTGCTTTGTGTATGGGTGCTGATGCTTCCTTCTGGAACAAGTGGAGAAAAGGGAAAGGGGTATATATATATATGTGTGTGTGTGTGTGAAGGACATACATAGTAAATGGTAGGGCATTAAAAAATGCTTTAGAACAGAGGGATCTAGGAATAATGGTGCATAGTTCCCTGAAGATAGAATCTCATGTGGATAGGGTGGTGAAGAAAGCTTTTGGCTTGCTAGCTTTTATTAATCCAAGCATTGAGTATAGGAGTTGGGATGTAATATTGAATTTGTATAAGGCATTGGTAAGGCCAAATCTGGGGTATTGTGTACAGTTCTGGTCACCGAATTATAGGAAGGATATCAATAAAATTGAGAGAGTACAGAGGAGGTTTACTAAGCTGTTGCCTGGGTTTCATCTCCTACATTACAGAGAAAGGTTGAACAAGTTAGGTCTTTATTCTTTGGAGCATAGAAGGTTGAGGGGGGACTTGACAGAGGTGTTTAAAATTATGAGGGGGATTGATAGAGTTGACGTGGTTAGACTTTTTCCATTGAGAGTGGAGATTCAAACAAGAGGGCATGGGTTGAGAATTAGAGGACAAAAGTTTAGGGGAAACATGAGGGGGAACTTCTTTACTCAGAGAGTGGTGGCTGTGTGGAACGAGCTTCCAGCAGAAGTGGTTGAGGCAGGTTCGATGTTGTCATTTAAAGTTAAATTTGATAGATATATGGACAGGAAAGGAATGGAGGGTTATGGGCTGAGTGCAGGTCGGTGGGAATAGGATAGGGTAAGAGTTCAGCATGGACAAGAAGGGCTGAGATGGCCTGTTTCCATGCTGTAATTGTTATATAGTTATATATGGGTGGGTTGATGCTTTGTTTCTGCTTGTGCGTGGGAGGAGGGGGTGGGCTTTGGAGTTCTAATGTTTTTCTGTCATTCACTCTTTGGGGTTCTCTTCTGTTTTTGTGAATGTCTGTGAAGAGTAAGAATTTCAGGTTCTATACCATATCCATTCTCTGATATTAAATGAAACCATTGAACGTATGGTAGGCTGATCCAAAAGATTAGGTTACATGGGTCCACACTTAGTTGATAAATTTAATCTCGAGTTGGCTTGGTCATAGAAGGAACAGGGCGATGGGAGGGGGGTGCTTCTCTGACTTGGAAGTCTGGAACCAGAGTTGTTCCACAATGATCAGTGCTGGGTCCTCTGTTGTTTGTATCCATTAATAATTTGGATGAAAGTGCAGGTGGTCAGATTGGTAGGTCTGCAGATGACACAAAAATTGATAAAACAAGGAAGGTTATCAAAGCAAATAGAAGAATATTGATCAGCTGGAAGTTTGGCTGGAGAAACGGCAGGAGGAGTTTAATCTGGACGAATATGAGATAACGTATTTTGGAAGGTCAAAGGTAAGAAGAATACAAGGGGTATAACTTTTAGATGTTGAGAGGAAATTACAGGGGGAGATGTCAGAGGTGGGTTTTTTATAGAGAGAGGCAGGTACATGAAATCCACTGCCAGGTGCAGATACACTGGGGACATTTAAGTTAGATTGGCTGGTGGAGAAAAGAAAGGCTATTTGGCAGGAAAGGGTTAGATTGATCTTGGAAGAGGTTAAAGGGCTGGCACAACATTTTGTGCCAAAGGGAGAAGTCTGGAAAATGGGATTGAGGGAGATAATAAATCAGCCATGGTGGAACAGTGGAGAAGATACTCAATGGGCTGAATGGCCTAATTCTGCTCCTATGTCATGGTCTTGTGGTCTTATTCTCCTGCCTTCTCCCTGTAACCTTTGACAACCTTACTAATCAAGAACCTATCCTTAGCTTTGAGTATACTCAATGACCTTGCCTCTATAGCTATCTGTGGCAAGGGATTGCACAGATTCACCACCCTCTGGTCAAAAACATTCCTCCTCATCTCTGTTCTAAAGGGTTGTCCTTCTATTTTGAGGCTGTGCCCTAAGGACCTAGAGTCCTCTCTTTAGGAAGTATCTTCTCCATGTCCACTTTACCTAGATCTTCCAATATTCAATAGTTTATGGCCTCCCTGACTGGAGTGTCCTTAATTGTCTGGTGCCCTGCTGAAGTGTCTGGCTCACTTGTGTCACAGACTCCCACTAAATCTTCATCTAATCGAGCCATTGAACTTGCTTCGTGTTCTGCAGCTCAATTATAACTCAAAAGCCTGGCTGAGTTCCAGATTTCCAATTCTGCGTGAAAAATTAAACATCTCTGCTCAAGATTTTGAACTGGAATCTATCCAACTCGAAGAAACTGATACTCAGTTTCCAGAGAAGTATTTTTTTGCTCTTAAATGCCAGCTCTAGTCCAGCAACAACACTGACATGTCCTGTCGGCCTGGTAGAAGAGAACCTCCGTCAAAAGAAGTCATCCTGTGTTCCTGATGTTTGGCTGCAGATAGGACATTTACAGTCAGAACTCAAATGATCAGACTCTATAAAATTCACCAACGGCAAAATTACCCATTCTGTTTAGCAGAACCTACACTCAGTGGCCACATTATTAGGAACCTTCTGTATCTAATAAAGTGGCCACTGAGTGTATGTTCATGGTTTTCTCTTGCTGTAGCGAGGTGCTTCGCACACCACCGTTGTAACGTGGGGTTATTTGAGTTACAGTCAGCTTGAACCAGTCTGGCCATTCTCCTCTGACCTCCCTCATTAACAAGACGTTTTTGCCCACAGAACTGCCACTTGGTGGAAGTTTTTTTTTGCACCATTCTTTGTATACTCTAGAGACTGTTGTGCATGAAAATCCCAGGAGATCAGCAGTTCCTGAGATACTCAAACCACCCCATCTGGCACCAACAATCTTTCCACGGTCAAAGATTTGAGATCATCTTTCTTTCCCATTCTGATGTTTGGTCTGAACAACAACTGAACCTCTTATTATTTTCATTCTGGCATCTTCCCCCTTCCTTCTCGGTCCTGAAGAAGAGTCTTGGCCCAAAACCTCGACTGTTTATTCATTTCCATAGATGCTGCCTGACCTGTTGAGTTCCTCCAGCATTTTCTGTGTGTTGAACTGAACCTCTTGACCATGTCTGCATGCTTTATGTCTTGAGTTGCTGCTGCACGATTGGCTGATTAGATATTTGCATTAACGAGCAGGGTACACAGGTGAATGAAGTTGCTGCTGACCGGGCACCCTTCTTGATTATGTAAAATAGCAGCTGAATCTGTATGAAGGGTCTCCCCATTGGTACTCTGCCTAAATGCAAGAACATTGTGTGGACTGTGTTGTTATGTGTATGCATAATAAAGAACTTCAATTCCCAGCAGACAAAGTGGGTGGTTCACCTGGAACCGGAAATGATGTGGGTGAGCTGGTCGCACATGCTCAGTATCGAACAGTGTTCTGTAAATAAAATGTTTGTCTTTATTAAGGACATGTTGTGATTCTATTGAACATTGTAATAATGATGCTGACTGGAAGATGTTGAAGAACCAATAAATACCCAGTTAAAACGGACAGAATTTAACGTGTAAATTAGATGGCCTGTGCCAGAGAAGTATCAAGACTGCACAGTGATCTAATTGATCAAGAACTTGTGAAAGAGTTGCATCCTTTGCAGAATTCAAAAGAAGTTCAAAGTTCAAAGTAAATTTATTATCAATGTACGAATATGTTATCCTAAGATTCATTTTCTTGCAGGCATTCACAGTAGAATAAAGAAACTCAATAGAATCAGTGAAAAACTACAAAGACTGACACACAGCCAATGTGCAGAAGAAGACAATCTGTGTAAATACAAAATATAATGAATGAATAATAGAGGGAAAGATAAATAAATATATATAATACTGTGCAAAAATCTTAGGCATATATATATATATATATACATATACACACACACATATATAGCCAGAGTGCCTAAGACTTTTGCACAGTACCGTATTTGTCCATGTGGACTGGAGAGTAAGTTTGTAAATCTGGCAATAGCAGAAGAATTTGGGAATGGCGAGGGTGGAGAGCCGCAGGAGGGGTGTGGGATATGTGGCAGAGAAGAGCTGCCAGGGGCTGGTAGTAGGGTGTGGCGTGGGTGCAGACACACCCAGCCCTGAGACACCAGGCAAGGTCATTTGATTCCAAACAATTGGTGTATTGATCATTACAGAATGTCTCTCTGGTGCTTCCCATTTCCTGTCCTCTCCTTTCCCTTCCCCTATTCCCAACCATGATTCTCCTCTTCCTGCCCCCCTCTCTACAATAGAGACCCATACCCAAATTAGGTTTATCATCACTAACATATGTCACGAATTTTGTTTTTTTTAATGCAGCAGCAGCAGTACAGTGCAATACATAAAATTACTACAGTACTGTGCGAAAGTCTTAGGCACTCCAGCTATACATATGGACAGACAGACAGATAGATAAATAGATGGATAGATAGGAAGATAGTTAGATAGTTAGATATCGACAGACAGATAGATAGATGGATAGACACATAGATAGATAGATGAATAGAAAAATAGACAGATAGATAGATAGATAGAAAGATAGATAAATAGATATATAAATAGACAGATAGATAGATAAATAGATAGATAGATAGATAGCTTGACAGATAGATGGATAGAGAGATAGATAGATAGGCAGATAGATAAGTAGATAGGTAGATAGATAGATAGATAAATAGATGGACATAGATAGACAGACATAGATAGATAGATGGATAGGCAGATAGATAGGTAGATAAATGGACAGATAGATTGATCAGCAGATAGATAGACAAATAATAATACTGAGAAAATGAATTATAGAGTCTTAAGAGTGAGTCCACAGGTTTTAGAATTAGTTCAGCGTTGAGGTGGTTCCATACTGATTCAGAAACCTGGTGATTGAAGGGAAGTAATTGATCCATTGTTCCCAGGAGATCACCAGAGAGGGTGCTGATGAGATTCCCCACGATGTTACCTGGGATGGAGCAATTCCATTATGAAGAGAAACTAGAGAGTCTGGGTCAGTTCTACTTAGAGAGGAGGAGGTTAAGAGGAGACAGGACTGATATTTATAAAACTACAAGGTGTAGACAGGATAAAATGCAGGAAACATTTCCCCTTATCTGAGACAGCTAAAACCAGATGACATAGATTTAGGGATTATGGGTAATGGGGAAGAGATTTTGGAAGGAATATGAAGAGGAACTTCTTCACCCAGAGAGTAGCAAGTACATGGATTGTACTGCCTGACAGAGTAGCTGAATTTGGGTCATTGCCTTTGATTAATAAGTGCTTAGATGCACTTGAATTGCTTAAGCATAGGGGGCTATAGACCCTCGAAGAGGACCACAACCTTGTTGTTGGGTTTGGACACTTGCGTGCCTCAATGACCCAGAGAGCTATATTGGCTAGCTTCAGAGCATTATGCTTTGGCTCTTGGTGGGGTCACCCATGCCAAACAGGTCAAAGGGTAGAGGCCAGACTAAGAGTGGTTCACCAGACCTCCAGGTTCGGCTTCAGTTCAGGGCTAACAACCCTGACTGGTCAAACAAAATTGTTATAGAAACAGCAAAGAAGAATCCTTCTACATCTGAGTGTGACGGTATTCCTGAGACTCCACCCGGGACTTGCATGACTGACGGTAGTGAAAACTGAGAGGAAGCTACTGACACGATGAAGGAAGCCCTGAACACTGCCAGAGATGGAGAACTTTCATTGCCGCCCTAAACACCACCAACATAGCGGGCAGTAAGTAAGCAAAGAGGATTATGGACCAAGTGCAGGGTTGAGAGTAATAGAGAAGGATGCCCAATGGTTGGCATATGCCAGTTGCACCATACGAATGGTTTCCATCTTGGAGGATACTATGCATTTGTTAGCTTCCATTCCAAAGACATTTTGGAAAATATGGAATTTTATAAGCCTGGCCAGAGCTCAGAGATCACTTCAGATGCCGTTGTTGTCACTGCCTCAAAGACTTTAAGGGTCTGAAGCTGATCCTGTTGAATCCTAACCCCTGACTGAAGCCTAGAGACACTTACTATAGAACTATGTGTGGATATTGTGGTAGACCCGACTTGGCACACAGCTTATCAGATAGGCTTTTTCCACTGAGGCTGGGTGAGACCAGAAGTAGCCGTCATAGGTTAAGGGTGAAAGGTGAAATATTTAAGGGGGACCTGAGGGGGGAACTTCTTCATTAAGAGGGTAGCGCAATTATAGTACAAGCTGCTGGCGGAAGTCGTGGATTCGGGCTCGATTGAAAACAATTAAGAGAGGTTTGGATAAAGAGATGGATGCCTCTATAAATTTGCTGACGACACAACTACATTGGCAGAATTTCAGATGGTGACGAGAAGGCGCACAGGATTGAGACAGATCAGCTGGATCGCAGCAACAGCATTGCCCTCGCCATCAGTAAGACCAAAGAATCGATTGTGGGCTTCAGAAAGAGTAAGGTGAGAGCACCGTGTAAGATGTACAGTGGAGAGCATTCCAGCTGGCAGTGTCACCGTCTGGTGTGGTGGTGAGAGCCACCGTACAGGATCGAAATAAGCTGCAGGAAGTCGCGAGCTCAGTCAGCTCCAGCATTCAGGAGCAATGCCTCAAAAAGGCGGCATCTACCATTAGGGACCCCAACCACCTAGGACATGCTGTTTTCTCATCGGGGCGGAGGCACACACTCAGTGATTCAGGAATAGCTTCTTCCCCTCTACTATCAGATTTCTGAAAGAACATTGAACCCATGAACACTACCTTACAACTTTTTTCTCTCTTTTTGCACTGCTTATTTAATATAACTTATTAAATATATATGTATATTTAACTTTAATATATATAGTATTTATTATTATGTATTGCAAAATACTGCTGCCACATAACAACAAATTTCACAACATATGCCGGCGATATTAAACCTAATTCTGATCCTGGATGGGAGGGGTGTGGAGGGCTATGACCCAAATGGAGATCAATGGGAATAGGCGGAATAACAGATTGGTACAGACTAGATGGGCTGAAGGGCCTGTTTCTGTCTGTACTTCCCTATAACTCTATGACTGCATTCCTTTTTGCCACTGGGAATCACATTTAGCTCCTTGTTTAGTGTGAACATGTAGTTCCCCATTACGTCCAAAATGTTTTTCACTCTCTTCTTCCATGAGGAATGACACAAACTAGTTATTAATCTCTTTGCCATGTAGATTCCCAACATAATTTCTCCTGCCTTGATCTGTAAGGTATACAAATTACCTTTTGCTGATCTTTCCTCTTATTAATAGTAGCTCTTACAGATAGTCTTTATGTTTCATACTTAATTACTCAGACATTCTATCTTATCCTTCCTTACTAATTTTTCAATCTTCCTTTACTGAATTCTGAAATACTCAAATTCCTCAGATTTAGTGCTATTGTTTTGGCAATACTACAATCCTTTTCCTTTGATCCAACACTAGCTTAACCACAACAAATGCTGGAGGGACTCAACAGATCAGGCAGCATCTATGGAAATGGATAAACAGTCAGAATTTCAGCCAGAGACCCTCATCTGGACTCAAGAATCAGCCTCACCTGATGATTTCCTTCGGAATTTTGTGTGTGTTACTCTGAATTTCCTGCTTCTACAGAACCTCTTGTGTTTACTACCTTAACCATCTCTTATGAGTCTTTTCCTGTTCCTTAATAGGGTTATAGGGTCATAGCCCTCCAAACCCGTACCATCTATGTACCTATCCAAACTGCTCTTAAGAGTTGAAACCAAGCTCACATGCACCACTTTCACTGGCAGCTCATTTCACTCTCTGGATGAAAAAGGTCCCCCCTCATGTTCCCCTCAAACTTTTCACCTTTCATCCTTAACACATGACCTCTAGTTGTAGTCCCACCCAACATCAAGGGGGAAAAGACTGCTTGCATTTACCCTACCTTAGTATACCTCTATCAAATCTCCCCCCAATCTTCTACATTCCAAGGAATAAAGTCCTAACCTATTCAATCTTTCCTTATAGCTCAGGTCCTCCAGTTCCAGCAACATCTTTGTAAATTTTCTCTGCACTCTTCCAAACTTATTTACAGCTTTCCTGTAGATACATAACAAAAACTGCACACAATACCCAAAATTAGGCCACGCCTAATGAGATACACACTTAGTGTACCCTCTGTGTTAATTGTCTAAGTGTTAGCCATTACTTATTTACTGTTACATAACTTAATATAATACTCATAACCTGAAAATGTCCAATCTCGGAAGCTAAGCAGGCACAGACCTGGGTAGTACCTGGATGGGAGACTGCCTGGGAATACCAGGTGCCACAGGCTAGCCTATGGCTATTCTAGCCTGAATTCACTCCTTATTCCACAATAGTTGGTTTTATTTTACTTAAGACCCTAATTTGACGTTGAACTAATCATTTCCACTCCGTAGAAAAAAATCTATCATATTATGATCACTCTTCCCCAAAGGCCTCTTAACTAGAGGATAATTTATTCACCCTTTCTCATTGCATAATGGTACATCTGTAATAGCCTGCTTCTTCCTTGTGTTGTCATCAGACTGATCTAGGAAGCCATCGCTTACGCTCTCCGTTATTCATCCACCATGCTTTTAGTACTCCCGTCGAAGAGTACTCTTCGACGGGAGTTCAGTGAAACCATCTCTCACTGCTCCCCATCTGTAACTCTTCGACGGGAGTTCAGTGAAACCATCTCTCAATGCTTTTAGTACTGATTTGATACTTGATGTCCTTATGTATACTGAAGGAACTTACAATTATTGCTTTGCTTTTGTTACACCTGCCTCTAATTTCTAGACTTCTATAATGTCCTACATTTACACTTTAACATCTGGAAACTCTCCAATGATCAAAAATTACCCATTACTCAATAAAAACATTGCAAACACTCAGTGCTCCCAACCATTAAAGATTGTACGGGATGAGTAAATTAGCTGCGTTTCAGAGATGGGGGTGTTTTAGAGATATTATATTAACTCTGCCTGCAGTGTATAGTAAATTTGAACAGTTAGCCCTCACAGAGCTCATAGATCCATTCACTTGCTGTGGTTACCTGGGCCTCAAGGAGTTCAAGGGACAAAAGCTGACCCTGTTCAGTCCTGACCTCTAGCTGAATTTAATTATTAAGATACAGCGTGGAACAGGCCCTTTCACCCCTTCCAGCAGCGCCACCCAGCAATCCCTGACAACCCCTGGTTTAACTCTAACCTAACCACGGGACAAATTACAATGACCAATTAACTTACCCGCTACATCTCTGGATGGTGGGAGGAAACCGGAGCACCAGGAGAAAGCCACGGGGCGAACATAGAGAGACTCCTTACAGAGGATGCTGGGATTGAACTCTGAACTCTGACACCCCAAGCTGTCATAGCAACTAGTGAGCCCTCCAGTGATTCTGGTGACCCTTGCTGTGGAACAGTTTGTGGATACTAAGGCAGAGCTAGCTGGGTCGCAACACAATATTCCCACCTTTAACAACGTTTGTTGAATGCAACAACCAAGATGTAAAAAAAAGAAGCCACTTGCCTGGGAATCCCAAGAAAAGTCATCATCTTTAGAGAGTGATAGAGATAAATGCACTGAATTGTCTTTCCTTCTACTGGAACCATGTTAGTAGACTAGAGTAATCCCCAGGTTCTGAAGAGTACTGAGGAATCTTCAGAGGTCATGTGTTAAGGGTGAAAGGTGAAGTGTTTAAGGGGAACATGAGGGGGAGCTTCTTCACTCAGGGTAGTGGAACGAGCTGCCAGTGGAAGTGGTGGATGTGGATTCAATTACGATGTTTAAGTTTGGGTAAGAGACGTTTCCATGGATGGGAGGGGCATGGGGGCATATGGTCCTGGTGCAGGTGGATGGAAGAAGGGAGAATAATTGCTCAGGCTATGTGTGGGCACGTGGCCAAGTGGTTAAGGCATTGGACTAGCTACCTGAAGGTCGTGAGTTTGAGCCCCAGCCGAGGGAACGTGCTGTGTCCTTGAGCAAGGCACTTAACCACACATCGCTCTGCGACGACACCGGTGCCAAGCTGTATGGGTCCTAATGCCCTTCCCTTGGACAACATTGGTGTCGTGGAGAGGGGAGACTTGCAGTATGGGCAACTGCTGGTCTTCCATACAACCTTGCCAGGCCTGCGCCCTGGAGAGGGAAGGCTTTCCATGGTCTCTCAAGACTAACGGATGCCAAATAGTAATAGCTCAGCATGAACTCGGTGGACTGAAGGGCTTATTTTTGTGCTGTTGTGCTCTATGGCATTATTTAAGTCCCAGAATTATATGGCAAGGAAACAGGCCACTCACCCCGACAATTTCCGGCAACTGTCAAACATCTTTAGCCAATAATCCTACACTAATCACATTTCTACTCTCCACACTTCCAACAACTACCAGTCCTCTCCCTACCCCACCACCACTCCGAAGACAAGGGGTAATTTACCAGCGTCAATCAATCTACCAGCCTGCACAAAACCTTGGGATACTCACCAAGAGGGAACGTGAGAACTCCTCACAGACAGCAGTGGAGATTATTGGATGTCATCTCAGTTAAGATTCAAGTGCACTTTAACTCTTTTTTTAATAAATGTTACACAGAGTAGTTTGGTAAGTTTTCCTGTGAACCCAGTGGGATTAAAGGGAGTGGAAAAGACACTAGCACCCCGGACCCAGGTTCCATTCACAGACCCACTCAAGTTCCTAGCCCCTCCTTGTTCCCAATCGGCCCACACTCTAGACCCCTGATTCCAGCTGCTGCATCTCACATAAGAGGTTAATAAGCTCCCAACCGTAACAATTGGGTGACAGATTATCGGAGATGTACTGGGTAAACTAAGCCACAGTCCACTTAAGAATATGCATGCATACACCCTCCAAATGGCAGCCAACCGAACGCTGAGCAAATGAAAGCCAATACACCCTGTGCATACACAGCTCCTCCATAGGGAGAGTTAAGTGCACCAAGTTCTTGGGAGCTCACATCATGGACGACCTCACCTGGTCCCTTTAGTCACCTCCCTGAACAAGAAGGCATAACAGTGCTTCCACATCCTGAGGAAATTCAGGCAAATGAGGCAACAAGCCTCCAACCTGAAGGCATGAACATCAACCTCTCTAACTTCCGCTAATGCCCCACCTCCCCCTCGTACCCCCATCCATTATTTATTTTTATACACACATTCTTTCTCTCTCTCTCCTTTTTCTCCCTCTGTCCCTCTGAATATACCCCTTGCCCATCCTCTGGTTCCCCCCTCCCCTTTTCTTTCTCCCTGGGCCTCCTGTCCCATGATCCTCTCATATCCCTTTTGCCTATCACCTGTCCAGCTCTTGGCTCCATCCCTCCCCCTCCTGTCTTCTCCTATCATTTTGGACCTCCCCTCCCCCTCCCACTTTCAAATCTCTTACTAGCTCTTCCTTCAGTTAGTCCTGACGAAGGGTCTGGGCCTGAAACGTCGACTGTACCTCTTCCTAGAGATGCTGCCTGGCCTGCTGCGTTCACCAGCAACTTTGATGTGTGTTGCTTGAATTTCCAGCATTTGCAGAATTCCTGTTGTTAACCTCCCCTCTCCTCCCATCTTGACTGAATTTTACAGGAGCACCATTGAGAGTGTTCTGACAAGCTGCCTGTCCATCTGGGATGGGAGCAGCCGAGCATCGGACCAGAAGTCCCTACAAAGGACTGTGAGAAGAGCTGAGAGGATCATAGGGGTCTCCCTACCATCTATCGGGGACATTTATCAGGAGCACTGCTTACACAGAACCCTTAGTATTATCAAGGATCCCACCCATTCATCCAGCATCCTCTTTGACTTTCTACCAACAGGCAGGAGAATCCGATGCATAAAAACAAGAACGGTCAGGATGAGAAACAGTTTCTTCCCTCAGGCCATTAGGCTTCTGAACTCCCCACCGCATCGTATTAGAAGTGTCTCCGGGTAATTTGGTTTGTACCTTACAATATTTAATTTATGCACTTTGTTTATTTATGCGTGATTCATCGGTAGATTTTATCCTTGCTTTCATAAGTTATTGTGTGTTATGTGTACTACCATGCTTTACACCCTGGTCTGGAGAAACATTGTCTCGTTTGACGGTATACCTGTTTACAGTTCAATGAGAGTAGACTTGACTTGACTTGAAATGTCAGTGCAGGTTTGAGGTATAAATCTTTCCTTTCATAGCCAAGATCTAGAGCGTTGCTAACAAACATGCGTAAGAACAGACTTCACAAGGTAAGGTTATTTTCCCCGTTTATTCAGAGAACAGTGTGATTAAGAAGTGTTTTACACTTTTGTACATTTCTCTAACTCTACTCAATTTATAGGCATTCGCACTGGGTTTTTTTTTTGTCTGCAGATGTCTGAACAATCAAAAGCATGCACAGATTTCAAGAGCTGTAAATAACAGTCCATACTCAAAAGGTTTATACCTGTGTTTTTTTTTTAATTTTTTGATTTGGCAAGCTTTTAATTTGTATTTATTTTTCTAGTTGTTTGAAAATCAACAAAGTAAAACAAACAAACTTGGAGACCATCTTGTAAATTTTCCTGATCGCCTCAGAACTGAGGGCGTTCCTTCCACCTGTTGCTTCCTCCCACCCACTACCCCTCGTCGGTACACAGTCAGACTCCTTCACAATGGGGTACGACTGTCTGGTCTTTGTATGTGACTCGGAGGTTACCCTGCAGTTAGGGTTAGCAGGGGTTCAAGGAGGTGGGGACAGCAACTAGATACCCTCTACATCAGGAGTTCCCAACCTGGGGGTTCACAGACCGCTCAGTTAATGGTAGGGGTCCACGGCATGAAAAAGGTTGGGAACCCCTGCTCTGCACTGTTTCAGTGAACCATCTCAGAGGAAGTAGAGCACGGGCCAGATATAGACGAAGGCTCTCCATCCCACCAAGAATACCCCAGGGCAAGGACAGCACCGGTTAAATAGAGAGGAAACTCCCCTCTACACTGTGGCATTAACCACGCTCAGGGAGAATGGTTAGAGACAGAGTACAGCTCCCTCTGCACTGCCCCATCAAACATTCCCAGGATAGGTACACCGTAGTTTAAATGAAGAAATCCGGTAAGAGTAAGTACACCACAGAGATTAAACATAAAGTTTCTTCTACACTTTTATGTTGGAATGCATAGTTACTTTGATGCTCTCTGACTGGGTTCCTTCTCCATATTTATTTTTGATCTAGTCCCTCCTCCCAACACCATGATTTCAGCGTCAAATTCTCTCCAGCGAGTGATTAGCACCGAGGACCTTCCCTTCGCCCTTGTGCTTGGAACCACTGGGTACGGGTGACTCCGCCAGACCGTGTGAGGTAGAGTTACCCATTACACAGTCGCTGACCAGGAAGTCCGCCCTCCTTCCGGGACCGTGCCGTGAGCACTCTTAGTCCCGAGACACTGAGCGGCTTGTGTGGGGGGTGGGGGGGAGGAGGTGAGAGTTTCCAACCACTCTCACTGCATCAGTCCAAAGATTTTGAAGATGTTCTCAAATTGAATTTTGATCATTGTAAGTTCAACCCAAGATATATTTTAAAAAACACCAATGTTCCTTTAAACTCTGCAGAGAATAATTTATTCTCCAGCCATGCTTCATAATTCATTATTCTCTGGCATTTTTATATGATAAAGTGTCACCCAAAAATATTGCACAAATACCTTGTACATTTTTTCCTGTAATTTTTTTTCTTATTATTTATTGCGCATAACCTTTCTGTTAAAAATGTTTGCATAAATATTAACACAGATATCACGTGAAAGTCAATTGGGGTTGAATTTGAAATCACATACACAGATTGGGGGATTACTAGGCTCCAGGGATCAGTCACTGGAGGACCACCCACCCCAGGGGAGGGGGGCAGGGGAGACCTGACGGAGGATGACCACTGGTCGATGGACTCTCATCAATGGACTCCTTGTTACAAAAGATGGAAAAGGGGAAGGAAGGAGGGCTTTGGAACAAGGAGATGGCAAGGTGCTGAGGGGCAGCTGGGAAGGGCTAATGGAGGTGTCAGTGAGATGGGAGAAGGGTGTGGGGAAGGGTAGTGACGAGTAATGGGGACGGGACAGATCTGGGAAAAGCAATGGAAAGTGGAAGGAAAAGGGAGAGATTTCTTCCATTTCAGAACTTGCCCAATAAATTCATACCAGGAATTTTACACCAAAAAAAAATGGCACTCAAAGAGAAATTTCACTCTGAGATTGCTGATCTTGAAAAGACAGACCAGCCCTCACTTCCCCTGATTTTTCCCCTTAAAGTTCACCAACAACCTCTCTCCATACCCCTGTTTCTCTGTGAAGGCAGGTCACACCAAAGTCAAAGTGATGACCTTTACCCTTCACATTCCCAACAATGGAAAGGGGGTGGGGGTTGAAATAGTTTCACTAGAGGTGAAATTCCTACTGCTCTCCACCTTTTCCATCCCATACCCTTCCCATGAATCCCCAGGTCCGTTCAGCATGGATATGAGTTCCCCTGTCAACTCCAGGCCAGTTGGGCAGTCATGCACTGCAAGGGTGATAGGGGTCACTAGCCACCCAATCTGCAGCCCAGCCTAACACTTCTTCGGCCTCTGGGCAAGACATCCTCTGCAGTGACACAACTACCCCCTAATCATCCCACAGAATGACAGATGAAGCCCCTCATCCCTACCCCAAGGGTTCTCCATTCCTTACAGCTGGAAAAATACATCTCCCACTCACTATTCCAGAGAATTTAGCCTTTTTTAATATAGAGGCATTCTTTAATACCCTCCCCCTCCTCTCTCTCTGCCTCCAATATCTGCCAATCCACTTCCTGGTCCATATGGTACATCCAGTGACAATGATCCAGCATGGGATCCCTGGCGCCCAGGTCCCTCAGTAAGAAACATTTACAAACATTGCAATAAAGCATCAGGGCAAAGAATAAAAATACTTCAGACAATTTAATTTAATAAGATTTCTTTGCTTTTTTTTAAATCTCAGTAGGTTTAGAGGGGAGGGCAGGTACGACCAAACACAAGCATGCTTAAAGGAAAAACATTCATAACAGGGATTAAAAAGATTCAAAAATGCATAAATATTTCAGAGCAAAATTCGGCAAGACCAAACTGGTTAAGTGTTACAGTATTCTTGGTGATGTCATTTCCTGCTTATTAAATCAAGAATGTTGGGACCCCAAGACACAACTGATTGTGACAAGTTGTTTTAGTGGATTTGGAGGGCAGCTTATTCATGCATTCTTTTACCAAATGGAGTTTTTTTTCCTCTTCATCCTGTATTCTACTGTCACCAAGACTCCCAATTCACAAAGAGGAAAACATTGTCTAACAGAAGCATTTTGCTGTATATATGTTGCGATGTACATGTTAGAAATAAACCCAATCCTTTAAAGCTTAGGTAGAACATCTGCTGAACTGCAGGACAGTGTGGCTGGGAAGTAGTGGAGAGAATGCCAGCGGGTATGGATTGCACGGGGAGGAAGTAAAGCTCATAGGAGCAACAACGAAGAGACAGAGGGTTAAAAATGGCGTGTAGGAATATACTGCTGGTAGCTCAAAGGACTACAGTGACGGAGGGAAGCAGTTGTTAAAAACAAAATAAAAACAACGAATAAATTTGAGCATCCAAAAAAAAATACAGTTGATAGAAACCTGAATTAAGAAGAGAAAAAAAATGGAAAAATAGGTTAGGCAGCTTCTGTGGAGACAGAAATGGCATTAAGGATGTAAACTGAACACCCTTTGTGCGACCTCTGAGTTAACATTTCATTTCGAAGACTCTTAAATACCTTTGGCTTGAAAAGATATCTCTGTTTCTTTTTCCGCTGATGCTGACTGACCTACTGAGTCTCCAGTACTTTCTGTTTAGCAGCCAAAATTGAGGCCTACTTTTCTGAGGGGGTTAACTGACTGAGAACATGGATGTAATGCCAAGGATCAATTAAAATTTTATTAATCCACAGATAATAATTGCATACTGAACCTATTTCTTATAGAAGTTACTTCTCATTAGTCACAGTTGTTGGATCTGACTGTTTAATTCTTAGATTAAACTATTTAATTATTATTCTCTTTGCAGTTTATCAATTAATTATGTTTGCATTTTAAGTAGTTTGTCTATGCACATAACAGTTTAATATGTTTCCAGTAGTTATACAAAGTTAAATTCAGGAAAGCTCTAAAGTTTCTTTGCTTTGTATTACTTGAATAATTGCATTCTCATTGGTTAACAGTACTGCAGTATTCAAATAAGTACTTTCTAATTGGTTGTCTCTTATCTACAGATTTGAACAGAGTACTTCTTATCTCTGTGGTATAAAAATAGCTGTTCTATTGTAAGTGCCATCTTTGTTCCTTCATCTCTCTCAACCAGTAGACCCCCTTTCAATGTCCATTCCAATTTTTTCTTTGTACTATCAACGCTTAATAAAATGGTCATGAAGCAAAAAGTTTTGTGTCTCTTTTCTGACTTCTAAAATAACCTTGGATTTAAACACCAGGACCTGCCACAGCAGAGACGTGGGGTTGGAGTTCCCTATGCAGAATAGCTGATGCAGCTACTTGAACAATTGGCAGGCATACAATAGCTCCCTGGGACTAGGAATACGTGCTTTCCTTACAACACTGACAATTACTGGATTAGCTCCTGTAAAGTTGAGCTCCACTGTTTGGACGTTGACTCCAAGGTACTTCAAACCGCAAGAACTAAAGTCATTTCAGACCCACCAAATTTGGTGACACCATTTCCAATCAGTGGGCCAAAATATTTCTGAAAACATATTATCAAATACAACATAACATCAGGCACACAGCAGACACAACATTTTGGTTGCGGCAATAATCGGCCTAAAACAACGAAGTGATCCCCAAATCCCATTTTCAGAGGTTCAACATGGATCTCCACTCCCTGGGATATCCCAGATGTATATGTTAGTGAGTTTGGGTTGCATACATTTTCTGCTGAGCTGTTGGTATCAGTTGAAAGAAGGTATGTTTGCCGCAACACTTAAAGGTTATTCTGTCATGAAAACTAAAGGAAATTCCTTAGTCTTGAATGGCTGGACGTTCCTTGTCTGTCACATGTTGGTTACACTAATATGCATTGTGTTGTAATTAGCATGTGTGCAATGTACTAAGTCCCCGACTTTAACTTTTTAATTTAAATCAATAAAACAGAGTTTTATAACCACCGTTCAATGCAATATTATTCGGAGGTCCACATCCTTGCAGTAGGGTTTGGAGGTCTGCATGCCTCAATGACCCAGAGAGCTATGTCGGCTGGAGTCAGGGCTTTGTGCTTTGTGCCATGCCAAACGGGCTAAAAGGGTAGAGGCCAGACTAAGGGTGGCCCACCGGTCCTCCAGGTTCGGGGGTTCAGCTCAGGGCTAACAAACCAACTGGTCAAAAAAAATTGTCACGGAAACAGCAAAAAAAAAAAAATGCTGCCCTAAACACCAACGGCATAACAAGCAGTAACTAACTAACTAACTCGATGCAATATTCTTTCTTCTTCTTCTGCCCGTCACGCCGCTGACGTTTAGGGCGGCAATGAAAATTCCTCCATCTCTGGCAGCGTTCACAGCTTCCTTCATCATGTCGGTAGCTTCCTCTCAGTTTACTGTCAGTCATGCAAGTCCCAGGTGGAGACTCAGGAATACCGTCACACTCAGATGTAGAAGGATTCTTCATTGCTGTTCCTAATTCTTCATTCTGTTTTGCCAGTCAAATATAATAGCCCTGAGGTGAACCCCCAAACCTGGAGGACCGGTGGACCACTCTTAGTCTGACCTCTACCCTTTGACCTGTTTGGCTGGGTAACCCAACCAACAGCCAAAGCATAAAGCCCTGACTCCAGCCAGCGTAGCTCTCCGGGTCATTGAGGAAAGGAAGCCTTCAAACCCAATGACAGGGCTGTGGTCCTCTTGGAGGAGTACAATATTAACTTTTTAAGTGCAATATGAATATTTTTTTAAATTGCAAGCAACTTTGCATGAATTTTTATTCTAGGATTCTTCTTTGAACCCTAAAGTTAGTTATTTAAAAACATGATTAGTCTACCATTGTTCATGGTAATGACCAGAAAAAACAAAATTCTTCCAGAGAAATATGCCACCCCACCCTCATTTTATTTTGGGTCTAATTTATCAAAGGTTTGATCATTCCAACATCTATTGGGTTTTAGTGATTATGATGGAGCTCCCATGAGGCTGTTTATCGCTGCTTATAATCTGAAAGCTGACTGTCAAAGCTCATGGCAACATTAAGGTGACTAAGGGGTTAATAATTAAAAATCAGCACATATTGAAAATCTCAGATAAAGCAGAAAATGCTGGAAATACTCGACAGGAAAGTCAGCATCTGGGGAGTCAGAAACAGAGTTAACGCTTTGGGTCAAAGGTCCTGATGAAGCGTTTAAAACACTGGCTCTGTTCCTCTCTCCACAGCTGCTGCCTGACCTGCTGAGTGTTTCCAGCATTCTCTGCACTTATTCCATGAATTAAGTTCCGTCAAGTTTAAGTTTCTGAAGATAAGCAGGAGAGGACACTGAGAGAAGTGGGAATGCCACAGTCCTGGGTATTTACACTGGAGACAGTGGAACGAGTGGGAATACAGAGGAGCAGTGTGTGATGTGAAATATTTACAAGATGAGAAAACGAGCACACCTGCCTACATTCTTACGCTCCGACTGTTGAACTGTGATTCTCGAGATCATGAAAACCATACTGAAAGACGAGACTGACTGGGAGCTTTGGGCTTGCTGGGTTCAGATGGGAAATTATCTTTTTAAATAATACTCGTATAATATTTGCACATATAGCTATATATGCATTTGTGTTGTGTGGTTATTCATGCATGTTTCATGTGTGTGTGTGTGTGTGTGTGTGTGTGTGTGTGTGTGTGTGTGTGAGATTGGGTGTATTTGTGTGCATGTATCCGTGTGTACGTATGTGTATGTGTTTGTGTGTCCGTGTGTGTGTGTGTGTGTGTGTGAGTGTGTATGTGTTTGTGTGTCCGTGTGTGTGTGTGTGTGTGTGTGTATGTGTTTGTGTGTCCGTGTGTGTGTGTGTGTGTGTGAGTGTGTATGTGTTTGTGTGTCCGTGTGTGTGTGTGTGTGTGTGTGTGTGTTTGTGTGTCCGTGTGTGTGTGTGTGTGTGTGTGTGTGTGTGTGTGTGTGTGTGTGTGTGTGTGTGTCTGTGTGTGTGAGTGTGTATGTGTTTGTGTGTCCGTGTGTGTGTGTGTGTGTGTGTGTGTGAGTGTGTATGTGTTTGTGTGTCCGTGTGTGTGTGTGTGTGTGTGTGTGTGTGTGTGTGTGTGTGTGTGTGTGTGTGTGTGTGTGTGTGTGTGTGTGTGTGTGTGTGTGTGTGTGTGTGTGTGTGTCCGTGTGTGTGTGTGTGTGTGTGTGTATGAGATACTTACATTTTTTCGGCTAAAAGACCCTGTGTAGTGAGCAACATCATTACTATTTCATGCTGCTACTTCAGACTCAGATGGAAGAGAAACTGTTCCTCCACACAATATCTCCTGCAGCCCCGAGAGGAGAACTAACCGATCCTGCACTTGTTAAACTTGGGGAAAAAACATTCAATCCTATTAATTCAGTGGCATGCCAATCCTTACCATGATTCTCCACATTGACTAAATTTTGGCACGTGCAATGAAGGCAAACGCATTTCAGAGCTGCTTAGTCCCTGACGAGGATTAAAGGACTTTGGAATTAAGGGAGCGGAGTGTGGGTCTGCACTCTGAAGAGGTCAAAGCTCTAGAAACACTGTAACCCATAAACAGAGAGGTTCCAAGGTGGAAGTGGGCATAGTGAGCCATATTTATCCAGTTGACAGCCTCCATTACATTTCACAGTGTTTGGCTACAAAGTCCTGTCTGCTGTGAGCCAGGACTGGGAGATGCTCAGCTCTTGCCAATAAAGTTTAGACCACAGTGATCGAGGCTATATTGCACTACCCAGGACAGGGGTTTCGATTTTGTGCGATGACGCGGCAATGCAGGCCACGAGCTAGCGAGGCGGGGTGGGGGAAAGGAGTGGCTCACCAAGACCTGAGTTACGATGAAGGAACAGGCATTTCAACCCACTTTGTGTCCTGGACTGAGAAACTCCGGAAGTAAATAGCATTAACTTGCTGAAGTCAGCACATCTTCCAATAAAGCAAAGGGCGCCTCAGTGACCTAATGGAACTAGGGTTCAGGACGTTCCTTGCTAGCATGTAGCAAATTGATTATCAGATGCTCCAGGCCCCTAAGAATCGATCATTTCATTAATTCCTTGCCAATGAATTACTATCAACAATGCCCCAACATCTGTGATCAGAGTGACAGCACAAAATGCTGGAGGATCTCAGCAGGTCAGGCAGCATCTACAGTAATGAATAAACAGTCGACGTTTCAGGCCAAGATCCTTCATTGGGACTGAGAAGGAAGGAGGAAAGAAGCCAGAACAAAAGAGTGAGGATGGGAAGAAGGACACGCGGAAAGGTGATAGGTGAAGCCAGGTAGGTGGGAAAGGTTAAAGGGCTGGAGAAGAAGGAATATGATAGGAGGGGAGAGTGGACCACGGGAGAAAGGGAAGAAGGAGGTGCACCAGGGGGAGGTGATATACAGGTGAGGAGAGGTAACAGGCCAGAGAGGGGAATGGAAGAAGAGGGAAGGGGGAGAGGAGAAATATTGAAAGGAGAAATCAATTTTCATGCCACCAGGTTGGAGGCTACCTAGATAGAATATGAGATGCAACACACACAAAATGCTGGTGGGACTCAGCAGGCCAGGCAGCACCTATGAAAATGAAAACAGTCGACGTTTCAGGCCGAGGCCCTTCGTCAGGACTGGAAGGGAAGAGGAGAGGTCAGGATAAAAAGGTGGGGGGAGGGGAGGAAGAAGTACAAGGTGGCAGGCAATAGGCGAAACCAAGAGAGGGGGAGGGGACGAAGTAAAGAGCTGGGAAGTTGATTGGTGAAAGAGATAAAGGGCTGGAGAGGGAGGAATCTGAGAGGAGAGGACGGAAGACCATGGAAGAAGGGGAACGGGGAGGAAGAGCATCAAAAGGAGGTGATGGACAGCTAAGGAAATGGGAGAGGGAAATGGGAATGGGGAATGGTTAATGAGAGGAGAGGAGGGGGGCAATTCCCAGAGGTTTGAGAAATCGATGAAATATGAGATGTTGCTCCTCCACCCTGAGAGTGGCCTCATTGTAGCAGAAGGGGAGGCTTTGGAATGACATGTCGGAATGGGAATGGGGAAAGGGAAGGGATTCGCTGGGATCAGAGCTGGAGATTGCTTACATTAGTGGGCATGGTGATGGGGGTCTTTCAGGTCCTGGCACTGAAACCTCATCAGTCAAAAGTGGAAGCTCCCACATTTCAGCAGCCTCCATGCGTCTGAGAGCTGCGGTAAAAGTAAAGGGCTTTCCTGACTCCAACCTGCAACATCACCCTTAACAGCCTTTAATGGAGTTTTTGCTGACCGCACGAGAAAGATATCTCACCGACAAAAGGGTCCAAACATCAAACTCTGTGGAAAGACATCACCCAGGACCTACAGTGTAACACTTAAACAGATCTTTTAACTCTCTATTACTTGATTAACGTGCCAGAGAGAGGAACAGATGAAGACAGAGATAGAGGAAGAGAGAGACAGAGAAAAGGAGAGACAGAGAAAGAGAGAGACAGGGAAAAAAAACGGTCAATATGACCGAGTATTGGCACCTTTCTTGTATACACACCTTTTATATTAATTCTGATTAAAAAATAGAAAAGAAAGTGCCGCATTCTTTCAATAATACATTTTTATACGATTGGCTAAATTCTTTTTTTTTTGTTGTTTTTTTTTCATATATTTTTTTCATCGAGTTTTGCAATCTGGAAGGAAAATATATTTTTTTTTGCATATGACATTAAGTATGATCCTTACAGTACACCATGCAAATTCATGCTGAGGCTGAGAAAAAATGCACCTTTTAAATATATATAATACTTCTTTGTTCAATTCCCTGCACAGCTTTTTTACCCCTCGCTTTCCAAAATTTCTTACACCAGACAGTTCTTTTATTTTCCCATTCTCCCACATTTGATGTACAAACGTGCTTATACATATTTTCTCTGGTCCGCTGTAGGTTGACAACCACACATCAAAATCCCACGTCCTTCGCGGTTTGCCTTTGCTTTTTTTTTTGCTTCTTCGATGTTGTCATCAGCAAGTCAGTTTTTTTTTGTGTGGGGAGGGCGGGATTTGATTTTGTTGAGGGAGGGGCAGGTCCTTTGTCCTTTTGTTACTCCTGCTCACGAGTGAAGAGAAATGGGATTGAACAAGATGAGGTGGCGGAGGAGGGGGTGATGGATGGAGGGAGGTAAGGAAGAAGGGAAGCAGCAGCGAAGAGTGAGGTGGAGGGGTGAGGCGACGGAAGGGCTCGTGGGAAGAGGGGAAAGACCAGAGGATGCAAAATGAGGCAGGAGGAAGCAACGCAGGATGGGATCGGGGAGGATAGGACGAGGCGACCAGCAGCTTGCGGAAGCAGGGAGAAAGGCAAATTGAAGAGCAGGAAAGAGGACGTCAAGGGAATTACAGAGCTATTGGAGAGGAGGCTGGGAACGTGATGGAGGGGAGCAAAGGAGGGGCCAGAGCAAAGGTAGGAGAGGAGAATACAGGAGCAAGGGGAAAGTCGTGCTGGAGACGGGTGAGGGATGGGAATCACTAGTTGACCGTGACGGCCTCCAGTTGCATGTATCTAGAAATCACTGGACTGTCCTTATAATTATCTGTGAGTAGAGAAGAGAGCAAAAAAAAGCTCAGGGACAGTTTTGATCTCACCTCGCTCTTGCATAACAGGCATGCAGCAGTCGAGGCTGAACACTCCACTTTAGACAGAACATATATTTTTCTCTTATAAAAAAAAAGAAACATTTTTTTTTCTTGCTGTTGTTTACTTTTGTTCAACATGCACCAAGGCAACGTATTCATCTGCTTATTGCTTGCAATGGAGTTCCATGCATTGGGATGGGGGAGAAGGCGTGGCCGGGAGGGAAGAGAACCCCACTGCACTAGATCAGAAGATCATTTGCACTGACTTTTCACTCTGAGAGAGAGAGAGAGAGTGTGTGAGTGTATGCGTGCGTGTGTGTGAGTGTGCGCACGCGCGTGTGTTGAGTATATGAGTGTGTGTGCATGTGTGTTGAGTGTGTGTGTATGAGTGTGTTAGTGTGCATGTGTGTGTGTGTGTGGGTGAGGGTGTGTGTGAGTGTACGTGTGTGTGTGTGTGTGTTTGTGTGTGTGTCTGTGTGTGTGTGTGTGTGTGTGTGTGTGGTTGTGGTTGTGTCTGTGTGTGCGCGCGCATGTGTGTTGAGTATATGAGTGTGCATGTGTGAGTGTACGTGTGTGAGTGTGTGTGTGTATGTGTGCGAGTGTGTGTGTGTGTGTGAGTGTGTGTGTATGTGTGCGAGTGTGTGTGTGAGTGTGTGTGAGTGTGTGTGCGAGTGTGTGTGTGTGTGTGTGTGTGTGGTTGTGTGAGTGTGTGCCTACGTACGTGTGTGTGTGTCTGAATGCGGTTGTGTGTTTGTGTGTGTGGTTGTGTGCAGTTCTTCGATCCTGAGTGTATCATTTTGCACAATCAAAAGGTGACGTAGCTGTGTGGAGAAATCTGAATCTCGCCTCCCATCCCTTGGCCAAGTCAACCTTGGTCCTGACTTTCTCAATCCTGTAAGGGGTGCAGAGACAGGCTGGGGGGAGGGGGAGGAGAGGGGAGGAGGTGGCTGCGGAAATGTCCTTTCTGTTACAAAAAAACAGAGAAATTCCACCTTACTGTCCATGTCGGTGGCAAGAGGGACTGGGTTATGAGTGTTTTCCTCGAATAAGCCAACATCTTGGCACAAATTTAACCAGTTTATTTTTTTCCATCAATCAAAAGATGCTTGATTCGTCATTTGGTATATGCAACCTATTGTCCAAACAATGATGCCATTGTTTCGTATTCTTTGTAAATGCTTTTCATTGTCCTAAAGATATATATATCTATATATACCTATATAGATATAGATGCATACACACACACATATATATATATTTATATATATATATTTCCCTAAAAAAATATTTCCCACTCTTTTCTGTCCATGCTACAAGATGGATGGGATGGGTGACTGGGGTCGTCTCAGTGCACAGGGTGAGTTGAATGGCGAGGTGACAGGAGACAATCGCAGCGCATTCCCACTCATGCCAGATATGTTGTTTAGGCTCCTCGACTTTTCATAACCTTGGGTTTCAAAAAAGAAGAGAAGAGAGCATTTTTTTGAACAGTCACCAATATAATGAGTGAGCGATCTGGACTCTGAGACAAGGATAACTCTCTGGTGCAAGTCTACGCAGGCGTACTCTCGGAGAGAAGAAGGCGCGAGGGCTCTGCTCTCCACTGCCGGCCAGGTTTTTTGAAGTCTTTTCTGAAGAGAGAAGTACTTCCACCTGTATGATTCAAAATTCCGGGTCCCCAGTATGCTACTCAATAGTCAATGTGAATCTGTCAAGTGAATCGGAACGTTTTACTCACGTTCAAAGAAGCTAATGACTTTTTTCAATTTTTATTGATACATCTCAGAATAGGTCCTTCGAGCCACACCATCCAGCAACCCTCGATTTAACCCTAAGCTAATCACGGGACAACCTACAATGACCAATTAACCTACTATCCAGTTCGTCTTCGGACTGTGGGAGGAAACCAGAGAACCCAGAGGAAACCTGCGCATTCAGAGACTCCTTACAGAGGACATGGGGATTGATCTCCGAACTCCAACACCCTGAGCTGTAACCGCTATGCCAGTGTGGCGCCCCTTTTATTTTATATCTTACACTCTCTTACGACATGGAGGGTGACTTGGGCCGATAATTTTACGCCATCTGTCACAGCATTCCCATCATTCCGTTTCTGACGTTTTCACCTTTGACCTATTCACAAGCCCGTCAACCTCACTCTGATTCTCTTTCCGCCCACCTACACTTAATAGGTTGGGTGGCGGGGTGGAGATATGTCACTCCTTCCCTCCGCTAGCCTGCAGGTCACCCTTGGGCAAGTTGGGAGCACCTGCTTAGCCCCTCCGATCAGGGTCATGTGAAACCATGGGAGCAGGTGATGGATGGTTGTATGAGCAGCTGGTGCATACCACAAGTCCTGGTTATGTGACCCACTGAAGACAGGCAGACAATCTCTGAAGAGTATTGATAATGGCTGAGGTCACCCGTCTTGTAAAGACACTGCCCAGAAGAAAGAAAAGGCAAATAATTTCTGCAGAAAAATTTGCCAGGAACAATCATTGTCATGGAAAGACCATGATCACCCATGTCATATGACATGGCACATCATACATAATTAATAGGTAACTCGCCAAAGCCAATTAACTTACTCTCATGTCTTTAGGGTGTGAGGGGAACCCAGAGCACCTGGGGAAAGCCTTTCGATCACGGCCTGTCCACACAGACAGTACTTGCTGCTGGGAAGCAGAAGAGACTGAAGATGCTGGGATCTGAAGTTTTAAAAAGAACAAGATGCTGGAAGAACTCAGCAGGTCAGGCAGCATCTGCGGAAGGAAATGGATACTCAAGCTTTAGACGATGATCCCAAATTGAAACACGGACTTTCTATTTCCCTCCACAGATGCTGCCCAACCTACTGAGTTCCTCCAGGGTTTTATTTTCATCTCCAGTATTTGCAGTCATTTTTGATTCAACCTGTACCAAGGCAACATATTCATCTGTTTATTGCTTGTGATGGTGTTCAGTGCATTGGAGTGGGGGGTGGGGGAGAAGGATTGGACCCAGGTGGCTAGAAACGCAAGGCAGCAATACTAACCACTGAACTATTCAGCCATTCAATAGACATCCTTTCCATGCTCTAAAAGAATGCTGGCTCCCTTGGGCTAACTGATGGGAGCTCGGTTAGAGGAAAAGGTGAACCTTTTTAATTTCAGCCCAGCCCAGATCCAATCCAATTGGATCTAGAGCATTCCTGGTTCCAAATAGTATTTCTTCATTGAGATGCATTGCAAAACAGGCTCTTCTGGCCCAACAAGTCATATCGCCCAGCAACCTGCCTAGTCACAGGACAATTTACAATAACTGATTAAACTACTAACTGGAACGTTTTTGGACATATTTCTGGAGCAGACGGCAAATATCCTTTTGAAGGGAGACTGAAAGGAAGTGGTACGTTTGGTCCGGACACACCGAAGGATAACCACCTCAGTAGCAGCCCTCTACCTTGTCAGTACGGTAACAGCAGACCACCATTAATAATGGTGAACAAGATGCCACCAGAAAAAAGGTAATAATCAAGTTGTTTTACCTTGATTAATAATTGTGAAAGGAACCTTCCACACTAGTTCAAGTTGCTGTCATGTCAAGCCTTCCCAAGAAAGACATGTCACAAGATAAGGGTCAGATTAACATCAAATATTTTATTTTTCTATGTATCTATGTATCCATCTATCTCTCTATCTATTTATCCATCTACCTATCTATCCATTGATCCATCTGTCCATCTACCTGTCTATCTATCTATCCATCAAATCCATCTATCTATCCATCAATCCATCTATCCATCTATCTATTTATTTGTTTAAAGATACAGCATAGAATAGACCTTCTCACCCTTCAATCTGCACCGCCCAGCAACCCACTTATTTAACCCTAGCCTAATCACTGGACAATTTACAAAGACCAATGAACTTACTAACTGGTACATCTTTGGACCGTGGGAGGAAACTGGAGAATGCAAAAAAACCCCACGTAATCCGCAGGGAGGGGAGGGCGACGTACAGAGACTTCTTACAGAGGATGCTGGGATTGAACTCTGAACTCTGATGCCCTAAACTGTAATAGTGTCATGCTACTCTCTGTGAAACCCGTACCTTAACTGTACACAGACAGTAAGGTCTGCACTCCATCAAATACTCCTTGGCGAGACAGCCCATTAGGTATCGAATAAAATCCCACCTAAGCTGTTCCACCAAACATTCTCAGGGCAGGGGCAGTACAGATTAGGTACAAAGTTCCCTCCACTCTGTCCCATCGAACATATCCTGGGGAGAGAGACCAAGGTATTTAACTGTCCCATTCCAACATGTCAGTCCTTGGCCTTCCCTATTGCCCAGTGAGGCCACTCTCAAGTTGGAGGAGCATCACCTCATATTCCATCTAGGTAGCCTCCAACTTGATAGCCTCTAACTTCGTAATTTCTTTCCCCTCTCTTCTTTTTTCTTCTTCCATTCCCCACTGTGGCCCCCCTCTGATCCCTTCCCTTCTCCTCACCTGCCCATCACCTTCACCTGGTGCCTCTTCAACTCCCTTTCTCCTCTGATTCACTCTCCTCTCCCACCAGATTCCATCTTCCCTCTATCACCTCCCAGCTTCTCACTTCGTTCTCCCCCCTCACCCACCTTCCCCCTCATCTGGCTTCACCTATCACTTGCCAGCTTAAACTCCTACCCTTCCCCCTGACTTCTCATTCTGCCTTTTTCCCCCTTCATTTCCAGTCCTGCTGAAGGGTTTTGGTTTGAAACGTCAACTATTTCTTCCTCTCTATAGATGCTGCCTGGCCCGCTGCGTTCCTCCAGCATTTTGTGTGTGTTGCTCTGGATTTCCAGCATCTGCAGATTTTCTTGTGTTTATGATTTGAAGCCTCCTCTATACTGCCCTGGGCAGTGACCACACGGGTTAGATTACAGAATGAATCTTCCTCTCCATGGGGTTTGCAACCTGGGGCTCCACGGACCCTTTGCTTAATGGTATTGGTCCATGGCATAAAAAAGGTTGGGAGCACCTGCTCTATAGTGCCCCATCTTCAACACAGGGACAGCAGAGGTTAGATATAGAGTAAAGCTCTCTCTATACTGTCCCATGAAGTTCCTCTATAAATCCTTCATCACTCCAATCTCGGTAAAGCACCCCTTGAGGAATACTCTATCACTGGGAGATCTTTTTGCACAACCCACTGTTATGGCAACTGGAACTTCAGGTGGGCTTGTTAAGGGTTCACGTTCATTATCCTCATTTCATTTTTTGTAGAACCCTCTCACTGGCCACACTCACAACCTACTTGTCTGTAACGGATTCAGTAGGAGGTGGTAGGGTATATCTCAGTATCTCAGTTATATAGATGCTGTACGGTATAGCCTAGCACAACATGGACAAGGCAGAGGGAACTCCGCAGTCTGCAGTCACGAGAGCAGAAGATGCGGTGACGGGACAGACCGATGCAGGGTAAACTCAACTAAACTTGCAATATTGTCACACGTGCTCATCGTACTCACTGCAAGTGCTAATGCAGCCGCATTTCAGTGGCGGATTTCAATACACAGAGGCTAAAATAGTTCAGCGCAGCAAACTGCCTTGGTCTCCAGTTAATCACCAAGTCCTATGTGAAAATACATGTAGGGAGAGGTTTTTTTCCATGGTTTCTTACTTTTTTTAACTAGTTTTAGGCATCCGTTAGTCTTGCGAGACCATGGATCTGCGCCTGGAAAGTCTTCACTCCCCAGGGCGCAGGCCTGGGCAAGGTTGTATGGAAGACAGGTAATCTCCCCTCTTCACGACACCGATGTTGTCCAACGGAAGGGCATCAGGACCCATACAGCTTGGCACCAGTGTCGTCACAGAGCAATGTGTGATTAAGTGCCTTGCTCAAGGACACAACACGTTGCCTTTGCTGGGGCTGGAACTCACGACCTTCAGGTCACTAGTCCAGTGCCTTAACCACTTGGCCACGTGCCCACACTTTTTAACTAGTATTTTGGGCATTTACATGCTTTTTCAACTCTCTTGTAATCCTTTGACTCAGGATCTGAGTTTGTGCACCAAGGAATCGATTTCTTTCCTGGGGGAAATGGGCCCCTTTCGCTTTGCCTCTCCTAACACAATGGTGGCGAGGCAGTGAGCACAACGCTATTACCGCTAGGGGGTGTCAGAGTTTGGGGTTCAAACCCAGCGTCCTCTTTACGTACACCCCGTGGAACGTGTGGATTTTCTCCGGCTCCCCCGGATTCCTCCCACAGTCCAGAGATGTGCAGATTAGTGAGTCGATGTGTTGTTCCTTGTGACACATCTGGCCATTTCTTTAGCGTTTTTGTCTGCTTCTTTTTTAATGAGGCCGAGCTGCTATGCGGAACACGGATGGAAAGCGAGCAAGGAGCTGGCCAGATTCGAACCCAGGACCGCTTGCCTCGAAGTCCAATGCAGACGGCTAGCAGGGTAATTGGTTGTTTGTAAATTGTCCCGTGATTAAACTAGGGTGAAATCGGGAGTTGAAGGCCGGGAGAGCTTATTCCACCCTGTATCTCTAAACAAATGCAAATAAATAAAATAATAAATCTATATAAATCAATGAACGTAAAGTAACAAAATACAGCTCCATGAAATCTTTCCCCAAAATCTCCTGGACAAGAGGGTTTTTCGAAATGGGGACTTCTGCCAGCGAGTTAAAATGTCTCAGAGTCAGTTGCGCTAACATCATTCACACCCAGTCATGCATCCATGCCGATATAACAGCACCGCACACTCTATACAAAAAACAGCACGTACATATGAACCACAAACCACTGACAGAAAGAACGTCAAGGGCTTTCGTTTTACTCGATCCTGTCGTGTTCCTCCTCTCCTCGTTTCCAAAACAAAAGGCTCCCCGTCTCTCACTTGGCAGCGCACGGCACTGGGATCTGCGGTTACCCCCCACCCCAACCACGTACTCAATATGCCTCCTGTGTTGACCTGCCAAGAGGCACACTGGCGGACTTTGGCGTGACCTTCACCGGCAGAGAACAACCAATACCATTAAGGGAGGGGAGAGACCGGGATGCCAGTACTGCTCCAGGTGGAATTAGAGATTTCCTGGTGGATTGGCTCGACTTAAACCTATTCAACTTAACGCAAAGGCAATTCTCAGCAATGGGAGAATTACCTGCTGGTGGGATATCTACAGATCACCCCTGATACCCTTCTAACCTCTATGCTACCAATGACTAGACCCTTTCTGGGAAATCCCAACCATGGAATACTGGAAGCCTGAACCCACCCACTAGTGGCCTACCTCTGGTAATAGATTGCAGAGATATATAGTTAAGCAGCGGTCAGACAATATGAGTATTATGGGATGAGCTGAACAGGCTGTACGGTATAGCCCAGTACAACATCGATGAGGCAGTGTGCAGTAACAGGAAGAGCAGAAGATGCCTTTGATGGGACTGACAGATGAAGGGGAATCAATGAAATAAGCCTCCTCCTGGGCAAACAGGAGCACCAGTACTACAAAATACCCACAAACTCAACCAACTCACTGCCCTTATTGAAGGAAGCTGTGAAGACACGGGAATAGCTCCTGAGAAGTGAGGAAACTGTGCACCAGAAAAACAAAGCAGCAGATATCACATTAACTGTGTCTTACATCGCATTCCAATCCCAAAGGCCACTTGCCGCAAGTCTTTCAGACGGTTTGGATGGCAGAGTGGAGATACATCTCTACCAAAGGAGGTGTGAGGCGCTCCTTCAGGCCACCCTTGGGCAAGGTGTAGCATCTGCTTAGCCTCCTGATCAGGGTCACGTGAAGCCATGGGAACAGGAGGTGGGTGGTCATTTGAGAAGCCAGTGCATATCACAAGTCCTGGTTATGCGACCACTGACGCCAGGCAGACAATCTCTGAAGAGGATTGATAATGGCTTAGGTCACCCGTCTTGCAAAGACACCACTTAGAAGAAGGGAATGGCAAACCACTTCTACAGAAAAATTTGCCAAGAACAATCATGGTTGTGGGCAGAGAAAAGAATAAGAACCACAGCTTGTAGGGGGTCTTTCCCACAGGAAGAGCAGATTAAAGACAGATGAAAGACCATTATTGCCTCTCAGAGTCCAACCCTACATCCCCATCGTGAGAGATGAAAATGGGTAAGGCTGGCCAACAGGGCTCCTGTGAAGCTGTTTAGTACAGTGGACACAATGGGTTACAGAAACATTGATGAACTCTAACCGTACCATCTAACTTTTGATGATGGAGACGGGAGGTCATCAGGTCATCCACTGGGAGCCAAAGGCCCAAGAAGAACAAGAAGGAAGACCGTGATCGCCCACGTCATATAACACGGCACATAATGATAATTTTGAAAGAGAATGACCTTGCTTTTTATAAAATTATACCAGTTGTGTTTTTTTTCTTGTTCCTTTTGGAATCTGACAGGAAATGTCATATTGGGACACAGCTGACCTAGTCAGAATTGAAACGTCATGGAAAACTATGGGACGAGGCTCGAGAGAAAGTATTTGAGGCAGATACAATGACAACGATTAAAAGTCATTTGAATAAGTATGAGGATAGGAAAGGCTTAGAGGGATATGGGCCCCAAAGTGGGAAAATCGGACTAGCTCAGATTGGACATCTTGGTCACCATGGATGTTTTGGACTGAAAAGTGTGTTTCTGTGTTGTGATACCTATTTTTAAAGCTCACAGACAACATAGTACTGAGATCTCTTAACCAGTACTATTAGGAGGAATCTAATAACACAATTGAAATATAGCGATAATCAATTTGCTCTCTTTTGGGGAAGTTTTAAAATTTATTTTGTTAATTTAATATTCTGCCCAAGTTTCAGGGCAACTGGAGGCAGATGCTATTGCTAGTGTCACATCTGCTATTTCCAAAAATAAGTTAAAATATAACCATTAGATCTTAAGACTTAGGAGCAGAATTTGGCCCATCGAATTTGCTCCAATATTCCATCATGGCTAATTTATATATATATATATCTCAAGAGTGGCTAAGACTTTAGCACAGCACTGTATTTGGCAATGTGGAGTGGAGAGTGGGTTTGTAAATCTGACGGGACCAAAGGATATTGGGAATGGTGAGGGTGGAGCGTCATGGGAGGGGTGTGGGCCAGGCGGCAGAGAAGAAGTGGTGGGATGGGGGGGGGGTGTGACCCGTTTTCCCCAACCATGATTCCACTCACCCTGCCCCCTTCCCACTCTCAGTCAACAACAGAGACCCATATCAGAATCAGGCTTATCATCACTTACATATGTCATGAAATTTGTTTTTTTGTAGCAGCGGAAGAACAGTGCGATATATAAAATCACTACAGTACTGTGTAAATGTCTTAGGCACCCTAGTTATATATATGCGCCTAAGACTTTTTGCACAATAATATACCTCCCCAGGGAATGTGTGGGATTTCTCTGGCTCCTCCAGTTTCCTGCCCTGGTCCAAAGACATACCGGTTAGTAGGATTAATTGGTCATTGTAAATGGTCCCGTGATTAGGCTAAAGCTAAATTGGGGAATGTCAGGGGTTGCTGGCTTCGAGGGGCTAGAAGGGCCTTTTCTGTGTTGTATCTCTAAGTAAATAAAAAATATAAAATAAAAGTGTTTAGTGGGAGTGGCTTTACACCAGATTCTCCAGGATCAATTGGAAAACTAACCAGAAACGGGGAATTTCTCTACAGAGGGATGCGAATCAGCTTGTGTCCAATAAAGCACAGAATGTGAAGCACGAGCCCGATTTCTCAGTTTGTCCATTGCTGTGGCAGAATTTGAACAGCACCGTGAAAGCTGTCCCTCAGTCTATTCTCCCAATACAATCTTAAGGAGAGTCCATGCCAGAGGTCTGGGCCTCTCAAAATGAACCAATGATATTCTGCTCACAATTCACACTGCACCAGTGAACCAGCCACGCAAACCTAGAATTGTTACAGCACAAGAGACCATCAACTCTTCACCACCTCCGAGAAGACCAGCCTAGATGGCCCCATTCCTAGTTCATTCCTCAATAATCCTGCAACTTATTTTTTCCTTGAGCTCCAATCCATTTCCCTTCTGAAAACCCTGATTGATTCTATGTCCACCACCCTCATAGGAAGTTGAGTTCCAGATCATCACCTCTTTCTGCACTAAAAGAGCGTTTCCTCGTATCCCTCCCATGTCCTTTGTGCATCACTCTAAATCTGCATCCTCAAACCTGACATTGGACATTATCTGGTCAAAGGGCAAGAACAATGTCACAAAGGGGTTTTTTAATAACAGAATTCAATAATTAGAAGAAATTATTCATTGGTAGCTTGTGAAACCTCTTTAAAAATATATTCATGTTGTGAGGGCTATGTTCTATCTTTATCAGGTATCTTCATTAATTTCCTGGCACTCCTGGGATATGAGGTGAGCATCACCTCCGACTTCAACATTTATGGTCCACCCTCAATTTCCCTCGACAGCTGGAGGAGAGTCACCTTTTTGGACTACTGTAGCTGCCTCAGAGCTATGAGGGAGGGAGCTCCAAGATTAGACCCCAGCAATAATGAAGGACTGAAGATGAATTTCCAAGTCAGAATGGTATGTATTTGTTGGGGGGGGGGGGTGGCTGCAGTTGGTAGTGTTCACGTGCACCTTCTACCTTTCTCCTACTTGGTAGAAGTTGAAGGTTTGGGAGATGCTGTCAGAGCAGCCAAGGCACATAAATGCAGTTCAATTTGTGGATCGCACACACACAACACACACTGGCTGCTTGTGGTGTGGGAATACAGAAGGTGGTGCATTGGGTTTTACCTGGATGTAACCAGTGTGGATAACTTCACTCACCTCAATTACTAACTCATTCCACAACCTACAGACCCTCTTTCAAGGACTCTACAACTCTGTTCACAGTACGTTTCTATTGCACTATGTGTCTCCTTTTGTACATTGCCTGCTTGTCAGTCTTTATTTATGCATAGCTTTTCATAAATTGTATTGTATTTCTTTATTTTCCCATGAGTGCCTGCTGGAAAATGGATTTCAGGGTAGTTTATGGCGATATATACGTACCCCGATAATAGATTTATGCACTCTGACTTTGACTTTTACTTTGGATGCTATTGACTTTTTGGATAGTGTACGAGACACACAGCCAGGCAGTCAGTGAGAATTCCATCGCAATCCCAAGAAGCGAACGCAAAGACTTCAGGGAGTCGGGAGCCGAAGGTATTCAGCCCGTGACATGCTTCTGTAGATACAGTTAACTTTCTGGACAGTGGTAACCCCCAAGATGTTGACGATGGGGTTACCGGCCAAGATATTGTCACTGAATGTGGAGAAAAAGAGGTTGGACTGAATTGAAATTTAGTGGCTCAAGAATCACTCCCTGTTTATTCAGAATCGGAACCAGGTTTAATATCATATATTAAATGGCTATTTTTCATTAGGAGCTTGAGGAGATTTGGTTCGTCACCTAAAACACTAGAGAACTTCTGCAGATGTACCATAGAGAGCATTCTGAGTGGCTGCATCGTTGCCTGGTATGGGGGGAGGGCTACTGTACAGGATCATAAAAAGCTACAGAAAGTTGTAAAATTAGTCAGCTGCAGCACGAGAGTTAGCCTCCATAGTACCCAAGACACTGTCGGGGAGCAGTGCCTCAGGAAGGCCATGTCCATTATTAAGGACCCCAGCACCCAGGACATGTCCTCTTCTCATTGTTGCAGTCGGGAAGGAGGTACAGGAGCCTGAAGGCACACACTCAGTGATTCAGAAACAGCCTCTTCCCCTCTGACACCTGATTCCTAAATGGACATTGAACCCATGAACACTACCTCACTTTTTTTTCCTGTTTTTGCACTTTTTAATTTAACTATTTAATATACATATACTGTATATGTATATATACCTACCGTAATTGTTTTTTTCCCTATGTTTCATATATTGCATTGTACTGCTGCCATTAAGTTAACAAATTTCACAACATAGCCAGTGATATTAAACCCGATTCAGATTGTGAATATCATCGGCATCTGTCATGAAATTTGTTAACTTAGCAGCAGCGGTACAATGCAATATATGATAATATAGAGAAAAAATGAATTGCAGGAAGAATATATGTATATTAAATAGTTAAATTAAGATAAGTAGTGCAAAAACAGAAATGTTTAAAGAAGTAATGAGGTAATATTCATGGGTTCAATGACCATTTAGAAATCGGATGGCAGAGGGGAAGACGCTGTTCCTGAATCGCTGAGAGTGTGCCTTCAGGCTTCTGTACCTCCTTCCTGATGGTAACAGTGAGAAGAGGGCATGTGTCGTACACACACATCTGCTACACCTTTCTACTCTCAGGGTTATTCCACTGCCTGAGATGGAAACAAGAAGTGATGAACCAACGAGGGGAGGAAAATCATTGTCAGGTGCCACCTTGATATCAAGCCCGTCACCCTCACCTCCTCTCCAGCAGTCTGCTCAGCAGATTATGATTGGTCTTGAGGTCGGGAATTTTGGAGGTGAAGATTACTGTTACAGATATTGCTCTGTTCTGTGCAGTGATCTCTCTCCTCCAACTTATTCTTAGCCCAATAAATCAGGACCAAAGCTACATTGCATTATATTTTGTTTTAAGGAAAGTATAAAGACCCAATGTTTGGGCAAACTTCAAATTCACATTCAACCATGGTCAGACACCCCTACCCACAGTCGGAAGCAGGGGCTGGAAAGAAAAGGTGTTGCATTCCTATAGCACCTGCACCTTCTATACCCCTTTCAGCGTGTCTCAAAATACCTTGCAGCCAACGAGGTACTTTTGAAATGGCCAGCCATGTAGATGTCATGGTCAAAAAAGCTCCAAGGCCAGGAGGCTAAAGAAATTTGGCAAAGCCCCGTGCACCCTGACCAACTTTTATTGATGCATCATCGAACCTCCAGAGGAGGTTCACGAGAATTATTTCAAGAATGAAAGAGTTAACATATGAGGAGTGTTTGATGGCTCTGAGCCTGTAGTCACTAGAGTTTAGACGAATGGGGCGGGGGGGTGGGGCTCTCATAGAAACCTATCAAATATTGAAAGCCCTGGATGGAGTGGATGGGGAGAAGATGTTTCCTATTGTAGGGGAGCTTTGGACCAGAGGGCACAGCCTTAGAATAGAGGGATGTCCATTTAGGACAGAGACAAGGAGGAATTTCTTTAGCCAGAGGGCAGTGAATGCTGTATGTGGAATTCATTGCCACAGAAGGCTGTGAAGGTCAGGTCATTGGGTATATTAAAAGTGGAGGTTAATATGTTTTTGATTTGTCAGGGCAGGAGACTGCAGTTGAGAGGGATAATAAATCAGCCATGATGGAATGGCAGAACGGATTTGACACGCCAAATGGCCTAATTCTGCTCTTATGTCTTATGGTCGTATGAAAGGTATTCTGTCTGGATGTATAATGGCTTGGTGGCAGTTGCTCTGCACATGACCACAAGAAATTGCCCAGGAACCAGCCTTCCCTCCATGGACTCTGTCTCTGCTTCTCACTGCCTCAATAAAGCAGCCGGCATAATCAATTACACAACCCACCCCGGACATTCTCTTTCTCCCCTCTCCTATCAGGCAGAAAATACAACAACCTGAAAGCACATGCCACCAGGCTCAACAACAGCTTCTATACTACTGTTATCAGACACTTAAACAAGCCTCTTGTAAAATAAGATAGACTCTTAGCCTCATAACCTACCTCAATATGATCTTGCACCTCATCGTTTACCTGCAGTGCACATTCTTGGTAGCTTTTAGACTTTATTCTGCATTTTGTTATTGTCTTACCTTGTCCTACCTCAATGCACTGTGTAATGATCTGATCTGAATGAACAGTATTGCACAACAAGCTTTTCACTGTATCTTGGTACATTTGACAATGATGAACCGTTGGCAATACCAATAATTTTTTGCGCAACAATCCTCCACAGCTAGCAAAGCAATAACGACAAGATAATCAGCATCTCAGTGGGCCTCGGGCTCCCCAGTTGCTGTTCAAGACGGTATCAATGGATTTCTTGCTTTCAACTGGAAGCCCAGTAGTACTGTATATCCATTCTCCATTCTGGTTCCCCTCTGACCCCCTTCTCTTCTCCTCACTTGCCAATCATCTCCTTCTCGTGCCCCTCTCCTTTCCCTTTCTCCCATAGTCCACTCTCCTCTCCTATCAGATATTTTCTTCTTTACCTCTTCCACCTATCACCTCTCAACTTCTTACTTCATCCCTGCCATTGCTTCCCCCTCACCTGGTTTTGCCTATCACCTGCCAGCTTGATCTCCTTCCACTCCCCCCACCTTTTTATTCTGGCATCTCCCCCCGCCCCAACTTCCCTTCAAGTCCTGGTAAGAGCCTCGGCCCAAAACATCAGCTGCTTAATCCTCTCCGCCGATGCTGTCCGACCTGCTGAGTTCCTCCAGCATCTCGTGTCTGTTGCTCTGGATCTCCAGCACCTGCAGAATCTCCTGTTTAAAATCTCATTACGTGAAGGGGACACCGACAATGCCGCACTCCCTCTGCTCAACCTGGATCAGCAGCTCACATCCCCGGTGCGGCCATTGACATCATCCCCCTGAACCGGGAGACATTCATCCCCACCCACCCACGTCCAGTGCCCTGTGGGTCGGGTTGCAACTCCAAAAGGACTGTCCATTCTCTCAAAACAGCGAAACAGCGAGCTGTGGGTCTCCCTCTCGGTGTGACAGGAGTGACACCTCTCTCTCCTTTGATACTGAGAGAGAAAGAGTCTATGGCATGTCAAAGTGTTGGGATGAGCTATGTTTTTTTTTCTAGATCATGCTCTCTTGGGGGGCTTTGCTATCACTTGTTTGGTAGGGGGAGGATTGGTGCTTTGCTGCTACTTGTACATGAGAAGGGAAGGGGGCTTTGGGGTTCCAACATTTCTCTCTCATTCATTCTTTGGGGGTTTTGCTTTCATTTTATGGATGTCTGTGAAGAGTAAGAATTTCAAGTTGTACACTGTATACATTCTCTGATATGAAATGGAACCATTGACCAGTAAAACCTTCCCCAAGCACCACAGCTCATGTGGGTCTCTCAGTAATGGTACTGCACCTAGGAGTCACAATAGACAATAGACAATAGATGCAGGAGTAGGCCATTCAGCCCTTTGAGCCAGCACCGCCATTCACTGTGATCATGGCTGATCATCCACAATCAGTACCCTTTCCCTGCCTTCTCCCTATATCCCTTGACTCCGCTATCTTTAAGAGCTCTATCTAACTCTTTCTTGAAAGAATCCAGAGAATTGGCCTCCACTGCCTTCTGAGGCAGAGCATTCCACAGAACCACAGCCCTCTGTGTGAAAAAGTTTTTCCTCAACTCCGTTCTAAATTGTCTACTCCTTATTCTTAAACCCTGGCCTCTGGTTCTGGACTCCACAAGTAAATAAAAGGCTTGCGTTTTCTTGAAGTTAGGAGATGAAGGTGATTTAATCAAAGCAGTTTAACATATTTAATGAGGTAGATAATTATATTCTCAGATGAGCATCTGCGTCAAGGAGAGAGAGGATTTTTTTCCCTTATAAAGGACAACGGAACACTCCGAAACACAAAGAAAATGCTATGAGTAATGAGGGACAACAAGACAAGGATCACCAAGATTAAAGCCGACAGATTTTTCTTTCAATTAAGAGCACAAAGGCTTACTGAGCAAAAACATGCAATGGGGACTGAGGTACAGATCACTCATGTTCCAAATTGCTGAACAGTACAGACTCAACGGGCGGGATGGCCTCAACCTGACCTAGCATTTCCTGAAGCTTGTAAGGACCCTTAAAGTTCACTCATAAATATACCTTGCAACCTTTAGATCCTGCCTATCATGGTGCGGTTATGGTTCAAGTCTGAACTGATTCCACAACCTATGGTCTCACTTTCAAGGACTCTACAACTCATGTTCTCAATATTAATTATTATTTCATTATGATTTTGTTTTGTATTTGCAGAGATTGTCCTGTTTTGCACATTGATCGTCAGTCTTTGTGTATAGTTGGAGACCTGCGCCTCCTGCCTCAACTCTCAGATTGTGATGGGATTCTACTGATTGCCTCGTCGTGTGGCTCTTATGATATCTGCTGCACTCCCAGGCAATGAAAACTTGACATATTTACTGGACCATAGACGGTGGCAATGCGGATCATCCATGTCCCTCCCAACAGGGCAATCCTAATTTCCCCTGTGCTTTGCAACACACACAAAATGCTGGAAGAACTCAGCAGGTCAGGCAGCATCTACGGAGGGCAATAAATAGTCAATGTTTTGGGCTGAGACCCTTCATCAGGATTGCTGCTGCCTGACCTGCTGAGCTCCTCCAGCGTTTTGTGTATGTTACTCCGGATTTCCAGCATCTGCAGAATCTCGCGTCCCCTGTCATAGTCACGGAGGGATTGGGAGGCCAAGTCGTTGGGCATATTTAAAGCAGAGGTTGATGGGATCTTGATTAGTAAGGGCGTCAAAGGTTATGGGGAGAAGGCAGAAAAGTGGGGTTGAAAGGGAAAATAATGCAGCCATGATCGAATGGAGGAGCAGACTTGATGGGCTGAATGGCCTAATTTTACTCCTATGTCTTATTTTAGGCCTGCAACTTTATTTCCCTATCCCTTAACTCCTCTTTAATTCTTTTGCCATATAACCGACATTAAGGGATTGTTTACGACAGCCAATAAACCGGGGGTGTGGGAGGAAGCTGGTGCACCTGGGGAAATCCAGGAAGAGCCCATAAACTCCACTCAGACTGCACCTGAGTCAGGCTTGAACCCACGTCCCCAGAGCTCTGAGGGAGCAGAACTAACAGCTGCAACACGACACGTGCTGGGTAGGTTCCCCCCGTGCCATCCCAGTAAACACGTCCAGGAGAGAGGACATGGCAGAAAAAGAGAGCAGCTCCTGTTTGTCTAACAATGCCGACTGATGCTCTTATAAAGGAACAGGACTTTAAAACGGAAAGGTTTTGAGGATGTCCAAAACCACATTAACGGACAGCAAGGAACGTTAAGAGTAATTATTACTGAAATTTTATTTTATTGTTTTACTGAGATACAGCGAGGTACAAAGCCCTTTCGGCCCTTCGAGCCGTGCTGCCCTGATTTAACCCTTGCCTAATCACGGGACAATTTACAATCACTGATTAACCGGTAGGTTTGTGGACTGTGGGAGGAAACTCACACATTCCACAGGGAGAACATACAGACTCCTTACTGATGACTTTGGAAATCTGACCCCCTCACCCCAACCCTCCCGAGCTGTAATGGTATTGCACTAATTGCTACACTACCGTGGTGCCCAAAATGTAGGGAACTTTATAGCCTTTTTACACACACCAATTCTCTACAAACAATTAAGGGGAAAACAGCCCAATCATTTCTTTAGTAACGGTGAAGAATGGATGTAAAATAGCCAGGACAACAGGTAGATCGTTTGTTCACAGCATGGTAGCAGCTAACACAATGCTTTACAGCTCCAGCAACTAGGGTTCGATTCCCGCCACTGCCTCTAAGGATTTTGTATATTCTCCCCGCGACCACACGGGTTTCCGCCACTTGCTCCGGTTTCCTCCCACTTTCCAAAGACGTACGGTCGGGGTTAGTACGTTGGGGGCATGCTATGTTGGCGCCAGAGGCATGGTGACATCCTCACATTGGTCATTGATGAAGATGACACATTTCACGTGCTGTATCCTTCGATGTTTCAACATACATGAGAGAAAAAAAGCTCATCTCCACTTAAAGATAAAGCTAATGTGCTTTATCTAAATCAATGATGGCATGAACGTTGGTTTCTCAAATTACTCCCCCCCCACCATTCCCCATTCCCATTTCCCTCACCTCCTCTCCTCACCTGCCCATCACCTCCCTCTAGTGCTCCTTCCCTTTCCTCCATGGCCTTCTGTCCTCCCCTATCAGATTCCCCCTTTCTCCAGCCCTTTCTCTTTCACCAATCAACTTTCCAGCTCTTTACTTCACCCCCTCCCCCTTTCCTAGTTTCACCTATCACCCACCAACTTGTACTTCTTCCTCCCCTCCCTGCAGAATCTTACTCTGACCCCCTCTTTGTTTCCAGTCCTGTTGAAGGGTCTCGGCCTGAAATGTCAACTGTTCACTCTTTTCCATAGATGTTGCCTGGCCTGCCGAGTTCCTCCAGCATTTTGTGTGTGTGTGTGTGTGTGTGTGTGTGTGTGTGTGTGTGTGTGTGTGGGGTGTGAAAGCTAATGTGCTGCCTGATTTAGAGGGCGCGTCTCATGTCAACGGGTCAAGCGAGGCAGGGCTTTTCTCTTTGGAGCGAAGGAGGATGAGAGGAGACTTGACAGAAGTGTAGAATGTGACAAGAGGTATAGAATGAGTGGGAACTCTTCTCCCAGGGAGGAAATGGCTAATACAAAGGGGCCAGAACTTTTAGATGTTTGGGGAAGATATAGAGGTAGGTATTTTACACAGAAAGTGGTGGGTCTGTGGGACGTACTGTCAGGAGTGGTGTTTGAGGCAGAAACATTAGGGAGATTAAGAGGCTCCTGTATAAGCATGTGAATGTAAGAAAAATGGAGGGCTATGTGGGATAGGTGCAACGTCATGGGCCGAACTGCCAGTGGTGTACTCTTCTATATTCTATGCTCAAATCTCATCCACAAAGAAAGCCCAGGGAGAATTTTACATCCACTTTTACAAACAGACTAGAGCCCAGTATAACTCTGAAAGTGCATCAGCCCCTCAGGGCCAGTCAGACAACTTTGCTGCTCGGATCTCAGGTGTGATCTTTGAACACACAGCATTCTGACCCAGATGTACTGAGGCAGAGCTGGCAATGATGCACGACCTTAGAGGATGGGACTGCGAGCTCAGGTTGCCTGAAGCTAGTCGTCAATCAGTTGATGTAACCTTAGTGTTCAGAGAGTCAGGGGCATTCAAGCAGAACCACAGTACAGGGCCTTAGAGGAGTAATTGTCCTCAAACGCCTGGCCAAATATAACATGGACTGAACACTGCGTTCTCTAATACAGTAGTCGCCAAGAAAATAGTTGAAGCATTTCAGACAGAAATGACAGAAGACAACCCTCAGAAAAATCATGCTGGAGTATTCGCTGTAGTTCCAGCAAGCTTCACATATCATAAACTCGAGATTTGGCAGATACTGGAAATCCAGAGTAACACACACAAAATGCTGAGGAATCTCAGCAGGTCAGGCAGAGTCTAGAGAAGGGAATAAACAGTCGATATTTCGGGCCGAAGCCCTTCGTCAAGTTTCACATATTGGGGCTGAGAGGAAAAATGGATCAGCCATGATGAAATGGCAGACTAGACTCGATGGGCCAAATGGCCTAATTCTGTTCCTATATCTTATGGTCTTATATCAAACATTCTTTGTGTGGGAAAGGTAATGTTCCCCTCAAATCCCCATTACAACTCCTTTCACTCACCTTAAAACTATGTTCTCTTGTTTTTGATACCCTACAATGGGAAATCCCTTTCTAGCCCTTCATATGTCAATCAAGTTATTCCTCAGTCTCCATTGTACCAGGGAAAACAAGCCCAGTCCATCCAATCTCTCTCCATAACTAAAGTTCTCCAATCCAGTTAACATCCTGGTGAGCAAACACGCCACTATCTCCAGTTCCTACAGTACAGTGACCAGACTCTACACCATAATCCAAGTTTGGTCTAACTGGACTTCTGTAATGTTGCAGCACTATATACTGTGCCTCCAACAATGAAGTCAAGCCTGCCATTTTCATTCCCAAGTTCAAAGTTCAAATAAATTTTATTATCAAAGTACATACATGTCACCATATACAACCCTGAGATTAATTTTCCTGTGGGCATACTCAGCAGATCTATGGAATAGTAACTATAACAGGATCAATGAAAGATCAACCAGAGTGCAGAAGACAACAAACTGTGCAAATGCAAATATAAATAAATAGCAATAAATAACGAGAACATGAAATAAAGAGTCCTTAAAGTGAGACCATTGGTTGTGGGAACATTTCAATGATAGGGCAATTGAGTGTAGTTATCCTCTTTAGTTCAAGAGCCTGATGGTTGAGGGGTAGTAGCTGTTCCTGAACCTGGTGGTGTGAGACCTGAGGCTCCTGTACCTTCTACCTGATGGCAGCAGTGAGAAGAGAGCATGGCCTGGATGGTGGGGATCTCTGATGATGGATGCTGCTTTCCTATGATAGTGTTTCATCACCCTACCCACCTGTGTTGTTACTTTTAGAGATAGATTTTCATTAGTAGTCACAGGTACATGGAAACATTGGAATGCACAGTGAATACGTTGTTCTCGTCAAATCAGATCAGTGAGGATTGTACTGGGGGGCAGCGTTCAAGTGTTGCCAAGCTCCTAGCATCAATGTAGGATGCCCACCACTCACTATCCCTCGCCTGTATGCCTTAGGAATGTGGGAGGAAACCCCATGGTACAGACTCCTCACAGCCAACGGCCGGAATTGAACCCACATCCGCGATGCGCTACCTTCTATGCTACCGGGGTGCTCCTACTTTCAAGGAACTACAGAACTGATCTCAATGTCCACATCCTCACCAGCGATCCTCAGTGTCCTACCGTTTACGTCCACCTTCTGTTTGATTTTCCAAAATGCATCTCCTCACACTTGTCAAAATTAACTTCCATCTGCTAACGATCTGCCCAACGTTGCATCTGATCTTTATCCCGCTGTAGCCTTTGACAACCCTCTGATTGTTCATAACACTACCAGCTTTTCTGCCACATCTATAAATACACTTATCTTATGTCCTACACTCACATGCCTTACATAAGGCACAAACGTTATGGGTTCCAGCACCAACTCCTGAGGTACACCACCGGTGATAACAATTTTTAATGCTTCATTCTGAACGCTAGCACCTCCAACCACACTGTACTGTGTTACCGAGGATCCCACCCATCCATCCAGCATCCTCTTTCCACCATCAGGCAGGAGACACTGATGCATAAAGACAAGAACGGACAGGATGGGAAACAGCTTCTTCCCTCAGGCTGTTAGGCTTCTGAACTCCCTGCCGCATCACATTTGAAGTGTCATTGGTTAATTTTTTCTGTACCTTACAATTTATGTACTTTAGTTTGTTTATTTATATGTAATCCATCTATAGATTTCATCCTTCCTTTCGTAAGTTATTTTGTGTTATGTATGTTATCTATACTACAGTACTTTGCACCCTGGTCTGCAGAAATGTCTCGTTTGACGGTATACATGTATATAATCAAATAACAATAAACTTGACTTGACTGATATATGGAGATTTTTGCCCAAATCTCCAGAGAGCAAAGGGACCTGGGAATCCTTTTGCAGGATTCCCTAAAGCAGAGGTTCCCAAGGTGTTTTCACACCTTGGACCCTATGTTGGGAACCTGTGCCCTGCAGGTTGAGTCAGTGTGAGGAAGGAAAACACAATGTTAGCATTCATTTTGAGAGGACTAGAATATAAAAGCAAGGAAGTTTTGCTGAGGCTTTATGAGGCAGTGGTCAGACTGCACTTGGAGTATTGTGAGCAGTTTTGGGCCCCTTATCCAAGAAAAGATTGGAGAGGGTCCAGAGGAGATGCACGAGAGTGATTCTAGGAATTAAAGGGTTAATATATGAGGAGCATTTGGTAACTCAGGGCCTGTACTCCATGGAGTTTAGAAGAATGGGGTTGGGGGGAATCTCACTGAAACCTATTGAATGTTGAAAGGCCTCGATAGAATGGATGTGGAGAGGATGTTTATTTTGGTGGGGGTGTCTATGACCAGAGGGCACAGCTTCAGAATAATCAGATGTCCACTTAGAACAGAGATGAAGGTGAATTTCTTTAGCCAGAGGGTTGTGAATCTGTGAAAATCATTGCCACAGGTGGCAGTGGAGGCCAAGTCAGTGAGTATAGTTAAAGAGGAGGTTGATAGGTTTGTGATTCATCAATACTTCAAAGGTTATGGGGAAAAGGCTGGAGAATGGGGTTGAGAGGGATAATATACCAGACATTAATGAAAGGTAGGGCAGACTTGATGGGCCGAATGATCTAGTTCTGCTCCAGTGTCTTATGATCTCATGGAATGGACTTGATCCCATGACCTTCTAAGTCAAAACCACTACAGTGCTACCACTGAGCCATAACTGATGTAGCTTCTGGTCCTAACAAGGGCCATCAAGCATACCAGCCTCAGCATCTGACCACTACATCAGTGCAGCCAGGGGAGATAGATGCACAGATGCTGTGTTACAACATGAGTAACTCTCTCCTTCAAAAACGTTTCTGTGGGCTGCTTTATCTCCATCACCCAGGACATCCCCTCTTCTCATTGCTGCCATCAGGGAGGAGGTACCGGAGCCTGAAGACACACACTCAACGTCTCATAGCTTCTTCCCCTCCGCCATCAGATTTCTGAATGGAAAATGAATCCCTGAGCCCCACTTCAATTTTTCCACGCTTTTCTTTAACTACTCATTTTAATGTATTTTTATATATACTCCATATTGTAAATTACTATGTATTGCAATGTATGACAGCTGCAAAACAACAAATTTCACAACATATGCCAGTGATATTAAATCTTGCGCGAAGATGAGGCCACCCTCAGGGTGGAGGAGCTGCACATTAAATTACAGCTCGGTAGCCTCCAACCTGATGACATGAATATCAATTTCTCCTTCTGGTTAGGAAATTCACTCCCCCCTCCTCTATTCCCCACTCTGACCTTCTACTTCTTCTCACCTGCCTATTACTTCCTCCTGGGTCCCCTCCTCCTTCCCTTTCTCCCATGGTCCACTCTCCTCTACAATCAGATTCCTTCTTCTCCGGCCCTTGACCTTTCCCACCCACCTGGCTTCACCCGTCACCTTCTAGCCAGCCTCTTTCCCCTTCACCCCCACTCCCACCTTTTTATTCTGGTATCTTTCCCATTCCTTCTCAGCCTCGAGGAAGGGTCTCGGCCCGAAACATCGACTGTTTACTCTTTTCCATAGATGCTGCCTGGCCTGCTGAGTTCCTCCAGCATTTTGTGCGTGTTGCTCTGGATTTCCAGCACCTGCTTTCTCGTGTTTGATATTAAACCAGATTCTGATTCTGGTCTAAGCAAGCCTTCACCAAACTTCCCATACAGTTAAAGTCACAGAAACAGGCCTTTCGGTCCACCATATGCATACTAGCCACAAGTAATTATCTCTATTAATCCTCTTTGCCACCATTTGGCCTGCAGCCTTCTGCTTAGATTAAAATTAAGAACATTGAGGGTGGATTATTAGGATTATTCTAGGTTGACTAAAATAAAGATTAGCTTTACAGTACAGTGTTAAGGCATCCATTAGTCTTGCGAGACCATGGATCTGCGCCTGGAAAGTCTTCACTCTCCAGGGCGCAGACCTGGGCAAGGTTGTATGGAAGACCAGCAGTTGCCCATGCTGCAAGTCTCCCCTCTCCACGACACCAATGTTGTCCAAGGGAAGGGCATTAGGACCCATACAGCTTGGCACCAGTGTCGTCGCAGAGCAATGTATGATTAAGTGCCTTGCTCAAGGACACAACACGTTGCCTCGGCTGGGGCTCGAACTCACAACCTTCAGGTAGCTAGTCCAAAGCCTTAACCACTTGGCCACACTCAGTACAGTGTAATGTGTCATTTACGTCAATAACCAGCACAGTCCGTGGGTGTGCAGGGGGCAGCCCACAAGTGTCATCGTGCTTCCAGCGCCAACATAGCATGCCCACAGTTTACTAGCACTAACCCATACGTCTTCGCAATATGTTTGGAAAGCGGAGCATGCGGAGGGATCCCACATGGTCACAGGATTCAAACTCCTTATGACCAGCAGCAGGAATTGAATCATAATCATACATCCTGCGTCACACTAACCACTACGTTACAGTCACACCCTACCCTTGGTGATTCAACAGCTCATCTCAATCAGGGGTTCCCAACCTGGGGTCCACGGACCCCTTGCTTAATGGTATTGGTCCTTGGCATAAAAAAAGGTTGCTCTACGGGAGTACCTGTCTCCACCACACATGCAGGCACGAGGAATTCTGCAGATGCTGGAAATTCAAGCAACACACATCAAAGTTGCTGGTGAACACAGCAGGCCAGGCAGTATCTCTAGGAAGAGGTACAGTCGAAGTTTCAGGCCGAGACCCAGTGTGTTTCAGACACAGATGTCGGAAATCCAGAGCAACACACACACACAAAATGCTGGAGGAACTCAGCAGCTCAGGGACCATTAATGGAATGAATAAACAGTCAATATTTTGGGCCGAGGCCCTTCGTCAGGACTGGAAAGGAAGGGGGAAGATGGCAGAATAAAAGGATGGAGGGAGGGGAAGCAGGACAGGTTAGGAGGTAACAGGTGGAGCCAGGTGAGTGGGAAAGGTGAAGGGCTGGAGAAGAAGGAATCTGACAGGAGGACCACAGGAAAAAGGGAAGAGGGAGGGGCACCAAGGAAAGGGGCAGAATTTTTTATTCTTTTCCAGTTCCAGTGAAGTGTCTCAGCCTGAAACATTGACTTTTTATTCATTTCCATAGATGCTGCCTGACCTGCCAAGTTGTGTGTTCCCGATTCCAACCATCTTCTTTCTTAAATCCCCTCTCAGCCTCTTCTTACACCTTAACTTGACCTATGCTCTCTAATTTTTGACACCCAATCTGTGGGAAACGATTCCCACTACCTACCCTCCTAACTATGCCCCTCAGAATTTTATAGACACAAGACATTCTGCAGGTGCTGGAAATTGTGAACAACGCACACAAAATGCTGGAAAACTCTGCAGGTCAGGCAGCGTCTATGGAGAGGAATAAACAGTCGACATTTCGGGCCAAAACCCTTCATCAGGACTGGTCCTGATGCAGGATCTTGGCCCAAAGCATTAAGTGTTTGTTTCCCTCCATAAGTGTTGGCTGACCTGCTGAGTTCCTCCAACATTTTGTCCGTGGTGCTCATAATTTTGTCTAACCAGATCTCTCAGTCTCAGCCGCCTCCACTCCAAGGTACATAAACCCAGCGTAGGTAGTCTAAACACAAGGGATTCCGCAGATGCTGGAAATCTTCAGTAACACTGTTACCTTCAGTAACTTTTGATATGTAATCTACTTAAGTGTCTTTCCAAATATCTTTTAAATGGAGTAACACACAACAGAATTCTGGAGGAACTCAGCAAGTCAGGCAGCATCTATGGAGGGGAATAACCAGTTGGCGTTTTGGGCTGAAGCCCCTAGTCTGGACTCATCATAGGTAGCTAAGGCTCAGGAGATGCTCCTGGTGAATCTCCCCTGCACCCTCTCAGGTACAGTCACATCCTTTCAATAGAATGGTGAACTGTTGACCTAAAGGTTCTTGATTAGTAAAGCTTTCAAAGGTCATTTGACCGTGGCGGATTTATTAACCCTCTCAACCCCATTCTCCCTCCTTCTCGATAGAGGGAGAAGGAGGAAGAATGGGGTTGAGAGGGTAAATAAATGAGCCATGATCGAATGACGGAGCAGACATGATGGGCTGGATGGCCTTTTCCTGCTCCTGTGTCTTATGGTCTTATGTCTAAAGTGATAAGAAACATTTGGAATATGGGGTCCAGTGAAAATTTACTCCCTAACCCAGTAATCTCAAATTCTGCAACACTGCAGGTTGAGATCTATAATGGTCACTAAAAATTAATGTGGGTTGTAATAATTAATTCAAATTTTAATTTAGATTCTAATTTCTTCAAATAAATTAGAGCTTGCCTCAGTCAGAACAATCCTGAGTATTCATCTCCACTGGCCATTAAAAGCCAATTAAAATTAGCATGGTTAATGGTGTGTCTCATTTCTGTGTCCCCATCCCCCTTAGACAAAAAAAAAATCTAAGTCACTAATTTACCAATGGAATAATGATTTAATTCAATAGATGAATCTCGGGCCTGTGCAGGAACAGCTGAGGAAATTAAACCTGGCTTCATTGATTGTCGAGAAGAATGGGATAATAATGGCAGAGCAGACTAGATGGGCTGAATGGCCTAATTCTGCTCCTAGATCTTAGGGTCATGTCTTGATTAGTAAGGATGTCAAAGGTTACAGGGGGGAAGGCGGGAGAATGGGTTCAGATGGATAATAAGTCAGCCATGATGGAATGGCAGAGCAGACTCATTGGGTCAATGGCCTAATTCTGCTCCTTGATCTTATGGTCATATCTTGATTAGTAAGGCTGTCGAAGGTTACGGGGAGAAGGCAGGAGAATGGGGTTGAGAGGGATAATAAATCAGCCATGATGGAATGGCGGAGCAGACTCAATGGGCCGAATGGCCTAATTCTGTTCCTGTGCCTCAGGGAATAATAAGCCCAAATGGTGGATGAAAGATAATAACCTGATTGAGTTAGCATTAGTAACAACACAAAATGCTGGAGGAACTCAACAGGTCAGACAGCATCATGGGGGAGGAATAAACAGTTGACATTTTGGGTTGTCATAGCCAGAGATGGAAGGTATTGGGGACGTGCTCCTACTACCTATTAAATGCTCCCAATGGCGTGTGCCTCAGATAGCCTCTGACAACCAAGTCCAGCTCCTGACCTTCACGTGCAGCTGAGCTTCTAAGCCCAGTTGATCTAATCCTACCGACAGGAGAAGGGCCAATGGCAGGTCAATGACTCATTAAAACCAGTCACTTCGGGCAGATGAGGCTCATCAGCCGTGGTTGGCAGCCCATCTAGGAGAAGGGAAACTCTGATCTCAAACCTCCACTGCCTTGTAGCTATACCCACTCCTGGGGAAGTCTTTGGGAGTAAACCCCAAGGGAAAAAATCCTCTAAAGCAGTCCTACGTTGAGTTCAACACTGACTGCAAACTCCTGTGATGCGGCTAGTGCCAAACTGTATCAGTCTCTGCCTTTCCTTAACAGTCATCAGCTGCTTGGAGAGGGGGAGCCTGCTGTATGGGCAACAGCTTGCCGTCCATATTGTACTGCCCTTGTAGACAGCTGCAACGCAACATCCGTGGTCAACCGCGACCAGAAGAGAGCGTCAAAAGATGCTGTTGCTGCCTGACCTGCTGAGTTCCTTCAGCATTCTGAGTGTGTGTGTTATTCTGTATTTACAGCAGCTGCAGAATTTCTTGTGTTTATGAGCTACCACTCTGGCTCGGCGATGCTCCTGTGAGAAAACGGAGTTGAGTTCGGGTGGAAACACAAGTAAGTGATTTGGAGGAAGGTCTGAGATTAATTCCAAGCTTTTGAACATAGAACACAGAACACCACAGCATAGAGCTGGACCCTCAGCCCACGATGTTGTGCTGACCTTTTAACATACTCTAAAATCAAACCTTCTTACATAGGCCTCCATGTTTCCATCATCCATGTGCCTATCTAACAGTTTTTAAATGTCCCTAATGTATCTGCCTCTACCACCATTCTCTGTAAAGAACTTACCTCTGATATTCCCCCGATACTTTCCTCCAATCACCTTAAAAAAAATGGCCCCTGGTATTAGCTATTTCTGCCCTGGGAAAAAGTCTCTGGCTATCCGCTCGATCTGTGCTTCTTATCATTTTGGACACATCTATAAAGTCACCTCTCACCTCCTATCTTATGATGTCTTGGTGACTCAAACAGGCTCAAGAATCCGGACACAACTACAAGAGATTCTGCAGATGCTGGAAATCCAGAGCAACACGCACAAAATGGTGGGGGAACTCAGCAGGTCAGGCAGCATCTATAGAAATGAATAAACAGTTGGTGTTTCAGGCCAAGATTCCTACATCAGGACCTTCCTGATGTTCCAATGAAGCGTCCCAGCCCAAAATGTTGAATGACTGCTCTCATTTTGAGAGGACTAGAATACAAAAGCAAGGATGTAATGCTGAGTCTTTTTAAGGCTCTAGTCAGACCACACAGAGTATTGTGAGAAGATTAGGACTCATCTAATATAGGATGCGCTGACATTGGAGAGGGTCCAGAGGTTCACGAGAATGATTCCGGGAATGAAAGGGTTAAGGTATGTGGAGCATTTGTTAGCTCTAGGATGTAGTCACTGGAGTTTAGAACAATGGAGGAGGTGGGGGGGGGGGAATCTCATTCAAACCTAACGAATATTGAAAGTACCAGATAGAGCGGATGCGGAGGGGATGTTTTCTATAGTGGGGGAGTCCAGAACCAGGGAACACAGTCTCACAATAGAAGAATATCCACTTAAGACAGAGATGAGGAGGAACTTATTTAGCCAGAGGATGGTAAACCTTTGGAATTCATTGCCACGGATGACTATGGAGCCCAAGTCATTGGGTGTATTTAAACCGGAGGTTGATGGGGCATCAAAGGTCACGGGCCAAAGGCAGGAGAATGGGGTTGAGAGGGATAATAAATCAGCCATGATGGAGACTCAATGGGCCAAGTGGCCTAATTCTTATGCACTGTAAGCACATTCCTGGCAACCTACAATAAGCTTTAACGCCCCTGCTTGGCAAGTATTTATTAACCCCTGCCTTAAAACATTGAAAGACAGCATCCAAGCCCCTTAAGGGTCGGGTGTTCCAAAGATTTGTAGATCCTCAAGAGAAAGATTATTCACCTCATTTCTGCCTTAAGTAGGCAATCCCTTCTACTTCACATTTACACTTGTGAGACAGAGTTAAAAACCGTAATCATAGCAATAAGATAGCCAATAATAATTCTGATGCAGGCTTCCATAGCCCGGAGAGTGGGCAACATGTGGAACATTCTCCTACACTGAGGCTTATCGCAGAAATCTATTTAAGAGATAGCTAGATACACATCTGCTGGAGGAAGAAATGGGGAAGGTTTGGCGATGGAGGTGAGATTGGGGGGGGAGCAGGAGAAGGCTCACTTGGAACATAAACAGCAGGCAAACCAGATGGGCCGAATGTGCTGTAAAAACTCTGCAATTGGTCAAAGTTTCGTTTCTGAATATTTTATTTTCCTTCTCAAAGTTCACTTGGCTTTGAGGTGTGGTGGCTAGCACAGTAACATAGGGGGTTCAATTCCTGTCACTGTCTGGAAGTTCTCCCCCATGACTGCCTCGGTTTCCTCCAGGTGCTCCGGTTTCCTCCCACATTCCTAACAAGTACAGGTTATTAAGTTACAGGCATGCTATTTTGGCGCCGGAAGCCTGGCGACACCCGCGGGTTGACCCCAGCACGTCCTCAGACTGTGATGGTTGTTGGCACAAAATGACGCCTTTCACCGAACGTCTCAATGTTCTGATGTATATATAATCGAATAAAGCTAATCTTTAAAGTGGGGTGTATTTGGGTGGGAGTAGGAGACCCCTGTGGAACTCTCTGAGTGCCTTACCTACCTATCCATGTTGCGCATAGTGGTTAGCGCGAGGCTATCGCACCTCGGAGTGCTGGAGTTCAGAGTTCAATTCCATCGTCCTCTGTGGGGAGTCTATATATCCTCCCTGTGGAATGCGTGGGTTTCTCTGCGTTCTCCAGTTTCCTCCCTCAGTCCAAAGGTGTACTGTTTGGTGAGTTAATTGGTCAATGTAAATTGTCCCGTGACTGGGCTACATTTAAATCAGGGAATTGCTGGGCGGTGTGGCTTGAAGGGCCAGGAGGGCCATTTCTGGGCGGTATCTCTATAAATTAATTAATAAATAAATATCCTGGGAAAATATCTCACCAAAGATGGGAAGAAAAGTGGGATAACTAGATTTACTTAGAACATAGAAGAATATGGCACAGGAACAGGTTCTTCAGCCCACAATGTTGTGCTGAAACAGCTAAAAACCCCCAAACTAATCCCTCCTACCTACACAATGTCCACATCCCTCCATCCTTCTCACATCCATGTGTCTATATAAGCATCCTTTAAAAGCCTCCAGTGTATTTTCCTCTACCACCATGCAAGGCATCCACCACTCTCTGAGTAAAACACTTACCCCTCACATCCCCTTTGAACCCACCCTCTCTCACCTTCAATGCATGCCCTCTGGTATTAGACATTTCTACCTCAGGAAAATAATACTCTCTGTCCACTCTATCTATGCCTCTCAAAATGTTATAAACCTCTATCGGATCTCATCTGCCTCCGGCACTCCAGAGAAAACAACCCAAGTATATCCAGCCTCTCATGATAGAACATGCTCTCTAAACTAGGCAGCATCCTGGCGAACCTCTTCTGCACCCTGTCTGAAGCCTCAACATCCTTCCTAGAGTGGAGGCGACCAGAACTGTGTCCAAATCTGGCCTAACCAGAGTCCTATAAAGTTGCAACACAACCTCTTGACTTCTGAACTCAATGTGATGGGTGGCATAATGCCTTACAGTACAGGTGACCAGGGTTCAATTCCCACCACTGCCTGTAAGGAGTTTGTACGTTCTCCCTGTGACCACGTGGGTTTCCTCCGGGTGCTCCTACAATCCAAAGACATACCGGTTGGTAGGTGAATTGGTCATTGTAAATGGTCCATTGATTAGGCTAGGGTTAAATTGAGGGATTGCTGGATGGTGCAACTCAAAGGGCTGGAAGGGCCTATTCCATGCTATATCTCAATAAATAAACATTCTAAAAACTAAATAATTGAAAGGAAAATGAACTATAAATAACAATTGGAAGTCTACCATTATGATAGGTGTTACGAGAATACACATAAAATTAAGATGTTTGCTGGCCTGGGCTAGCATCAGTGGCATCAGCAGTTGGTCTGCCACCTGCCCTCAGGGGAAGGAGAGATAAGGAACAATGGAGCAGCGTCTGGAGATGTGTAATGAAGGGATGTGGGAGGAAGAGCTGTCTGGAGCGGCTCCCCCCTTTGAGCCCTGAACTGTTTGAAGTGATGGACAGGCGATACCCCAGCAGGGGGATAAAAAGGGACAGGTTCGCTAAGACAGACACACACGCCACCCGAGGTAACGAGACCCTGGAAGCGGTGCGCCTCTCACGAGTGGTGAGAAGTACCGGACAACGCCCAGGGTGGAAAGGTACGATCAGCGGGAACCCGGTGTGTGTCCGCCCTTGCCTGGGTGCCGGGTTCACTGCAGAGGATCGACCGCATCTGGAGGAGGGGTCACAGTCGGTGACCTCAGGTGACATCACCAAGGACCCGCCCAAAAGCTGTTTGTGAGCCATCTCGCTGGTCTGTGAGCCATCCCGCTGGTCTGTGAGTGAAGCCGTTCTGAATGATGAGTTGTTCCTATTCTATCTCTCTCTTCCCCCACGTTGTCCACCGCCATGACAACGATTACTGCGAACTGAACTACAAACTGGACTGAACTTTGAGTCATTTTGAAATTGGTCATTTACCCCTAGACAACGATAGAGCTTGATTGATGCTGTTATCTTAATTCTGTGCACATGTGTGGTTATCATTGTTGAATTGTTGCATTTATTATCCTTTCGATTACTGTGTTGCTTGTTTCTTTAATAAAACTTTCTTAGTTCTAGTACTCCAGACTCCAACTGAGTGATCCATTTCTGCTGGTTTGGCAACCCAGTTACGGGGTACGTAACATAAGTGGGGTTCTCGTCCGCGATTTTGAACGCTAAATTTGGGACGGAGTAAATTGATTGGGTTAAAATTCCCGAAAGAAAGAAAAGACAAACAGCAGAAATGGAGGTTGAGGAATTTATAAAGGCGCCGACCTTGGAGGCATTAGAGGATGCCAGGAAATCGGAATTGATAGCTGTGGCCAAACGGGTGAATCTTGCTAAGGTGAAGTCGACAATGAGGAGAGAGGAGATACACAGAGCTATTGTAGAGCACTATGTATCTAAAGGTGTGTTTCCCCAAGGTGAGCTGGGGGTGGTGTCTATTGAAAAACCTGCTGGAGACGCGGTACAGGTACAGCTTGAAAAACTGAGACTCGAGCACGAGTTCCGGGTACGGCAGTTAGAAAGGCAGGAGAAAGAGAGAGAGTTAGAAAGGCAGGAGAAAGAGAGAGAGTTAGAAAGGCAGGAGAAAGAGAGAGAGTTAGAAAGGCAGGAGAAAGAGAGAGAGTTAGAAAGGCGGGAGAGAGAGAAAGAGGTAGAAAGGCAAGAGAGAGAAAGACAGTTGGAGAGAGAAGAGAGAGAGAGGGACAGACAGTTGGAGAGAGAGGAGAAACAGAGGGAAAGGGAATTTGAGCTGGAGAAGTTAAAGATAAGGGCCGAGCAGGGGCTCGTGCCGAACCAAGGTGGAGGGTTCCGGGCGACCCAGGAGGTTAGGCTGGTTCCCCCATTTGACGATACCGATGTGGATCGGTACTTTCTCCACTTCGAAAAAGTAGCTATAAGTCAGGACTGGCCGAGGGATAAGTGGGTTGTTTTACTTCAGAGTGTACTGAAAGGGAAAGCCCAACAAGCTTACTCCGCTTTATCCGCGGAAGATGCCCAGAAGTATGAGGTGGTGAAGGAGGCCATCCTCAGGATTTATGAGTTGGTCCCGGAGGCATACCGGCAGAGGTTCCGGAATGCGAGGAAGCGGTGGGACCGCACGTATTTGGAGTTTGCTCGTGAGATGCAAACATATTGTGAGCGTTGGTGCGCCTCGAAAGGGGTAGAGGGGGATTATGACAGACTGCTGCAGCTGATTCTGATTGAGCAGTTTAAAGGTTGTGTCCCTGAGGGTATGAGACCCTACCTCGATGAGAAAGAGGCAGCCACGTTAGCCGCAACTGCTAAGTTAGCGGATGAGTATGCTTTGACGCATAAAATGAAGTTTGCCCCGAGTAAAGGCTACCAGAAGGGTAGTCAGGACGGCGGGGAGAGTCCGCCGGAAAAGTCAGAAAGTAAGCCGGGGACTAGTGAAAAGGATAAGGTAGACCGGGAGCAGCCTGGTAGGAAGTCTCCTGGGGTCGTCTGTTATAATTGTGGGAAAGTCGGACACTTTGCGTCCAGGTGCTTTGCCCCAAGAAAGGAGACGGGGAAAGGAAAAGCGGAAATTTTGAATGGCTGTATTGAGCTGTTAAGCGAACCGCTAGGGAAGGACAGGTCTGAAAAAGTCCAGGAAGGGCGCGAGAGGTTTATCTTGGCCGGATTGGTGTCAGTGAAGGAGGGGTTAAAACCAGTTCCAGTGCGGATCTGGAGAGACACGGGAGCGTGTCAGTCACTAATACTGAAGAGTGTATTAGAGTTTAGCTCAGAGACCCAGACTGGGGAGGTAGAGGTCAAAGGTGTTGGGGAAGGGACAGAGTCAGTCCCTTTGCACCAGATACATTTACAGAGCAACCTGGTCTCTGGACTAGTCACGATTGGGGTGAGGTCCGAATTACCGATGAAAGACGTGGAAGTCTTGCTCGGTAATGACATCGCCGGAGGGATCGTGTTCCCAGTCGTGAGATTGACGGGTCAGCCTGCCAGCATGGAGGCCCCGCCCGCGATGGTGAATTTGGCTGAAACATTTCTGCCAACCTTGTATGAGACAGGGTGTAGTGAGATAAGAGGTAGTGAGGGAGCTGGGACGGACGTAGCAGTAGCCAGGAAAGAATTTGTGCAGACGCAGGAGCGAGACGAGGGGCTGATGGTTTTTGCCGAGACCGCTCTCTCTGACACAGCCTTGACAAGCTATTGTGCGGATGAGGAAGTGCTAAGGAAGAAAGGGAAATCAAGTACAGCATCCGCAGATGAGGAGTGGGGGGTGGTGCAAAAGAGTTACGGGGATGAGGTTTTTAACATGGCCCACGAGGTACCCCCCGGTGGACATTTTGCGGTGCTGGGGGAAACAGTTGGTGGAATCATGAAAGAGATTTACCGGCTGCCCAGGGGGAAGAATGTTATTGATCATGACCGACGCGAACTGAGACGGTCACCGGCTTTTGATATGCTAACAAACCTAGTCGGTGTTAGCGTGGAAATCAATGAAGCTAGGGGCCCCCTGCTAAGAGGAAAAAACCATTTTGAAAAGATTAGGATGGGATCGGTCAGATGGGAGAAGGCTATTCTTTTGGCCAGGTCTACTGATAAGGTCTCTCCCTTAATCCCCGAAGGAGTAATTAAACGACTCGCACCTATGTGTTTGATTGTCCCGAGGAAATGCAAAGAACTGGGACGTTGGGTGATTGTGGTTACAATAGGGCAGCCAAGCAAACAACACCCATATTTTTCGAGTAATTCAGTGACTAAAGGGCTGATGAACACAGAGGTGTGTATTGGCAATTTAATACGGCTGTCTGAAGCCAGCGTGATAGTGAGCCTTGGAAAAAATGAATTCGGCCACACGAAGGTCACTTACCTGGGAATTGTGGTGACACAGGGGCAGCTGGCAGTGATGCAAGCTACAGTGCAGGCTATCGCTGACCTCCCAACCCCGACAGACAAGAGGGCCCTCAGAAGGCTTTTGGAGATGGTGGGGTACTGCAGGAAGTTTTGCAATAACTCTGCGGTCAATACCCGTCCCCCTCCTACTAAGCCCTTGCGAGGGAAAATTGAGTCGGAATGGGACGACCCTTGTTGTTGTGGTCCGGGACAAAACCAAATGAGAGGTTACATTGGTCGCAATTCATCAGTGTTTTTGGCCACTATGAAGTTTGCTGAGTTGGAGCCTGGTCTAAGGGATTATTAATAACACGTGTAAAAGGAACAGAAAATGTGATGACTGTCTGTCAAGGTGTTGACAATTTCAAATTCTCTGTATTAGCTAAATAACTGTTAAAGATGTATATTGTGTATGTATCAGATAATGTAGTCATGTTTGTAATTTTTACCTCCCGGTAAAAATCCTTAAAGGGGGGAAGTGTTACGAGAATACACATAAAATTAAGATGTTTGCTGGCCTGGGCTAGCATCAGTGGCATCAGCAGTTGGTCTGCCACCTGCCCTCAGGGGAAGGAGAGATAAGGAACAATGGAGCAGCGTCTGGAGATGTGTAATGAAGGGATGTGGGAGGAAGAGCTGTCTGGAGCGGCTCCCCCCTTTGAGCCCTGAACTGTTTGAAGTGATGGACAGGCGATACCCCAGCAGGGGGATAAAAAGGGACAGGTTCGCTAAGACAGACACACACGCCACCCGAGGTAACGAGACCCTGGAAGCGGTGCGCCTCTCACGAGTCGGTGGGAAGTACCAGACAACGGCCAGGGTGGAAAGGTACGATCAGCGGGAACCCGGTGTGTGTCCGCCCTTGCCTGGGTGCCGGGTTCACTGCAGAGGATCGACCGCATCTGGAGGAGGGGTCACAGTCGGTGACCTCAGGTGACATCACCAAGGACCCGCCCAAAAGCTGTTTGTGAGCCATCTCGCTGGTCTGTGAGTGAAGCCGTTCTGAATGATGAGTTGTTCCTATTCTATCTCTCTCTTCCCCCACGTTGTCCACCGCCATGGCAACGATTACTGCGAACTGAACTACAAACTGGACTGAACTTTGAGTCATTTTGAAATTGGTCATTTACCCCTAGACAACGATAGAGCTTGATTGATTCTGTTATCTTAATTCTGTGCACATGTGTGGTTATCATTGTTGAATTGTTGCATTTATTATCCTTTCGATTACTGTGTTGCTTGTTTCTTTAATAAAACTTTCTTAGTTCTAGTACTCCAGACTCCAACTGAGTGATCCATTTCTGCTGGTTTGGCAACCCAGTTACAGGGTACGTGACATAGGCATTGTAGAAAAGCAATATATTTTTAAAAAGCAACCCGGGGCATGCAAGAACACTGTGTGGTCAATTTAGTATCTCTGGGAAGAGCTCACAGTTGTAAAGTAGGAAACACAGAAATCAAACTGTGCAAGATCCCATAATCAGCCACCCAATGATACCCAGGGTTTCTAGGGATTTCTCATGGTCCTTTCTTTTTAGTTATTTTGTTGGAGGCTCCTGATTCCCTGCTGTTTGAAATGGTCCCTTGGGATCTTTTCTATCCATCCGAGAAGAGGATCCAAACGGTAGTTGGTAGAGTAGGGAGAGATTATTGAGGGGAGAGAGGGTGCATCAGCTCACGGAGGGTAGGGAGGATGGTTTTGGAAAGAGGTTGGCATTGAAGACAACATATTGGTGATTGGCTTACAGTTGTCTCACGTACTGAGATACAGTGAGAAGCTTCACTTACGTGCCATCCAGATACATCATTCCAAACATCAAGGCGGTACAAAGTGAAGAGCGATAAGAGAATACTAAACATAGTGTCACAGTTACAGAGAATGGTAGACAAAGAAGGTGAAAAAGCCCTGACAAGGTCGATTGAGAAATCAAAAGTTTGTCTTTATTTTATGAGTTGTCTTCAAGAATCTTATAATAGTGGTTAGCACAATGATTTACAATACAGGTGACAGGTGACCTGAGTTCAATTCCCACCACTGCCTGTAAGGAGTTTGTACGTTCTCCCCATTAATTACCCCGAGTATGTGGGTGAGTGGTAGGACCAGGGGGTAGTTGAAACATGGAAGCAATAAAGGATCAGTTCGGGATGAGAATAAATGAGAGCTCGATGAGCCAAGGGCCTGTTCCCATGCTCTATGTTTGCAGGCTGCTGAATGCATTATCAAGGAAGTACAGTACCAAATAATTCCAGCTCATTCGCATCCTGACACTCGGAATTCTGAAGTGGGAATTCTGGGCTATTTATATCACCACTCAGAATCCAAGTGTAACATCCAATGGGCAGGATCGGAACAGGTATCTTGGTAAGCGACTCAGTGGTTAAATTAACAGATCAGAAACCCAGCTGTCAGGGCTCTGTAAGGAACTCGGTTCAAAACCAGCTAATAATCTAGAATTCACAAAATCATTGACAATACTAATGCCGATCATTGTAAAATTCGTTCCAGGTTGGGTGAGACTAGAACTGCAGGTCATAGGTTTAGGGTGCAAGGTCAGATATTTAAGGGGAACCTGAAGGGGGACTTTTTTCATTCGGAGGGTGGTGCGAGTGTGGAATGAGCTGGCAATAGAAGTGGTAGTTAGGAGTTTGACCGCGTGGGTTTCCTCCCACAGTCCAAAGATGTTCTGGTTAGTAGGTTAATTGGCCACTGTAAATTGTCCAGTGATTAGGCTGGTGTTAAGTAGGTGGCCGCCAACAGGACCACACTCTTGTCATGGTTTGGAGGCTTGCTTGCATCAGTGACCCGGAGAGCTATGTTGGCTGGATCCAGGGCTTGATGCTTTGGCTCTTGTTGGGGTCACCCATGCCAAACAGGTCAAAGGTTAGAGGCCGGACTAATAGTGGCCCACCGGTCCTTCAGGTTCAGGGGGTTCAGCCCAGGACCAACAACCCTGACTGGTAAAACAAAATTGTTACAGAAACAGCAATGAAGAATCCTTCTACATGTGACAGTATTCCTTATTCTCCACCTGGACAGTACTGAAAACCGAGAGGAAGCTACAGACTACAGAGGAAGCCCTGAACACCGCCACAGATGGAGGACCCTAAACACCAGAGGCGTAACGGGCAGTAAGCAAGCGAATAGCGGGGTAGTGGGGCAGCTCGGCTCTGTTCTGCACTCTACTCTATCTCTAAATAAGTAAATGTGGGCTCAGTTGTAAACTTCAAGAAAAGTTTGGATAAGTACATGGATGACAGAGGTAAGGAAGGCTATGGTCTGACTACAGGTAGATGGCACTAGGCAGAAGACCAGGTCAGCATGGACCCGATGGGCGAAAGAGCCTGCTTCTATCCAGGACTGTATGAATTCATCACTCTGATGTCCTTCAGGAAAGGAAATCTGCTCACCTTAGCTGACCTGACCTGTTATAAGTTGGTACCTATCACATAATCAAGGACCCCTCCCACAATAGCCAACCTCTTTCTCCCTTCTCCTATTGGGCAGAAGATACAAAAACGTTTTTAAAAATCACATCACTAGGCTCAAGGACAGCCTCTGCTATAAGACTTTTGAACAGACCTCTGTACGATGAACTCCTGACTTCACTATCTACTTCGTCAAGGTCCTTGCATCTTGTTGTCTACTCGCACTGCACATTCTCAGTGGCCTCTCTATGAGATACACCTGCTCGTTAATGCAAATATCTAACCAGCCAATCATGTGGCAGCAACTCAATGCATAAAAGCATGCAGACATGGTCAAGAGGTTCAGTTGTTGTTCAGACCAAACATCAGAATGGGGAAAGAAATGTGATCTAAGTGACTTTGACCGTGTAATGATTGTTGGTGCCAGATGGGGTGGTTTGAGTATCTCAGAAATGGCTGATCTCCTGGGATTTTCACACACTGCCCGTCTCTAGAGTTTACAGAGAATGGTGGGAGAAATTTTAAAAAAACATCCAGTGAGCAGCAGTTTTGTGGGTGAAAATGCCTTGTTAATGAGGGAGGTCAGAGGAGATGGGCAGACTGGTTCAAGCTGACAGGAAGGTGACAGTAAAAGACTGGTAAAGACAAATGTAGGTCCCCTACAGACAGAAACAGGTGAATTGATTATGGGGAGCAAGGACATGGCAGACCAATTGAATAATTACTTTGGTTCTGTCTTCACTAAGGAGGACATAAATAATCTTCCAGAAATAGTAGGGGACAGAGGGTCCAGTGAGATGGAGGAACTGAGCGAAATACATGTTAGTAGGGAAGTGGTGTTAGGTAAATTGAAGGGATTGAAGGCAGATAAATCCCCAGGGCCAGATGGTCTGCATCCTAGAGTGCTTAAGGAAGTAGCCCAGGAAATAGTGGATGCATTAGTGATAACTTTTCAAAACTCATTAGATTCTGGACTAGTTCCTGAGGATTGGAGGGTGGCTAATGTAACCCCACTTTTTAAAAAAGGAGAGAGAGAGAAACCGGGGAGTTATAGACTGGTTAGCCTAACGTCGGTGGTGGGGTAACTGCTGGAGTCAGTTATCAAAGATGTGATAACAGCACATTTGGAAAGCGGTGAAATCATCGGACAAAGTCAGCATGGATTTGTGAAAGGAAACTCATGTCTGACAAATCTCATAGAATTTTTTGAGGATGTAACTAGTAGAGTGGATAGGGGAGAACCAGTGGATGTGGTATATTTGGATTTTCAAAAGGCTTTTGACAAGGTCCCACACAGGAGATTAGTGTGCAAACTTAAAGCACACGGTATTGGGGGTAAGGTATTGATGTGGATGGAGAATTAGTTAGCAGACAGGAAGCAAAGAGTGGGAATAAACGGAACCTTTTCAGAATGGCAGGCGGTGACTAGTGGGGTACTGCAAGGCTCAGTGCTGGGACCCCAGTTGTTTACAATATATATTAATGACTTGGATGAGGGAATTAAATGCAGCATCTCCAAGTTTGCGGATGACACGAAGCTGGGTGGCAGTGTTAGCTGTGAGGAGGATGCTAAGAGGATGCAGAGTGACTTGGACAGGTTGGGTGAGTGGGCAAATTCATGGCAGATGCAATTTAATGTGGATAAATGTGAAGTTATCCACTTTGGTGGCAAAAATAGGAAAACAGATTATTATCTGAATGGTGGCCGATTAAGAAAAGGGGAGGTGCAACTAGACCTGGGTGTCATTATACACCAGTCATTGAAAGTGGGCATGCAGGTACAGCAGGCGGTGAAAAAGGCGAATGGTATGCTGGCATTTATAGCGAGAGGATTCGAGTACAGGAGCAGGGAGGTACTACTGCAGTTTTGCAAGGCCTTGGTGAGACCACACGTGGAGTATTGTGTGCAGTTTTGGTCCCCTAATCTGAGGAAAGACATCCTTGCCATAGAGGGAGTACAAAGAAGGTTCACCAGATTGATTCTTGGGATGGCAGGACTTTCATATGAAGAAAGACTGGATGAACTGGGCTTGTACTCGTTGGAATTTAGAAGATTGAGGGGGGATCTGATTGAAACGTATAAAATCCTAAAGGGATTGGACAGGCTAGATGCAGGAAGGTTGCTTCCGATGTTGGGGAAGTCCAGAAGGAGGGGCCACAGTTTGAGGATAAAGGGGAAGCCTTTTAGGACCGAGATTAGGAAAAACTTCTTCACACAGAGAGTGGTGAATCTGTGGAATTCTCTGCCACAGGAAACAGTTGAGGCCAGTTCATTGGCTATATTTAAGAGGGAGTTAGATATGGCCCTTGTGGCTACGGGGATCAGGGGGTATGGAGGGAAGGCTGGGGCGGGGTTCTGAGTTGGATGATCAGCCATGATCATAATAAATGGCGGTGCAGGCTCGAAGGGCCAAATGGCCTACTCCTGCACCTATTTTCTATGTTTCTATGTTTCTATGTAACTCAGATAACCACACGTTACAACAGTGGTTTGTAGGAGAGCATCTCTGAATGTACACCATATCAAACCTTGAAGTGGATGGGCTACAGCAACAGAAGACCAGGAACATACACTCACTGGCCTCTTTATTAGGTACAGGAGGTAGCTGATAAAGAGGCCACAAAGTATATATTCTGTACTCTGTCATTGCTTTTCCCTTCGCATTGCTTGAAGTTCTCATGTTTGAAATGATCCACCTGGATGGCTTGTAACATCACTCACTGTATCTCAGTACACGTAACAATAACAAACCAGTTACCAAATCCAGATCAGCCCCATGTAGCTGGTTTAATTGCCCCTGTGAGCCATTCAATTCCTGGGCAATAAAAGCTGACACAAGGCAGTTGACCTAAGTATTAACTCTGTTGCTCTCTCCACGGACACTGCCTGACCTGCTGAGTGTTTCCAGCATTTTCTTTCCTTGCCAATGATGTCAAGATCCGGAAAACAGATTTAATCAGGCAGTGCCCCCGCCTGACGCACACATTTGTTTACCAGAGAGGCACACTTCCACACCAATCGCATGCCCCGGTGCTCAAGTCTGTTGGAAAATCTTTGTGGTAACCCCTAGCTTAATGAGAGAATATTCTAATGGCAATTGTCCCCCCCCCAGCCTGCCCCACTTGTCTTCCAAATTAGGAATCAAAGATCACTCAATAAGTAGACTACTCTGAAGGTGTCCAAACCAGGTCTCCTTAATCCATCTTCCCTTTAGATCTAATCTTCCCTTTCTTTGGCATACTTAGTATCAACGTCTTCTGCAACAAATCTATGGCAGCTGGGATATTGGTTCAGATCCCATATCAGAGACATGAACATATAAAACTTTGGATGAAAGCAACACTCACAACACACTGGAGGAACTCAGCAGGTCGGGCAGCGTCCGTGGAAACGATCAGTCAACGTTTCGGGCTGGAACCCTTCGTCAGGACTGTAGAGGGAGGGGGCAGAGGCCCTATAAAGAAGGTGGAGGGAGGATGGGAAGGAGAAGGCTGGTAGGTTCCAGGTGAAAAACCAGTAAGGGGAAAGATAAAGGGGTGGGGGAGGGGAAGCAGGGAGGTGATAGGCAGGAAAGGTGAAGAAGGAATAGGGGAAAACACAATGGGTAGTAGAAGGAGGTGGAACCATGAGGGAGGTGATAGGCAGCTGGGGGAGGGGGCAGAGTGAAATAGGGATAGGGGAAGGGAGGGGGAGGGAATTACCGGAACTTGGTACCAAGTATGTTCATACCAAGGGGCTGGAGACTACCCAGATGGTATATGAAGTGTTGCTCCTCCAACCTAAGTTTAGCCTCATCATGGCAGTAGAGGAGGTCATGTACGAACATATCCGAATGGGAATAGGAAGCAGAGTTGAAGTGGGTGGCAACCGGGAGATCCTGTCTGTGGTGGCAGACGGAGTGGAGGATTTTGTGTTTATAACTTTGGGAGGTTCTCCATGAAGCAGCTGCAGAAAGTTGTCAACCCAACCAGCTCCACCATGGACACTGGCCACCCCAGCATCCAGGGCGCCTTCAAAAGGGGATGCCTCAAAAAGGCAGCATCCATCATTGAGGGCCCCCATCAGCCAGAACATGCCCTCTTCTCAATGCTACCATCACGGAGAAGGTACAGGAGCCTGAAGAAACACACTCAATGTTTCAGGAACAGCTTCTTCCCCTCCGCAGTCAGATTACTGAATGGACAATGAACCCACGAACACTACCTCAGTGTTCTTCCCCCTCTCTTTTCCCACTACTTATTTAATTTAAATTTCTTTCTTTAATACAAACTTCTTATTGGAATTAATTACAGTTCCTATTATGATGTATTGCAATGTACTGCTGCCACAAAACGACATATTTCACAACATACAGTGTGCCAGTGATATTAAACCGGATTCTGATTCTCTATGCCTCTCCTACACCTCTATCAAGTCATGTCTCATCCTCCTTCACTCTGAAGGGAAAAGCCCCAGCAATATAAAATAATAACTATAATTTGCTATAATTATATGTAAATAAAAGAAAATTAAATTAAGTAAGTATATAGAACACAGAACATGGAAACCTACAGCACATTACAGGCCCTTCGGCCCACAATGTTGTGCCGACCATGTAATCTACTCTAGAAACTGCCTAGAATTTCCGTATCGCATCGCCCTCTATTTTTCTAAGCTCCATGTATCTATCTAAGAGAGTAAGTAGTGCAGCAAGAGAGGGAAAAAAGAATATTGAGCTAGTGTTCATGGTTTCATTGTTCCTCATAAGACATGCTCTCTAATCCAGGCAGCATCCTGGTAAATCTCCTCTGCACCCTTTCTAAAGCTTCCACATCCTTTCTATAATGAGTTCACCATAACTGAACACAATACTAAGTATTCTTACCTCTCTTTTTGCACTACTTATTGAATTTAATTTTTATATTTAATTATTATGATTTATGATTGTTTTATTATTATGTATTGCAATGAACTGCAAGTGCAAAACAACATATTTCACGATGTATGCCGATGATATTAAACCTGATTCTTATTCTGCGTATTACCAAGGGAGTGCTGTACTGTTGGTAGTGCCGTCTTTTTGCAGAGAAGCTAAGTCAAGAACTTGTCACTTCTCTGAAGTGAACGCAGGAAGATGTGCAGGTCGAAGAGAAGACCAGGAGTTATCCCTATGTCCTGATTCAAAGCCTATCAGCCAAGGAAACAGGCTGTCTGTGCATTACTAGGTTGATCTTGGTTAATGCACAGTGTGATCCCAAGCTTGTGGGATCGCACCGTGCGTTAACTGGCGACCACGTTTTAACGAGTACTGCATTGGCTGTAGGGTCTTTAGGATGTCTAGAAAGGGATGGGTAAGGTGCTATAGAAAGTCAGCCCTTTCTCCCTCACGATGAACAGAGCCAGCATCACTTGTCCTTGCGACACCTGAGGAAGTCAGGAATAACCGCCAGTCAAGACAGAGCAGCAGGCGACTATGGCGATTGATGGTTGCAGGTGGGGTTGAGGGGGAGAGGAGAAATACGACAGACAGACATGGTGTCAAGTGGGGGGGGTGGGGGGTTTGGCTTATTTGCTGGTCAAAGATCACTTCCACCATGTCGGTCATTGATTGGCCCATTTAAAGGATGTGCCCGGTCTTTCCCGTTGGATGTTTTGCACGCCTCAGCACTGATTTCTAGTTCCGGGTGCCTCGGGAGTATAAGAATAGCACGTGAGGGAGGCTCGGTCTCTTTTCCTTCCATCCCCAGGCCCCGCCTCTGGCCGAAGTCATCACCAGCGCTGAAGGACCATTGGGAAAGAGCGCTGCAGACATAGATGGACCCCCGCAATTGTTTAGTTAAGTATTCATTTGTAGCATGTTTAGTTCTTTGATCTTATAATTTGGGGAGATTTAATGGATTACCCGTTCAATTAAAGGGCAACTGAATGTCCACTATTGTGGCTTTGGGTAGTTTAGGCAAACTCTTGCCTAGTGTTACACTGTTCATTTTTAAATAAATAGTTAACGTGCTCATTTTAAACCTGTGTCCTCTGTGTCACTGCAACACACCCAAAATGCTGGAGGTACACAGCAGGCCAGGCAGCATCTACGGAGAAGAGTAAACAGTCGATGTTTCGGGCCGAGACCCTTCCTCAGGACTGGAAAAGGAAGGGAAGAGGTCAGAGTGAGAAGCTGGGGGGAGGGGAGGAAGAAGTACAAGGTGGCAGGTGATAGGTGGAACCGGGAGAGGGGGCGGGTTGAATCAAAGAGCTGGGAAGTTGATTGGTGACAGAGATAAAGGGCTGGAGAAGGGGGAATCTGATAGGAGAGGACAGAAGACTGTGGAAGAAAGGGAACAGGGAGGAGCACGGACTTCTATCCTCTTCTATCAGATTCCTCCTCCTCCAGCCCTTTATCTCTTTCACCAATCAACTTCCCAGCTCTTTACCTGACCACCTCCCCCTCTCCCAGTTTCGCATATCACCTGCCACCTTGTGCTTCATCCCCCACCTTTCCCCCACTTTTTTACTCTGACCCCTCCCCTTCCTTTCCTTTCCTGAAGAAGGGTCTCATCCCGAAACGTCGACCGTTTATTCATTTCCCTGGACGCTGCCTGGCCTGCTGCGTTCCTCAGCTTTTGGCGCGCGTGGCTCTTCTACTTCACTCATTGGATCCTCGAGCCTGCCTGCACATTACACACGGGTTGGTCGGGACACCCAGGTGTGATTGGGAAGTACAGGGACAGGGAGGGTGTTGGCTTTCCAAATCTGGAACATGACAAGGCTCACAATGATAAACCTAACTTCTGCTCAGCGAGTGACTAACGATTAACATTATCAAATCACGTTCATAAATCCTACCACCTCTGCTCAGCGGGTGTCTAACAATTGACATTATCAAATCATGTTGATAAATCCTCAGCGAGTGACTAATTTCACTGATTCCGCGAGGTGAAGGTTTCTCTCCGATTGTATCTGTCCGCTGCTTCACTGTATCTGCTTTTCAACCTCATTACCCTTATCGTGCCCCGCACCCTTCTAACCCAGGACAGGAAAGCAATGGTGCACACATTGAAGACAGGAGGATGTCAAAGATTATGTGATGGTTGAGTGGGTGAAAGCCTTCATTCCAGCTCACGTGCTGAATGCCTCCTTGTCTCTGGTTGTTAACCTCCAGAAGGGTCCTTGGCGATGACCTCAGAGTGAAGGTGCCATATATCTCGATACATTACTCAAGTCTCCTGGATACCCGCTGATAGTCTAAAAACATCCTTTTGATTTTATTTATAGATCGGTATAATGTTTCAAATCCTTCCCCCGTGTAGTTACAAGAAAAAAATTCAGATGTAATTCTACCTCTCGTATAAGGTCCCAAGAGAGTTCAACAGATTTATATATGTTATATCCTTTTTATGCTAATCTTATTTTGAGAAACGATGTATTAATTTCAGCTCCCCATCGCTGCCAATCGCGACTTTAGCAGATATTGAATGATGAATTTGAGTGGTGCGATGGCTGTGGGCCAGAGAGTGGGTCCAACACTTGGGCTTCCGAAGCAGATCTGTCTGGTGAGCCACAGGGAGTCCTGACCTTTTGAGTTTGGATCAGGGGAGTGGGGATGGTGGAATGGAAGATGGTGGGCTTTTCCGGGTTGCTTACACGTATTCCCCGGTGGTAGAGAAGGAGGCCGTTCAGCCCATCAATTCCGTGCCAGCACTCAGAGCAATCCTATCAATTCCATTCACTCACTTATTTCCCAGTAATCTATTCGCTCTCAAATGCCAATGCGCTCCCCCAGTTTTCCTGCCAGTGACCTACACCACAGGGGCAATTTACAGCCGCCAATCACCCTGGCAACCCACACGATTTTGGGATGTGGCCTTCATAAATCAGGGCACTGAGCACAGGAGTTGTGTAAGATGCCGCTAGCGAGGCGGAATTTTGGAGTATTGTGTGCAGTTCTGTTTACTGATCTGCAGGAAAGATATCAATAAGCATGAAAGAGTGCAGAGAAAATCTAATGGGCAAGATGGTGGTGCGGCGGTTATCACAGCGCCAGCGACTGGGGATCAACTCCCGCTGCTGTCTGAGAGGAGTTTGTACGTTCTCCACGCGGGCTTCCTCCGGACGCTCCCGTTTCCTCCCACATTCCAAAGACGTACGGGTCAGGATGTTCAATGGACTGAGCAGCGCGGACTCACTAGGCCGGAAGGGCCTGTTACCACACTGTGTCCCTAAATAACCAAATTTACAAGCTCGTTGCCGGTACTTGAGTTATAAGAAAAGTTCGAATAGGCTAAGACCTTGTTCCCCAAAGCGTAGGAGAATGTGGGGAGATTTGATAGAGGTATACAAAATTATGAGGTGTATAGACAGGGTGAATACTTGCAGGTTCTTTCCCCTCAGGTTGGGCGAGACTAGAACGAGGGGTCATAGATTAAGGGAGGAAGGTGAAATATTTTAGGGGAATATGAGGAAAAATGTCTTCACTCAGAGGGTGATGTGAGTGTGGAATGAGCTGCCAGCAGAAATGTTTTAGTTGTAATATTTAATAAAAGTTTGGATAGGTACATGGTCTGGGTGCAGGTCAGTGGGACTACGTCAACTAGGCTCGCATGGACTTGATGGGCCAAAGGCCCCGTTTCGGTACTGATGTACCATATGACTCGGTGGTCTAACCCAGAGGAAACCCACGCTGTCACTGGAAAAATGTGCAAACTCCACACACAGACGGCGGCAGAGATTGGAATCGAACCCAGGTCTCTGGAGCTGGGAGACAGTTGCGCTATCGCAGCACCGCCAGCCGCTGGCTGTCCCGCTGGATGGGGCTTGTTGAGAGACCTTTCACGGGGAAATGGAGCTCCTTGGCAAAGTGGGGTTTCAGCCAAGGTTCTTTCTCATGGAGAGTTTCTTCAGTGGGAATTCCACCCTGCCACGTTATCCTTATCCCAGACTTTTTTTTCCCATCTGACTTCTAGCTACAATCACTCTCTGTCCATAAATATGAGGATCTGGAGTTCAGCAGGAGGGAACGATCACCCCGTAGCGCAGTGGGGAATGGGAGAGCGGGCCAGAAGTTTGGTGAGCGTCCCCAGCGCAGGTCCAGGGAGAGTCCGGCACAAGATGAGTGGCCTCACCCTTACTCTGGAGTTCCTGCTGGACATCAAAAGGGAAGGGGGGATTCACCATGATCCAATGAGGCCCGTGGCTGTGGAGCAGGAGGTGAGGGCGGCACGGTAACATAGCAGTCAGTACAATGCTTTACAGTACAGGCGTGTAAGGAGTTCAATTCCCGCCATTGCCTGTAAGGAGTTTGTACGTTCTCTCCGTGATCACGTGGGTTTCTTCCAGGTGTTCCGGTTTCCTCCCACAGTCCAAAGACGTACCGGTTGGTAGGTTAGTTGGTCATTGTAAATTGTCCCATGGTTAGGCTAGGGTTATATCAAAGGATCACCAGGCGGAGCAGCTCGAAAGGCCGGAAGAGCCTATTCTGCACTCTTCTCAATAAATAACTAAATGCATAAATGATGGGAATCTTGGGTGGGACAAGGAGACCTGTGTCTGGAGATCCAGGGTAGGAAACAGGATCGGCTAATTGCCCATGGGGTCCAGAATTTAAGTTTATAGGTATGATTGTGTGTGCAAACACATATAAGTCTGCAGATGCATTGACCAGAAGGGGGGTTGGTGTGTGTGTGTGTGTGTGTGTGTGTGTGTGTGTATTTATAACACTGTATGTATATGAAAGTATCTGCAAAAGTGTGACACAGATACATGAAATCTTGTGAGCGTGGGTGGGCCTCATTTGCCTTTCCATATATGACCGTGTAAGTATGCAGATGGATGCAAGCGTGTACGTAGTGTGTAGTGCTCTGGAAAGGTAACCCCAGGTTCATTTGTTACACGGATGTGCGAAGGATTTTAGCATCGCTCTTATCATTGGTCTAAGCAGTCAGCCAATTGTTTGGTTAGGGTGTTTTCTCTGGCACTGAGTCTAGGGCAAGGACACTTAGCAAAAAAATATTTAAAGATATGGTCATCACTGGCAAACTCTGCATCAACTTCCTGAAGGCAGAGTGCCTTCGAGAAATGCTGGAGCAGACTTGATGGGCCAAATGGCATGAGAGAGAGGGAGGGAGGAACGTGAGTGTGTGTCTGTGTGTGGGTGTGAGTGTGTGAGAGAGAGAGGAAGAGGGAGGGAGGGAATGTGAGTGTGGGAGAGAGGGAGAGACATAGAGAGGGGGGAGATAGAGAGGGGAGAGAGATAGAAGGAAGAGGTAGACAGAGGGAGAGAGGGGTGGTGAAAGAAAAATAGCCCAGATGATGGTGAATGTTTAAGGGCAGGTGAACACACAGAGATGTGAATGTGCTGAGGAGGGAGAAGCAGGATAAATACCCTCGGCCAACTCAATAACCTCAAAGCACATTCAGGATGAGTGTGTGAGTGTGTGTGTGTGTGTGTGTGTGTGTGTATGTGTGTGTGTTTGTGTGTGTGATTGACATGCCAATTCAAAAGCAATCAAATTTCAATTCCTGTGCGAGTCTGTGTACACAGGATCGTGTAAATGCAGGCATGAAAAAACTACGTGTGCAAAAATGTTTTTTATGTATATGTATGGTATAAGTCAACGCTGGGCTCAGGATAAATGTTCCCAGAGTTAGCAGCTAGCTGGTGTCTGCTGGCTCAGTTCAGACCTAGTTTCTGATTGACTCCAGCCAGACCAGGTTAACCTGCCCCATGGGGAAGTGTGGGAAGGGGAGCAGGATTCCTCCATTTTCAGGGTAGGCCGAGCCAAGCCCAGTTCACTTGCTGTGGGAATGATGAAGTGCGACAAAAGAGGGGATGATGAGGTTTCCTCTAAGCTTGGGCCTTAGCCTTTATCTGCCCTCATCATTTATCCTCGTGAGGTGGACTCATTCCCAGTTCCCATCCAGGTGACCAGTACATCAGCTTAAGAGGGCGATTAACAATTTTCAGGGTGGGAATCTGAAGAAGGAGGCCAGGTTAAAAGGGACAAGTGTTGGCTCGTAGACACCAATCTGCCGTATTCAATTTACTGGGACCAGATATTAAATTCTAGACATTTTCTTATGAAAACCAATTCAGCCTGAGATAGATTTTGTTCCACATTATTACTCTGGAAACTGTAACCACTTAGAAACATTATCCCATGGAGAATTGCTGAGTGTTAAATCTTAGTAAGGAAATTCCTCCCCCCACCTTGCAGATCATCTCAAGGACCCAGTGGAGGTCAACCAAAGAACGCCATCGCATTCCACCCATCCACTCCCCTCCCGCCAATCTGTACTCAGACTATGGACCTGCTTGCATCCCGCTTCTGTTTGGGCTGGAGGGACGTCATGTGGTACCTTTGCGGATACTTCCGTCAGACGAGTGTTCAAAGTCTCCGGTGGTCAACAGGAAGCAGGCTCTGTCCCGGGCGTACCTCTCCCTTCCTCCAGGCGTGACCGGCTGGTTCTCCTCTGGCGACAGGGCCTGGTCAATGGTAGGACAATCCTCATTGGCCAAAGCAGCATTGGCGGCGTCCCCGTTCTGCTTGGGATCTTACACACACACACGCACACACATACACACACACACACACACACACACACACACACACACACACACACACACACACGCACACACAGACACACACACACGCACACACATACACACGCACACACAGACACACACACACGCACACACATACACACGCACACACAGACACACACACACGCACACACATACACACGCACGCACAGACACACACACGCACACACAGACACACACACACAAACACACACACACACACACACACACACACGCACACACAGACACACACACACACACACACACACACACACACACACACACACACACACGCACACACAGACACACACACACACACACACAAACACACACACACACACACACACGCACACACACACACACACACGCACACACATACACACGGACGCACAGACACACACACGCACACACAGACACACACACACACACACACACACACACACACACACACAGAAAGAGAAAGAACACACATAGGCAGGTTATTGGTTAGACTCGCCAAACAGGCCCTCAGAAACAGACTGCAGATAACCCCAAGGACCTCAATGTCCTCCATCCCAGATCCTTAAAGGTGAAAGGGTAACAAAGCAAGTCAATTCCTAATGCTTATAAATGGGTCATGGACACCAATTGAAGGATTTAATTTATTGATGCCAGGCATTAAATTCTAGAGGAATGCTACCGACTGGTGTTTTCCAGGCTGAAGGAGTTTGTGCTGAGGGTGAAGCCACCACAAAGACTTGGTGGGAAGGACCATAGTACAGGGTTCTTCTGCTACTGGAGTTTAGAAGAACAAGGGGAGATAGACCATAAGACATAGGAGCAGAATTGGGCCATTTAGCCCATCGAGTCTGCTCCGATATTCAATCATGGCTGATCCTTTTTCCCCTCATCAATGAAACCTTATCGAATATTGAACGGCCTGGATAAAGTGACGCGGAGAGGATGTTTCTTAAAGAGAGGGAATCTAAGACCAGAGGGCACTGCCTCTGAATAGAATAGAAAGGCCTCCCTTTAGAACACAGACGATGAGGAATTTCTTTAGCTAGAGGATCATGAATCTGTGTAATTCATTGTCATACAGAGCTGTGGAGGCCAAGTCGTTGGGTGTATTTAAAGCAAAGGTTGATAGGTTCTTGACTAGTCAGGCCATCAAAGGTTATGGTGAAAAAGGCGAACGGTATGCTGGCATTTATAGCAAGAGGATTCGAGTACAGGAGCAGGGAGGTACTACTGCAGTTGTACAAGGCCTTGGTGAGACCACACCTGGAGTATTGTGTGCAGTTTTGGTCCCCTAATCTGAGGAAAGACATCTTTGCCATAGAGGGAGTACAAAGAAGGTTCACCAGATTGATTCCTGGGATGGCAGGTCTTTCATATGAAGAAAGACTGGATGAACTGGGCTTGTACTCGTTGGAATTTAGAAGATTGAGGGGGGATCTGATTGAAACGTATAAGATCCTAAAGGGATTGGACAGGCTAGATGCGGGAAGATTGTTCCCGATGTTGGGGAGGTCTAGAACGAGGGGTCACAGTTTGAGGATAGAGGGGAAGCCTTTTAGGACCGAGGTTAGGAAAAACTTCTTCACACAGAGAGTGGTGAATCTGTGGAATTCTCTGCCACAGCAAACTGTTGAGGCCAGTTCATTAGCTATGTTTAAAAGGAAGTTAGATATGGCCCTTGTGGCTACAGGGGTCAGGGGGTATGGAGGGAAGGCTGGGTTCTGAGTTGGATGATCAGCCATGATCATAATAAATGGCGGTGCAGGCTCGAAGGGCCGAATGGCCTACTCCTGCACCTATTTTCTATGTTTCTATGTTTCTAAGACAGGAGAATGGAGTTGGGAGGGATGATAAATCACGGGAAGGCGGAGCAGACTCAATGGGCCAAATGGCCTGAACTCTGCTCCAACACGTCATGGTCTTATGGATCAGAGGCAAATTTCCTTTTATGAGAATGGTGAGATTATGCGGAAGGTGCAAAAAGGAGCTGTTGAAGTTTTCATCAGAAATGTAGAGTGGAGATATGAATCATAAGAGGAGCACGGATTAGAACTGGAAACTCCTACTTGCAGCTCCGTTCGACAGAAGAGGGTGGGACAGTGGGGCGGCTGGTAAGAGTCACCGCCTGTCAGCTCCAGTGAACCAGGTTCAATTCTGACCGTGGGCGCTGTCTCTTGTGGAGTCTGCATGCTTCCCCTTGTTATTGTATGGGTTTCCTCTGGGTGCTCTGGTTTCTGCCTGAACTTGACACTGTGATTTCCCCAGGTGTGTAGGTGAGAGTTAGAATCTGGGAGCAGTTGTCAGCATGTGGGGAGAAGAATGGGGATAGTATCAATGGGGGCTTGGTGGTGGATGATGGGCTGAAAGGCCTGCTTTCATGCTGGATGACCCCATAACTCTATGGCCTTACACTATACATGGGTGATACAGCAGCGTACAACACCAGCAATCACTGACCCGGGTTCAATTCCCGCCACTGCCTGTAAGGAGTTTGTATTTTCTCCCCGTGACCGCGTGGGGTTGCTCCGGGTGCTCCGATTTCCTCCCACAGTGCAAAGGCGTACGGTCAGGGTTAGTAAGTTGTGGGCACGCCACGCTGGCGCCGGAAGCTTGGTGACCCTTGCAGGCTGCCCCCAGCACATTTGATTTGATGCTAACGATACATTTCACTGTCTGTTTTGATGTACGTGTGACAAATAAAGTTAAAAGTATTTACTGAAATGTCCAAGCCAAATTATTAGCGTAACACCCGCGATGCAGGTTCAATTCCTGCCGCTGCCTGTAAGGAGTTTGTACGTTCTTCCTGTGACCATGTGTAATTCCTCCAGTTTACTCCTACATTCCTAAGGAGTACGGGTTAGTAGGTTAATTCGTCACCTGGGTGAAATAGGGTGGTGCAGGCCCACTGGGAACTGTGCTGTGTATGTGGCTGACCACAGCCAAAGCCTTCAGTACAACCATCGACTACCCAACAATTACTTTCAGATGAATCGGACAGCTCATAATCTTGATCAACACACATCAAATTTGCTGGTGAACACAGCAGACCTGGCAGCATCTCTAGGAAGAGGTACAGTCGACGTCCTGACGAAGGGTCTCGGCCTGAAACGTCGACTGTACCTCTTCCTAGAGATGCTGCCTGGCCTGCTGCGTTCACCAGCAAATTTGATGTGTGTTGCTTGAATTTCCAGCATCTGCAGAATTCCTCGTGTTTACATTTCATAATCTTGATGTTGTATTTGAATTTCCTTTTCAGGTGCTCTGCAACGGTGAAGTCACCTATTGCCATATCTATAAAAATGACTCCGTCTCCCCTGTTGTTGCAAACTTCATCCATGCCTTTCGAACCTTTAGTCTTTACAGATATACTGTGGAGAGCATTCTAACTGGCTGCCTCACCAGTCTCGGGGGTGGGGGTGTTAGTGGCGCTGCGCAGGATCAAAAGAAGCTACAGGAAGTTGTAAAATTAGTCAGCTCCCTACTGTTGAGGACACCTTCAAGGAGCAATGCGCAGAAAGGCGGCATCCATTATTAATGACCCCCATCAGCCAGGACATGGACATCTTTTCATTACCAACATCAGGGAGGAGGTACAGGAGCCTGAAGGCACACACTCAATGATTCAGGAACAGCTTCTTCCCCTCTGCCATCCAATTTCTGATTGGACATTGAACCCATGAACACTACCTCACTACCTTTTTATTTCTGTTTTGTACTACTTATTTAATTTAACTATTTTATATATATATACTTACGGTAATTCACAGTTTTTTTTTCTATATTATCGTGCACTGCATAGCACTGCTACCGAAAAGTTAACAAATTTCGTGACATATGCTGGTGATATTAAACCTGATTCTGACTCTGATACGTCTCTACCAAAGGAGGTGTGAGGTGCTCCTTCCCTCCACTAGCCTGCAGGGCACCCTTGGCAAGGTGCAGCACCCGCTTAGCCTCCCTCCCAACCCCAAGCAGGGTCACGCGAAGCCATGGGAACAGGTGGTGGATGATCGTATGAGCAGCTGGTGCACCACTAACACCACTAACACCAGGCGGACAACCTCTGAGGAGTATTGATAATGGCTGGGGTCACCCATCTTGCAAAGGCACTGCCCAGGAGAAAGCAATGGCAAAGCACTTCTGTAGAAAAATTTGCCAAGAACAATCATGGTCATGGAGAGACTGTGATCGCTCACGTCATACAACAAGGCACATAGTGAATGAACATCAAAACATACAGAGAAATGTGTTGCTTTGCGTCAACAACCAACATAGTCTGAGGACATACTGGGAGCAGCCTGTAAGTGGCACCGCACTTCTTGCGCCAACATAGCATGCCCACAACTTACTTCGTACATCTTTGGAATGTGGGAGGGAAATGGACGGACAAACTCACTACAAACAGCAGTGGGAACTGAACCCAAATGGGTGCACTGGTGCTGTGAGAAGTGCGCTAATTCCCACACTGCCAAGTTGCACAGTTAAGCTGCGGGAGGAACCCAGCGGGTCGAGCAGCATCTTTGGTGAGTGTCAGACCTGCTCCCCCTGGCACTTCCCAGCCTGAACGTGCAGGCGCGTCCCAGTCTCCTCCCAGAGAATAGATTTCACCTGCCGCTCATGCCAGACTCATCACCTGCAGCCTATTTAAACCCAGTTCTCATCCACTGTCCTTGTTCACTCATTGAACTGGCTGGCCTCAACCAGTTGCTCCTAACCTTCACTCTCCCTGCCTAAAGTTTACCTTAAACACAAGAGATCCCGCGGATGCTGCAAAACCAGAGCAACACACAAGTGCTGGAGGAACTCAGCAGGTCACGCAGCGTCTTTGGAAATAAATAAACATAGAAACATAGAAACATAGAAAATAGGTGCAGGAGTAGGCCATTCGGCCCTTCGAGCCTGCACCGCCATTTATTATGATCATGGCTGATCATCCAACTCAGAACCCCGCCCCAGCCTTCCCTCCATACCCCCTGACCCCCGTAGCCACAAGGGCTATATCTAACTCCCTCTTAAATATAGCCAATGAACTGGCCTCAACAGTTTCCTGTGGCAGAGAATTCCACAGATTCACCACTCTCTGTGTGAAGAAGTTTTTCCTAATCTCGGTCCTAAAAGGCTTCCCCTTTATCCTCAAACTGTGACCCCTCGTTCTGGACTTCCCCAACATCGGGAACAATCTTCCTGCATCTAGCCTGTCCAATCCCTTTATGATTTTATACGTTTCAATCAGATCCCCCCTCAATCTTCTAAATTCCAACGAGTACAAGCCCAGTTCATCCAGTCTTTCTTCATATGAAAGTCCTGCCATCCCAGGAATCAATCTGGTGAACCTTCTTTGTACTCCCTCTATGGCAAAGATGTCTTTCCTCAGATTAGGGGACCAAAACAGTTGATGTTTCAGGCCAAGACCCTTCTTCAGGACTGCAGAGGAAGGGACAAGGTGCCAAAATAATCACAGAGGGGGAGCAGAGAGAGAGGGTCTCACTGAACTTCCGTTGAAGGAAGAATTGAACTTCTTCAGGGTAGCCATCTCTCAAAGAGGCTTCGCAGTGGAGCAGCAAATGTCTGTTTTGATTAGTTTCTGTTCGCTCTTATTTTGTGGCTCCTTGTGGCTTGTTATTTTGCGGTCCATTATTAAAGTTATCATTTACCACTGAATTAGCTCCACAGCTCTGTTAATGGGTTAAGCCTCCTCTACATTTCCTGACAGGGGGTGGGGGTGGTGAGGGAAGGTCAACATTATGTTGCCTCTCAACCCATGGATTTCCTCTAGGAGGTCTTTTCCTCCTCCAGAATCCAGCACGTGCAGCCTCCTGTGCCTCCACCAAATTCTGTTGCCCCAGGTTCCTCCTCACGCTTAGACCCAGTCTGCGATCACTCTTGCGGTCACTAACTTGTAACGGTTCCCCAATATAATCATTGCTTCAGTTTAAAAATTGAAAAAAATTAAAAATTTAAAAGTGTAGCAGTAAGCTATATCTTGGCATTCAATACCATCATGTCTTCAAAACTAATCAATAAGCCTCAAGACTTAACCCTTGAATGCCTCCATGTGCAATTGGATCCTTGATTTCCTCACTTGCAGACCACAGTCAGTTCGGATTGGCGACAACATCTCCTCTATGATTTCCAATGGTACAGGTGCATCACAAGGTGATCTTCTTGCTTTACACTTATGACTGTGTGGCTAAGCACAGCTCCAATGCCACATTTAACTTTGTCGATAACACCACATTCATAGACTGAATGAAAGGTGGTGATGAACCAGCATACAGGAGTGATATTGAAAATTTGAGTCAATGGTGAAACAACTACAACCTCTCACTCAGTGTCAGCAAGACCAAGGAGCTAATTATATATAGGCAAGGTTGCGTCACAGCCTGATACGGAAACACCAGAGTCCTTGAATGGAAGATCCTACAAAAAGTAGTGGGTGCGGCCCAGTCGGTCACGTGTAGAGCTCTCACAACCATTGAGCACGTCTACACGGAGCGCTGTCGCAGGAAAGCAGCATCCATCATCCGGAACACCCATCACTCAGGCCATGCTCTCTTCCTGTTGCGGAAATCAGGAAGAAGGAACAGGAGCCTCAGGACTCACACCACCAGGTTGTGAGGAGGATGCTAAGAGGATGCAGGGTGACTTGGATAGGTTGGGTGAGTGGGCAAATTCATGGCAGATGCAATTTAATGTGAATAAATGTGAAGTTATCCACTTTGGTGGCAAAAACAGGAAAACAGATTATTATCTGAATGGTGGCCGATTAGAAAAAGGGGAGGTGCAACGAGACCTGGGTGTCATTATACACCAGTCATTGAAAGTAGGCATGCAGGTACAGCAGGCGGTGAAAAAGGCGAATGGTATGCTGGCATTTATAGCAAGAGGATTCGAGTACAGGAGCAGGTACAGTTGTACAACTGCAGTTGTACAAGGCCTTGGTGAGACCACACCTGGAGTATTGTGTGCAGTTTTGGTCCCCTAATCTGAGGAAAGACATCCTTGCCATAGAGGGAGTACAAAGAAGGTTCACCAGATTGATTCCTGGGATGGCAGGACTTTCATATGATGAAAGACTGGATGAACTGGGCTTATACTCGTTGGAATTTAGAAGGTTGAGGGGGGATCTGATTGAAACGTATAAAATCATAAAGGGATTGGACAGGCTAGATGCAGGAAGATTGTTCCCGATGTTGGGGAAGTCCAGAACGAGGGGTCACAGTTTGAGGATAAAGGGGAAGCCTTTTAGGACCGAGATGAGGAAAAACTTCTTCACACAGAGAGTGGTGAATCTGTGGAATTCTCTGCCACAGGAAACAGTTGAGGCCAGTTCATTGGTTATATTTAAGAGGGAGTTAGATATGGCCCTTGTGGCTAAAGGGATCAGGGGGTATGGAGGGAAGGCTGGTACAGGGTTCTGAGTTGGATGATCAGCCATGATCATAATAAATGGCGGTGCAGGCTCGAAGGGCCGAATGGCCTACTCCTGCACCTATTTTCTATGTTTCTATGTTTCTATGTTCAGGATCAGTTATTACCCCTCAACCATCAGGCTCTTGAACCAGAGGGGATAACCTCACTCAACTTCACTTGCCCCATCACTGAACTGTTCCCACAACCTATGGACTCACTTTCAAGGACCCGTCATCTCATGTTCTTGATATTTGTTACTTATTTATTTATTTTCATTATTTCTTTTTGTATTTGCACAGTTTGTATTTTTTTTGCACTGTAGTTGAACACCCAAGTTGGTGCGGTCTTTCATTGATTCTATTATGGATTTATTGAGTATGACCACAAGAAAATGAATCTCAGGTTGTATATGGTGACATATATGAGAATAAAGTTTATTTTGAACTTTTGAACTTTGCAAAATACTCTTTCTTCTCTTTGAATCTTTACATAATCTCCCTCCTTGCTATATATTTGCATCCCAATCTACTATAGAACGGAGAACACAGAACACAGAACACTACAGCACAGTACACACCCTTTGGCCCAGCTTCTAACCTAACCCTTCCCTCTATTTTTCTCTCATCCATGTCCCTAACTAAGAGTCTCTTAAATGTGCCTAATGTATCTCCCTCTACCACCACCCCTGGCAGTGCGTTCCACACAGCCCTACTCTCTGTATATAATACTACTTCTGACACCCCCCTATACTTCCCGCCAAACACCTTAGAGTTCTGCCATCTTATATTAGTCATTTCCACCCTGGGAGAGAGTCGCCAACTCTCCGCTCGAATTCTTATCATCTTGTACACCTCTATCAAGTCACCTCTCACTCCAAAGAGAAAAGCCCTAGCTCGCTCAACCTATCCTCGTAATCTCTAATCCTGGTAAATCTCTTCCGCATCCTCTCTAAAGCTTCCACTGATCCTTCCTCTAAGGAGGTGACCAGAACTGAACACAATTTTCCACGTGCGGCCTGACGTGTCTTATAGAGCTACAGCATTACCTTGCAGTTTTTGAACAATATAGCCCTCCAAGATTTCTGCTCCCTCTCAAATTCCTCTTGATATCCTGAAATTTAATCACTCCACACTAGTGGCCCTAAGCTTGACAAATGCCTCACTAACCCTCTGTGGCTGAGGCCTACAACATCGGCACTGGCCTTGACATTGAACAGGCTTCATGGCTGTGGGCTCACTTTCGGCAATTCTGCAGCCCACATTCTGTCTGTTATTTGTATGCTTATTTTATTGTTTGCATGATTGGTACATTTTTTTGGGTGTCAACCACACTGGGTGTTTGATGGTCTTTGTTGTGTGAGGTTTTTCTCATTGATTCTATTGTGTTTCTTTATTTTGTGGCTGCCTGCAAGAAGATGAACCTCAAAGTTGTAGATACTGTACATAGTTTGATAATAAATGCACTTTGACACTTTGAACTTTAAACGCCTCCAGCTATCCACCTCTCCTTCATAACTGACCCCTTAAAATTTCATGGCCCTGGTCTTTACTGCTTCATGTGGCGGTGTCAGAATTTGCTGAGGCCACATGGTCTATCTTACAGTAAAGGTGCTTTATAAGTCCAAGGTGTAACTACAACAGAGTAACACACAAAGTGCAGCAGGAACTCAGCAGGTCAGGCAGCATTTATGGAGGGAAATGAACAGTCAACATTTCAGGCCGAGACCATTCATCAGGACTGTGTCTAAGCTCCTTGCAGATCTCTGTAAAAACCAGTGCCCAGTCACCATAGAGTCCAGAACAATGCTTATAGGAAAGGAAAACTTTGCAGATGCTGAAAATCGTAAACAAAATACTGGGAACATTTCAATGGTTTAAAGGCACTGGGAATCTTCCTTCAGGTAGCTTCTACCACCCCCCCCCCCGCCACCCCCGTGTCCAACTCTTCCCATCGCTTGACTTGTTTATGGGTAACTTCTACTTTTCCCACATCTGATGAAACCATATTAACCTAAAAAGAAACTTTGTTTCTCCCTCTGCAGATGCTGCCTGACCTGCTGGGCAATTCCTGCGTTTTGTTTCTGATCTCCAACAGGGAGATGAGAAGGCAGCTGAACACTGTGTTATCATGAGAGAAGAGTCTACTTGACCTTGAGACAAAGCGGCAGCCTGGAACACTGCCCAAGGACACTTGCATAATTATGCATGACTATCCACCCCATAGGTTAAGGATGTATTTGGGCATTGTTCCAATGCAAAGTCCTTAATAACACTTTGCTTCCCTAAGGAGCTCCTGTTGTGATGCCCTGGGGTTGATTTAATTGATTTCTAAACAATACAAACATCCAGTCACAGAGTTATAGAATCATCAGGCACAGAAACAGGCTCTTCAGCCCATCTAAACAGTGCTAGTTCCATTGACCTGCACTCAGACCATAACCCTCCATACCTCTCCCATCCATGTACTTATCCAAATTTCTATTAAATATTGAAATCAAATCCCCATACCTCACTTCTGCTGGCAGCTCGTCCCACACTCTCACCACCACTTGAGTGAAGAATCCCCCCCAATGTTCCCCTTAAATATTTCACCTTTCACCCTTAACCCATGACCTCTAGTTCTAGTCTCACCCTACCTCAGTGGAAAAAGCCTGCTTGCGTTTACCCTATCTATATCACTCATAATTTTATATGCCTCTATCAAACATCCCCTCATTCTCCTACATTTTGGGAAACAAAGTCCGAATCTATTCAACTTTTCCATATACAAGGGGTGATTGATAAGTTCATGGCCTGAGGTAGAAGGAGTCAATTTTAGAAAACTTAGCACATTTATTTTTCAACATAGTCCTCTCCTACGTGTACACACTTAGTCCAGCGGTCGTGGAGCATACGGATCCCTTCTTTGTAGAAGTGGTCCACAGCAGGGGTGATTGATAAGTGCGTAGCCTAAGGTAGAAGGCGATGAGTTAATAACTTCAAACTTCCTGCATTATCACTCAAAGAGTAGAACTGCACGTGCATGTAACGAGAGCGTCTTGGACCTCCAGGTGGTCCACAGCAGGAGTGATTGATAAGTTTGTGGCCTAAAGTGGAAGGAGATGAGTTATACCACTCTCGTTACATGCACGTGCAGTTCTACTCTTTGAGTGATAGTGCAGGAAGTTTGAAGTTAATAACTCATCGCCTTCTACCCTAGGCCACAAACTTATCAATCACCCCTGCTGTGGACCACTTCTGGAGGTCCAAGACACCGACTTCTACAAAGAAGGGATCCGTATGCTCCACGACCGCTGGACTAAGTGTGCAAATGTAGGAAAAATAAATGTGCTAGGTTTTCTAAAATTGACTCCTTCTACCTTAGGCCACGAACTTATCAATCACCCCTCATAACTCAGATCCTCAGTTCCTTGCAACATCCTTGTAAATTTCTCTGCACCCCTTCAATCCTATTGATGTCTTTCCTGTAGGTAGACGAACAGAACTGCACACAGTACTTCAAATTAGACCTCACCAAAGTCTTATATAATTGCAACATGACTTCCCAATTCCTGTACTTTGACTTATGAAGGCCAATGTGCCAAAAGTTCTGTTTGTGACCCTATCTACCTAAGACTGGTGGTGTAGTGGCATCTGCACCGGACTTTGGAGTGAGTGGTCATGGGTTTGAATCCAGCCGGCCCCTTTCATGTCTTCCATCTGTGCTGAGTTGAGTGACAAACTAGCAACTCGGCCTCGTAAAACAGACAAAAACAATGAAAAGGCAAAGTTGCCAGTTGATACGCCAAACAAGGCGTGGGGAGGAACTTTACCTTTTTTTTACCTCCTTATAACACCACTGTCAATGAACTATGGATCAGTATTCCCAGATCCTTCTGTTCTACCACACTCCTCAGCGCCTTACCACTTACTAGGTAAGACCTGCCCTGGTTTGCCCTCCCAAAGTGCAACACCTCACACTTGTCTGCATTAAATCCCATCTGCCATTTTTCAGCCCATTTTCCAGCTAGTCCTTGAGATAAGACAGCCTTGATTCCTCTGATTTAGATTTGGTGAGTCACTTTAATGATGCATTCAGCTAAAAGTGGGCTTTTTATAAAATAAAAGATGAAAATTAAATTTATTTGTCACAAATATATCAAACTTACTGCCCATTACACCACTGGTACTGGCAGCAGTGAAGGTCCTCCCCTTCTGTCTGTCCTTGTCCAAATTTGGTCTTGTTCTTGGCAGTGTTCAGGGCTTACTTCATCAAGTCAGTACCTTCCTCTCGGTCCTCACTACTGTCAGTCATCCAAGTCCCGGGTGGAGACTCAGGAATACCATCGCACTCAGATTTAGAAGGATTCTTCAATGATATTTCCAAAACAATTTTGTTTTTTGACCACTCAGGGTTTTTAGCTGAGCTGAGACCCTGAACCTGGAGGACCGGTGGACCACTCTTAGTCTGACCTCTACCCTTTGACCTGTTTGGCTTGGGTGACCCTACCAAGACTCAAAGCACAAGGCCCTGACTCTAGCCAGCATAGCTCTCTGGATCATTGAGGTGCGCAAGCCTCCAAACCCAATGACGAGGTTCTCTTAGAGGATGTACATCAAAACATATTGTGAAATGCATTGTTTGCATCAAGGACCAAGATGGTCTGAGCGCAGGAGTAGCCCACAGTGATGCCACACTTCTGGCACCAACGTTGCATGCCCACGCCTTACAACCCTAACTGCACAGCTTTAGAATGTAGGGGGAAACCCACATGGTCACAGGGAGAACATCCAAACTCCTTTCAGGCAGAGGCAGGATTTGAACCCGGGTCGCTGGTACCGTATAGCGTTACGCTAACCATTATGCTACCATGCAGGTCACCCCTGGAAAGCAGCTGTCCAAGTCTTTAAACGAGGCCTGGTATCAAGCAGTCTGAACATCCACCAGCAAGTTAGTGGTGAGAAATTGCTGTTTGATACTTTTATCAACTCTGAGAAGACTGTAGGGAGGTGGTAGGTGGCCAGGTTTGACATCAAGCAACACACATCAAAGTTGCTGGTGAACGCAGCAGGCCAGGCAGCGTTCACCAGCAACTTTGATGTGCGTTGCTTGAATTTCCAGCATCTGCAGAATTCCTCGTGTTTGAGGTTTGACATCATTGACTTTTACGACTGGAACAAAGCCAACGCCATTTTTCACTTTGAGGGGTAGGTGTCAGACGCTGTGAAAACAGGCAACTGTGCCCCCCCCCCACCCCCACCCCCACCTAGCCCAGTACAAAGATAAGTTTGGAAGGTCATCTCAGGAACAGTGTCGGGGCTAAATAAAAATGAGCTCACCTGCTAAAGAGGTAAAGCACCATGCAATCCCACATTAAGCAATCAAACCTCTGCTCACCCTTTAGTGAATGGTCATATCCACTGTTATAAAATATGGAAAAAGACCCATGCAGTCCATACAACCATGAAGCACCCATTGACACAAACCCCTTCATTTATGACCCATACCTTCCCGTCATCTACTCGCTGGATCTACCACTCATCCAAGTACTGTGGGCAATTACTGAGCCAGCTAAGTCTCTCCAGTGACTCTATTCTCGTGACAACAGAAACCAGTGACAACTCTAAGTAAATGGAGGCAATGACCAAACATCAAGGATTTCCTAATAAGCAATGACTGTTTTAACCTTCACTGGCCCTTTGAAGGACTGATGAAGGGTCCTATTGAAGAGTCTTGGTCCAAAGTGTCAACGGTTTATTCCTCTCCGTAGATGCTGCCTGACATGCTGAGTTCCTCCAGCATCTTGAGTACGTTGCTCAAGGTTTCCGGCATCTTCAGAATCTCTCGTGCCTCATTATAAAGAAGTTGGGATTTAGGCAGTGCCTGAAGCAGTCTATGCTTCCATACAGCCAAGATTAGACAACAAGCGCTGATAATATTTTCACCATTATGTTGCACCACGTCCTTCTCCAACTGGAGAGAATCCAGCCAACCTGCCTGGTCATCCATCTAAACCGGGAGACACATTGACCCAACCGAGGGCTCTGTGCTAATCTTTGCCCTCTGAGTGTGGGTTACCAGTGGCTACAGCCATACGTTGAGAGGATCCAGGTGTGAGGAATTCTTTAGAAAATTTCTGGCACTCACCCATCAGTGGCCATTTTATTAGGTACACCTGTACACCAGCTTGTTATTGGAAATATCTAATCAGCCAATGCATAAAAGCATGCAGATGTGGTCAAGAGGTTCAATTGTTGTTCAGACCAAACATCAGAATGGGGAAGAAATGTGATCTAAGTGACCTTGACAATGGAATGATAGTTGGTGCCAGACAGGTTGGTTTGAGTATTTCAGAAACTGCTGATCTCCTGGGATTTTCACGCACAACAGTCTCTAGAGTTTACAGAGAATGGTGTGAAAAACAAATAAAAATCCAGTGAGAGGCAGTTCTGTGGGCGAAAATGCCTTTTTAATGAGAGAGATCAGAGGAGAATGGCCAGACTGGTTCAAACTGACAGGAAGGTGACAGTAACTCAAATAACCACACGTTACAATGGTGGTGTGCAGAAGAGCATCTCTGAATGCACAACACGTCGAACCTTGAAGTGGATGGGCTACAGCAGCAGGAGACCACAAACATACACTCAGTGGCCACTGTGTTTCTCTACAAAATTACCTTGCAGGACGCAACTCAATTCTTGACACTATAGTTGCCCCTTTGTGTGAGGAAGTGCCTTCACCTGTGAACACCTGTTTGCTAGATTGCTAGACCCATGCAAAAGATTGAATAGGTTATGACTTCATTCCTTTGGATGTAGAAGATTGAGGGGAGATTTGATAGAGGTATACAAAATTATGAGGGGTGTAGATAAGCAGGCTTTTACACTGCGGTTGGGCGGGGGGGGGGGGAAGCTACAGCCAGAAGTCATAGGTGAAAGGTGAAAGATGAAAAGTTTAGGGGAACAATAAGGGAAACTTCTTCACTTGGAGGGTTCATGTGAGAGTGGAACGAGCTGCCAGCACGTGGTGCATGCAAACTCAATTTCAACACTTAAGAGAAGTTTGCATAGGTACATGGATGGTAGGGGTGTGGAGGGCCATGGTCCCAGTGCAGTTCGAAGGAGTAGGCAGTTTAAATAGGTTGGCACAGACTAGATGGGCTGAAGGGCCTGTTTCTGTGCTGTACTTTTCTAGGACTCTGTGACTCTAATGCAAGTTCTACCAGTGGCATAACTCGAAGAACCACTGACCCCTTGACCTGTCTGTGTGGAGTCTGCACGCTCTCCCAGTGACACGTGGCTTTCCTCTGGCTGCTCGGGTTTCCCCTCGCACCCCAGGTTTTGTGGATTGCAGTGTTCTGTGTAGCTCAGCTGAGCACGGTGCGCAAGAAAGTGCAGTGAGACTTGCGGGCTGCCCCCAGCACGCCCTCGGGTGTGTTGGTTGTTAACGCAAACGACACATTTCACTGCACGCTTCGATGAACGTGTGATAAATAGATTTGAGTCTTGAATCTTGAATCTTGACCACTGAGAATTGATGAATGGCAGAATCTGGAGGAGGGGAAGGCATGGATGGGAATGTGGTGAGAATCAAAAGGAGTTAATATACTGCATGAGAAGTGTTAGTAGGCCAATGGTTGGTGTGGATTCGATGGGCTGCATATCACACCACAGACAGCACCTTCTATCACCGTAGACTAGGCTGGACAACTAGAAATCAGAGATACAAAGGGATTCGGAAGTCCTCGCGCACAATTCCCGAAACATTAACTTGCTGGTTGAGTCGGTGGTAAGGAAGGCAAATGCCTTCATTTCAAGAGGACTAGGATACAAAAGCAAGGGTGCATTGCTGAGGCTTTATAAAGTATTGGTCAGACTGCACTCGGAGTATTGTGAGCACTTTTGGGGCTCTATCTAAGAAAAGATGTGCTGGCATTGGAGAGGGTCCAGATGAGGTTCACATGAATGATTCTGGGAATGAAAGGGTTAACATATGAGGAGTGTTTGATGGCTCTGGGCCTGTACTCGCTGGAGTTTAGAAGAATGGGGGGGTGGAGGGTGGATCTCATTGAAACCTATGGAATATTGAAAGGTCTGGATACAGTGGATGTGGAGAGGATGTTTCCCACAGTGGGAGAGTCTGGGACCAGGCGGCACAGCCTCAGAAGAGAAGGACGTCAATTTAGAACAGAGATGAGGAGGAATTTCTTTAGCGGGATGTTGGCGAATGTGTAGAGTTCACTGCCACGGACGGCTCTGGAGGCCAAACCACTGGGTACATTTAAAGCGGTGAGCACTAGGTTCTTGATTAGTCAGGGGTGTTAAAGGTTACAGGGAGAAGGCAGGAGAATGGGGTTGAGAGGGATAATAAATCAGCCATGATGGAATGGCGGAGCATTCTCAATGAGCCCAATGGCCTAACTCTGCTCCTATGTCTTATGGTGTTATGGTCATTCATCCTATTCTTTGGATGGCAGCAGTTTTCTAAGTTGCCAGGCAAACTGCAAGGTTGTACACGGAGAAATAGTTACGACCAGAGATAACAATGACCAACCCTCCCACCCCCTGAAGAGATATTTATCCTGTAGCTGTCCAATCAGATCCTTGTAATATTGGAGCGCTATATTACAATGATGTTGCCGGGGCTTAAGGACCTGAATTACACAGAAAGGTTGAATAGTTTAGGACTCTATGCCCTGGAACGCAGGAGACTGAGGCAAGATCTTACCAAGGTATACAGAATTACAAAGGGTATATAGATTGGTTGAATGCAAGCAGGTTTTTTCCACTGAGGTTGAGTGAGACTAGAACCAGAGGCATTAGGCATAGGGTTAAAGATGAAATATTTAAGGGGACTTTGTGGCAAGTTCTTCACTCAGAGGGCCGTAAGAGCGTGGAATGAGCTGCCGGTGGAAGTGATGGATACAAAGTTGATTTCTTTTAAGAGAAGTTTGGATAGATAGATGGATGGGAGGGGTTTGAATTGATATGCTTCGGGTGCAGGTCGATGGGACGAGACAGAAAACCAGTTCAGCAGGGAGTAGATGGGCCAAAGGCCCTGTTTCTGTCCTGTAGCACTCTATGACTACAACTCTGTAACAGAATCTTTATAAAAACGTCAATTAGCTCAAGTCTCAGCGGGTTGTGACACGTTCTATTGCTTCTCTCCTAGGAAGGTTTACTTTGTCTGAAGGCAAAATTAGGCCAGACTCAGAATGAAATTCAAAATGGCCCACTGATTAAAATTTTCCACACAGGTGTTTCCGGAGCATTCCTCCCGCGACACGCAATTAAGAAAGAAAACAAAATAGAACACCACTGAAATGTGATGCGATGGTGTGTATACTGTGTGATATGGGCGCCACTGTAGCGTGGCGGTTAGCGCGACGCTATTATAGCGCAGGACATTAGAGTTCAGAGTTCAATCCCGGCGTCCTCTGTAAGGAGTCTCTGTACATCCTCCCCATGGAATGTGTGGGTTTCCCCCGCGTGCCCCGGTTTCCTCCCACAGTCCAAAGATGTAGCGGGTAGGGTTAATTGGTCATTGTAAATTGTTCCATGATTAGGTTAGGATTAAATTGGGGAATGTCTGAAGTTGATGGGCTCAAAGGGCCAGAAGGGCCTTTTCCCTGCTGTATCTCTAAATAAATAAAAATATAAAAATAAATAATAAATAAATATAAGATTTATTTCCTTCCTTGAAGAACTTTATTTTGGAATGCAGAAGATTGAAAGGAGATTTGACAGAGGTTAACAAAATTACGAGGGCTAGAGATAGGGTAAATGCAAGCAGGCTTTTTTCACTGAGGTCATAGGTTAAGGGTGAAAGGTGAAAAGTTTAAGAGGAACATGAGGGGAAACTTCTTCACTCAGAGGGTGGTGAGAGTGTGGAACGAGCTGCCAATGCAAGTGGTGGATGCGAGCTTGATTTCAACGTTTAAGAGAAGTTTGGATAGGTACATGGATGGTAGAGGTATGTAGTGTGCAGGCTGATGGGAGTAGGCAGTTTAAATGGTTTGGCTTGGACTAGATGGGCCAAAGGGACTGTTTCTGATCTGTACTTTTCTATGACTCCGCCCCTTGGATAATGGAACTGTGCAAACTGTGAGTCTCACAATACCTACTTAACTAACAATAGTGATAACACTTCAAACAAACTAATACTATCTGAAATTCTCCCAGGAAATGACACAGCAGATATTAGATTCAGAGTAAAACTCACCTGACACCATCCCATCAAATATTCTAATGGTACAATGAAATAATTTATATTTGCATAGATGTGCAGATCCTACAAAACTCAGGAAACTCTACACTAAGACAAAGCAGCCACTTGGATAGGCTCCCCATTCACCGTGCTAAACATTCACTCATCTACAAAACTCACTGTAAGCAACTCATCAAGGCCTCTTCAGGACAACCTCAAAGGACAGAGGGAGAAGGTCAACAAGAACTCAGCAATTTCCATTCGCACACCAGCCTGACCTGGAAATAAATCGCCTCCCTTCAATGGAACGGCACAGTAGCGTATGGTTAGCACAACGCTTTACAGTACAGGCGACCCGGGTTCAATTCCCACTACTGCCTGTAACCACGTGACCACGTGGGTTTCCTCTGGGTGTTCTGGTTTCTTCCCACAGCCCAGTAAAGACGTACCAGTTGGTAGTTTAATTGGACATTGTAAATTGTTCCATGATTAGGCTGGGATTAAATTGGGCAATTGCTGGGCAGCAGGACTCAAAAGGCCGAGAGGGACTATTCCACACTGTTTATAACATCTCAAAGATTATAGACTTCAGGAGAGGGAAACCAGAAGTCCATGAGCCAGTCCCCATTGGAGGAGTGGAGGTGGAGAGGGTTAGCAACTCTAAATTCCCGAGTCTTACTATTTCAGAGAACCTGTCCTGGGTCGAGCACGTAAGTGCAATTATGAAGAAAGCACCGCAGTGCCTCTCCTTCCTTGGAGTCTGAGGGGATTTGGTATGACGTCTAAATCTTTGACACACTTGTTCAGATGTGTAGTGGAGAGTATATTGATTGGCTGCATCACAGCCTGGTATGGAAACACCAATGCCTTTGAATGGCAAATCCGACAAAAGGTAGTGGATTCAGCCCAGTACGTCACGGGTAAAGTCTTCTCAACCACTGAGCACATCTACATGAAACGCTGTTGCAGGAAAGCAGCATCCATCATCAGAGATCTTCACCACCCAGGTCATGCTCTCTTCTCGCTGCTGCCATCAGGTAGAAGGTACAAGAACCTCAGGATTCACACCACCAGGTTCAAGAACAGTTACCACCCCTCAACCATCAGGCTCTTGAGCAAAAGGGGATAACTACACTCTCTTACCCCGTCATTGAAATGTTCCCACAACCAATGATCTCACTCTAAGGATTCTTTATCTCATTATCTCATGTTTTCATCATTTATTGCTATTTAATTAAATTTGCATTTGCACAGTTTGTTGTCTTCTGCACTCTGGTTGATCTCTCATTGATCTGTTATGGTTACTGTTCTATAGATTTGCTGAGTATGCCCACAGAAAAACGAATCTCAGGGTTGTGTATGTATTTTGATAATAAAAATTACTTCGCGCTTTGAAACAACGTAAATAGATTACCCTTTCATCTGACCCTTTATATTGTGTCTGTCTACACCCCTCACTACCTCAGCAAAAGAGCCAGCATTATCAAAGACCCCACCCACACCAGACATTCCCTCTTCTCCACTCTCCCATCAGGTAGCGATACAAAAGTCTGAATGCACGGACCACCAGGCTTAAGGACAGCTTCTATCCCACTGTTAAATAGTTTCCTCGTATGATAAGATGGAATCTTGACCTCACGATCCACCTCGTTATGATCTTGCACCTTATTGTTTACCTGCACTGCACTTTCTCTGTAGCTGTCACGCTTTATTTTGCACTCTGTTCTGCTTCAGCGCACTGTGTAATGAATTGTTCTATATGAACAGCATGCAAGACAAGCTTTTCATTGTAACTCGGTACATGTGACAGTAATTACCAACCAATTACTAAACACTTCCCAATTACCAATTACCTTCCATCTGAGAGCACCATGGGAACACCTTCACCCCATGACCACAGCAGAAGAAGTCATCTTCTCCAGGGCAGTTACGAATACACCAGAGACATCAACACATCTACTCCCATTCCAATGTGTCGGTCCATGACCTCCTCTTGTGCCAAGATAAGGCCACCCTCAGGGTGAAGGAGCAACACCTTATATTCCGTCTGGATAGCCTTCAACCTAATGACATGAATATCGCTTTCTCCTTCTGGTAAACAAATCTCACCCACCTCCCCCCCCGCCCTCTATTCCCCACTCTGACCTTTTATTTCTTCTCACCTGCCTATTAGTTCCCCAGTGTCCCCTACTCCTTTCCCTTCTCCTCTCCTAGCAGATTCCTTCTTCTCCAGCCCCTGACCTTTCCCACTCACCTGGCTTCACCTACCACCTATTATCTTCCAACTAGCCTCCTTTCTCTCCCCCCACCTCTATATTCCAGCATCCGCCCCCCCCAACCCTTCCCTTTCCAGTTCTGAAGGAGGGTCTCGGCCCGAAACGTTGACTGTTTATTCATTTCCATAGATGCAGCCTGTCCAGCTGATCTCCCCCAGCATTTTGTGTGTGTTGCTTTGGATTTCCAGGGTCAGCAGACTTTCTTGTGTTTATGAATAGGAGGGATCTATCCAACACACTATCCGTCTCCGTGTTCAACACATTCAACAATGACTTGATTTAGTTTAGAGATACAACACGGAATAGGCCCTTCCAGCCCTTCGAGCTGTGCTGCCCAGCAATCGCCCGACAACCCCGATTTAACCCTCGCCTAATCACGGGACAATTTACAATGACCAATTAACCCACCCAGTATGTCTTTAGCCTGTGGGAGAAAACCCACTCATTCCACAAGGAGATCGTACAGAGACTCCTTGAACTCCGACCTCTGAGGCCCCAAACTTTAATAGCGTTGCACTAACCACTACGTTACCATGGCGCCCACACTCAAGGGGATATAAAACCAGCCAGCTTGATCCTCATTCCAGGAATCAGTCAAGTGGATCTTTGTTACGCTCTCTTTCAGGTGTGAGATCTTTGCTTCACACTCTTTGTTACACTTCCTTAAACATCCTTCATTAATCACAAAGACCAAAGCTCTACATTGTAATCCAGGTTTGCTCAGGTCAAACCCATATATCAACTCCATCAATATATCTTTACGCCAGCACTCCAACGTTCTTGCAGTAAAAGTTAACGTGCCATTTGTCTTTCTCGGCATCTGCTGTACCTTGAAGTATTAACATGCTGTGATTCTGTACAGCCGCAGTGCTTTAACTAGCAGCGGTATGGCGGCATAGCGGTTAGCGTAACGCTATTACAGGAGTTTGTACATTCCCCCCTTGATTGCGGCCATTTCCTCAGGGTGCCCTGGTTTCCTCCCACTTTGCAAAGACATACGGGTTAGTAGGTTAATTGTCACGAGGGTATAACTGAGCAGCGCGGGCTCGCTGGGCCAGAAGCGCCTGTTGACATGTTGTATCTCTAAATAAATACCAGCATCTCCCACCTCTTGTCATTTTAAACTATTCGCCTTCTCTACTTTTCTAACTGTTGGTGCACCCTCGCTTGCTCATAGTATACGCCTAGGGCCCCCTTTGGTCAGGGTCAACCCTAGACGTTGTGTAGTAGTTGTCTACGTTGTACATGCAAACCAGTACGACATGGAGAGCGAGCTGTTGCCCACGCAGTAGGCTCCCCCTCTTCATGCCGCTGATGAACCCAAAGGAACGACAGAGACCAATGCAGTTAGGCACCTACGCAGGAGTCGCCTGTCAGTGTCCAACTCAACGTCGGGATTTTTCCTCGGGGTTTACTCCCGAAGCCTTCCTCGCGAGGGGATGTAGCCGCAAGGCAGCGGAGGCTTGAGATCAGAGTTTTTCCTTCTCCTAGATGACCTGCCAACCACAGCGGACGAGCCCTATCTGCCCGAGGGCTCCAGGAACCCGCCTTTGACCCATCTCCTGTCAATCGCAATGGTTCTGCTGAGCTTAGTAGCTAAGTTATTCGTGAAGGCCAAGAGCTGGACTTGGCTGTCAGAGACTAGTTGAGATGCACCTCATTAGGAGAATTTAATCGGTAGTGGGAATTTATTCCATTACCACCCCCAGCCATAAAAACCTAGGATTAGGGCTGACAGGAAGGCGACAGTAACTCAAATAACCACGTGTTACAACAGTGGTGTGCAGAAGAGCATCTCTGAACGCACAACACGTCAAACCTTGAAGTGGATGGGCTACAGCAGCAGAAGACCACGAGCCTACAGTCAGTAGCTAATAAAGTGGTGACTGTCTGTTTTTCTACAAGGTTATCTTGCAGTAGGTAACTCAATTCTTGACTCTGGAAAGTAGCTACCTCCTTGTGTGAGGAAGTGCCTTCTCCTATGAACACCCTATCACCAGTAGCACAGCTTGCTAAATTGCTGCCTCCCACGACCTATACGCTAGCTGCCATGATACTAACAACTCACTTTTACTCACTCACCCTGTCTGTACGCACTGTCTCTGTACAACTCACTTTTACTCACTCACCCTGTTTTGTACCCATTGTCTCGTTACCTTTGCTGCCTCCTTGCCTTCTCCCATCTGCTCCTCTTTGTATCATCAGCCCACTCAGACACATCACACTCACCCCCTCAGTGAAGTCATCAATATCGGCTGCAAGGCTGAGACCCATCACCAGTCTTAGCAGCACTCCATTAGATACAGTGTCTGTCCCACACTGTGCCTTCTATCCATTAACCAGTCCTGAATGCATATTACGTAATCCTTAAGCTCATTTTTGTGTAATAACATTTTATGTGATAAATCAGCAAATATTTTTCAAAAATGCAAATAGGTCTAGGCTCCCACCAATGTCCCCTATGAGTTGGAACCTTAAACTACTCAAAATAGCTTTCTAATTCATATACAGTATCTACTGTCAGTACACCAGCTCATTAACACAAATATCTAATCAACCAATCATGTGCCAGCAACTCAATGCATAAAAGCATGCAGATGTGGTCAAGAGGTTCAGTTGTTGTTCAGCCCAAACATCAGAATGGTGAGGCAAAGTGACCTTGACTGTGGAATGATTGCTGGTGCCAGATGGGGTGGATTGAGTATCTCAGAAAGTGCTGGAATTTTCACGTACTGCAATATCTAGAGTTTACAGAGAACGGCATGAAAGCAAAAAAAAAAGCCAGTGAGTGGCAGTTCTGTGGGCGAAACTGCCAGAGAGGTCAAAGGAGAATGACTGGTTCAAGCCGACAGGAAGGCGACAGTAACTCAAATAACCACGTGTTACCACAGTGGTGTGCGGAAGAGCATCTCTGAATGCACAACACATCGAACCTTGAAGTGGATGGGCTACAGCAGCAGAAGACCACAAACATACACTCAGTGGCTACCTTATTAAATATCTAATAAAGTGGCCACTGAATGTACGTTAAGCCGCCACCATGACCTTGTCATTTTCTAAGTCCACAACCACCATGCCTCTAATAGCAGAGTCTAGCATAATTGCTTACCTCAGGCTATCTGACCTATTACTTCGAACTTCCACTGATCCTAAAAGTTCTCATGCAAGTTGATAGGGTTGTTAAGAAGGTGTAGGGTGTGTTGACCTTCATTAGTCGGGGGACTGAGTTCAAGAGCCTCGAGGTAATGTTGCAGCTCTATAAGACTCTGGTCAGACCACACTTGGAGTTCAGTTCTGGTCACCTCATTATAGGGAGGATGTGGAAGCTTTAGAGAGGGTGCAGAGGAGATTTGCCAGGATGCTGCCTGGATTAGAGGGCATGTCCTAACAGGATAGTTTGAGCGAGCTAGGGTTTTTCTCTAAAGGAGTGAAGGAGGATGACAGGTGACTTGGTAGAGGTGTACAAGATGATAAGAGGAGTGGATAAATCGAGAGGATAGACAGAGACTTTTGCTGAGGGAAGAAATGGCTAATACCAAGGGGCATAATTGTAAGGTGAATGGAGGAAATTATAAGGGGGATGTTAGGGAAAAATTCTTTAAACTGAGAGTGGTGGGTATGTGGGACGTCCTGCCAGCCCCAGGGGTGGTGGTAAAGGAAGATACTTTAGAAGCATTTAAAAAACTCTTAGATAGGCACATTGATTATAGAAATTGGAGGCCTATTGGGAGGGAAGGTTTACATAGATCTTAGAGTAGGTTAAAAGGTTGGTACAACATTGTGGGCTGAAAGGCCTGTACCGTAATGTTCTATGTTACTTGTTCTATGTTTTCTTGAAAACTGGATTTATATTTGCTCTTTACAATCTGTGAGGATATTCCAAAAGTTCAAAACCAATGGATCCACTATTTCAGTAAACTTAAGATAGAGTCATAGAGTCATACAGAATGGAAACAGGTCCTTCTGCCCAACCGGTCTCTGGTGACCAAAACCTACCTATTTACATCATTAAAGACCCCTCACACCCTCTCCATGAACTGTTTGTTCTTCTGCCATCAGGCAGACGTTACAGGAGCATTAAAACTAAAACCACAAGGCTACTAAACAGCTTCCTCCCACAGGCAGTCAGACTACTAAATAGCTGCTCTACCTGACTCTGCTTTGGACACTTTTAACTTGCACTGGACACTTATAACTTGATCTTAACTGACATGTGGCTGTTGTGTTTTACTATTTATTGTTATGTTTATTATTTAGTGCTGTATTTATTATGTTATGATTGCACTGCTCCTGGGAAACTCTGTCTCATTCTGCCCTGCAGAGCTGATGTACGGTTAGAATGACAATAAAGTTTTTTTTGAATCTTTGAAGCTTGAATCCATCAATCTATCTATCTACCTACCTACCTATCTATCTATCTTTCTATCTATCTATTTATTTATTTAGAGATACAGTGTGGAATAGGCCCTTCCACCTCCTGGCACCATCCTGACAACCCTACTTTAACCCTAACCTAATCACAGGACAATTTACAATGGCCAGTTAACCTACCCAGCATGTCACTGGACTGTGGGGGGAAACTGAGTACCCAGAAGAAACTCACACATTCTGCAGGGAGGACACACAGACTCCTTACAGAGGAACTCCAACACCTCAATCTGTAATAGTGTCACGCTAACCGCTATGCTGTTAGTCTATTTTGCTTGCGTTGCACCACATTCCTCTAAAATTTTTCCTAACCATGTAATTGTCCATTTATCCAAAATAATCATTCAGAAATGTTCTTAATGTACCTGCCTCAACCAGTTCTTCTGGCAGCTCATTCCATATACGGACTCATCACCGTCTATGTGAAAAAGTTGTCCCTAAAGTTCCTATTAATCCTCTATCCTCACACTGAAAACTATGTCCCCTAGTTCTTGTGCAACATGCACAAAATGCTGGAGGAATTCAGCAAGTCAGGCAGGATCTCTGGAGAGACATGAACATTTTGTGTCTGTTGCTCAAGATTTCCAGCATCTCCCGTCCCTCCAGTTTTTAATTCCCAAACCCTAGGGGAAAAGACCATGAGCTTTCACCCACCTATGCCCCTCATGATTTCATATACCTCTACAAGATCCCCCATTTTCTCCAACGCTCCAAACTGCTCGATACCTCAGTTCCTCGAGTCCAAGCAACATCCTTTTCCATCTCCTGTATGCTCTTTCCAGTCAATCAGTTGATTGGTTGTCATTACAGAAACTCAGTTGTGATTTAGAGAGGGGTCTCATTGCTGACTGGTTGTGTGGCCAACTCTGTGCGTTGTCTGGAATTCTGCCCACATTGGCTTATAAATGGGATCGAGATCTAAGTGTCTGTTTATAGAACTGTTTGGAGAGAACCATGCTTCTAGAAATTCTCTAGTTCCAAGAACATAGAATTTTGGTCATGCATACACCAACAGCAATGCTGAGGAGACTACTCTGCAGACCTAAAGAGCAAACCAAGCTACTGGACGAGACCAATGTAGTCTACAAAATCCAATCCGGGGACTGCAGCAAATGTTACGTTGGACAAACTGGGAGAGAACTATCCACAGGCATCCATGAACATCAACTGGCTGTGAAATGGCACGACCAACTCTCCCTGGTCCCTACCCACGGAGATCGAAAGGGGCACAAATTCAACTGGGCATCAGTGAGACTCAAGCAAACATGCGGTATGCTAGAGAATCCCTAGAAGCATAATGTTCTGCAAACAATTCTGTAAACGGACGTGTAGATCTCGGTCCCATTTATAAGCCAATGCGGGCAAAAATCCAGACAATGCACAGTTCGCCATGTGAGTTTTAATCAGCGACGAGATCCATTCCCTACGTCAAACTCTTTCCAGTGTAATGGAATCTCTCCTGTAGCAGGGTGACCAAAACTGAACGCAATATTCCAAAAGCGGCCTCAGCAATGTCTAATACAACTACAACATAAAATCCCAGCTTTGATACTAATGAAAGCCAGCGTGCCAAAACCCTTCTCAACCGCCTACCTGTGGCACCACTTCTAATGAACCATATACTAAACGTGGGCCGTCTGCCAAGAGATCGTTTTGCTTTTAGTACTATTAATTTCTCCATATTTTATTAATATTAATTTACTTATTTATTGGTTCCCAATCTTTCTCTATTGTTTTATGCCTGGTATCATGAAGATAAATTTGTTTGACGTCTCTGCCTTTTCCATATTTATAATTGGTCCTGTCTCTGCCTGGCTGTTTTGCACAGCTATAGAGAAAAACTAAAACCTATTGCTGTGCCTCTTTTTAGATTATTTTTATATTCTAATTTCTATTATCAATTTTTTGGTAACCCTTTGCTGAATTCTAAAATCCTCCCAGGCTTATTTTAGCAACATTATGAGCAGAGCTGATTTGATGGGCTGAATGGCCTAATTCTGCTCCCATGTCTTATGATCTCACGGTCTTCTTTTAAACCAATGACGTTTTATAAAGTTGAAGCATTATGCCTATGGTATCTTTATTCCACAAGGAAGTTCATGGAAAAATTCTGTTATTGAATATTGTTGTTATTCCTTTCTGCGCTGTTTCTTTAGCATTTTTGTCTGTTTTTTTACGAGGCCGAGTTGCTAGCTCGACACTCAACCCAGCACGGATGGAAAGCATACAAGGAGCTGGCTGGATTCGAACCTGGGACCACTTGCACTGAAGTCCAGTGCTGATGCCTCCACACCACCGGCTGGCACTGTTATTGAATATTACTGGTTACTAATTTGATCGTTCATTCACTGTGTTTTATGTCAGGTGATGTGGGCGATCATGGTCTTGACCATGATTGTTCTTGGCAAATTATTACATAGAAGTGGTTTGCCATCACCTTCTTCTGGGCAGTGTCTTTACAAGACGGGTGATTTCCCCCCCCCAGCCATAATCAATATTCTTCAAAGGCTGTCTACTTGGTGTCACATAACCAGGAACTTGTGATGTGCACCAGATGCTCATACAACCATCCGCCACCTGTTCCCATGGTATCACGTGACCCTGATCGGAGGCTAAGCAAGTGTTACACCTTGCCCAAGGGTGACCTGCAGAGGCTGGGGCAGGGAAGAAGTGCCTTACATCTCTTTTGGTAGAGACACATCCTGACCCCACCACTCTGAAACCAGAGCACCCGGACGAAACCCACCCAGTCAGGGGGAAGAACATATAAACTACTTCCAGACCGCGGCAAGAATCGAACCCTGATCGCTAACAGTAACGTCCTTATACAACAGAGGGTCGAAATAAACTGAAAATCTGTTATCCTATTAGGTAAAATGCACCATTTTTCACTATGGCTTCACCCCAAGCAGCTAGACAATAACATCAACTAAATTTATCCTAAACACAAGAGATTCTGCAGATGCTGGAAATCCAGAGCAACACACACACAATGTTGGAGGAACTCAGCAGGTCAGGCAGCATCTATGGGAATGAATAAACAGTCAATGTTTCAGGCCCAGAACTTTCTTCAGGACTGAGAAGGAAGGGGGAAGGCGCAAGAATGAAAGGTAGGGGGAGAGGAAAGAGGCTAGCTAGAAGGTGATGGGTGAAGCCAGGAGGGTGGGAAATGCAAACAACAGGAATTCTGCAGATGCTGGAAATTCAAGCAACACACATCAAAGTTGCTGGTGAACGCAGCAGGCCAGGCAGCATCTCTAGGAAGAAGTAACATCGAGGGCTGGAGAGGAAGGGGTCTGATAGGAGAGAAGAGTGGGCCATAGGAGAAAGAGAAAAAGGCAGAGGGGCACCAATGGGAGGTGATAGGCAGGAGAAGAGAAGAGGTAGGAGGCAAAAGTAGGGAACAGAAGAAGAGAGGAGGGGAAGGTGAAAAAAATGATCCCACCCACCTGGCTTCACCTGTGGACGCTGCCTGACCTGCTGAGTTGCTCCAGCATTTTGAGTGTGTTATACAACTTATTTGCTCTCTTTCGTAAATCTACTTCCCACTTGGTCTTAAACTAATTGCCGATGTCCCTACGCAGATTTCTACATTCATATTAAAAAATTTAGGTATGAACTTTATTAAGTCACTCTCAAATTCAATTTAAAATGCTGTCATACTATTATCTGTCTTTCTCAGAATTGTTAATTAACTAACGCACTGCATAACAATAAATTTTAAATGGGTTGCCCCTAGTTAGTTCCTTGATTTAGAAGACAATTAAATCTCTGACTGGATCAGGACACTGAATAGCAATGGTTATGTACAGACCATCCCTGGGTTATGAATTCCTAACTTATGGACCTTTCTCCATATGAGCCCATAAGACCATAAGAGATAGGAGCAGAATTAGGCCATTTGGCCCATCGAGTCTGCTCCACTGTTTCATCATGGCTGATCCATTTTCCCTCTCAGCCCCTATCTCCTGCCTTCTCCCTGTAACCCTTCATACCTTGACTAATCAATCAACCTCTGCCTTAAATATACCCAATGACTTAGCCTCCACAGCCACTTTCCACAAATTCACCACTCTCTGGCTAAAGAAATTCCTCCTCATCTCTGTTCTAAAAGGATGCCCCTCTACTTTCAGGCTGTATCCTCTGGTCTTAGACTCACCTACCATAGCAAACATCCTCTCCACATTCACTCTCTCGAGGCCTTTCGACATTTGATAGGTTTCAATGTAGTCACCCCTCATTCTTCTGAATTCCAGTGAGTAGAGGCCCAGAGCCATCAAGTCCTCCTCAGATGACAAATTATTCGATCCCAGAATCATTTTCATGAACCTCCTTTGAACCCCCTCCAACGTCAGCACATCCTTCCTTAGATAAGGGGCCCAAAACTGCTCACAATACCCCAAGTGAAGCCTCACCAGTGCTTTATAAAGTATCAACATTACATCCTTGTTTTTATATTCTGGTCCTCTCGAAATGAATCCTAACATCACATTTGCATTCCACACCACAGACTCAACCTGCAAATTAACCTTTAGGGAACCCTGCACAAGGACTCCCAAGTCCCTTTGGCCATCAGATTTTGGAATCTTCTCTCCATTATTATTCTCTCCAATAATATGAACCAAATTATAACTTAAGTCCGACATAATTTTAGATATTATTTCCTAATGGCAGTATTAGTCTCCTCTCTCTCTCTCTCCAATTTTAGTAATTGTTTCTTTTTTTATCAGTCTTATTTGATTTTGATAGCATTTCTTTATTTATTTTACTTAGAGATACAGAGTGGAACAGGCTCTTCCGGCCCAGTGACCTGCACCACCCACCGACTTAACCCCAGCCTAATCACAGGACAATTTACAAAGACCAATTAACCTACCAACTGGTGCATCTTTGGACTCTGGGAGGAAATCGGAGCACCCGGAGGAAACCCCGTGCACACGGGAAGGAACGTACAAACTTGCTTACAGAGGAGGTGGGAACTGAGCTCCGAATTCCGACGCCCCGAGCTGTAGCAGCGGTGAGCTACGCTACTGTGGCACCCCAGTGCTATGGAGGTGTGGTTACCATATTGAATGATTTTGTGTCCTTTCCAACGAAGGAATAAAATCTATTGATGGACGCCATTAAAAACGGAACCCGTTCATCATTTGAGGGCGGCGTACAACTGGACAATGACCTGGAAGTCTAGACTAATGATTGACAGATGAGAGTTCCAATCTAGCCATGGGAGCTGAGATATTTAAACTCAGCTAATTAAGTAAATAGGGTTGCAGGGTGCAGATGCCTCTCTACCAAGGGAGGTGTAAGGTTCTCCTTCCCTCTGTTAGCCTGCAGATCCCCTGCTTAGCCTCCCGCACCCTCCCCCCCCCCACCGAAGATCAGGGTCACGTGAAACCATGGGAGCAGGTGGTGGATGGTCGTATGAGCAGCTGGTGCATATCACAAGTCCTGGTTACACTACCACTGACGCCAGGCAGACCATCTCTGAAAAGTATTGATAATGGCTGGGGTCACCCATCTTGTAAAGACACTGCCCAGAAGAAGGCAGTGAATGGCAAGCCACTTCTATCGAAAAGTTTGTCAAGAACATTCATGGTCAAGGAAAGACGATGATCGCCTACGTCATTCATCACAGCACATAATGAATGAACAAATTAAATAATCTAGCACTTATAAGAAAGTGAGTAACTGTAACTATGAACCTACTGGATTACTGTGCAATCTACCTGGTTCCTAACATCTTTCAGGGAAGAGATCTGCTGCCTATCCAGACCGACCAATATGCTTGATTTGTAACTGGTTAATGAAAGGGTTTAGCAAGACACTGAACTCAGAGGGCTTCTAGAGAGAGACGTTTTATGCCTGACTTCACAAACACAGTCCTATCCCATGGACAATCACTGAACAAGTTCTGTGAACTTACCTTCTACAGTGTTAATGCACAACTGATTCACCACATGTGAAGGCCAGGGGCTGGACTTGGTTGTCAGAGGCTATTTGAGACGCATGCCATTGGGAGCATTTTGATAGATAGTGGGAGCTTCTCCCCAGTTCCACCCCCTGGCTATGACAACCTTACATTTGTATGTTCTCCCCGTGGCTACATGTGTTTCCTCTAGGGTCTTCAGTTTCTCCTACATTCCAAAAGCGTACAGGTAGTACATTGTGGGCATGCTATGTCAGTGCTAGAAGCTTGGGCGATACTTGTGGGCTGCCCCCAGCCCATTCTTGGACCGTGTTGGTTGTTAACACAAACATCACATTTCACTCTGAGTCTTGATGTTTCAGCTTACATGTGACAAACACAGCTAATCTTACTTCTTACTTCCAATACTCTGTTTGATCCATAAGGCTAATTGCGTAATGCAGAGGATTCTGATTAATTGGGACCAGTATGTATTGGCTCGATTAAGCAGCTGCCCCAATGAGCCGAATGTCAATGGAAATAGTTTTTAAAAGTATGAAAAAGACAAACTCCACCGTAAACTGGGGTATCGCTTCATTGAGCACCTCCACTCCAGCCACCTCAAGCGGACGGCCAAACATTTTAATTCCCATTCCCATTCCCATTCCCAGATGTCAGTTCACGGCCTCCTCTTGTGAGGCCACCCTTCAGGGAGCGACACCTTATATTCCGTCTGGGTAGCTCCAACCTGATGGCATGAGTATTGATTTCTCCTCCCGGTAAACAAATTTCCACCCCCCCCTCTATTCCCGACTCTGACCTTTTACCTCTTGTTACCTGCCTATTGCTTCCCGCTGGGTCCCCTCCTCCTTCCCTTTCTCCCATGGTCCACTCTCCTCTCCTGTCAGATTCCTTCTTCTCCAGCCCTTGACCATTCCCACCCACCTAGCTTCACCTATTGCCTTCTAGTCAGCCTCTTTCCCCTCTCCCCACCTTTTTATTCTGGCAATTCCTCCCCTCATTCTCAGTCCTGAAGAAGGGTCTCAGCCCAAAACATCGACTGTTTACTCATTTCCATAGATGCTGCCTGACCTGCTGAGTTCCTCCAACGTTTTGTGTGTGTTGCTTTGGATTTCTAGCATCTACAGGCTACTGGTTAACTGAGTAAAAAAGTATGCATTTAAATTAGAACAGATCAGAACACAACCAATGCCACTGGTAATAGTCTGTCTTCTCCGACAATGACAGGAAACCTGTGCGGGAGAGTTTTAAAAGTGGATAAGAGAGTTCTACTCTCTCGACCTCAGAAGTCTGGGTCCAGTTTGACGTCACAACTGAGGTCTTCCTTGGTTGCAGTGGATGACCATGATGTCTTCTGTACCTGGTCGTGCCCTTCGCTCTCCACGGAGCGTTGCACAGCTGCCTTCCTGGCCGTTGGACCTCGTCGTGTCTCTCATCCACCCAGTCTAATGGGGATGACTTCACATGCTAGGACAGGTACGTCTCTATCTCACCGGGTATCAGGCCCTCTGGCTCTCCTCACCTGGTTAGCCCCCCTGTTGAAGTGGTGTACCATAACCATCTGTTGCAAAGATCACTGCTTTTTCAACATAAACACATGCTATTTAAAACCTGTTCGCTCTCAGCACAAGTGCACGCGACTGACTCTACTTAGCAAGTTTCCTGTCCCAAGTAAGCGGCACAGTGCCCCGTCCAAAGGGACTCCCAGTAACGCCCTCGATTCGTTTTTGCTCTTTAAGGGTTGACCCAAATAAGCAGCTGCCCTGATTAACCGATGGCCCAATTAACCAGAATCCACTGTATTTAGACGCTGTCCACCTACTCCATCAGATCACTTGCGGAAACAGCTAATACCTTCCGGCCATCAAAGGATCTGCTCATTTGGGTATGGACTGCCAGTCATTTAGAGTCACTCTGCCTCAAAATTGTCTCTTCTCCACAGAGAATTGTCATGCAAAAGGTGACCAGGTGAGCACCTGGTCTCCAGAATAACCTTTCACAAGCACCTGTCACACCGGCCGTTTCCGGAACAGTTACTACCCGACCAGCATCAGACTCCTGAACCAGTGGGGACAGCTTCAGACTTCGCTCACCTCAGGTGCACTTATTCCACAACCCGTGGACTCTACAATTCAGCATCATTTTTTTACTTTTTAAAAGTTATTTGAATGATTTGTCTTCACTTGCACTTTAGTTGTTCATCAGTTTCTTTTAGGTTTTTCTTAACTTCTATTGAGTTTCTTTATTTTCCTGTAAATGCCTGCAAGAAAATTAATTTCAAGGTGCCATATACGTACAGTACTGTAAAAAAAGTCTTAGGCACATATATATAGCTAGGGTGCATAAGACTTTTACACGGTACTATATTGGTCAAGGTGGGGGGAGAGCAAGTTTGTAAACGTCATGGGAGCAAATGATGTTCGGAATGGCAAAGGTGGAGTGCCACAGGAGGGGTGTGGGACAGGTAGCAGAGAAGCACAGCCAGGGGCAGGTGGCGTGGGGAGGTGCACCCAGCCCTGAGACACCAGGCAAGGTAATTTGATTCCGAACAATTGGTTTATTGATCATTACAGAATGTCTCTCTGGTGCTTCCTGCTCCGTCCCCTCTCCCTTCCCCTTTTCCCAACCATGATTCCCCTCTCCCTGCCCCCTTCCCGCTCCCAGTCCACGATAGAGACCCATATCAGAATCAGGTTTATCATCACTCATCTATGTCATGAAATTTGTTTTTTTTTGTGGCAGCAGTACAGTGTAATACATAAAATTATTACAGTACTGTGCAAAAGTCTTAGACACCCTAGCTAGATATACGTCCCTAAGACTTTGCACGTTACTGTATTTAGATGGTAAAGTTACTTCGTACTTTGAACGATGAAAGAGGCCATTTGACCATCTAGCATCCAATTACCTTAATCCTCTCCCTGTCCCATTTGATTCTCCCCATATTCCCAACAATTCCTCCAACTTCAAAAAACAAGAGAAAATCTGCGGATGCTGGAAATCCAAGCAACACAGACAAAATGCTGGAGGAACTCAGCAGGCCAGGCAGTATCTATGGGAAAGAGTCAACGGTCAAGGTTTCAGGCTGAGACCCTTTCCAGTCCTGATGAAGGGTCTCAGCCCAAAACCTCGACTGTCCTCTTTTTCATAGATGCTGCCAGGCCTCCTGAGTTCCTCCAACTTTTCAACTTTCATGTCTTTGATATGGGGGAGGAAACTGAAGCACTCGGGAGAAACTCGCGCCTTGACAAGGAGAACGTGCAGACTCCACACAGAGAGCAATAGTCGCTGGATCCATGAGGCTGAAGCTTTAGTAGCTGTTGTGCGGTGCCACTCAAGCATGCGACAACAGATTGAAGGAAGGCAGTGGATTCTGCTCTTGCCATGTCCAAATAGGTGACACCCCAACAGAAGTAATCTGATGGGCATCCACAGGAACCCTAGGACATAGTGGCATTGAAGGAAGTGGGTTTGAACTGCATCCTTCGTACTTCTACAATATAGCCCACTGCTTCCAAATTTCTGCCCCAATCACCTCAACAAGAACATGAGATAATGAGATAAAGAGTCCTTAAAGTAAGATCATTGGATGTGGGAACATCTCAGTGTATGGGCAAGTGAGTGTAGTTATCCCCTTTTTTTCGAGAGCCTGATGGTTGAGGGGTGGTAACTGTTCTTGATCATGGTGGTGCGAGTCCTGAGGCTCCTGTACCTTCTACCTGATGGCAGCAGCGAGAAGAGAGCATGGCCTGGGTGGTGAGGGTCCCTGATGATGGATGCTGCTTTACTACAACAGCGTTTCATACAGATGTGCTCCATGGTTCGGAGGGATTTATTTGTCTATTGAGATACAGCCCGGAAAAGACCCTTTGGTCCTTCGAACCGCACCACCCAGCAACCTGTCGATTTAATCCTAGCCCAATCACGCGACAATTTACCAATTAACCTACCAACCGGTATGTCTTATGGTCATACTTTATTATCCCGAGTATGACTATAAGACATACCAGTTGGTAGGTTAATTGATAAATTGTCGCGTGATTGGGCTAGGATTAAATCGGCAGATTGCTGGGTGGTGTCTTTGGACTGTGGGAGGAAATGGGAGCCTACAGCCTCAGGGTGTATCTGAGTGGTAGAGTCTGCTGTAGTTAATAGGAATTTTATTTTATTTCTTTTAGTTACAGCAAGAAATAGGCCCTTCCAGCCCGTCAACCTGCACCGCCCAGCAAACCCCAACAACAGTGATTTAACCCTAACCCTGTCACGGGACAATTTACAAATGACCAATTCTCTCACCCAATACGCCTCAGGATTGTGGGAGGCGACCGGAGCACATGGACGAACCCACACGTTCCATGGGGTGTGCGTACAGATGACATCTGAATTGAACGCCGAACTCCGACACCTCGAGCTATAATAGTACTGCGCTAACCGCAGCACCCACGGAATGCTGGGAGAATAACTGAGGTGGCACAGTAGCGCAGTGGTTAGCACGACGCTCCACAGTACCGCTGATCCAGGTTCAATTCCCGCTGCTGCCTATAAGGAGTCTATACGTTCTCACCGTGACCGCGTGGGTTTCCTCCGGGTGCTCTGGTTTCCTCCCACAACCCAAAGGCGTACTGGTTGGTGGGTTATTGGTCATTGTAAATAGTCCTGTGATTAGGCTAGGATTAAATCAGGGATTGCTGGGAGGTGTGGCTCAAAGGCTCAGAAGGGCTTATTCCTGGCTGTATTAGTTAATTAAATAGGACCTAAACAGGTCTCTCATGGTCAGTGTGAAACCAGTGGACTGAGGGGCCTCGAACTTTGCTGGCTGCTCCATGATTTAAGAGTTCTGATTGAACACGTTGCCCGTGAGGTTGTTAGTCGGTGAGGAGTCTGCACGCCCTCCCTGTGCCCACATCAGCTACCTCCACGGGCAGGTTGGTGGGTTAACTAGGCACTGTAGTTGTCCCTGGGATGCAGGTGAGTGGTAGAATAAGGTGGGGAGGGAATTGCTGAGACCTCGCAGAGGTCGGCAAGATCATACGGCACAGTAACTGGGTGCGCTGGCTTCCTCCCACAGTCCAAAGACGTGCCGGGCATTGTAAATTGTCCCGTGATCACATTAGGGTTAAACCGAGGTTGTCAGGGGTTGCTGGATGGCGCGGCTGGAAAGGACAGGCTGTTCCACGCGGTAACTCAATAAATAAATAAATTCATTTGGAGGTCAGGATTGAACTGGATCAGCTTATGACCCTCGTACTCCGTGAGGCTATCATGTGAACGGATCTAGGACCGTTGCGCGGGCTAACTGCTACACCTGGACTACACACTGCAAGCAGAGCGGTGCAGCGCGGAGAGCCAATACAGCTTATCCCACGCTGTTTCTCTCAGTAAGGACTGACACAGGGTGGGGAAAAGGTCTAAGACATGATGGCATAAGTTGTCCAATGCATAACGACAAGAGTGGTCTGGACGGGAAACAGCTTCTTCCCTCAGGCCATTAGGCTTCTGATCTTTCTGCCGCATCGCATTAAAGTATCACTGGTTAATCTGTTCTGTACCTTACAATATTTATGCACTTTAATTTAGGCAACACGCTCAAAATGCCGGAGGAACTCAGCAGGCCAGGCAACATCTATGGAAAAGAGTAAACAGTCGACATTTTGGGCCGAGACCCTTCATCAGGACTCTCATCGCCCTTCATCAGGGTCTCGACCCGAAACGGCGACTGTTCACTCTTTTCCACAGATGCTGCCTGGCCTGCTGAGTTCCTCCAGCATTTTGTGTGTGTGTTGCTTTGGATTTCCAGCATCTGCAGATTTCCTCTTGTTTGTGATATACACTTTAGTTTACTTATGTGTAATCCATCCGTAGATTTCATCCTTACTTTCATAAGTTATTATGTGTTATGTGTGTTCTGTGTACACCCTGCTTTACACACTGGTTCGGAGAAACATTGTCTCATTTGACAGATACGTGTATATAGTTAAATGACAATAAACTTGACTTGACTTGATGTCCACAATGTTCATCAGAGCTACAGAAAAAACAACATGTTGTCCTCTCTTGCCTATGAAAATACTCCTCTGTCTTTGCCCTGAACCCAACTGAACTGAACTGAACTATACTGAAATGTGCCTTTTGTGCTTTATATTCTGTTTTAAATCATTTTCTGCTGTCATTTGCATAATTTTTTTGCGTATGATTGGGAAGAGGGGTTTGAAGTTTTTCTTTGGGCAGGTTAGTTCCATGGTTTTCCTTGTTTCCATAAGACCATAAGACCATAAGGCAAAGGAGCAGAAGTCAGCCATTCGGCCCATCGAGTCTACTCTGCCATTTTATCATGAGCTGATCCATTCTCCCATTTAGTCCCACTCCCCTGCCTTCTCACCATAATCTTTGATGCCCTGGCTACTCAGATACCTATCAATCTCTGCCTTAAATACACCCAATGACTTGGCCTCCACTGCTGCCCGTGGCAACAAATTCCATAGATTCACCACCCTCTGACTAAAAAAATGTCTTCACATTTCCGTTCTGAATGGGCGCCCTTCAATCCTTAAGTCATGCCCTCTCGTACTAGACTCCCCCATCATGGGAAACGGCTTTACCACATCCACTCTGTCCATGCCTTTCAACATTCAAGATGTTTCCATGAGGTCTCCGCTCATTCTTCTAAACTCCAAGGAATACAGTCCAAGAGCGGACAAACGTTCCTCATATGTTAACCCTCTCATTCCCGGAATCATTCTAGTGAATCTTCTCTGTACCCTCTCCAACATCAGTACATCCTTTCTTAAATAAGGAGACCAAAACTGCCCACAGTACTCCAAGTGAGGTCTCACCAGCGCCTTATAGAGCCTCAACATCACATCCCTGCTCCTATACTCTATTCCTCTAGAAACGAATGCCAACATTGCATTCGCCTTCTTCACTACTGACTCAACCTGGAGGTTAACTTTAAGGGTATCTGTACGAGGACTCCCAAGTCCCGTTGCATCTCAGAACTTTGAATAATAGTCTGCCCGTTTATTTTTTCTGCCAAAGTGCATAACCATACACTTTCCAACATTATACTTCATTTGCCACTTCTCTGCCCATTCTTCCAATCTATCCAGGTCTCTCTGCAGACTCTCCGTTTCCTCAGCACGACCGGCCCCTCCACCTATCTTCGTATCGTCAGCAAATTTAGCCACAAAGCCATCTATTCCATAATCTAAATCGTTGATGTACAATGTAAAAAGAAGCGGCCCCAACACGGACCCCTATGGAACACCACTGGTAACCGGCAGCCCATCAAAATAGGATCCCTTTATTCCCACTCTCTGTTTCCTGCCAATCAGCCAACGCTCTATCCACATATGTAACTTTCCCGTAATTCCCTGGGCTCTTATCTTGTTAAGCAGCCTCATGTGTGGCACCTTGTCAAAGGCCTTCTGAAAATCCAAATATACAACATCCACTGCATCTCCCTTGTCTAGCCTACTGGTAATTTCCTCAAAAAATTGTAATAGGTTTGTCAGGCAGGATTTTCCTTTAAGGAATCCATGCTGAGTTCTGCCTATCTTGTCACATGCCTCCAGGTACTCTGTAACCTCATCCTTGACAATCAACTCCAACAACTTCCCAACCACCGATGTCAAGCTAACAGGTCTATAATTTCCCTTTTGCTTCCTTGCCCCCTTCTTAAATAGCGGAGTGACATTTGCAATCTTCCAGTCCTCCAGAACCATGCCAGAATCTATCAACTTTTGAAAGATCATCGCTAATGCCTCCGCAATCTCCACAGCTACTTCCTTCAGAATATGAGGTTGCATTCCATCTGGTCCGGGAGATTTATCTACCTTTAGACTATTCAGCTTTCTGAGTACTTTCTCTGTCGTAATTGTGACTGCGCACACTTCTCTTTCCTGCCACCCTTGAGTGTCCGGTATACTGCTGATGTCTTCCTCAGTGAAGACTGATGCAAAATACTCGTTCAGTTCCTCTGCCATCTCCTTATCTCCCATTACAATTTCTCCAGCATCATTTTCTATTGGTCCTATATCTACTCTCACCTGTCTTTTACTCTTTATATACTTGAAAAAGCTTTTAGTATCCTCTTTGATATTATTTGTTAGCTTCCTTTCATAGTTAATCTTTTCCCTCTTAATGACCTTCTTGGTTTCCTTTTGTAAGGTTTTAAAAACTTCCCAATCCTCTGTCTTCCCACTAATTCTTGCTTCCTTGTATGCCCTCTCCTTTGCTTTAACTTTGTCTTTGACTTCTCTTGTCAACCACGGTTGCATCCTTTTTCCACTCGAAAATTTCTTCTTTTTTGGAATATACCTGTGTTGCACCTTCCTCATTTCTCACATAAACTCCAGCCACTGCTGCTCTGCTGTCTTTCCTGCCAGTGTCCCTTTCCAGTCAACTTTGGCCAGTTCCTCTCTCATGCCACTGTAATTTCCTTTACTCCCCTGAAATACCGACACATCAGATTTCGGCTTCTCTTTTTCAAATTTCACAGTGAACTCAATCATGTTATGATCACTGCCTCCTAAGGGTTCCTTCACCTCAATCTCTCTAATCATCTCCGGTTCATTACACAATACCCAGTCCAGTACAGCCGATCCCCTAGTGGGCTCAACAACAAGCTGTTCTAAAAAGCCATCTCGCAGACATTCTACAAATTCTCTCTCTTGAGATCCAGTGCCGACCTGATTTTCCCAATCCACTCGCATATTAAAATCCCCCACAATTATCATAACACTGCCCTTCTGACAAGTTTTAATTTGTAGTCCACATCCCTGCAGCTGTTTGGAGGCCTATAAATAACTGCCATCAGGGTCCTTTTACTCCTGCTATTTCTTAGCTCAACCCATAAAGATTCTGCACCTTCCGATCCTATATCACCTCTCTCTAATGATTTAATATCATTTTTTACCAATAAAGCCACGCCTCCCCCTCTGCCTACCTTCCTATCCTTCCAATACACTGTGTATCCTTGGACGTTCAGCTCCCAGAGACATGCATCCTTTAGCCAGGTTTCATGGCTGTCTGTGAGGAAGACAAATCTCAGGGTGCGGAAAACAGTCTAAAACTAGATGGCATAGGTTGTGCGTTTAGAATTTCAATATTATTTGAGTAATCTTGTATAAATATTGTTTCAGCATTCTTCTTCATTTAAATAATCAATTATGGGTTATATGTAAAAATATCTAAAGTGCATACATCATCACTCTACCACGTGATACGTGCACACCTCGCTAAAAGTAAGGACGAAGTTACACCTGCATTCCCGTACTCCTGAATTCATTTGAATTAGCTTTATTGTTTTGAACTTACAAAACATAACACCATATTTTTAAGTTCAGAGAAGAAAGATTCAAAGGGGGCCAAAGGATCGAGTTTGCTGGCACAGAGGTTGTTATTGGGGTGTAGAATTGTTATTTTTCTTATCGTTTAACTTTCTTATAATTGTTTGTATTTTAATATATTCAGCCTAAATATATGTGATTGCTCAGTGAGTTTTCTATTTACAGTTGCCTTTGTATTTTTCTGGAAACTTCTTGGTTTTAGTGACAGGAGTCATATTATGAGAATCAGGCCATTTTATTGGTTGACTCTTATCAATGGAATTTTCTGTTATCAGTAGTCCGGCCTGAGAAGACCACAACTATTTTTTAGTCTTTCTCCTTCCACTTTTTATCTCACCACGATCCTTCTCCTCCATCTTTGTTCTTTGCAACACTTAAAAAAACGATCATCAGCAAGTTTTATGCCTCATTCTTGACTTCCAAAGTCAAAAGCATCAGGAAACAATGGTACGTCTGTGTCATAAGCTGCCTGAGGCAGTGGTAGAGGTAGGTTCAATTACACTTAAAAGCCATTTGGATACATTCACAGATAGAAAAGGTTTAGAGGGATATTGGCCGAATGCAGGCAAATGGGACTAGCCTTGGTCAACATGAACAAGTTGGGCTGAAGGGCCTATTTCCATATTGTATAGGTCTACGACTCTGTGAGTGGAGAATGGGAAATGGATTTAACACAGGATTAGTGTAAATGGGGGTTATTAGTCAGTACGGACTCAACAAACCGAATACCCTAGTCCCGTGCTGTATTGGCCCATAAAGTTCCAACAGGGCTAGAGCGTAGACGGAGTCGAAGATGTCTACAAACCACAGAGAAGACTTACCTGCCCGGTTTATTTCGATGATCTCCTCTTGGGCTAGAGGGCAGGAGTCACCTTGGGCACTCCTCTGTGGGGACTTGATGTCAGGCTTACAATAGTTGGGAGAGCCCGGCTGGGGTGCCCGGGGAATGTGCTTGTTCTTCTTTTTTGGTAACTTTTGCTTGGCCATAGCCAAGGAATAGTACATGCCAAAGTTATTGACTATGACGGGGACCGGCATAGCAATGGTCAGCACCCCGGCCAAGGCGCAGAGAGCTCCCACCAACATCCCGGACCAGGTTTCCGGATACATGTCCCCGTAACCCAGGGTTGTCATGGTTACCACAGCCCACCAGAAGCCGATGGGAATGTTCTTGAAGCTGGTGTGCTTGCTGCCCGTGATGTCTTCGGGGTCGGCCCCTATCCTCTCGGCGTAGTAGATCATGGTGGCGAAGATCAGGACCCCGAGGGCCAGGAAGATGATCAGCAGGAGGAACTCGTTTGTGCTGGCCCTCAGCGTGTGGCCCAGGACACGCAGCCCGATGAAGTGGCGGGTGAGCTTGAAGATACGCAGGATCCGGACAAAGCGCACCACGCGCAGGAAACCCAAGACGTCCTTGGCAGCCTTGGAAGAGAGTCCACTCAGGCCGACCTCCAGGTAAAAGGGGAGGATGGCCACAAAGTCAATGATGTTCAGCGTGTTCTTGATGAACTCCTTCTTGTCGGGGCAGAACAGGATGCGCATCAGGAACTCAAAGGTGAACCAGACGACGCACATGCCCTCCACGTAGGTGAGGAATGCCTCCGTCTCAATCTCCACGTCCTCCACCACGCTGGTGACGTTGCCCCTGACGATCGTCTCCGTCCTGTTCACTTGGTGGTTGAAAGCTTCATGGGTCTCAAGGCAAAAGGTGGTGATGGATATCAAGATGAAGAAGAGAGATGCAAACGCCACGTACTGCAGGGAAGAAATAAAAGAGGGAGAGGCAAGTTAAGAAAATCAGAACAAACACCACTAAGCACTGGCTAAGGCTCATCTTTCATACTGATATCTGGATCTAGGTCGTAGACATTGCATCCCTGGCCCCACGATGATCTCTCTCAGGTACATGGGGAGAAATATGTCCTCAGCCATATCTGCTCAGTGCACAATATAGCAACAACCATTCCAATCAAATTTACAAAGTAGTGGACAATATCTAAGCTACTCTATTGTGTGATCATACAGCAGAACGTAGAACAGTACAGTACAGGCCCTTCAGCACACAATGTTCTGCCAACCTTTTAACCTACTCTGACAAATCTGTCTTCCCTCCTACATAGACCCCCATTTTTCTGTCATCCATCTGCCTATGAACAATTTCTTGCCCCCCTTCCTCTATTCCCTGCTCTGACCTTTCACCTCTTCTCGCCTGCCAATTACTAGGTATATCTGTATATATATATATATATATATATAAAAGATGTGTGTATGTGTGTATATATATATATATATAATATATCTTATTGCAATTTATATGTGTTTTATGCATTGTGCTGTACCGGTGATGCAGAACAACGGTACGTTGGTGATATTGTTACTGAGATATATTCTGGAATGCGCTGAGACACATCATCTGTGATGTAACCTGGGCCATCGGGCGTTTTATCATCAGGCACCCTCACCCAGACGACCCAGCCAGGGTTATCAGGCCCCGGCTTGTGCCCCAGTGGCATTGGTCCACGGGTCACACCTCTTGACCCAGAGCCATCTGGAGGCTCGCCCACGTGCCACTGCGGCTCTTCCCTTTGCAGTGCCCCTGTAATGCCAAGAAGAGAGCAGGTTCTGCAGAGCGGGCAGCCAGCAAAGCCTCTACACCCCACCTCACATCCTGCACTCCACCTAGTGCTGGCACTGCTCCACCAGCTCCTGGTGTTTGGCTTTCTTACGGTCAAACGCCTTCTCAGCCTGGTCTTCCCAAGGCACTGTCAGTTCTACCACGACCACCTGCTTCGAGGTTTCTGACAGAGTGACCATGTCAAGCTCAGGGACGACGATGCGATGAAGACAGGGAACTTTAACTGCTTGCCCAGATCGACTTTCAGTTGCCAGTCAGACCCTGTGGCGGACAAGCCTGCTGGTGATCTGGGCAGAGGCTGTGGTTGGTCTCCAGCTTTGACGAAGGCGGTGGGCTTTCAGGGTTAGCGGAGGTACTTACCGTTGTAAATGGAACCTGATTCTGATTTTGATTTGGAAGTGTCACCACACATTCCAGCAACAAATAAACCAAGTTCCTAGGACTTCACACACATGGATTACCTCAGCTGGTCCCTCAAAATCGCCTCCCTGAGCAAGAAGGCACAACAGCACCTCCACTTCCTGAGGAGACTGAGGCATGCGAGGCTCCCCTCCCCCCAACCTTAACTGCATTGAGAGCATCCGAACAAGTTGCATCTCCATCTGCCATGGGAGCAGCCAAGCACTGGACCGGAAATCCCTACAAAGGACTGCGAGAATGGCTGAGAGGATCACAGGGGTCTCCCTAACGTACATCAGGAGCGCTGTGAGCACAGGGCCCTTAGTATTGTCAAGGATCCCAGCCATCCATCCAGCATCCTCTTTGACTTTCTACCATCAGGCAGGAGACTCCGATGCACAAAGACAAGAACGGTCAGGATGGGAAACACACATCAAAGTTGCTGGTGAACGCAGCAGGCCAGGCAGCACCTGTAGGAAGAGGTACAGTCGACGTTTCGGGCCGAGACCCTTCGTCAGGACTAACTGAAAGAAGAGACAGTAAGAGATTTGAAGGTGGGAGGGGGAGGGGGAGATCCAAAATGATAGGAGAAGACAGGAGGGGGAGGAATGGAGCCAAGAGCTGGACAGGTGATTGGCAAAAGGGATATGAGAGGATCATGGGACAGGAGGCCCAAGGAGAAGGAAAAGGGGGAGGGGGAAAAACCCAGAGGATGGGCAAGTGGTATAGTGAGAGGGACAGAGGGAGAAAAAGGAGAGAGAGAGAAAGAATGTGTGTATATAAATAAATAACAGATGAGGTACGAGGGGGAGGTGGGGCATTAGTGGAAGTTAGAGAAGTCAATGTTCATGCCATCAGGTTGGAGGCTACCCAGACGGAATATAAGGTGTTGTTCCTCCAACCTGAGTGTGGCTTCATCTTTACAGTAGAGGAGGCCATGGATAGTCATGTCAGAATGGGAATGGGATGTGGAATTAAAATGTGTGGCCACTGGGAGATCCTGCTTTCTCTGGCGGACAGAGCGTAGGTGTTCAGCAAAACGATCTCCCAGTCTGTGTCGGGTGACCCTATCTCTTGCTCTCACAGCTGTCTGGACTATTCCTCTTCTCACCCTGTCTCTTGCAAAAATGCCATCCCCTTCTCGCAATTCCTCCGTCTCCGCCGCATTTGCTCTCAGGATGAGGCTTTTCATTCCAGGACGAGGGAGATGTCCTCTTTTTTTAAAGAAAGGGGCTCCCTGCCGCATCGCATTCAAAGTCACACTCAGGTTGGAGGAACAACACCTTATGTTCCGTCTGGATAGCCTCCAACCTGATGGCATGAACATTGACTTCTCTAACTTCTGCTGATGTCCCACCTCCTTCTCGTACCCCATCCGTTATTTATTTATATACACACATTCTTTCTCTCACTCTCCTTTTTGTCCCTCTGACTATACCCCTCGCCCATCCTCCGGGTTTTCCCCCCCTCCCCCTTTTCCTTCTCCCTGGGTCTCCTGTCCCATGATCCTCTCATATCCATTTTGCCAATCACCTGTCCAGCTCTTGGCTCCATCCCTCCCCCTCCTGTCTTCTCCTATCATTTTGGATCTCCCCCTCCCCCTCCCACTTTCAAATCTCTTACTCACTCTTCCTTCAGTTAGTCCTGACGAAGGGTCTCGGCCTGAAACGTCGACTGTACCTCTTCCTAGAGATGCTGCCTGGCCTGCTACGTTCACCAGCAACTTTGATGTGTGTTGCTTGAATTTCCAGCATCTGCAGAATTCCTCGAGGATGGGAAACAGTTTCTTCCCTCAGGCCATTAGATTTATGAACTCCCTGCTGCATCGCATTCAAAGTATCACTGGTTAATCTGTTCTGTACCCAACAATATTTATGCTCTTTAGTTTAGGTAACACACTCGAATGCCAGAGGAACTCAGCAGGTCAGGCAACATCTATGGAAAAGTGTAAACAGTCGACATTTTGGGCCGAAACCCTTCATCAGGACTCTCATCGCCCTTCATCAGGGTCTCGGCCCGAAACATCGACTGTTTACTCTTTTCCACAGACGCTGCCTGGCCTGCTGAGTTCCTCCAGCATTTTGTGTGTGTGTTGCTTTGGATTTCCAGCATCTGCAGATTTCCTCTTGTTTGTGATATACACTTTAGTTTACTTATGTGTAATCCACCTGTAGATTTCATCCTTACTTTCATAAGTTATAATGTGTTGTGTGTGTTCTGTGTACTACTGTGCTTTACACCCTGGTTCAGAGAAATATTGTCTCGTTTGACAGAATACTTGTATACAGTTAAATGACAATAAACTTGACTTGACTTGATGTCCACAATGTTCATCGGAGCTACAGAAAGCACAACATGATGTCCTCTCTTGCCTAGAAAGATACTCCTCCGTATTTGCTCTGAACCAAACTAAACTGAACTAAACTATACTGTACTGAAATGTGCTTTTTGTGCTTTATATTCTGTTTTTAATCATTTTTTGTTGGCGTTTGCACAATATTTTTGCGATCGGTTGGGAAGCGGGGTTTGATGTTTGATGTTTTTCTTTGAGCAGGTTGGTTGCATGGTCTTCTGCGTTTTATGGCTGTCTGTGGGAAGACAAACCTCAGGGTTGTATACTGCGTTGACACTTTGATAATAAATGTACTTGGAACTTCGATCATTTTGAACAACTATCAAATGCCCCCCTTGCTCGGTTTTTAAAATAACGCTTTTTGTGTTAGCTCAAAATTAAACGTGTAACACAAGCAGCTGCGTTGAAATGTCACTTTCCTCTCATTAGTCGTTCACTGAGGCAAGAAACTGAATTTACAAAGCAAGTTGTGGCCCAGACACAGCCAGCGAAGTATTTATGTAATAATTTTTCCGGTAGTTTCTCCCTCTTCCCTTCCCTCTTCTTCCATTCCCCAGTCTGGCTTCCCTCTTACCTCTTCTCCTCACCCGCCTATCACCTCCCTCTGGTGCCCCTCCTCCTTCCCTTTCTCCTGTGGTCCACTCTCCTCTCCTATCAGATTCCTTCTTCTTCAGCCCTTCACCTCTTCCACCAATCACCTCCCACCTTCTTACTTCAACCTCCCTTCCCTCACCCATTTTGCTCCCCCCTTCACTTGGTCTCACCTATCACCTGCCAGCTTTTCATCCTTCCCCTCCCTCCGCTTTCTTGTTCTGGCTTCCTCCCCTTCCTTCCCCATCCCGAAGGAGGGTCTCGGCCCAAAATGTCGACTGTTCATTCCTCTCCATAGACGCTGCCTGACCTGCTGAGTTCCTCCAGCACTTTGTGTGTGTTGCTCTGGATTACAGGCAGTGGTGCTGGGTTGATAATCCAGAGGTCTGGACTAATTATACAAAACTGCCAGGTCAAATCCCACTTGGAGTTTCAGTAGAGCTAATTCTGTAAGCTTGAAATAATTATTCCAGTATTCCATATCTGGACTTCTAACTTTATTTTTATATAACTCTTTATACTGCTTAATTGTTGAATGTTGTTATCCTCTATTGTACATAGCACCAACGCACCACAGAAATTTCCTAGTACATGTAAACCCACAATTAGTGGCTTATCTGCTCATGAATGTAAATATCTAATCAGCCAATCCGCAACTCACTGCCTAAAAGCATGCAGACATAGTCAAGAGGTTCAGTTGTTGTTCAGACCAAACATCAGAATGGGGAAGAAATGTGATCCAAGTGACTTTGACCATGGAATGATTGTTGGTGCCAGACGGGGTGGTTTGAGTATCACAGAGACTGCTGATCACCTGGGGTGTTCACGCACAACAGTCTCTAGAGTTTACAGAGAATGGTATGAGTAACAGAAAACATCCAGTGAGGGGCAGTTCTGTGGGTGTTAATGAGAGAGATCAGAGGAGAATGGCCACACAGGTTCAAACAGGCAGAAAGGTGACAGTGACTCAAATAATCAGACGTTACAACAGTGGTGTGCAGAAGAGCATCTCTGTGTGTACAAGTCGAAGTTTGAGGTGGATGGTCTACAGCGGAAGAAGACCACAAACATACACTCAGTGGCCACTTCATTTGCTGCAGCGGGTACCTAACTAAGTGGTCACTGAGAGTATTTGGCGAATAAAATTGATCCTTGATCCTTCATTAGTATCAACAATGGTGATTACAGAACACATCAATCCCACTAATACCCTTATGCCAATTACATATGTAATGCCCTGGTTAAGTTTTCTACTGCTATGCTGAAGATATTTCATTTTAGCAGTTTTGTGCAAAGTCTTGTGTCCTGCTGGTAGAATGTTTTGGTTTTGGCTGAAGGTAAGAAGCCTGTTGTTCAATTTAGGAATGTTGTGTCAGCCAATTAGCTGTGGAAAATGGAGAAAGTTCTAGAGAGAGCAGAGTGGAGAGAGCTTTCTGAAGGATAGGTTTGGGGTCTTCTGGCAGAAGCTGCAGAGCAGGACAGAAGAGAAGATGCCTTCATCAAGGGTTACGGGGAGAAGGCCGGGAGTTGAGGAGGAGATTTAAAAAAAGGATCAGCCATGACTGTATGGCCTAATTCTGCTCCTATGTCTTATGGTCTTATGATCTTATGCCACAGAATGCTGTTGGAAGTAGAGGCACCATTGCAAGAAGTTCTTTGTGCAGATGAATGGCTCCAAGGCGCAAGGACAATCGTCCTGAGAGAGAGAGCCAGTTTGCTCGAGATGGTCTTCAAGGGGAGTTCGAAAATGTGGTGGGTGTTTTCACTGCACATTCATGTGACTATCTAAGAGCCTCTAAAATGCCTCTATCATATGTGCCTTCACTGCCACTCCTGGCAACGCCTACCAGACATCCACCACTCTTCGAGTAAAAACCTTGCCCCGCACATCTCCTTTCGATCTTCACCCCTTTCACCTTAAATGCATGGCCTCTAGTATTAGGCAGTTCAACCCTAGGAAAAGGATACCGGCCAGCTGTCCTATCCTTGAACCTTTCAATAAGACCATTTTTCTGCCCGGCCTATATGTGTCTAGACCAAGAGCAGTCATCTCTTAACTACCCCCAATGAAGTGCTTTGAGAGTTCAAAGCTGTCCTTACCACTGATGTCCATATCTCATGGAAAATCAATTTAAGAGGAGGGACCATACTCTTTCTAGGTCTGTGGACTTCTACGGTCACAGAGTTAACCAAACTACTGACAGTGCCAGAAGCCTGGGTTCAATCCTGACCTCTGGTGCTGTCTATGTGGAGTTTGCACAATCGCCCTTTGGCTGAGTGAGTTTTTTCTGGGTGCTCCAGTTCTCTCCTACATCCCAAATACAGTCATAGATTAATAGAGTAATATAGCATTTAACCCAGCCTCTCGGACCAACAAGTTCATGCAGACCATGTCACTTTGAAACTTGTCCCATTTACCTGAGTTTGGTCCACATCCCTTTACCGGGGGTTCCCAACCTTTTTATGCCATGGACCAATATCAGTAAACAAGGGGTCCATGGATACAAGGTTGGGAACCCCTGCCACTTCCTATCCATATGCACTCAGTGGCCACTTTATGAGGTACACCTGTACACTTACACATTACTGCAAATATCGAATCAGCCAATCATGTGGCAGCAACTCAATGCATAAAAGCACGCAGACATGGTCAAGAGGCTCAGTTGTTCTGACCAAACATCAGAACAGGGAAGAACTGTGATCCAAATGATGTTGACCGTGAAATGATTGTTGGTGCCAGACGGGGTGGTCTGACAATCTCACAATCTGCTAATCTCCTGGGATTTTCACGCACAACAGTCTCTAGAGTTTACAGAGAATGGTGCAGAAAACAAAAACAAGATCCTCGGACTGGCAGTTCTGTGGGTGAAAATGCCTTGTTAATGAGGGAGGTCAGAGGAGAACATCCAGACTGGTTCAAACTGACAGGAAGGTGACAGTAACTCAAATAACCACACGTTACAACAGTGGTGTGCAGAAGAGCATCTCTGAATGCACAATACGTTGAACCTTGAAGTGGATGGGCTACAGCAGCAGAAGACCGCAAACGTACACTCAGTGGCCACTTTATTATGTGCGGGAGGTACTCTAATGCTCCCCCCCCATCTATTAATGTTATCACCATACTGCTCTGCAAACTCTTTGAACTACTGTTTATAATTCTATTTACATTGTAAATACCTGATGGTGTTTATGTATTTATGCACATTGGCCAAGTGGTTAAGGTGTTCGTCTAGTGATCTGAAGGTCGCTAGTTCAAGCCTAGGAGAATGCTTTCTACGGTACATCTATAAAAATTAGTGAGGGCTTTAGGGGACGGGCCAAATTTCTTTAGCTTTCTCAGGAAGTAAAGGCACTGGTGGGCCTTCTTGGCAGTGGACTCTGCTTGGTTGGACCAAGTCAGGTCACTTGTGATATTCTTTAATCTTCATAATTTTTTAGAGTTATTTTTATATAAATCTTTATTCTTTATAATCGATGAATACTTTTTTTTCGGTTCCATGTCACACCAACACACCACAGCAAGTTCCTGATACATGTAAATGTATATGGCGAATAAAGTTGAGAGTAAGTGAGAGCTGATGGTTGGCATTGACCAGATGGGCTGAAGGGCCTATGACCATGCAGTATAACTCAATGACAAGACTGCGTGCTAGCACAGCTGTCTTTGAAGATCTGTAAAGTTGACATCAATACTTCATCAACAGAGATTGTTTTCGAGCTCCCACCTACATACACCCTGAAACACTGCAATGAGCCTTGTAATTTCTACACAAATAAAGTACAACTACAAGATTTATGACAGTACATCTGCAGCTCAACGCTGTCTTGGAAACTGCTGTTGCCTCTAGAAACAAGTAGGTATGCTCTGAGCAATCGTAATAATATCTCACCTCCTCGCCCTCTTTGGTAATATGACAACATCGCGGCATTCCCCATAGGCTCATTAGCAAAAGTGTCAGAGGGAAAACAGATTCCAAAATTGCCGAGCTTAATACTTGAAGAATTCACCACTCACGATGTTTCTGCTGTAGCGAGGCAGCTCCAAATGATTCATTGTTAAACATGCACTCAGTGGCCACTTTATTAGGTACACCTATTTATGCATTGCAAATATCCAAACAGCCAATCAGGTGGCAGCAACTTGATGGATAAAAGCATGCAGACCCGGTCAAGAGGTTCAGTTGTTGTTCAGAACAAAGATCAGAATGGGGAAGAAATATGATCTAAGTGATTTTGATCATGGAATGATAGTTGGTGCCAGATGGGGTGGGTTGAGTATATCAGTAACTGCTGATCTCCTGAGATTTTCACTCACAACAGTTTCTAGAGCAGGGATTCCCAATTCTTTTTATGCTATGGACCACTACCATTTAGCAAGGGATCTGTGGACCCTAGTTTGAGAACCTCTGCTCTCGAGTTTACAGAGAATGGTGCGAAAAACTAATAAGCACCCAGTGAGCAACAGTTTTGTGGGTGAAAATGCCTTGTTAATGAAAGAGGTCAGTGGAGAACGGTCAGACTGGTTCAAGCTGACAGGAAGGTGACAGTAACTCAAATGACCAGAAATTAACAATGGTATGCAGAAGAGCATCTCTGAACACACAACACATCAAACCTTGAAATGGATGGGCTACAGCAGCAGAAGACCATGAATGTACACTCAGAGGTTACTTTTTAGGTAGAAACGGTACTTAATAAAGTGGCCACTGTGCGTATTTTAAGATTATCGGCTTCCCTTGAAGCCTGTTCCCATGGTAACCCTTAATTGCAATGGAAAGAGAGACTGGGACCATTTTATCATGTGCTCAGACAATGTAGGCCGAAGGTCCTGTTCTTGTGCTATACTGTTCTATCCTCTCGGAGGATCGTTCCTGAGACCCCGAGAGCGAAACCGTCTGGAGTTTAGCCATCTGGAGCTTAGCTCCTGGGAGGGTCACCCAAGGCGGTAAGGTCAAGGGCGAGGTTCCAGACAAACAGCGATCCGACCGAGAGCTCAACAGTGGGGCTGGCGGAAGATGATGACACATCACAACGGCAGTGACGGCGGAGGAAGGGTGCAACAGTGAAAGGTCCCCAGTCATCTTGCGTTCCAAAACACTGGACCCTGACCCCGATCTGTCAAGGACCCTGTGGCGGCTGCCCGTGCATCAGCCTTCTCACGTTATACATTAAGGGAATCCACCCCAGCATCACAGATTAAGCCCCGTGGTGATCAGCAAGTGGCGAAGGGGGCAGGATTATAAAGTCTGGCCCACACTGCACCAGATTACGTGGATCCCAGATCGGCCTCCACAGCTACCTGAGGACCCACCAGTAGGAGGAGGAGAAGATGGCGGCGCGACACAGCTTGCGTGGCCACTCCGGTGAATGATATCTGTAATCTGTCAAGTAGGGTGCCGTGCACAATCCTGAATTGATGGAGACAGACGTGAGAGAACGGAGGAACATATGGAGAAACTTCTGAAATGCCTTTTTCGCTGCCGCTGTTACTGTGTGATCCAGAATCTTCGGAGGGGAAGGCCCCGAATCCTTGGCTTTGCTTGTTGCTCGGCGGCCGGGGCCAGGGTCGAAGCGCTCGGCGGAGATGGTGCTCGGTGTCGAAGGGCTGGTCGGAGGCTCAAAGTTTTCGGATGGACTCAAGAGTCGGCTGTGGTTGGGTGCTTCCAATGCATCGACAGTTGTCAGTGCCTGGAGGTTTATGGCAGAGAGAGTTTCTCCCTTCTGCTGCCTGCTATCAGGGACTATCGGGAGTCGGTCGGAACTTTGAGACTTTTTTTTACCGTGCCCATGGTCTGCTCTTTATCAAATTATGGTATTGCTTTGCACTGCTGTAACTATATGTTATAATTATGTGGTCTTGTCAGTGTTAGTCTTTGGTTTGTCCTGGGGTTTTTTTGTGATATCACTCTGGAGGAACATTGTATCATTTCTTAATGCATGCATGCATTTCTAAATGACAATAAACGAGGACTGAGTGTCCTGATAATCTAATCTAATCTTAGGAGAACATCATACTCAACTTGAGTGAGCGCACCGGTAATGCTCTATATTCTAAACAACAGGCACAAAGTGCTGGAATAACTCCGCAGTTCAGGCAGCGCCGATGGAAAACAGTCCGATGTTTCGGGCCGAGACCCTTCATCAGCGCTGGAGAGGAAGCTGCTTCCGGCCGGAAGCCGGAGCAAGAAGGTGAGAGGGGGGAGCAGGGAGGTATAGAAGCTGACAGGTGATAAGTGAAGCCAAGTGAGGGGGAAGGTAGGGGGGTGGGTGTGAGAAGCTGAGAGGGGATAAATGGAAGAGGTAAAGGACAGAAGAAGAAGTATATACTGTGCAAGGTTGTAGATTAGTTATCCAGTGCAAATTACCCCCGGTGCGATGAGACTGTGTGATAGAATGGGTTGCAGGTAGTATATATACAGAATGGTATTGTTCTGCTAAGCAGTATAGACTCGATGGGCCAAGTGGTCTCTTTTTAATACATTGAAAGTAAAACTTTGAATCTAAGCCAGTTGTACGGGGCAAGTAACCCATTTGGATCTACTGTTCTCCTTGCGACTTTGAATGACCCTCTCGAGCTTAGCTCTCACGTGAGGGCGGGATGGTAGCAATGCGTTGCAGCACAAGCTGTAGGATCAGGGGTCAATTCCCGCTGCTGTCTGTAAAGAGTTTGCACATTCTCCCCATGAGGCGTGGGTTTCCTCCGGGTGCTCTGGTTTCCGCCCACATTCCGAAGACGTACAGTTCAGGCCATGCTAGGTGGCACTGAAAACATGGTGATGCTTGTGGCTGCCACCAGCACAATCCTCGGTGAGTTGATTTGAGGTAAACGGCGCACGTCACTGTCTGTTTCCATGTACATGTGACAAATAAAGCTAATTTAGTATCATCTAATCGTCAGTATATGAATGTTGTATTAAAGATGTGTGCAAAAACTGCAGATGCTCAAAATCTGAAATAAAGATAGAAAATGCCGGAACACTCAGCTGGTCAGGTAGCCTCTGGAGGGAGAGAAACAAAAGGTTAACAACTCTGCTTGCTGCCCTTTCGTCAAATCTCAAGCAGTTTGCTATCTGAGGAAGTCGTCGTTGCTTTCGTTGTTACTGAGGAAACTTGAGAATCCAAAATATTATTATGTTTTCTTCTTCAGCACAGGTTTACTTGTGTCAGTAGCTGCAGTATCGAATATTGAAAAGCTTAAATAGAGTGGACATGGAGAGGATGTTTCCAACAGTGGGAGAGTCTAGGACTAGAGTGCACAGCCTCAGAATATGAGGATAGCTGCTTAATTGGTCCAAATGTACTAGTCCCAATGTGTCCCAATTATCCAGAATCCACTGTACATCCAATATGCCCTGTCCTGAAAAATATCTATGACTAGGAGCTTCGCCAATGGTCTGGGCATCAAACTCCAGCTGTTGCTCATACAGGCCTAGGTTCAGGTGACCTGGCCCCTAAGTTACCAGGAACACATGGATCCTATTACATCGCTTCCTGGAGAGAGAGGTTGAGTAAGCTCGGACTTCATTCAAAGTTCGAAAGTTCAAAGTGCATTTTATCGAAGTATGTATACATTATACAATCTTGAAATTCATCTCCTTACAGGCAGCCATGGAACAAAGAAACCCTAAAGAACCCAGTAAAAGCAAAGGAAAACCGTCAAACACCTGGCGGGCAGAGAGAGAGGAAAAACAATCGTGCAAAACAATAAAAGGAAGCAAACAGCGTTCGGAAACAACAGGAATTCTGCAGATGCTGGAAATTCAAGCAACACACATAAAAGTTGCTGGTGAACGCAGCAGGCCAGGCAGCATCTCTAGGAAGAGGTGCTGCCTGGCCTGCTGTGTTAAACAGCGTTCGGAACTGAAGTTCGCAGAACCAGATATCGCTCCAGCCGATCTAGATGTCCACTAGTTGCAGGCCACAGCTGCAGACAAGCATAGAGTCGAGCAAACTCCAGAGAGCAGCGAGCTGAACCAGCCCGTCTCTGACACCCCGGCCATTTCAATCTGGCCCGGCGCTTAAATCATCCAAACCTCAGGTCGCTCCTCACTCTCGGACTTGGGCTCAGCCACTTCGATATGGCCAGTACCCAAGAAGAAGATGGCGCCAGTGAACTACGCTACCAAAGGCAACATCCTCAAGATGATTCAGGAAATAATTCCTTTCACTTCTCTTAGATCTTTTGTATTTCAGATATGGTTCTACCACTGTTAGAGCTGGTTACCTACATCCTGGGAGTGTGATCCCGGGCCGACTGAGCGATCTGGCACTTGGCTGGCTCCGAGAGTGTTCCACGAGGCTGCGTTAAAGCATGCGGTGTGGAGGCCAGGAAGCCTGGAGATGGGGCACGAGGCCGTGATCAACTCCATCTCTCGCCGATTAAAGCGTCGAGGAAGATTGAAATCATCGCGGTGGATGCGGAGGGCAAGCGAGTGTTCAGCGCCAACTACCGGCCTCTCACTCGCTGCTGTCAGAGAAGGGCGTCTGCACGTGGCGACCTCTCTCTCTCATTCGCTCGCTACTCCCGAGGGAAGGTCTTTGCATTTGAGTGATCTCTCACTCTCCCTCTCCCTCCCTCCCTCTCTCCCTCGATGCTGGCAGCGGACGGTGCCGTAGGAAGGTTTAAGCGACGTAGATTGTAGATTTGGACTCTAATTCGGTTTTCATGATTTGATCTTGTTCTGGTCGCTCTTTTTCTTGTTACTTAATGTTGGGTGATTTTTGAATCAGGACAGCCTGCAGATAATGAAAACTGAGCTGAACTGAAATGCGCCTTTTCCGTTTTATATTCTGTGTGTTTTGCACCAATTTTGCAGTGATTTGCGTGATTTTTTTCGCACACGGGTTTGATATTTGAAGTTTTTCATTGAATGGGGTGGTTCCACGGTTATTCACTGCTCCGTGACTGTCTGTGGGGAAGATGAATTTGAGAATAAATACTTTGAGAATGAATGTACTTTGACCTGGAGGACAGCTACTCCCCTTCAACCTTTCGGCAGATGGCGAATCACTGCAGCTCAGTCCAACACTGAGACCACTTTGATCACCTTGCACTAAAATAGATATTTTTTTAAATTCTAATTGTTTAACAGATGTTTTTCCTGCGAATGCTTCCTTTCTGATGCCGTGTGCCTGCGATGCTGCGGCAACTGAGTTTTTCACTGGACCTGTGCAGGCGACAGTAAACTTGACTTTGTGTATGGAATGAGCTGGCTGAGAAAGTTGTTGAGGAAGGTACATTAGCAATGCTTTGACGGCAGGTACATTGGTGGGAGAGGTTTAATGGGATATGGGCTAGGATGGGGCAAATGGAGTGGGCTGATCAGAATGAACAAGATGGGCTGAAGGGCCTGTTTCTGCACTGTGTTGCTTTATGACTCTAAAGTGGTGGCTAATCAAGAAAGACTAGTCTATCCATTTACCAGCCTTGGTGTTTGGCCACTCATTATGAATGTTATTTATTTATTTATTCGTTTATTTATTTATTGAGGCCCTTCAATCCGCGCTGCCCAGCAACCGCCAATATAACCCTAGCCTCAACATGGGACAACTTACAATGACCAATTAACCTACCAATCAGTATGTCTTTTTTGGACTGTGGGAGGAAACCCGAGCAGCTGGAGGAAACCCGGGCAGTCACTGGGAGATACGTGCAAGCTCCTTCCAGACGGCGCTGGAACTGAAGTCGGGACTCTGGAACGCCCCCGAGCTGTAATAGCGTCACGCTGACCACTACGTTACCACAGTGCCATTTATGCAGAGAAGTAGGACATTTCACCCACAGAGCAATTCACCCGTCAGAATTCGCCATACCTTGCCCGTTAAACTTCCGCCTTCAAATGCCCAATTTCACTTTACAAGCCACAATTGAACCTGCTTTGACCAAAATCGCAGCTCTAGACCATTTGGCTAATATCGAAATTGTTCGACAACGGTCTGAAAGGAAGCACGCTGCTAAATGAGACTTTACTGGGCCAATACCGCACTGGACTTCAGTTGCCTTATTTCTGCTCAAGTCTCTGAAGTGAGACTAATACTTTCTAGACTTTCACTCTGCTGCAGGTATAAAATAGCCTGTTTAGTGCCATTGTTGTACTTCTAGACATCAATCATGTGTTTCAATCTCAAAGTAATTTTATTATCAAAGTACACACTTTGATATTTAGTAATCATACTTTCACACTCAGTGGCCACTTTATTAGGTACACCTGTACACCTGCTCGTTAATGCAAATTTCCAATCAGCCAATCATGTGGCAGCAACTCAATACATAAAAGCATGCAGGCATGGTCAAGAGGTTCAGTTGTTGTTCAGACCAGACATCAGAATGGGGGAGAAATGTGATCTAAGTGCCTTTGACCGTGGAAGGATTGCTGGTGCCAGACGGGGTGGTTTGAGTATCTCAGAAACAGCTGATCTCCTGCGATTTTCACGCACAGAAGTTTCTAGAGTTTCAAGGCTCAAGGTACACTCATTATCAAAGTATGTATGCAGTATACAACTCCGAGATTCATCTTACAGAGAATGGAGCGAAAAGCAAAATAAAAATCCAGTGAGAAGCAGTTCTGCGGCTGAAAATGCCCTGTTAATGAGAGAGGTCAGAGGAGAATGGCCAGACAGATTGAAGCTGACAGGAAGATGACAGTAACTCAAATAACCACACATTCCAACAGTGGTGTGCAGAAGAGCATCTCTGAATGCACAACACGTCAAACCTACAGCGGCCAGAAGATCACAAACATACACTCAGTGGCCACATTATTATGTACAGAAGGTAACAAATAAAGTGGCCACTGTGTATATTTCACTATATGCAACCTTGAGGTTCATTTTTTGCAGGCATTTACAGGAAAATAAAAAAAATACAACAGAATTTATGAAAAACTATAAATAACATAGATTGACAAATAATCAATGTGCAAGAGAAGGCAGAGTGTGCAAAAATAAACTGTTAATAAATAATACAGAGAACATGAGCTGTACAGTCCTTGAAAGCGAGTGTCTGTAGGTTGTGAGTGAAATCACTTGCAAGGTGGAAGTGACACGTGAGGGCCTCTGTTGGTCTGGGGCAACCATGGATGTTGCATCCCAGCTGCCTAGATACGCAAGCCAGGGCAGTACAATATGGAGAGCAAGCTGTTGCCCATGCAGCAGGCTCCCCCTCTCCACATAGCTGCTGAACCCAAAGGAACGGCAGAGACCAATACGGTTTGGTACCGGTGAGGTCGCAGGAGCCCCGTTTGCCTGAAGCAACTGGCTATAAGGCGCCATTGCCTATTCTCCAGTCAATAGAAACAGTTCCACCAGGCTTAGCAGCTAAGCCACACATGAAGGCCAGGAGCTGGACTTGGTTGTCAGAGGCTATTTGGGATGCACACCGTTGGGAGCATTTAATAGGCAGTGGGAGCTTATCCCCACCACCTCCCCTCACCAATGACAACTTTAAAGAAACATGTAGCACTTACATTTGGGAATAATACAAGAGATATCCATGCTTGATTGACAATTCAGAATCATCCCATCATGCCACTTGGAAGGCGGGATGCAGTGTGATGGACGGGTCTGAAGTCCAATGGGGGAGTGAGGGTCGGAGGTCATAGAAACATAGAAACATAGAAAATAGGTGCAGGAGTAGGCCATTCGGCCCTTCGAGCCTGCACTGCCATTTATTATGATCATGGCTGATCATCCAACTCAGAACCCTGCACCAGCCTTCTCTCCATACCCCCTGACCCCTGTAGCCACAAGGGCCATATCTAACTCCCTCTTAAATATAGCCAATGAACTGGCCTCAACTGTTTCCTGTGGCAGAGAATTCCACAGATTCACCACTCTCTGTGTGAAGAAGTCATGGGGGAACTGGTTCAGAACCCCATCGGTATAAAAATAAAACTTCCCTGAAGCAGCAACTGGTTCTTGTTGCTATTGACATCAACTACCTTATTAAAGTTGTCACATCAGCCTCCCCTAGTGGTACACAGACACCACTTAACATCGCATTGAAGTCACAAATCAGAAGAACGCAGTCTAACCTAGAAAGAATTCTGCAAGAGCTGCGAAGTGTGTTAAAAAAAACAGTATCCGGAATTCAGGGATGGAAGGGGATGTTATCCTAGTTTCCCATTCCTGATCAACGTCTAGTGACAGCAACAGGTTTAATTTTAATTTTTTTAATTAATTTTTGATTTCGAAATACAGTGCAGAGTGGGCCCTTGTGGCCCACCAAGCCACGCCACCCAGAGACCCACCAATTTTAACCCTGGACTAACTATGGGACAACTTACAATGATCAATTAACCTACTAATCGGTACGACTTCGGACTGTGGGAGGAAACCGGAGAATCCGGCAGAAACCCACGCGGTCACAGGAAAGACGTACGATCTGCCTCACAGAGGACACCAGAAGTGAACTGTGAACTCCGATGCCCCGTTGTGCTAACTGCTACGGTACCATGGTTCCCTAAAGTTAATGTGCACTTTTATAGCATCTTTCACATTGTCCAATGGCTAACGTAATCATCTGTTAAAGACAGGGTACGCTCGGCAAGATCCAACAAGAAGCGGTGTGTTAGTGATCATGTTGTGAGATCGCACATGGGTCAGTAAATTCCCTAAAATCAGGGGTGGTTCCTGTAACTCCTGTATTTGAAAACGCAGGGGATTATAGGCCATCAGACCATAAGAGAGAGGAGCAGAATGAGGACATTCGGCCCGTCAAGTCCACTCCACCATTCCATCATGGCTGGTTTATCAACCCCCTCAACGCCATTCCCCAGCCTTCTCCCCGTAGCCTTTGAAACCCTGACTGATCAAAAGCCTATCAATCTCCACCTTAAATACACTCAATGACTTGGCCTCCACAGCCCTGTGTAATAATGATGCAGCAGACACTAGCTAAAAAAATTCCTCCTCATCTCTATTCTAAATAGATGTCCTTGAGTTCTGGGGCTGTGCCCTCTGGTCCTAGACTCCCCCCAGGAAACATCCTCTCCACATTCACTCTATCTAGGCCTTTCAATATTTCAATGGTTTCAATGAGATCCCCCCTCTTTCTTCTAGATTCCAGTGAGCGCAGGCCCAGAGCCATCAAACGCAGCTCACACATTAACCTTTCCATTCCCGAAATCATTCTCATGAATCTCCTCTGGACCCTCTCCAATGCCAGCACATCCTTTCTTAGATATTCCAAATGTATTCTGACCAATGCCTTATAAAGCCACTTGGAAGGCGGGACACAGTGTGATGGACTGGGCATTATGTTAATATGGAAGTCAGTAGCGAAAGGTAAATTTACAAGGTAATTCATCGAATCATAGAATCAGGGAGCAAACAAGTGCAGAATTAGGCCCTTCAGCCCATCTAGTCTGTCAAACTGTTCTGCATAGTCCCAGTAATGCACACCTGGACCAATTGCTCTCCGTAGTCCTCCCAGCCATGTCCCTACCCAAACTTCTCATGAACGTTGAAATTGAACCCACATCCACCACTTGTGCTGGCAGCTCGTCCCACACCCTGAGGGAAGATATTTCTCCCTCGGCTTTCCCTAACCAGACAGGTGTCAACATGAAAGGCAAGTCACATTCAACTAACTCATTGCAGTTTGTTGAAGGAGAATGTGATGTGGGGTACGGGGAACGTGTGGGTGGACTATATTTTGATTTCCGGAAGGCATTCGATAAGGCATTGATATCATCTCCCTGAACAAGAAGGCACAGCAGTGCCTCCACTCCCTGAGGAGATTGAGGTAAGCAAGGCTCCACCCCTCTCCCCCAATTCTTAACTGAATCTTACAGGGCCACCATTGAGAGTATCCTGAGAAGCTGCTTCTCCATCTGGTATGGGAGCAGCCGAGCATCGGACTGGAAGTCCCTACAAAGGACTGTGAGAACAGCCTAGGGGTCTCCCTACCATCCACTGGGGACTTTTAACAGGAGCCCTTAGTATTATCAAGGCTCCCACCCATCCACCCAGCATCCTCTTTGACTTTCTACCATCAGGCAGGAGACTCTGATGCATAAAGACAAGAACGGTCAGGATAGGAAACAGTTTCTTCCCTCAGGCTATTAGGCTTCTGAACTCCCTGCCGCATTGCATTCGAAATATCACCAATTAATCTGTTCTGTACCTATTTAATTTATGCACTTTAGTTTGTTTATTTATGTATAATTCACCTGCAGATTTTATCCTTACTTTCATTAAGTTATTCTGTGATCTGTGTACTACTGTGTTTTACACCCTGGTCCGGAGAAACGTTGTCTCATTTGACGGTATACATGGATACGGTTAAATGACAATAAACTTGGCCTTGACTTGACTTGATCAATGACTATTAAGCTAATAAAGACTCATGGTGTGGGAGGCAACTTATTGACATGGACAGTAGAATGGGGGGCTAACAGGACGGAGAGTAGAAAGAGGTCATTCCTCTGACTGGCAAGATGTATCGAGTGATTGGTCCTGGGACCTCAACTTCTTACAAGAACTAGCATTCTTCAACATGCTTGTCAGTAGAAACACAGACAGCACTTTGGGAACTTCCGTTCATCGTAAGGAAACACACACAGATCAGATCCTAATCTATCTCAGCAGCCTCCCAAATGCACACAAGGAGAGCTGATCAAAACTTTGTTCCGAAGAGCAGAGACACACTAAACAGCACGGCAGAACTAAAGGATGAAGAGAACAAACATCTCATTAAAGTATTCGCACAAAGCGGATACCCGTAGAACTTCATACGAAGATGCCTACGAGGTTGACAGTGCACCAACCAAAAAGCAACCAGACATTGTGATTCCATTCATTTGAAATATCTTGGAAATGACGGCCCAACTACTCCAAGAACGTGGAATTTCAGTCACACAAAAGCCAACAGAAACATTGAAGAGAGTACTTTGCAAAAGCTGGTAAACAAAACCAGCGTTGTCTACAAAATCCAATGTGGAGACTGCCACAAATATTACGCCTACAAGGATCCATGAACATCAATTGGCTGTCAAGCAGCATAACCAACCCTTCTTGGTCTCTACACATGAAGATCCAGAGGGGCACAAATTCGACTGGGCATCAGTGAACGTCATGGCACAAACAAACACACAGCACTCCTAGAAGAATTCCTAGAAGCATAGTTTTCCGTGAACAATTCTGTAAGCAAACACGTAGACCTCAATCCTTTTTATGAGCCAATGAAGGCAAAATTCCTGACCACAATGTACAAAGTTCACCACACAGGCAATCAGCAAAGACATTTGTTGACTGGAGTAAGAGGTATAGATAGAGAGTACAGCCAGATAGACTTTATCCCAGGGAAGAACTAGCTAATGCAAGAGGCCATAATTTTGGTGGAAGGTTACTGAGGTAGTTTTTTTTTACACACAGAGTGGTAGATGTGTGGAACACCCTGCCAGGAGTTTTAGTAGAGCCAGATACTTTGGGGAGATTTAAGAGACTCTTAGGCACATGGCTGACAGGAAAATGGAGGGTTATGGGGGAAGATTGAGCTTAGAGTAAGTTAAAAGGTCAGCACAAAAATCGTGGGCCGAATACCCTTTACTCTGCTGTACTGTTCTCTACGTTCTGAGGCATCGAAGATACAAATCAGAATCAAAACCAGGTTTAGTATCACTGACATGTGTCATGAAATTTATTGCTGTGCATGTAGTGCAATAGATAACAAATATATTATAAATACAGTAGGAAAATGCATAAAAATAAATAAGTCATGCAAAAAGAGTGAGGTAGTTTTCAAGGGTTCAGTCATTGTCCATCCAGAAATCTAATGGTGGAGGGGAAGGAGCTGTTCATAAAATGTGTGTGTGTAAGTGTGTGTGTGTGTGTGTGAGTGTGTGTGTGTGCGTGCGAGTGTGTGTACACGTGTGTGTGTGAGTGTGTGTGTGCATGTGTGTGTGTGTGTGTGCGTGTGTGCGTGTGTGTGTATGAGTATGTGTATGTGCGCACGAGTGTGTGTATGCGTGTGTGTGAGTGTGTGTGTGTGAGTATGTGTGTGTGTGCGTGCGTGTGTGTGTGAGTGTGTGTGTGCGTGCGTGTGTGTGTGCAAGTGTGTGTGTGCTGCGTGTGTGCGTGCATGTGTGTGCGTGAGTGTGTGTGTGTGAGTGTGTGTGTAAGTGTGTGCGCGCGTGTGTGTACACGTGTGTGTGTGTGCGTGCGTGTGTGTGTGCGCGTGTGTGTGCGCGTGTGTGTGTGCGCGTGTGTGTGTAAGTGTGAGTGTGTGTATGAGTATGTGTGTGCGCGCGAGTGTGTGTACATGTGTGTGTGAGTGTGTGTGTGTGTGTGCGAGTGTGTGTGTAAGTGTGAGTGTGTGTATGAGTATGTGTGTGTGCGCGCGAGTGTGTGTACACGTGTGTGTGTACGCGTGTGTGTGTGAGTGTGTGTGTGTGGATGTGTGTGTGTGAATGCGTGCGTGTGCGTGTGTGAGTGTGTGTGTGGATGTGTGTGTGTGCGTGCGTGTGTGTGTGTGTGTGGATGTGTGTGCGTGCGTGTGTGTGTGTGTGTGTGTGTGTGTGTGTGTGTGTGTGTGTGTGTTTGTTTCTGTGTCTTCAAGCTGACGGTAGTAACGAGGAGACAGCACGTTTGCCAAATTTGCTGATGCCACTAAGAAAGGCAGGAAAGTAAGCTGTGAAGGAGACTACGAAGGGACACAGGTAGTTAAGTGGGTGGGCAAAGATCCAGCAACGTGTGAAATAATGATATTTTACATCTTCACAGGGGGAAGAAATGTAAAAAGCATATTATCTGTGGCGATGGGCTGCGACGCTCTGCGACGCAGAGGGATCTGGGTGATTTAATCCACAATTCACAGAAGGCTAGCATGCAGATCGAGCATATAATGAGGAAACATAACAAAATGTATAGTTAAATGCCAGGGGAACTGAATATAAAAATAGGCAGGTTATGCTTCAGTAACACGTAGCACTGGCGATGCATGTTCAGTACTGGGTCTCCTTATTTAAGGAATTATTAGCTGCACTGGAAGCGGATCAGAGAAGGTTTACATCGAAATGTAGGTAACAGGAACAAGAGGAGACCAGTCACGACTTGAATGTACTCCAACATTCAATACAATCATGGCTGATCCAGTCTTGGCCCCAGTATCACCTTTCAGCTCTACGCCAGAAACCTCAATTCCCTTGTGGGTTAAATGCCTGTTAACCTCCAAGTTGATTATATTCATCAGCTCTGCCTTCGCCGTTCTAGTTTGAGATTTCCAAAAATGCACAATTTTCTGAGAGATGTTCTCTCCTCACTTACATCTGAAAAGGGTCACATTTTAATCTGAAACTTTGCTCCCTATTTCTAGATAACACCATTAAGGATACAGTACATATTCTCGGGATCCACCCTCAGAATCCTATACATCCAGTGGCCATTTTATTAGGTACACAAATATCTAATCAGCCAGTCATGTGGCAGGAACTCAATGCATAAAGCATGCAGACATGGTCAAGAGGTTCAGTTGTAGTTCTGACCAAACGTCTTAATGGGGAAAAATGTGACCTAAGTGACTTGGACCGTGGAATGGTAGTTGGCGCCAGATGGGGTGCTTTGAGTATCCCAGAAACTGCCGATTTCCTGGGATTTTCACATACAACAGTCTCTAGAGTTTGCAGAGAATGGTGCAAGAAACAAAAAGCATCCAGTGATCAGCAGTTCTGTGGGTGAAAAAGCTTTGCTATTGAGAGAGGAGAATGGTCAGACTGGTTCAAGCTGACAGGAAACCGATGGTATCTCAAATAATCCCCCGTTACAACAGTGGTGTGCAGAAGAGCATCTCTTAATGCACAACACATTGAACCTTGAAGTGGATGGGCTGGAGCAGCAGAAGACCATGAACATACGCTCAGTGGCCACTTTATTCTGTACAGGAGGTATCTAATCAAGTAGCCACTGAGTGTATGTTACAGTAAGTTCTTCTCTCGTGTTTCTAGACTCCACTGAATGCAGTCCATTCTGCTTGATCCTTCTTCATACGCCGACTTCTTCATCCCAAGAATCAGCCTAATGAACCTTATCCATCCTTAGTTACGGAGATAAAACTAGATGCAGTACCTCAGACGTGCCTGCGACGTTTCGTCACAACTTCCTCCTTTATAGTCTCCCGTTTGGTGATGGACTGGGCCGTATCCTTACAAAAGATGGCGGATACAACCCAGTCCATCACAGGCAAAGCCCTCCTCACCATTGAGCATAGGAGCGTTGTTGCAGAAAGCAGCATCCATCACCTAGGACCCCCGCCACCCAGGACATGCTCTTTTCTCACTGCTGCCATCAGGAAGAAGGTACAGGAGCCTCAGGACTCAAACCACCAGGTTCAGGAACAGTTATTAACCCTCAGCCATCAGGCTCTTGAACCAAAGGTAATAACTTCACTTGCCCATCACTGAGATGTTCCCACAAACTATGGACTCACTTTCAAGGACTCTTCATTTCATGTCTTCAATATTTATTGCTTATTTATTTATTTTTTCCTCTTTCTTTTTGTTGTTGCGCAGTTTGTTGTCTTTCCTGCTGCATGCGGTCTTTCACTGACTCTGTCGTGTTTCTTGCATTTTCTATGAATGCCCACAAGAAAATGAGTCTCAGGGTTGTACATGGTGATACATATACACTTTGATAATAAATTTACGTTAAACTAAGGCCAACATTTGATTCACTTTCCTAAATACTTCCTGTGCTTCCATGCTAACTTCCTGTGTTTCTTGATTTAACTTATTTTTCATTCACATTCCAAAGACGCACAGCTAGGGTTAGTGAGTCGTGGACAAGCTATGTTGGCGCCAGAAGCGTGGAGACACTTGCGGGCTGCCCCGCACAATTCTCACTGATTTGATTTGATGCAAACGATGCATTTCACTGTACGTTTTGATGTTTCAATATGTAGGTGACAAATAAAGCTAATCTTTTTCTTTAAACAATATTTCAAATCTTTTTTCTCCTTAGATACGGCCCTTATGGGCCAAAAAAACCCTGTCACCACCAATTGACTTCCTAACCCGTACATCTTTTATATTACATATATATTAATGACTTGGATGAGGGAATTAAATGCAGCATCTCCAAGTTTGCGGATGACACGAAGCTGGGTGGCAGTGTTAGCAGTGAGGAGGATGCTAAGAGGATGCAGGGTGACTTGGATAGGTTGGGTGAGTGGGAAAACTCATGGCAGTTGCAATTTAATGTGGATAAATGTGAAGTTATCCACTTTGGTGGCAAAAATAGGAAAACAGATTATTATCTGAATGGTGGCTGATTAGGAAAAGGGGAGGTACAACGAGACCTGGGTGTCATTATACACCAGTCATTGAAAGTGGGCATGCAGGTACAACAGGCGGTGAAAAAGGCGAATGGTATGCTGGCATTTATAGCGAGAGGATTCGAGTACAGGCGCAGGGAGGTACTACTGCAGTTGTACAATGCCTTGGTGAGACCACACCTGGAGTATTGTGTGCAGTTTTGGTCCCCTAATCTGAGGAAAGACATCCTTGCCATAGAGGGAGTACAAAGAAGGTTCACCAGATTGATTCCTGGGATGGCAGGACTTTCATATGAAGAAAGACTGGATGAACTGGGCTTGTACTCGTTGGAATTTAGAAGATTGAGGGGGGATCTGATTGAAATGTATAAGATCCTAAAAGGATTGGACAGGCTAGATGCAGGAAGATTGTTCCCGATGTTGGGGAAGTCCAGAACGAGGGGCCACAGTTTGAGGATAAAGGGGAAGCCTTTTAGGACCCCCCCCCAAAAGCACTATGCTTGGGTCCCATGACCTCCAGACCCCTTTGAGTAGCCACATTTTGTAGTACAACTCTGTGTGAATAATTATTCTTCCTTCCAAAGTGAATAACCTCACAAGCAGTTAACAATCTGCCGGAGGAACTCAGTGGGTCAGGCAGCATCAGAGTAAGGGTGTCCGCCAGAGAAGGCAGGATCTCCCAGTGGCCACACATTTTAATTCCACGTCCCATTCCCATTCTGATGTGTCTATCCACGGCCTCCTCTACTGTAAAGATGAAGCCACACTCAGGTTGGAGTCCGTCTGGATAGCCTCCAACCTGATGGCATGAACATTGACTTCTCAAACTTCCGCTAATGCCCCACCTCCCCACCGTACCCCATCTGTTATTTATTTATATACACACATTCTTTTTCTCTCTCTCCTTTTTCTCCCTCTGTCCCTCTCACTATACCACTTGCCCATCCTCTGGGTTTTTCCCCCCCTTCCCCTTTTCCTTCTCCCTGGGCCTCCTGTCCCATGACCCTCTCGTATCCCTTTTGCCAATCACCTGTCCAGCTCTTGGCTCCATCCCTCCCCCTCCTGTCTTCTATCATTTCGGATCTCCCTCTCCCCCTCCCACTTTCAAATCTCTTACTAGCTCTTCTTTCAGTTAGTCCTGACGAAGGGTCTCGGCCCGAAACGTCGACTCTACCTCTTCCTAGAGATGCTGCCTGGCCTGCTGCATTCACCAGCAACTTTGATGTGTGTTGCATCAGAGTGAGCAAATGAAGAGATGACGTTCCGGGTCTAGGCAAGCTCATGTCTGCTCATCTTCCAACTTCCTGCGCACTTGTCCAACCAGTCTCTGTGTTCCCCTCACAACTCGTCAGCACCCCCCCCCAGTTATATATCAGCAAAGGGCAGCACGGTGGCGTCGCGGTTAGTGCGTTGCTTTACAGCGCCAGTGATCTCCGATCAGGCTTCAATTGCTGCTGCTGCCTGTAAGGAGTTTGTACATTTTCCCCGTGACTGAGTGTGTTTCCTTAGTGACCTGCAGTTTCTTCCCACATTCCCAAGAGAAACTGGGTTAGGGTTCGTGGGTTGTGGGCAGGTTATGTTGGCAACACCTGCGGGCCGCCCAGCTCAATCCTCACTAACTGATTTGACACAAACGACGCCGTTGACTAACAAGGGAAAATCTGCAGACGCTGGAAATCTGAGCAACGCACACAAAATGCTGCAGGAACTCAGCAGGCCAGGCAGCTTCTGTGGCCTGAAAAGTCGACTGTACTTTTTTCCATAGATGCCGCCTGCCTGCTGAGTTCCTCCTGCATTTTCTGTGCATTGCAGTACTTTTCACTGTATGTTTTGATGTTGGCAAATAAAGCTAATCTTTGATCTTTAAATCTGCCTGTAGAACACTCATCTAAATCCTCACTACAGATTTAATAGACTAATACCTGGAATCGGTTGATTGCTCTATGAGTTGGACCAGGCCTCTCAATATTAACTCCAGTTATACCAACTAAATTGAAACATACAGGATCATGAGGAATGTGGCTTCTGGTTTAAGATGGCACTACAGAAGGTGAGCAACAGCTCACTGGTAGCTCAAAGGGCAAGAAATCTGACTAAAAACGTAATTAATAACACCACTTCTGAGGTAAATTGTGGTAAACTATCACCACAAACACAGGATCATGAGGAATGTGGCTTCTGGTTTAAGATGGCACTACAGAAGGTGAGCAACAGCTCACTGGTAGCTCAAAGGGCAAGAAATCTGACTAAAAATGTAATTAATAACACCACTTCTGAGGTAAATTGTGGTAAACTATCACCACAAACAATGAAGAGGTTAGCGAAGGCGAAGTCGATTGGAGGGATGAGCTGTGCTGGTGCGTTGGAAAGTCAAAGCCTAACGTGTTAGAGATGGGGTCACAAATGGAGTTGGAGTGAGCGAATCAGAGAGGGGGAGTCGAAGCGGAGGAGTTTTGATGGTCACCCAACTAACCCGGATACTAGGTTGGATCACTGTAAGCGCCAAGCCGATTTGGAGAGGTCGAGAACAGCTTCGGACGGGGCGGTGAGGTCTAGGCCCAGAGCATGCCCATGCGAGGCATGATCTGCTATATGGACAATTTAAACGCCGGCCCAGATAGACTGGAAAGGCAGGGTGTTGGAACCGGAGGGGAGCATCAGGCCAATTTCACATGGAGGCTGTGAGACTGCCCCGGCTGCAAGCTTCGGGGCAATTTGCCCTGCTAATATGATGAACTGAGGCACAGGCTTTGGGCCTACTCCGGCAGCTCCAGGGATTCAGATCTAAGGACTCAATTTGGTTCGGAACATTGTTGTTCGCTTTTGCTGTTTGCGTGATTTGTTTTTTTTTCTCTTTCTCTGCGCATTGGGTGTTGATTTTTTTTAATTGGGTTCTTCCAGGTTTCTTGCCTCGTGGCTGCCTGTAAGCAGACAAACCTCAAGGGTATATAATTTATACATACTTTGATAATAAATGTACTTCAAATTTTTTGAATCTTAACAGGGGGATATAGAAAGGCTGTTTCACGGGGAACCTGGAACTAGGGTAACTGCTAGGATCTCTGCTTAAAAATAAGAAGTCGTCCATTTAATAAAGTTTAAAGTTCAAAGTAAATTTATCATTAAAGTACAGATATGTCACCATATACAACCCTGAGATTCATCTTCTTGCAGGAATTCACAGCAAGTACAAGAAACACCATAGAATCAATGAATGACTGCGCCCAACAGAACGAACAAACATCCAATGAGCAAAAGACAACCGACTGTGCAAATACAAAAAGAAAGAGAAAATAATGATAATAATAATAAATAAATAAGCAATACATATCAAGAACATGAGGTGAAGAGTCATTGAAAGTGAACAAACCAATGAGACAAATTATTTCATCTCAGAAGTTTGTGATTCTTTGAAACTCTCCTCCTCTAGGGCACTGGAAGCAGAAAATCTTTGTACATTAGAGTGTTGGAGTCATACTGCACAATCAGGCCATTCGGTCCATCTTGTCTGTGCTGACTCTCAAGCACCATTCTATGCGCATCTCATTGACCAGCACTTGGTCCGTAGCTGTAAGTCTGTCAGATTTTTAAGACATAGATAGGTAGATTTTTGAGAAACACGGAAGTGAAAAGTTGCCAGGGGGGTAGTAAGAATGCAAAATTGAGGTGGCACCATGATCTTTTTGAATAGCAAAGTCCAGTGGTCACTTCCTGCTCATGCATGAGGATCCCGAACCAAAATGTTGACCACCCACGGATGCTGTTTAACCTGCAGCGTTCTTCCTGCAGTTTGATCTTTTGCTCCAGATTCCAGCATCACTTGTGCTCCATTAGAAAGGTCAATGACTAATCAGCCATGATAGAATGGTGGGGCAAACTCAATGGGCTGAATGGCCTAATTCTGTCCCTGTGTCTTATGGGTTTATGGGTCTAAACCTGCAATGAAGTGGTTTAACCCTTCCTTAGATAAAAAAACACCCATACTGTTTGCAAGTGTGATCTCACCAACTGACACATAATCTATCTGTTATTCTATTTCATTCCACCTCACAAAATAGTAATAACATTGTATGAGCTTTCTTGACTACTCAGCAGTCCTAAGTACCAGTCATTAGGGAATCATGCATCATGATTCATTGGAGAGGGTCCAGAGGAAACCATGAGAATTATTCCAGGAGTGAAAGGGTTAATGTGTGAGACGTGTTTGATGGCTCACTAGAGTTCAGAAGAATGGGATGGGATGGGATGGGTGGGTGGGGGGGGGGAATTCTCAGTAAAACCTGTCGAATATTGGAAGGCCCAGTTAGAGTGGATATTTCTTTTAGTGGGAGAGTCTCAGACTAGAGGCTATACCCTCAGAATTGAGGGACATCTATTTAGAACAGAGAAGAGGAGGAATTTCTTTGGCCAGAGGGTGGTGAATCTGTGGAATTCATTGCCACAGACTTTATAGAGGCCAAGGCACTGAGTATATTTAAAATGGAGGTAAACAGGTTCTTAATTAGTCAGGGTACCAACTTTTACAGGGAGAAGGCAGGAGAATGGAGTTGAGAGGGATAATAAATCAGCCATGATGGAATGGCAGAGCAGACTTGATGAGCTTGAATGGCCTAAATTGCTCCTATGTCTTATCGACTCCCAGATCCCTCTGCAAACCCTCATCATCGACACAATATGCTTTTTTAATTTTAATTTTATTTCTCCTGCCTCGCGATGGGATTTGAGCGTCACCTTGTGAGCTTAGCAGTGCGGCAGTTATTTACTGAGCTAACACCCTGCAGCCTCAGCCAGAGGAGATTCCCAGCGCGTTTGGAACGTAACACACACAAAATGCTGGAGGAACTCAGCAGGTCAGGCAGCGTCCTTGGAGGGAAATAAGCAGTCGACATTTCAGCCCGAGACCCTTCATCGGGACTTATCATGAGGACTGGTGCTGATGAAAAGTCTCGATCCAGAACGTCGACTGTTTATTCCACTCCATCAACACTGCCTGACCTGACAAGATCCACCAACATTTTGTGTGTGTTGCTTGTAATTTTGTATACTTAAATCTCTCTGTCTCAGCCCCCTCCACTTTAAGGTAAATAAACCCAGCATAAACGCTGGAACACAGTATTCTTCAGTAACTTTTGATATGTAATCTATTTAATTGTCTTTCCAAATGTATTTTAAATGGAGTAACGCACATAAAATTCTGGAGGAACTCAGCAGGTCAGGCTGCATCTATGGAGGGAAATTATCAGTTGGCAATTCGGACTGAGGCCCCTTGTCTGGACTCATCATAGGTAGCTGATGCTCTGGTGAATCTCCCCTGCACCCTCTCCAGTGCAGTCACATCTTTCAATAGAATGGTGAACTGCTGACCCAAAGGTTCTTGGTTAGTAAGGGCTTCAAAGGTTAGGAGGTGAATACAGGATTGTGGAGTTGGGAGGGAAAATAAATCAGCCATGACCTGGAGCAGTCCTGTTGGGCCAAAGGGTCCAGTTCTGCTCTCATTCTCTTAAACTTCACAGTAAATTTCATTATAAGAGTACACATATGTCACCACATACAACCCTGAGCTTCATTTTCCTGTTCAAGAGCCTGATGGTTGTGTGGTAGTAACTGTTCTTGAACCTGGTGGTGCAGGTCCTGAGGCTCCTGTATCTTATATTCATACAGAACATATGGTTTTATACGTGTGGGCACGTGGCCAAGTGGTTAAGGCATTCGACTCGCTAGTTCGAGCCCCAGCCGAGGCAGCGTGTTGTGTCCTTGAGCAAGGCACTTAACCACACATTGCTCTGCGACGACACTGGTGCCAAGCTGTATCGGCCCTTGCCCTTCCCTTGGACAACATCGGTGTCGTGGAAAGGGGAGACTTGCAGCATGGGCAACCGCTGGTCTTCCAGACAACCTTGCCCAGGCCTGCGCCCTGGAAACCTTCCAAGGCACAAATCCATGGTCTCACGAGGTACAGATGCCTTAAAAATATGGTTTTATGTTCCAAAGTGACAATAATGATTTGAACTGGCATCCAGATAAAATTATTCCTTAATTCAGTAATCTTAAATTCTGCAACATTCATCGGGACTGTATACAATGTGAGGGTCTTTAGCAGAGAAGGTGTGGACCATAAGACCATAGGTTTCGCGGGTCCACTCAGTGGCCACTTTACGAGGCACCTCCTGTACCTAATAAAGTGGCCACTGAGTCTATACTTGTGATCTTCTGCTGCTGTAGCCCATCCACTTGAAGGTCCGACGTGTTGTGCATTCTTAGATGTTGTTCTGCACACCACTGTTGTAACGCATAGTCATTTGAGTTACTGTCACTTTCCTGTCAGCTTGAACCAGTCTGGCCATTCTCCTCTGACCTCCCTCATTAACAACAAATTTTCACCCACAGGACTGCCACTCACTGGATGTTTTTTGTTTCTCGCACCATCCTCAGTATCACTGAAAACTGATCGCCCGATCCTTATTGCTGTTTTTGGGAACGTATAGTTTCAGATTCAGATTTAGTTTTCTGTATCACATGTCTGTCAAAACATACAGCTCTTTCATACTCACACTTTCTGCAATACCTTCAAGTTAGACATTTTCTACAAAAATATTTAAGTAATTTCCCTTACATATTGGAGGCTGACCTGTTAGATACTATTATGAGTATGAATCCTTTGATTAAGGGTTCTATTGGAAGAATTTATAATTTACTATTACAGTGGGATAAGCATCCTTTGTCTAAGATAAAACAGGATTGGGAAAAGGAACTTAATTTGACTTTTGTGACGGAGGATTGGATGCGGATATTGAAGTTGGTTAACTCTTCTTCAATTTGTGCTAGCCATTCATTGATTCAATTTAAAATTGTACATCGTTATCATTTGACAAAGGAGAGATTTTCTAAAATCTTTCCTAATGTTGATAGTCATTGTGATAGATGTAAAACTGAGATAGCTACACTGACACATATGTTTTGGTCTTGTTCTATATTGGAACAGTTCTGGAAGTCAGTTTTCTCAACAATTTCTAAAGCACTTAAAATTAATTTACAACCTAATAAATTATCTGTGCTTTTTGGAATGGTTCCTCAGAATGTATTTCTGTGTCTGACCAACATGTTATTGCATTTGTTACATTGATAGCTTGGAGGGCCATTTTGTTTAAGTGGAAGGATACATCAGCTCCCACTTTGTCACAATGGTTCTCTCAAGTGATGCTATGTCTTAGTTTGGAGAAAATTAGAAGTCAAACCTTTGAACCTTTATTTGATTTTGAGAAAAGATGGGGCTCATTTGCTCGTTATTATCATTTGAGTTAATTGATATAATTTTTCCACGATCAAATTGTAAATTTTTTTAGTATATTTTCTTTTCTTGCTGGCGGTTTGATGTTTATTTTTAGAAGCTTTTTGCATGACGCATGGCTCCGGGGTTGTACACCTAATGGGTTCTCTTTTTTCCTCACTTTTCTGCTTAGTAGGTTTTTTTTGTTATCACAAAATTTTGTTTTCAATCTTTAAGATGATGGGTTTTTTTGAGGCATTCTAAGTGTTGTTACTTCGATGTACTCATGTTATTTTTCCTATATATACAATAAAAAGATTTGAAAAGAAAGAAAACATACAGCGAAATGGGTCGCTTGCGTCAACACCCAAGGATGTGCTGGGGGCAGCCCGCAGGTGTCACCACGCATTCTGGCGCCAGCGTAGCAGGACGGCGATGTTCAGCAGAACAACACAGAACACAACAAGCAACGAAGCAACAGCAGTGAAACAAGCCCCCTTCCTCCCTCGCACGCACACACACACGCACACACACACACACACACACACACACACACACACACACGCGTGCGGTCTGATAAACCACTGGGCAGGCCATCATCCATAAGACCATAAGACAATGGAGCAGAGTGAGGCCATTCAGCCCATCGAGTCTGCTCCACCACCCCGGATCCCACTCAACCCCATACACCTGCTTTCTTGCCATATCCCTTGATGGCCTGACTGATCAGGAAACGATCAACTTCACCTTAAATATACCCACAGACTTAGCCTCCACCGCAGTCTGTGGCAGAGCATTCCACAGATTCACTACTCTCTGGCTAAAAATATTCCTCCTTATCTCTGTTGTAAAAGGTCTCCCCTCAATTTTGAGGGTGTACCCTCTAGTTCTGGATTCCCCCTCCACAGGAAACATCCTCTCCACATCCACCCTCTCTAGTCCTTTCAACATTCGGTAGGTTTCATTGAGATCCCCACAAATCCTTCTGAATTCCAGTGAGTACAGGCCCAAAGCTGCCAAATGCTCCTCGTGTGGTAACCCCTTCATTCCCGGAATCATCTTTGTGAACCTCCTCTGGACTCTCTCTAATGACAACACTTTCTTTCACAGGCCCAAAACTGTTGACAGTACTTCAAGTGTGGCCTGAGTAGTGTCTTATAAAGACTCAGCATTGTCTCCTTGCTTTTATATTCTATTCCCCTTGAAATAAACGGCAACATTGCTTTTGCCTTCTTCATCACAGACTCAGCCCGTAAATTAACCTTTTGGGAGTCATGCACGAGGACTCCTAAGTCACTCATCACCTCTGATGTTTGAGCCTTCTCCCCATTTAGTTAATAGTCTGCACTATTGTTCCTTTTACCAAAATGCATTATCATACATTTCCCAACACTGCATTCCATCTGCCACATTTTTGCCCATTCTTCCAATTTGTCCTTGTCCTCCTCGGCCTCCAGCGGACTCATAGAGTCATGAAATCACAAACATATTGTATGTGAATTGGTCCCTTGGTCTCCTACATTGTGGCAATGCGCATAATTCAAAAATATTACCCTGGCTGCAAAGAGGACAGCTGTGCGATCGTAAAGAGTGCATCGTAAAAGCTGATTGTTCTATTTAGTGTTTACAAGGCTCTCAGTCTTGCCTCGATGCAGTCCTGGAGGCTGGATGGCGGACAGAGGCAGATTTGTTCTGCCAGTCAGGCAAAGCGAGTGCCAGCAGTTCAACATTCATAAGGCACCTCGGGGTGTCTCTGAACAAAGTGAAATGCTGCGATGCTAAGCCAACTCTCATCCTCCATAATCAGAAGGTTGGTCTGTGGATAGCTCCACCAAAACCCCTTGTAACTGTGCTGAGTCCTGAACATCCAAGCTCTTCCTTATTTACTCCCACTGGGAAAACACTGTCCAGAAGACTAATCCCAGCCAAACCATCTCCATTATGTTCAATCACGTGACAGAATTTCTACCCATTCACTTTCATTGTTAGAAATACTTTTAAACCTAAGTGTCTTCCATTTATGAATGCTGTTTGGCCAAAGCCATTCACAGAGTCTTAGAGCACTGCAGCACAGAAACAGCCCTTCAACCCATCTAGTCCCTGCCGGACTAGACTTCTGCCTACACCCAGAGCAAAATCTGCCATACTTCGCTCATTGATGTACCCATTCAAACTTCTCTTAAACTGGAGTTCCTCTTCACGCCGTGTTTGGTGCATCAGGCGGTAACCTTGCCATTTCTTCGGCATTCAAAGCCGACTTGCCAGCTCAACGCTCAGCCAGCGTGGATGGGAAGCGTGCAGGGAGCCGGCTGGATTCGAACCCGGGACCCCCAGTCGCCTCGATGTGGATGCCACTACACCACCGGGGCATGTTAAATGTTGCACTTAAACCCGCATCTACAGGCAGCTCATTCTACACCTGCTCAACCCTCTGAGCGAAGAAGACACCCTCAGATTCCTCTTGAATATTTCACTCCTCACTCTAAACACCTGACCTCTGATTTTAGTCTCACCCAACCTGAGGGGAAAAAGCCTGTTTGCTTTTACTCTGTCCGTACCCCTCATAATTTTTGTATACCTCTATCAAATTTCCCCTCATTCTAATCTGCTCCTAACCTATTCAACCTCTTCCTATAATTCAGGCTTTCAAGTACTGGGAAGATTCTTGTAAATTTTCTCTGCACTTTTTCAAGCTTATTGATATCTTTGCTGCAGTAAGGTGACCAGAACTGTACACAATAGCCAAATTCAGCCTCACCGTCTTATGTAACTTCAACATAACATCCTGTACTCAATCCTGTTCACATCCATTTTGTAGACTTCCAGTGGACAGGAAGGTCAGAACCATAGAACCATAGAACACTACAGCACAGAAAACAGGCCATTCGTTAGAACTAGAGGGATTGAGTTATAGAGAGAAAGGCTGGGAAGGCTAGGACTTTATTGCTTGGAGCACAGGAAACTGAGGGGTGACCTTATAGAGACATACAGAATCATGAAGAGCATACATAAGGTAAACACACAGTATCTTTCCCCAGAAAAAGAAAAAAAAAGACTAGAGGGAACTGGTCTTCATGCAGTAGGTATTGCATTTATGAAAGGAGCTGTCAGATGAAGCGGTTGAAGCAGGTACAATAAAAAAAACATTTACAAAGCACTTAGACCAGTTTAGAGAGATATGGGCTAACCGTGGAACTAGCTTAGACGGGCATCTTAATTGACATGGATGTGTAAGACCAAAAGCTCTGTTTCCATGATGTATGGCTCTATGACACAAACCCTTCCCATTCACAATATTGTGTAGAGTTCCAATGGACCAAACCATTCCCATTCACAGCCACTGTGATGAATCCCAGTGGACAAAATTCTTCCCATTCACAACCATTGTATGCAGTTCCAATGGACCAAACGATCCCATTCACAAACATTGTGTAGAATTCCAATGAGCCAAACCTTTCCCATTCACAAACATTGTGTAGAATTCCAATGGACCAAACCCTTCCCATTCACAACCATTGTATGCAGTTCCAATGGACCAAACCATCCCATTCACAACCATTGTGTAGAATTCCAATGGACCAAACCCTTCCCATTCACAACCATTGTATGCAGTTCCAATGGACCAAACCATCCCATTCACAACCATTGTATGCAGTTCCAATGGACCAAACCATCCCATTCACAACCATTGTGTAGAATTCCAATGGACCAAACCCTTCCCATTCACAACCATTGTATGCAGTTCCAATGGACCAAACCATCCCATTCACAACCATTGTATGCAGTTCCAATGGACCAAACCATCCCATTCACAACCATTGTGTAGAATTCCAATGGACCAAACCCTTCCCATTCACAACCATTGTATGCAGTTCCAATGGACCAAACCATCCCATTCACAACCATTGTATGCAGTTCCAATGGACCAAACCATCCCATTCACAACCATTTTGCAGAATTCCGAATGACCAAACCTTCCTATTCACAGCCATTGTGTAGAATTCCAATGGACCAAACCATTCCCATTCACAGCCATTGTGTAGAGTTGCAATGGGCCAAACACCTTCCAACCTACATCCATTATGTCGCATTGCAACAGACCAAAGAGATTCCCGTTCACCTGCACGGAATGGAACTTCAATAAATTAATCATGCTCCAAGAGTACAGGCTTTTATTTTTCTCAGTTAAATTTTCTCATGTTCACTCACAATGTCATATATGCTCTTTCACCAAATATTGCAAAGTAACCAAATCTAATCAAAGCAATTTTAAAATAAAGATCTAAGCATTAATCTAAGTTACAAGTCTCTCAGCTGCCATTACCTCCAGAGCAGCAAGCAATCCTTTAACATCTGGACATTCACTTTATCCCAGTAGTCACGGAGAAAGCAGTTAGAAAATTACATCATCTATCTTATTGATGAAATCACCTGGTCCTTCAATATCACCTCCCTGAATAAGAGGACACAGCAGAGCTTCCCCCTCCTGAGGAGACTGAGACAAGTGAAACTCCCCTCTCCACCCCATCTGTACTGAATTTTACAGCAGCACCACTGAGAGCATCCTGACAAGGTGCATCTCCATCTGGTCTGGGAGCAGCCAAAGGACTGTGAGAACGATCAAGAGGATCATAGGGGTCTCCATACCATTCTTCGGGGACATTTATCAGGGGAGGGGGTGCTGCGTATTAGTATTATCAAGGATCCCACTCGTCCGTCCAGCATCCTCTTTGACTTTCTACCATCAGGCACCAACAGATGGGAAACAGCTCCTTCCCTCAGGCCATTAGGCTTCTGAGCTCCCTGCCGCATCACATTCAAAGTGTCACTGGATAATTTGTACTGTACCCTAAATATTTAGTTTCTGCACTTTACTTTCTTACTTTCCTAAGTTGTTGCATGTCATGTATACTATTGTACTTTACCTCCTGGTCTGGAGAAGCATTGTCTCGTTTGGCAGAATACATGTGTATAGTTAAATGACAATAAACTTGACTTGATGTTGCTTCCCCACTCTCCAGTTTAGTTTCAAAGCTTTAGAGAGATTCTAAGTAAAGTTCAAAGTGAATTTCTTATCAAAATACATATAAAGTAAAGTAAAGGCATCCATTAGTCTTGCAAGAGCATGGATCTGCACCTGGTAAGTCTTCATTCTCCAGGGCGCAGGCCTGGGCAAGATTGTATGGAAGACCAGCAGTTGCCCATGCTGCAAGTCTCCCCTCTCCACAACACCAATGTTGTCCAAGGGAAGGGCATTAGGATCCATACAGCTTGGCACCAGTGTCGTCACAGAGCAATGTGTGATTAAGTGCCTTGCTCAAGGACACAACACGTTGCCTCGGCTGGGGCTCGAACTCACAACCTTCAGGTAGCTAGTCCAATGCCTTAACCACTTGGCCACATGCCCAAAATACATATATATCACCATATACAACCCTGAGATTCATTTTCTTGCGGGCATACTCAATAAGCCTATAATAGAATAATAAACAATACAGAATCAATTTGGATTTACTGAGAAAGCAGTTCAGAAATAATTCCATCATATTGTTTCCTCCCTCTAAAAGCTTCAGAAAGATTCAATGTCAAGTCCAGTAGACCTGACTCCAATTCCATGGATTCTGTTCGACTGAGGAACAGATTGGGATTCTTCCCAGATGGATACAATGATCCATGTCAGTATAACACCGGAGAGTCAACTTCACAGGATAAGTGCTTTAGTGTAATATCTGTGAACTTATTTTGTATTTTCCATTGTTTCTGCTCAGAGAGTGGGGCAGAAAGTTGCAAATTGTCTGAAAATATCTGTCCGTCAAAGCCCCACGGGAACATAATTGCATCCAGGCAATTTCATACATCACAAGTCTGCTGCAGATGATTGACACAAGTATTGAACGGGATCCTAAATAGTACAAAGTGAGCCATCTGTACGTCCAGTGGAGCATTGCTGTATCCTGTTAACATCCTGTGTGTGTCTGCAACTGGGCACCAATTACTCCACCCAAGGAGAAAGCAAGAACCTACGTTTCCGTAGCAACTATCACTTTATAGCTAATGAGGTACCTTCTGAAGTATAGACATTGTTGTAAGGTCCCTTTGTACTACTCCAATGTACTTACGTTTGGAATGATCAGTCTGGATGCAAACAAGAGCTTTACACTGTATCTCGGTGCACGGGACAATGATAAACCAATTAACAGCAAGGTAGCAAAATTGCACACAGCAAGCTCCCGCATCAGATAATTTGCTTGAGTGATGATATGATACTGTAAATATTAGAGCGCAAGAAATAGGAGCGTATGTGGGTCATCAATTCTGCCATGCCTTTCAATTAATAATTTGAATAATTCAGTGGATTGATTCAAATCAAATGTTTTAAATGGTTCAGTTTAATAGCAGAGAATATATACAATATACAACCTGAAATTCTTACTATCCACAGACATCCACAAAACAGGAAACCCCATAGAATTAATGATAGTAACACCAGAACCCCGAAGACCCCTCCCATGAACAAGCAGCAGCAAAGCATCGACCCTCCCTCTACTCGCACTACCCCCACAATGCAAGCAACAGCAAAAGCCCCCAAAGAGACTTTGGTCTAGATGCCATCAAAAACTACAGTCCGTAACCCAGCACCTCAGTATCTCAGACAGGCTCTCTTCCGCGGCACTTCTCCAAGACCCCCAACTTGGGGACCCACAGGGTCTCACTTTCCATTAAAAGACAGAAAGAAAGAGGGGGACTGCTCGAGAACGGGGGCCTTCTTCTGACAGCAAGCGCCCTCCGCCTTCTGTCCCAATCTTTCCGACTCCCACGAAGCTTCAGACAGCGAAAACGGTGAGGAACTGAGTCGTCTTCCCTGGAAGGAGCACATCTTCCAGGCTGCTCCTCGCCATATCGAAATGTCAAGCCACACAGCTGGTGTGAAAACCCACCGTTTCTTACCTCCAGTTCCAATTTCCCATCTGTTCCCCATAACCCTTGTAATCAAAAAATAAGCCAGTCTGAGCCTTGAATACATTAGAAGACTCCGCCTTAACCATTCTCTGAGGTAGAGAACACCAAATCTTCTGTGGTCCTCTGAGTGATGAAAATCAGCTTCATCTTTATCTTAAATGGGCACGCCATTTTTCTAAAACTATGCGTCTTTTAGTTGTAGGTTTCTCAGGGAAAAGAAAATCACAGCAGCATCTACCTTGCCAAGTTCTTCAAGTTCCTGGGCATCAACATCTCTGAGGATCTGTCCTGGGCCCAACATATCGATGCAGTTACAAAGAAGGCATGATGGCGACAATATTTCATGAGGAATTTGAGGAGATTTGCTATGACACCAAAGGCACTCACAGGTATTTACAGGTGTACTGCAGAGAATTCTGACTGGCTGCATCACCATCTGGTATGGGGTGGGGTGGGGAGTGGGGACTGCACAGGATGGAAATAAGCTGCAGCGTTGTAAACTCAGTCAGCTCCATCACAGGCCCTAGCCTCTCCAACATCCATGACATCTTCAAGGAGCAACACCACAAAAAGTTACCATCCATCGTATAGGACCCCCCATTATCCAGATCATGCCCTGTTCTCACTGCTACCATCAGGAAGGAGGTACAGGAACCTGAAGGCACACACTCAGTGATTCAGGAACAGCTTCTTCCCCTCTGCCATCTGATTTCTGAATGGATATTGAACCCATGAACACTACCTCTCCACTTTCAATTCTCTTTATGTGCTACTTATTTAATATAACTTTTCAAATATATATACATACACACACACACATACGTGTGTGATATTAAACCAGATTCTGATTCTGATTCTTAAATATGTTTTATAATCACGAGTGATTCTGCAGATGCTGGAAATCCAAACTAACACACTCAAAATGCCGGAGGAACTCAGCATTTACTGAGAGGCATCTTTTACATTGCTTCTCCTTCTTTTACAGTGTTGGGTGCTGCCTGGATTGGAGGGCGTGTGTTATCATGAGAGGCTGGACAAACTTGGGTTGTATTCTCTAGTGAGACAGAGGCTGAGGGGAGATCCGAAAGAGGTTTATAAGATTATGAGAGGCAAAGATAGAGTAGACAGGGAGTATCTTTTTCCCAGAGTTGGAATATTTAATATCAGAGGGCGTGCATTTATGGTGGGGGGGGGGGTAATTTCAAAGAAGGTGTGAGAAGCAAGTCTTTTTCCACTGAAACTGGTGCATGCCTGGAGGGTACTGCCTGTCATGGTGGTAGAAGCAAATACCTTGGGGCTTTTTAAAGATGTTTAGATAGGCACATGAATGTGAGGAAAATGGAAGGATATGGACATTGTGTAGGCAGAGAAGATTAGTTTAATTGACCACTTAATTGTTAATTTAATTGGTTCAACACAACATTGGGGGCGGAAGAGTGTTCTTATGCTCTAGTGGTCAATAATATATGTATGTTCTGTGGTCTATAAAAGTTTGCAACAATCTCTCTAACGCAACATTGAGCGCACCTACATGAAACGCTGTCGTAGGAAAGCAGCGCCCATCATCAGAGATCCTCACCACCCAGGCCGTGCTCTTTCCCCGCTGCTGCCGTCAGGTAGAAGGTACAGGAGCCTCAGGACTCGCACCACCAGGTTCAAGAACAGTTACCACCCCTCAACCATCAGGCTCTTGTGCAAAAGGGGAAAACGACACTCACTTGCCCATCCATTGAGATGTTCCCACGACCAGTGATCTCACTTTAAGGACTCTTTATCTCATTTGCTCATGTTCTCGTTATTTATTGCTATTTATTTATACTTGCATTTGCACAGTTTGTTGTCTTCTGCACTCTGGATGATCTTTCATTGATCCTGTTATAGTTACTATTCCATAGATTTGCTGAGCACGCCCACAAGGAAGTGAATCTCAGGGTTGCATATGCTGATACACATGTACTTTGATAATAAGTTTACTTTGAACTTTGAACAAATCTCTCCTTAACAAAAGAGGTCATTCCTTCCTAGAAATGAATGGAATATTCCATTTGAAATCTAACCAAAGCCTCAGATCACAGAACATTGAAGCATAGTTTGGGCCCTCAGCCCACAATGTTATTCTGACATTTTATCCTACTCCACAATCAAACTCCAGTTTTCTTTCATCCATGTGCCGATCTATCAGTCTCTTAAATATGCCTAATGTATCAGCCTCTATCACTAGCCTGTTAACGTTAGTTAACCAGACAATAGGTTCCATGTACTTCCCATCCTCTGTGAAACAAGGTCTTCCTCTGACATCTCTCCGAAACTTCCACCCCCCCCCCCCACTCACCATAAAAGGATGTCCTCTGGTTTGAGAAAATCCTTGATAAAACCATATTTTTAAAAAAGTCCCCGGTACGGGCTGTGAAAAGCTATTTTCAGAGTGATAAGACAATTCCGACTGAGGTTAGGGAGAGAATTGGATACACGTCAGCGCTGGCAGGGTTGGCAGGCCGTCACTTCCTACAAAGTGAAACCTAACCTTATGAATGGCACTGAAGCTTCACTCCCGGCGGAGCTCAACGCCTCTTATCCTCGCTTTGAAAGGGAGAATAAAATTACATCTATGCGAATCCCTGCAGCATCCAGTGATGCTGTTATCTCTGTCTCAGAGCCAACGTCAGGACATCGTTCAAGAGCGCTACTCCTCGCAAGGCAGGCGTTAGGCCCTGATGGTGTAGCTGGTAGCACTCTGAAAACCTGTGCTATCCAACGGCGGGGGTGCTCAAGTACATCTTCAATCTCTCACTGCTGCAGCCGGAATTTCCCACCTGCGTCAAAAGAGCTACCATCATACCAGTGCCCAAGAAGAGCAGGATGAGCTGCCTCAGTGACTATCGTCCAGCAGGACTCACAGTGACTGTGAAGAAGTGCTTTGAGAGGTTGGTCATGTCTAGAGACAACTCCTGCCTGAGAAAGGACCTGGACCCGGTGTAATTTGCCTATCAGCGCAATAGATCTCATTGGCTCCTCACACGGCCTTCGATCACCTGGAGTTTGAGGAGAATTGATACGTTACTGGAGATATTCACAAATTTGGTTGCACCAACATCTGGTATGGAGGGGCCACTGCACAAGGTCGAAAAAAGCTGCAGAAAGTTAACTCAGCCAGCTCCATCATGGGCACAAGCCTCCCCAGCAATGAGGACATCTTCAAAAGGAGATGCCTCAAAAATTATTATTATGGATAGCTAACACCCAGAACAAGCCCTCTCTCATTGCTACTATCAAGGAGGAGGGGTACAGGAGCCTGAAGACACACACTCAACAATTCAGGAACAGCTTCCTCCTCTGCCATTAGATTTCTGAGTGGACATTGAACCCATGAAAACTACCTCACTTTTCCTCTCTCTTTTTTGCACTACTTTTTAAATTTATATACTTACTGTAATTTATAGTTATTATTATCTATTACAATGTACTGCTGCTGCTAAGTAACAAATTTCATGACATACAGATATTAAACCTGATTCTGATTCTCTGTCTGTGCTTCTTGTACACCTCTAACAAGTCACGTCTCACCCTCCTTCACTCTGAAGAGAAAAGCCCCAGCGATACAAAATAATAACTATAATTTGCAATATTTATATGTAAAAAAAGAAAATTGAATTAAGTAAGTAGTGCAGCGAGAGAGGGAAAGAAGAATACCGAGCCAGTGCTCACGGATTCATTGTTCCTCGTAAGACATGTTCTCTAGTACAAATAGCATCCTGGTAAATCTCCTCTGCACCCTTTCTAAAGCTTCCACATCCTTCCTATAATGAGCTGAACACAACTGAGCACGATATTGCAAGGTATTATACGTCTGCGTAGCCTCCAACCTGATGGCATGAACATTGACTTCTCTTACTTCTGTTATTGCCCCACCTCCCCTTCGTACCCCATCCCTTATTTATTTCTCTCTCTCTCTCTCTCTCTCTCTCTCTCTCTCTCTCTCTCCCTCTCTCTCTCCTCTCTCTGTCCCTCTCACTATAACTCCTTGCCCATCCTCTGGGCTCCCCTCCCCCTTTTGTTCTCCATAGGTCTCCCGTCCCATGATCCTCTCCCTTCTCCTATCCCTTTTGCCAATCACCTGTCCAGCTCTTAGCTCCATCCCTCCCCCTCCTGTCTTCTCCTATCATTTCAGATCTCCCCCTCCCCCTCCCACTTTCAAATCTCTTACTATCTCTTCTTTCAGTTAGTCCTGACGAAGGGTCTCGGCCTGAAACGTCGACTGTACCTCTTCCTAGAGATGCTGCCTGGCCTGCTGCGTTCACCAGCATCTGCCGATTTCCTCCTGTTTACGATATTACAGGTGTGGTCTAACCAGAGTTTTATGGAGCTGCAACATTACCTCATGGATCTTGAATTCAGTCCCCCGACTAATGAAGGCCAGCACACCGTATGCCTTCTTAACCATCCTATCAACATGAGCAGCAACTTTGAGGGATCTATGGATGTGGACGCCAAGATCTCTCTGTTTCCGCCAGGAATCCTGCCATTAACCTTGTACTCTGCCTTTGATTTAGTAGTTTCATCCCACTCGTTCAGACTCTCCCAAGAAGATGAGAGGAGACTTGACAGACAACAAGAGGCATAACTAGAGTGACTAGCCAGCTACTTTCTCCCAGGGTGGTAATGGTTCATATATGAGGGCATAATTTAATGGTGATTGGAGGGAAACATGGGGGGGGGCGGATGTCGGGTTCCACAGAGACTGGTGGGTGCCAGAGGTGGTGGTAGAGGCAGACCCATCAGGGACATTCAAGAGATTCCAAGTGTGGTCTGACTAGAGTTTTATAGAACTGCAACACTACCTTGCAGCTCTAGAATTCAATCCCCCCACCCCAACTAATGAAGGTCATCACACCATAAGTGTTTTAACCACCCAATGTGCTCTATATAAAGGTTTAGGATAATATCACTTCTGTCCTCTGTTCCTCTCTGGATCTGGTGTGTTTTGTTAACATTCTTCTCAACTAGTTCAATACATTCTCTCTGACCCTCAATGCTTTCAATGGCACCTTTAAGCTTATGTATGGTTGCATAACAACTGTGCAGAAGTCTAGGTCTACGTGTCGAGGCCAAGAAGCGAGCCCATAATTAACTCCATTTCTCTCCAGTCTTGCTAATTGAAGCTCTGAGGAAGATTGCAATCATTGAGGAGTGAGCGGAAGGTGAGGGGGTGTTCAGCGCCGCCTACCGGCCTGTCTCCCGCTGCTGCCGGAGGAAGGAGTCTGCGTGTGCCGGTCTGTCTCGCCTTCTCGCTTACGGCTCCCGAAGGAAACCTCCGCGTTCATATGGTCTCTTTCTCTCTCCCTCGATGCGGTCGGAGGATTGTGCCTGAGTTCAGGTGTTGGGCAAGGTCTAATCGACGTGGTTTGAGGATTGGGCTCTGTACTTCACGTTAGGATGTGTTTCTGGTTCTGACCGTTTCCTTTTTTTGTTGTTATTTTGGGCGATTTTGAATCGGGGCGGCCTGCTGATAATGAACACTGAGCAGAAGCTGAATATGCCTGGACTTCTTCAATTTTGTGTTTTATACTCTGTGTTTTTCACTTTTTTTTGGTTGTGATTTACGCAATTTGTTTTTTTTGCACATGGCAAGGTTGATACTTTTCTTTGAACAGGTTCCATGGTTTTTTCTTTGCTATGTGGCTGTCTGTGGGAAGATGAAGCTCAGGATTGTATACTACATACAAACTTTGATAATAAATGTACTTTGACTTTCACTTGACTGGACGATTGTTCTTCCAACTATATTTTAGAAAGGATGTGAAGGTCCTTGAGAAGGCAGAGAAAAGGTCTACTGGGATGGTTCCAGGGATGAGGGATTTCGGTGACAAGGTTAGACTGGAGAAGCTGATACGGTTCTCCCTGGAGAAAAGAAGGTTGAGAAGACATTGGTGTAGAAGATGACGATGGATTTAGATACGACCTTTTTTATGCCATGGACCAATACAGGGGTGGGAACCCCTGGGATAGAGAGAAGGGGAAAATTCCAGCAACTGGGTTCAGACCTGATCTCAGGTGCTGTCTACAAGACGTTTACCTGTCCACCCTGTACAGTTCCTCCAGGTGCTCCAGTTTCCTCCCACATCCCAAAGACGTGGAGCTCAGCGGCCACAGTAGCATAGTGGTTAGCACAACACTAGCTCAGGGCGTCGCAGTTCAGAGTTCATTTCCAGCATCCTCCGAAAGGAAGTTTGTACGTTCCTTGCAATGCGCACGTGGGTTCCCACTGGATACTCCGGTTTCCTCCCACAGTCCAGAGACCTACCAGCTAGTTGGTTAATTAGTCATTGTAAACTGCCCCCAAGAATAGGCTAGGGTTAAATTGGTGCGTCACAGAGGGCTGAAGGGGGCTGCCCCACACTGTATCTCAATAAATAAATCTGTAAATAGATCAGCCACAGAAAATCGTGCCCAGCGTAGTCTGGTGGCAGAATGGTTGGGAATGTCAGGAGAATGGGTTAGAAGGAATATAAATGGGGGAATGGGATTATTCCAAGAACTGACACAGGCTCAGTGCACTAAGTTTGCTGATGACACCACCGCTGTGGGCCAAATCAAAGGTGCTGATGGATCAGCATGCAAGAGAAAGATTGAAAATTTGGCTGAGTGGTTTCATTTCCTGAGGAGCATCAAGAAAGCTCACCTCTGTCCCAGGATACTGACGGGCTTTTACCGCTGTACCATTGAGAGCATACTCACCAACTGTATCTCAGTGTGGTATGGCAATTGTCCCGTATCGGACCGCAAAGCACTCCAGCGTGTGGTGAAAACTGCCCAACGGATTATCAGCACCCAATTGCCCACCATTGAGAACATCTACCATAATCGCTGCCTGGGCAGGGCGAAAAGCATTATCAAGGATGCATCTCACCCTAACCATGGACTTTTTACTCTCCTCCCATCTGGTAGGCGCTACAGGAGCCTCCGCTCCCGCACCAGCAGGCACAGGAAGAGCTTCTTCCCTGAGGCTGTGTCCCTGCTGAACCTCTCATCACAGCGCTAAGCAGTATTGCACCCATATTGTACTGTCTCAGTACTTTTATATTTGTGTGCTGTAGTACTTACTTTTTATTCGCAGTTATTTTGTAAATAACACTATTCTTTGCATTTCTGGTTAGATGCTAACTGCATTTCATTGGCTTTGTATCTGTACTCGGCACAAAGACAATAAAGTTGAATCTAATCTAACCTAATCTAATCTAATTAAAAACAACCTCTCCCTCAATGTCAGCCAGACCAAGGAACTGATTGGAGACTTCAGGAGAGGGAAACCAGAGGTTCATGAGCCAGTCCTCATTGGAGGATCAGAGGTGGAGGGGGCCAGCAAATTTAAATTCCTCGGTGTTTTTATTTCAGAGGACCTGTCCTGGACCCAGCACACGAGTGCAATTACAAAGCAAGCATGACAGCGCCTTTACTTCCTTAGACGTCTGCAGGGATTCAGTACGACATCTAAAACTTTGACAAACTTCTATAGATGTGCAGTAGAGAGTATATTAACTGGCTGCAACATGACCTGGTATGGAAACATCAATGCCTTTGAATGGAAAATCCCTCAAAAGGGTAGTGGATTCAGCCCAGTATATCACGATCAAAGCCCTCCCAACCATTGAGCACATCCACATGAAACATTGTCGTGGGAAAGCAGCATCCATCACCACCCAGGCCATGCTCTCTTCTCACTGCTGCCTTCGGGTAGAAAGTACAAGAGCCTCAGGACTCACACCACCAGGTTCAAGAACAGTTACCACCCCTCAACCATCAGGCTCTCGAACAAAAGGGGATAATTACACTCTCTTACCCCGTCATTGAAATGTTCCCATAACCAATGGTCTCACTTTAAGGACCCTTTATCTCATTATCTTATGTTCTCATTAGTTATCATTATTTATTTATATTTGCATTTGCACAGTTAGTTGTCTTCTGCACTCTGGTTGATCTTTCATTGATCCTGTTATAGTTACTGTTCTGTAGATTTGCTGAGTATGCCCACAGGAAAACGAATCTCAGGGTTGTATATGGTGACAAATATGTAGTTTGATAATAACATTCACTTTGAGTTTTGATCTTTAAAGTGGCCTCCCTTTTTGTCAAAAGGAATAAAAGAGAAATAGATTAGCAAGACTAGGGACAAAAACTAAATTGATTAAATATCAGACCAGGGAGGAAGGGTGGGTGGAGCAAACTCTCTCTGATACTGAAAGTGGTAATTATATTTCACATGATCCTACCTAGCGGCCAGGAGGGCGATACAGAAACGCTTCGTGGAGAGCGAAGGGCATGACAACATACGGGAGATGTCATGATCATCCAGTGCAACCAAGGAAGATCCCAGTCTGTGACACCCTGTTAGTACTACTGGACCCAGACTTCTGAGGTCGAGGGAGTGGAAAAGCTCCTGTGAAATGGTGTTTCCACTTTGAAAACTTTCCCGCACAGGTGTCCTGTCATTGGCGGACACGATGGACAACCACCCAGATGTTCTCCCTCCCATCAGGCAGAAGATGCTAAAGCCTGAAAGCACGTATCACCAGGCTCAAGAGAGCTTAAATCCTGTTAAAACTACTGAAGAGTCCCCTTGTACGATAAGATGGAATCTTAACCTAATTATTTACCTCATCATGGCCTTGAGGAAGGTCACTGACATGCTAAAGGAAAACTGCCTGAGATGGAGGACCTTCATTGCTGCCCTAAACGCAATGGGCAGTAGGTATCTCCATGTACTGACCTCCATGTTGTAAAGTGGTCGATGTGGATGGCATACAAAACAGAGATTTTCACTGTAGCTCGATATATGTGACAGTAATAAACCATTTTACCAAAAGGGAGTCAGGCCCATACTTGAGGTAAAATTTGTCTGAAGTCTACAGGAATGGGACTAACTGCATCGCTTCTTAGTGACACAGCAAAGACCTGGGCGAATGCTTGTCTCCACTGCCAGAAGTGCACTCAGTGGCCACTTGGTTAAGTACGCCGGTACACCTGCTCATTAATGTAAATATCTCCTCAGTCAATCATGTGGCAGCAACTCAATGCATAAAAGCATGCAGACACGGTCAAGAGATTCAGTAGTTGTTCAGGCCAAACAACAGAATGGGGAAGAAATGTGATCTAAGTGACTTTGACTGTGGGATGATTGTTGGTGCCAGATGGGGTGGTTTGAGTATCTCAGAAACTGCTGATCTCCTGGGATTTTCATGCACACAACAGTCCCTAGAGTTTACAGAGAGCAGTGTGAGAGAAAAACAACATCATCCAGTGAGCGGCAGTTCTGTGGTTTTTTGATGGGAGAAGTTCAGAGGAGAACGGCCAGACTGGTTCAAGCTGACAGTAACTCAAATATCCACATTTACAACAGTGGTGTGCAGAATAAGATCTCTGAACGCGCAACACACCAAACCTTGAAGCGGATGGGCTACAGCAGAAGACCATGAACATACAGGGCTACCTAATAAAATGGCCACTGAGTGTATTTTATGATTCTGTGATTTGTATCTCCTTATTCTTCCTTCCAGGTTAACACCCTTTGATCCTGATTGGCGCTGGACCAAAGAAAATTCAGAATACAGAAATCATCTTCCTCTGAGCAAGACACTCTTCTTTTCAACTATCGGATACATAGTGGTTCCCAGAATTGCCCATAAACTAAAGTTTCTATAGGTCAGAAAGGCTGTTTGCCGAGGTCACAAAAGTTGCTCTGAAGGGTTCATTATCTGCAGATTAATACAGGTTTATGTTATCTTTAGATATTAGAATTCATTAACTAGTATTGATTAGTACTACGGCATCAAACTTATGGCAATGTGGCTAGGCACAGTTCAGATGCCATCTATAAATTTGCTGGTGACACAATTATCATTGGCAGAATCTCAGATGGCAATGAGAGGGCGTACAGGAGCGAGATATATCAGCTAGTTGAGTGGTATCGCCACGACAACATTGCGCTTAACATCAGTAAGACCAAAGATCTAATTGTGGACTTCAAAAGGGCAAGACGAGGGAACAAACACCAGTCGTGAGGGATCAGAAGTGGAAAGAGGGAGCAATTTCAAGTTCCTGGGTGTCAATGTCTCTGAGAATCTATCCTTAGACTCCAGTTTGAAATCCGACCCACCATGATGAAAAACTCTGGGATTTAAGGACTGAATTTTGAAGATAATTTGCTCCCTAAAGTTTAGATAGCTCATGAAAGGAACAAAACTCAATACTGTTAGCTAAATAGCAATATCTATTGTTAGTTATTTGGAGATACAGTGTGGAACAGGCCCTTCTGGCTCCTCGAGACACACCACCCAGCAACCCACCTACTTAACCCGAGCCTAATCACAGGATAATCTATAAAAACCAATTAACCTACTAACCGGTACATCTTTGGACTATGGGAGGAAACCAGAGCGCCCAGAGAACACCCACAGATCACACTGCTTTATTTCCATCTTTAACATCTTTATTTTTCCCTTTCAGGGTTCTTTTGAAGACCTCGACCTGGAGTACACGCTGACTACGGTTCTTCGCGGGAATGGGACCCGCTCTCGAGGTTTCATGACTGGCCGTTGTTCGGCACGCCAAGGGCTCAGCCTACGTATTCGGCTCGGCTTTGGAAGCCTAGGATCTCGGGGCTCTGGAGACGGTCGGATCGAGGGTTGGTGTCATGACAGGAGACCCATGTGTCATTGGGGGAGTTGGAATATCTGCGGCTGTGTTCCCAGAGACTGGTGATCTTTGGGCACAGAGCTCAAAAAAAATGACACAGCGAACTTTTAACATTGTAAACCAGCGAGTTGTTTGTTATGTCTCCCCCCCTCGCTGTGAAGATGGAGACATCTCTTTCTTCCTTATTAGGGAGAGAGAGAGAGAGCCTCTGGTATGTCAAATACCAGGTGAACAAGTAGTCTTTGGAGCACAGCAAGTCTGTGTTTTTGCTGTTGTTTTGCTCACGCTTGACTGCTCAGTGGTGGGTGCCAGTGGGGGAGAGGGGTGATTGTTGCTTACTGCCGCTTACACGTGGGAGGGAGGGGAGTTGGGGGCGGGGACTTTGGGGTTCTAACGTTTAACTGTTGTCCATTCTTTGGGGGTACTCCTCTGTTTTTGTGGATGGCTGTGAAGAAAAAGCATTTCAGGATGTATATGGTATACATTTCTCTGATATTAAATGAAACCCTTGAATACTAATCACTGGTATTGAAGGGGTTAAGAACTGAAGCTGGAGTGTAAAGGTAGATATTAAATAAAGGTGGGGAGTGCAAGAGAGGGCAGCTTAGGATCTTCTGATCTAATTGAAAAGTAGAACATGAGGTCCTGCTGTTCCTACATTCTTGGTGGTAGCCCACGGATGTTTTGACAACTTGGCACTGCCCCTGGAGATTAATAAAGCTTATTCCTTATCAGAAGGCATGAGGAGCCATGCAATAAATAGCACAGATACTCTTTGTTCCCAGAAGAACAATGCTTCATCTGTCAGAAGCAGCCGGGAATCAACGGGACGGTGTGACCTCTGGGGATGTGGCCTGAACTCCGAGCGATCAGATAGCAGGAGACGGTAGACCGTTTATTAGAGCACCTGGTGCCCCAGAACTTGTCTCCGGGAAGGTGGCTCGTAGATTTGTGCCGAGGGAGAAGCCGAACTGCCGGGGGGGGGACAGACCTGTAGTCTGAGCAATGTTTAATTCTGGAACGACATGCGGGGACCGTCATGTATTACAGCTCCACCCACCCCAGAACCACCAAGCGCAGACTCTAACCTCACGTTCAACAGCTTTCGTTCATAACTCCGGTTTAGGATTTCCTGGTCAGCCACCTCACTGTTGTTTATTTTAACTGCTCTGTTTCCACTCCGGCATCCTCTTGCATATCGACTCCTCTCCATCCACTCGCCATCAGCAACTCTACAGTCAGCACCATTTCAACATTCGGGTTTCTGGCTCTCATTATTTCACAGGGCTTCATGTGAGAGAACCGTATCTCCCTCGTTGACAAAACAGCTTGGCAGAAGATGGCAAAACTCCACCTTCGCCAGAACCTACTGGTACAATTCTACACCGTCATCAGACATCAGAGAGAGCAACCTCACGTCAGTCGCATCCGACGCAAGGGGGACTCCCCGTTGGCCAAACATTTTAATTCATACTCTGAGGTGTCGATCCACGGCCTCCTTGTGTGCCGCGATGAGACCACCCTCAGGGCAGAGGAGCAAAGTCTGAGCACCCTCCAACCCAATGGCATGGATATCGATTTCTCCATCCAGTAAACAAATTTCCTTCCCCCTTCCCCTATTCCCTATTCTGTCCTTTTACCTTTTCTCACCTGCCTATTACTGGTTTGACTAATCTTCTGGAATTTTTTGAGGATGTAACTATGAAAATGGACAAGGGAGAGCCAGTGGATGTAGTGTACCTGGCCTTTCAGAAACCCTTTGATAAGGTCCCACATAGGAGATTAGCGGGCAAAATTAGGGCACATGGTATTGGGGGTAGGGTACTGACATGGATAGAAAATTGGTTGGCAGACAGGAAACAAAGAGTAGGGATTAACGGGTCCCTTTCAGAATGACAGGCAGTGACTAGTGGGGTTCCGCAAGGCTCGGTGCTGGGACCGCAGCTATTTACAATATACATTAATGATTTAGATGAAGGGTTTAAAAGTAACATTACCAAATTTGCAGATGACACAAAGCTGGGTGGCAGTGTGAAATATGCGGAGGATGTTGAGATAATGCAGGATGACTTGGACAGGTTGGGTGAGTGGGCAGATGCATGGCAGATGCAGTTCAATGTGGATAAATGTGAGGTTATCCACTTTGGTGGCAAGAACAGGAAGGCAGATTGCTATTTGAATGGTGTCAAGCTAAGAAAAGGGGAAGTACAACGAGATCTTGGTGTCTGTGTTCATCAGTCACTGAAAGTAAGCATGCAGGTACGGCAGGCAGTGAAGAAAGCTAATGACATGTTGGCCTTCATAACAAGGGGAGTTGAGTATAGGAGCAAAGAGGTCCTTCTGCAGTTGTACAGGGCCCTGGTGAGACCACACCTGGAGTATTGTGTACAGTTTTGGTCCAAATTTGAGGAAGGACATTCTTGCTATTGAGGGAGTGCAGCGAAGGTTCACGAGTTTAATTCCCGGGATGGCGGGACTGTCATATGTTGAAAGATAGGAGTGACTGGGCTTGTATGCACTGGAATTTAGAAGGATGAGAGGGGATCTGATTGAAACATATAAGATTATTAAGGGATTGAACACGCTAGAGGCAGGAAACATGTTTCCGATGTTGGGGGAGTCCAGAACCAGAGGCCACAATTTGAGAATAAGGGGTAGGCCACTTAGAACTTTCTCCCCCAGAGAGTTGTGGATCTGCGGAATGCTCTGCCTCAGAAGGCAGTAGAGGCCAATTGTCTGGATGCTTTCAAGAAAGAGTTAGTTAGAGTTCATAATGATAGCGGAGTCAAGGGATATGGGGAAAAAGCAGGAACGGGGTACTGATTGTGGATGATCAGCCATGATCACAGTGAATGGTGGTGCTGGCTTGAAGGGCTGATTGGCCCACTCCTGCACCCATTGTCTATTGTCTATTACATTCCCCTGAGTCCACTCCTCCTTTCTCTCTCCTACGGCCCACGGAGGCTAGCTGGAAGGTGATAGGTGAAGCCAAGTGGGTGGGAACGGTCAAGGGCTGGAGAAGAATGAATCTAATAGAAGAGGAGAGTGGACCATAGGAGAGAGGGAAGGAGGAAGGGTCCCAGAGGGAAGTGATAGGCAGGTGAGATGAGGTAAAAGGCCAGTGTGGGGAATAGAAGAAGGGGGGGGGAGGGAACTTTTTTTCTACTGGAAGAAGAAATCAATGTTCATGCCATCAGGTTGGAGACTACTCAGATGGAATATAAGGTGTTGCTCCTCCACGTTGGGGTGGCCTTACCATGGCACAAGAGGAGGCCATGGACCGACATGTTGGATCGGGAATGGGAATCGGAATTAAAATGTTTGGCCACTGGGAAGTTCCACTTTTGGCTTTCACTTTGGTGTTTATGATTTATTGTTTACTGCTTAACTGTGTTAAGCACGACATGCAATTCGAATTATATTTTATTAACATATTTATGATAATATTTTGGTTTACGTACTACTCATGTGCATGTTGTGTGGGTGCACGGTGGTCCAGAGGAACGTTGTTTCATTTGGTTGTCGATAAATACTGTCAGATGATGATAAACTTCGAATTGAACTTAAACTTAATCCTTTGTTTCCAATGCTGACGAAAGATCAGGGGTGTGGATTTAACGCTTTGGCAGAGTCTGAGATGTTTCATTACTTTCTGAATTACAGGAATCCTTTCTGCATAATCTGAACTCAATAGGAAACCTTTGATTGCAGGAAGCGGTCTAGTGAATGCACTGGTCAACAAAGATTTTGCTTCCTGAATACTTTTGGGTGTATCTTATGGATTTTGGGGCTGCTGATCATGGAAATCACCATGAAATTTCCCTATCATGCACCTTTTTTTTAAAATCACCTATATTTGTTATTTCAATTTATATTTCAAGTCAGAATAACTGATGCCAAGATTAAGGAAGGCATTTTTGTTGATCCTCAAATCAAACAGGTCACGAATGACAGGCAATTTGAAAAACATCTAGTGGGACTGGAGAAAATTGCATTGAAGTCATTCAAGGTTGTCGTTGAAAATTTTCTTGGCAACTACAGAGCACCAAACTACGTGCAGCTGGTTGACGACATGTTTCAAGCATACAAAACCATGAAGTGCAACATGTCACTAAAGATTCATTTTCTGCATTCCCATTTAGACTTCTTCCCTGCAAATCTTGGTGCTGTCAGAGACGAGCACGGTAAAAGGTTTCACTAGGATATTGCGGTCATGGGGAAACGGTATCAGGGCAACTGGAATCTATCAACACTGGCTGATTATTGTTGGACACTTAAGCGAGAAGCCTCAGACACTGAGTACAAAAATCAACAAAACATTTTTAGCTTAGTTGAACTATCGCAGAGCACCCATTATGCAATTAAACACCTTACATTCAAAAAAGTAAATTTCTTGTTTCTCCAAATTTCTATGTGATACAAGCAGTCTGAAATTATATTTGTGTTCAGCTTCAAGCATTCTATCATAAACAAAATAAAAATTCTGAGGAAGCAACACTTCCATAAAATGTGTTGTCCAGAGATGTTCATCACATTAACTCCAAGGCAAAAACCTGCCCTTAGGTAAACTATTAAATGGTTCCTTAGTACGATAAGTTGGACTCTTCACCTCACAAATTAATTCCTTATGATTGTGCACCTTATCTTTACCTGAACTGTATTTTCTCTGAAACTGTCACACTTTATTCTGCAATGTTATTGTTTTCATTGTAAGAATATAAAACTGTTACACGTAGTAGAAGAATTAGACCATTTGGCCCATCGAGTCTGCTGTGCCATTCGATCATGGCTGATTTATAATCCCTCTCAACCCCATTCTCCTGCCTTCCTAATCAAGAGCCTCAGGGCGCAATGCTGGGACTCTATGAGATAATAGTCCGACCACTCTTCAGGTATTGTGAGCAGTTTGGGCCTCCGGATAGAAGGACATCCACTTGGAACAGAGGTGAGGAGGAATTTCTCTAGGGAGAGAGTAGTGAATCTGTGGAATTCATTGCCACAGGCAGCTGAGGAGACCCAGTCATTGAGTCCATTTAGAGCAAAGGTTGGTAGATTCTTGGTTAGAAGGGGCATCAAAGGTTAAGGGAAACAGGCAGGAGAATGGGGTTAAAAGGGATAATAAATCAGCCATGATGGAATGTTGGAGCAGACTCAATGGGCCAAATGGCCTAATTCTGCTCCTAGGTCTTATGGTGTCAAGCCAATGGAGAAAGGGTACTTGGATCAGAGAACAAGGATCCTCAGACTCTCCAATTTATTTCTGACTCTTGATCCCGCCAAATGCCTTTCCTCCCAACCTTTCATTAGAATATTTAAGGCTTTGCCCTTTGTCTCTTACCTTCAAAATGAGAAGGTTCTAAATGGGACCAGGTCTCACTCCAACGAGTTCAGCTACCATCACAGAGGAAGTGCTACTCTGCTAAGAGTGCCTTAGATACACTCTCAGACAGAGGCGGACGCTGTTTCATTACAGAGCAGGAAAATGCATTCTGTATGCAATGTTGGCATTCATTTCTAGAGGAATAGAGTATAGGAGCAGGGATGTGATGTTGAGGCTCTATAAGGCGCTGGAATGACCTCACTTGGAGTACTGTGAGCAGTTTTGGTCTCCTTATTTAAGAAAGGATGTGCTGACGTTGGAGAGGGTACAGAGAAGATTCACTAGAATGATTCCGGGAATGAGAGGGTTAACATATGAGGAACGTTTGTCCGCTCTTGGACTGTATTCCTTGGAGTTTAGAAGAATGAGGGGAGACCTCATAGAAACATTTCGAATGTTGAAAGGCATGGACAGAGTGGATGTGGCAAAGTTGTTTCCCATGATGGAGGGGTCTAGTACGAGAGGCATGACTTAAGGATTGAAGGGCGCCCATTCAGTACAGAAATGCAAAGAAATTTTTTTAATCAGAGGGTGGTGAATCTATGGAATTTGTTGCCACGGGCAACAGTGGAGGCCAAGTCATTGGGTGTATTTAAGGCAGAGATTGATAGGTATCTGAGTAGCCAGGGCATCAAAGATTATGGTGAGAAGGCAGGGCAGTGGGACTAAATGGGAGAATGGATCAGCTCATGATAAAATGGCAGAGCAGACTTGATGGGCCGAATGGCCGAATTCTGCGCCTTTGTCTTGTTTTATGGTATTCCCAAACTGGCATCGTCATAGTAGCATAGCACACTACAGTACAGAAACAGGCCCTTTGGCCCATTTAGTCCATGCTAAACTATTATTCTGCATAGTCCCATCAACCAGAACCCAGACCATAGCCCTCCATACCCGTTCCATCCATGTACTTATCCAAATTTTTCTTGAATGGTGAAATCGAACCCACATCCACCACCTCCACTGGCAGCTCATTCCACACTCACACGACCCTCTGAGTAAAGAGGTTCGCCTTCATGTTCCCCTTGAACATTTCACCTTTAACCCTTAACCCATGACCTCTGGTTCCCGTCTCTCCCAACCTCAGTGGGAAGAGGCTGCTTGCATTTACCCTATCTATACCCCTTGTAATTTTGTACCCCTCTACCTTTTTCTTCTATCTGCCGGGGATTAAAGTCCTAACCTGTTCTACCTTTCCTCATAACTCAGGTACTCAAAACATATTATCTTTCACTCATGTGGGATCTTGCAGTGTGCAAATTGTCCACTGGGTTTTCCTTCACTGTAATAGAAATCGAGAGCATGAGCTCGATATAAATCCAAGCCCGGGCTCAATTCCCAGCACCGTCTGCATGGCACAAACACAAGAGATTTTGCAGATGCTGGGAAACCAGGGTAACGCACACAAAATGTACATGTAACACACACTCGATGGATGTGGAGAGGATGTTTCCTATGGTGGGAGAGTCTAGGACCAGAGGGCACAGCCTCAGAATTGAGGGAAATCCTTTGAGAATGGAGGTGAGGAGGAATTTCTTTAGCCAGAGGGTGGTGGGTCAACCCTCTGCCACAGACGGCTCTAGAGGCCTAGTCATTGGGTATATTTAAGGCGAAGGCTGATAGGTTCTTGATCAATCAGGGCATCAAAAGGTACGGGAAGAAGACAGGAGAATGGGGTTGAAAGGAATAAAAAGTTGGCCACAGTGGAATGGTGGAGCATACTTGATGGGCTGAATGGCCTAATTCTGCTCCTAAGTCTTATGGTCTCATGGCCTATAATCTAGAGCAATACACACAAAATGCAGGTCAGGCAGAATCTATGGAGGGAAATACAGAGCTGACATTTTAGGCTGAGACCCTTCATCAGGACTGCATTATGTCAATGCAAGCTCTTTTATCAGGTCTGAATGTTTCGGGGCAACAGAGAAGATTCCACAGGAGTCTGAATTTTTACAATTTAATTTGCACCTCGGCAAAGCTGGCAGCATGCAAAACCCACACCGACATTTCGTTCAGCTTTCCCGATCACCGGCTGATCTGCACTCAAAGAAACCCAGGACAAGGGATGAGGGATTTGTGCATGTTTGTGTGTGTGTGTGTGTGTGTGTGTGTGTGTGTGTGTGTGTGTGTGTGTGTGTGTGTGTGTGTGTGTGTGTGTGTGTGTGTGTGTGTGTGTGTGTGTCTGTGTGTGTGTGTGTGTGTGTGTGTGTGTATGTGTGTGTGTGATGTGTGTGTGTGTGTGTGTGTGTGTGTGTGTGGTGTCTGTGTGTGTGTGGTGTGTCTGTGTGTGTGTCTGTGTGTGTGTGTGTGTTTGTGTGTGTGTGTGTGTGTGTGTGTGTGTGTGTGTGTGTGTGTGTGTGTGTGTGTGTGTGTGTGTGTGTGTGTGTGTGTAAGAACACTGACTCGAGGCTCCTCACCAGCAGACTGCTGTCTCCTGGTGGGACTCCAACAAAAGAGCCAGTCACTTTAATAAGAGAGAGATCACAAAGCACGAGCACAGGCTGGAGAACACGAAATGCCTGCGTCAGCAGATCTATATACTGCAGCAAAAACAAAATTCCAATTGCCTTGGTCTGCACTAAACCCATATGTAGCTCACACAACAGAAATCAGTATGACTAACCAACGTCTCACCACAATATTACCTGATTGCTGATGTGGGCTTTGCTCATTGCTATAATACATACCTTGCATGTTTTCTCCTATAAAATAGACAGGAGCTGTGAAATATGTCATTCTCTCTGCTGTATAATTGTTACTATTCAGTAAAATCTATATCATATCTGCTATAGTTCTTGTCAGTGGCTATATTTCATGAGGAGTTTGAGGAGATTTGGTATATCACCTAAGACTCCAGCAAATTTGTACAGATGTACCCCAGAGAGAATTCAAATGGATTGCATCACTGTTTGGTATGGTGGTTGGGGAGCAGGTGGGCATGCACAGGATCGGAAAAAGCTGCAGGAAGACATAAACTCTGCCACCTCCCTCATGGGCACTAGCCTCCCCAGCACCCAGGATGCCTGCAAAAGGCGACAGCTCAAAAAGACAACATCCATGCAGGACCCTCATCACCCAGGACGTGCCGTCTTCTCTTTGCTACCATCAGGAAGGAGGTACGGGGGCCTGAAGACCCACACTCAGTGATTCAGGAACAGCTTCTTCCCCTCCGCCATCAGATTTCTGAATGGACATCGAACCCACGAACACTACTACACTAATTTTGCTCTTTTTGTACTGCTTATTAAATTGAATTTATGTAGTACTGTAATTTATAGTTTTTTGTAGATTACACTATACTGCTGCCACAAAACAACAAATTTCGTGTCCGCTGTCAGTGAGTCTGAGCGAGATTCTGATTCTTAAATATATACAGGAGCTGCAATTTTCTATATTATACACAGCAGCTGCTTTTCTCCCAATGAGACACAAGGATTTATATTTCCTGTAATAAGTACACAAACTATTACTCTCCATAACATACTATGCTGTTATCGTGAAGACAGAAGATGACATCGCTAACATACACATGCATTGCTGATCCCCTGATTGTACAGGTGGACTGCCATTCCCTGTGAAAGAGATGTACTGTCGAGAGCACTCTAACTGGCTGCTTCACCGTCTAGCATGAGGGGTGGGGTGGGGGGCTACTGCACAGGATCGAAGTAAGCTGCAGAGAATTGTAAAATGAGCCAGCTCCATCACGAACTCTAGCCTCCGTAGTATCCAGCACATCTTCAAGGAGCGATGGCTCAAAAAGGCAGCGTCCACCATTAAGAACCCCCATCACCCAGGTCATGCACTGTTCTCATTGCTACCATCAGGAAGGAGGTACAGGAGCCTGAAGGCACACACTCAGTGATTCAGGAACAGCTTCTTCCCCTCTGCCATCCCATTTCTGAATGGACATTGAACCCGCAAACACTACCTCACTAATTCTTTATTTCTGTTTTTGCATTACTTATTTAATTTAACTATTATATATATATATATATATATAATTACTGTAATTCACAAGTTTTTTTCTCTCTTATTATGTAATACACTGTGCTGCTGCCACAAAGTTGACAAGTTTCACAACATATGCCGGTGATATTAAGTCTGATTTTGAAGACAGAGGGATTGCTTTCCTCAATGCATACACAAAGCTGTATACAATATATACAATTTTCTATGATATAATTTTCTACTATCAAAGGAAGGATTTCTCGGTGACTAACCATTTTAATTCCAATCCCCATTCCTATTCCAAGATGTCGGCCAGAGATAGGAAAGGGGGGCCAGGGTAAGGAATTGAAGACGATGGAACAGGGGGAGGAGGGTGGTGAGGAAATTATCAGAGATTACAGAAATCAAAGTTTATGGCATCAAGTTGCAGGCTACCCAGACAGAATATGAGGTGTTGCTCCTCCTTCCTGAGAACGTCCGTGGACTCACTTTCGTTCTGAATGCTGTTTGCTTTTACTGTTCACACAGTTTGTTTCTTCCCTCTCTCTCTCTGCCCATTGTGTGTTTGTTGGTTTTTTTTAAAGAGGGCTCTGGTAGGTTTCTTGTTTCGTGGCTGCCTGTAAGGAGACAAATCTCAAGGGTGTATAATGTATACATACTTTGATAATGAATGTACGTTAAACTTTGAACTTTGAGAGAGGCCTCAGCATGGCAGTAGAGGAGGCCACGGACGGACATGTCGGAATGGGAATCGTTTGTCCATTCACTATGAGGCAAGTCATATGACGTGGGCAATTATGGTCTTATCCATGATCATGATTGTTCTTGGCAAATTTTTCTACAGAAGTGCTTTGCTATTGTCTTCTTCTGGACAGTGTCTTTACAAGACAGGTGACCCCAGCCATTATCAATACTCTTCAGAGATGGCGTCAGTGGTCACATAACCAGGACTTGTGATCTGCATCAGCTGCTCATACGGCCATCCACCACCTGTTCCCATGGCTTCACGTGATCCTGATCCGGGGTGGGGTGAGGGGGTGGGGTGGGGGAGCTAAGCAGGTGCTACACCTCGCCCTTGCCCAAGGGTGACCTGCAGACTAGCAGAGGGACGGAGTTCCTCACACCTCCTTTGAAGAGACATATCTCCATCCTGCCTCCCAGAAATGGGAATGGGGATTGGAATTGAACTGTGTTGGCTATTGGGAAATCCTGATTTTTTTTTCAGAGGGAATGAAGATGCTCGACAAAGCTGCTCCCCGCCCAATCTACATCAGGTCTCACCAATGTAGAGGAGGCTGCATCGGGAGCGCCAGATACAGTAGATGACCCCAACAGATTTGTAAATGAAGTGTTGCCTCACTTGGAAGGACTAACTGGAGCCCTGGTGAGGCATGAATAGGCAGGTGTAGCACTTTTTCCACCAGCAGTGATGTCTGCTGGGGGGGCGGGGGAGATTAGTGGGGAGGGACAAATGCACAAGAGTCTCAGGGAGGGAGCAATCCCTGTGGAAGGCAGAGGGTTGGGAGATCATTTCCAACATCTTCAACAGGATCCTACCACCAAACACATCTCTGCATGTGGCACTGGAGGGTCACAAGAATGATCCCGGGAACGAAAGGGTTAACATATGGGGAGTGATTGATGGTGCTGGCTGTCTACTCCTTGCAGCTTAGAAAAATGGGGGGTGGGATTTATCAAGAATTGAAAAGCCCAGATAGAGTGGACATGGAGATGATGTTTCCTCTGTGGGGGAGTCTAGAGCCAAAGGGCATAACCTCAGAATAGAAGGACGACCCTTTGGAACAGAGATGAGGAGAAATTTCTTTCACCAGAGGATAGTGAATCTGTGGAATTCATTGCCACAGGTGGCAGTGGAGGTCAAGTCAGTGGGGATATTTAAAAGCAGGGATTGATAGGTTCCTGATTAGTCAAGGTGTCAAAGGTTATGGGGAGAAAGCAGAAGAGTAGGGTTGAGAGGGATAATACATCAGCCATGATTGAATGATAGAGCAGACTCGATGGGCCAAATGGCCTAATTCTGCTCCAACATCTCATGATCTGAAATATTTTGCCTTTGTGGATTTGTCCAATTGCCTTTTTCAAACCCACTTCCACGCTCATGAAATACGGAATCTCACTAATAATTTATTTACTTCAATATAGCCCCTTGAGTGTTTTTTTTCACTAATAGCTTTAATCTATCTTCTCTGGTCCCTTCCACCTGTGGAAGTTCATTCTAATTGACTCCATCAGGTTGCTTCATGAGTTTAAACGCCTCTGTTAAATCTCTACTCAACCTTCTCTGCTCCAAAGAGCTCAACTTGGACTCTAAGGTCTTTTTTGCAGGTTAGCCTGGATTCCTGGCCTGGGCCCGATGAGGCTTGACCATTTATGCCCAGTTCAGATCAGCTCAGGTTAGCACGGCACTGTGGCACAGCTAATAGAGACCTGGGATCTGTCTGTGAGAGTCTGCATGCTCCCCCTGTGACCATGTGTGTTTCGTCTGGGTGCTCCATAAGACCATTAGACATAGAATAAGGCCATTCAGCATGTCAGTTCTGTTCCACCATTCCATCATGGCTGATTTATTATCCTCCTCAACCCTATTCTCCTGCCTTCTACCCATAACCTTTGACACCTTTACTAATGAAGAATCTATCGACCTCCACTCTAAATATACCCAATGACTAGGCCTCTAGCCCATGGCAATGAATTCCATGGATTCAGCACCCTTTGGCTAAAGAAATTCCTTCTCATCTCTGTTCTAAAAGGTCATCCTTCTATTCTGAGTCTGTGCCCTCTGGTCCTAGACTCCCCTACCATAGGAAACATCTTCTCCACATCCACTCTATCTAGGCCTTCTGTGGGAGTTGTTAGATTAATCAGCTGCTGTAAATTGCCCCTATTGTGTGGGGCAAGGGGTCAATCTGGGGAGAATTGATGAGAATATAGGGAGAGTTGCTAAGATTAGTGTAGGATTGGTGTGGATCTGTGAATGATGGTTGACAATAGGTGCAGGAGTAGGCCATTCGGCCCTTCAAGCCAGCACCGCCATTCACTGTGATCATGGCTGATCATCCACAATCAGTATCCAGTTCCTGCCTTATCCCCATAACCTTTGATTCTGCTATCTTTAAGAGCTCTATCCATCTCTTTCTTGAAAGCATCTAGAGACTTGGCCTCCACTGCCTTCTGGGGCAGAGCATTCCATATATCCACCACTCTCTGGGTGAAAAAGTTTTTCCTCAACTCCATTCTAAACGGCCTACCCCTAATTCTTAAACTGTGGCCTCTGGTTCTGGACTCACCCATCAGTGGGATCATGCTTCCTGCCTCCAGCGTGTCCAATCCCTTAATAATCTTCTATGTCTCAATCAGATCCCCTCTCAGCCTTCTAAATTCCAGTGTATACAAGCCCAGTCGCTCCAATCTTTCATCATATGACTGTCCCGCCATCCTGGGAATTAACCTTGTGAACCTACGCTGCACTCTCTCAATAGCAAGAATGTCGTTCCTCAAATTTGGGGCCAAAACTGCACACAATACTCCAGTGGCTGGCATCAACTCAGTGGGCCGAAGGGCCTGTTTACAAGTGTAAGTCTCTCCGAATCCAGGATGGGCCATGCTCTGTCAGGGTGACTTAGGTCAGCAATAAATTAATTTAGGGATACAGCACGGAATAGGCCCTCTGCCCCTTTGAGCCACATCGCCCAGCAACTCCTGATTTAACCCTAGCCTAATCACAGGGCAATTTACAATGACCAATTAACTTACTATCTCTGGAATGTGGGAGGAAACTGGAGCACCCGGAGGAAACTCATGCACCCAGGGGAAGGACGTACAAACAGTGGTGGAATTGAACTGTGACACCCTCCCCACCAATGCCCCAAAGCTGTAACAGTGTCGCGCTAGCCGCTACCGTGGTACTCCACATCCTCTTCCGCCTCCCCTGCAATTATTTTTCACCAGCTGGCATTGACCTGAGATGTTCTTCAACGTTCTCCCTCACCAAGCACCTCCAGCTGTCCCCTTTAGTAAACAAAGTGAACGTTCCTGCCTCCGCCATCACGGGAACATAGCGACCGGCACAGTGCTATTACAGCTCGAGGTGTCGGAGCTCAGAGTTCAATTCGGCCGTCATCTGTATGTACGGACTCCTTACAGATTCCGAGCTCCGACGGCCAAAGCTGCCAATGGGCCATGCTCACCTTGCCGCTACCATCAGTTAGTTCGCGGTACAGCGGGAACGGAGAGTGCCACTGGGAGTAGACAAAGGTCTGGATCCAAGATGGTGTGAGTGACTGCCATTTTGAAGTCCGGCTGGTTGTCAGCAGTGACCAAGATTTTCAGTAAGAGACAGGACGGGGAGTATTCACTGGGAAAGCACTGGGGCACCAAATTCCCAGGTATCTCTTCGAGTTTGCCTCAGGACCATGGGAGATGTCTGTCCTCGGGGCTGTGGTGAAGGAATTCACCAGGTCCCAGGCATTTTTCTTGGCAACCCTGGTTCAAAGTTCAAAGTAAGTTTATTATCGATAATAATAGGCATCCGTTAGTCCCATGAGACCATGGATTTGCGCCTTGGAAGGTTTCTTATCAAAGCACCCATATGTCACCAAGTACAACCCTCAGATTCGTTTTCTTCAGTAGATACAAGAAACACAACAGAATCAATGAAAGACCGCACCCAACAAGATGGACAAACACCATGTGCAAAAGACAACAAACTGCGCAAATACAAAAAGAGAAAAAAGAGCAATATAATCAATCAATCAATAAATAAATAAATAAGCAATAAATATCAAGCAAATAAAAGTGAAAGTGAATCCATAGGTTGTGGGAACAGATCAGTGATGGGGTGACTGAATTGGAGTTAAGTTAACCCCTCTGATTCAACAGCCTGACGGATGTAGGGTAATTATTGCAGTGTCAATGTACGAGGGACGATTTTCTGCTAATATCTTCAAGCTCAGTTTGGGCTAAGATTGGCTATGGTTGGGTTAATTTTGGTGGCGGGGGGGGGTAAGGGAGTTGATTTTGTACCTAAGCAGATTTCTGCTCTGTGAAACCATGGTCCCACATCCACAAACCAGCCTAGCAAATCTTATCTTCAGCTCCCCTAGGCTTAGAAGTCCTTCTCACATAAAATGCTGGAGAAACTCAGCCAGTCAGGCGGCATCTGTGGAGGGCAATAAAGAGTCAATATTTTGAACCGAGAGCCCTCATCACCCCACGGTAGCACAGCAGTTAATGGGACGCTATTACAGCTCGGGGAGTTTGGAGTTCAATTCTGGCAACCTCTGCAAGAAAGTTTGTATGGTCTTCCCGCATGTGCCTGGGTTTCCTCCCACAGTCCAAAGTCGTATCAATTAGTAGGTTAATTGGTCATTTGTAAATTGTCCTATGATTAGGCCAGTGTTAAATCATTGGGTTGCTAGGCAACAAGTCTTGGTGGGTCAGAAAGGCCTGTTCCGTGCTGTAAGTAATAAATTTTAAAAACATCGACTCTTTATTCCCCTCCATAGACGCTGCCTGACCAGCTGAGTTCCTCCAGCATTTTCTGCATGTTACTCAAGATTTCCAGCATCTATCAAAGCTCCTGTGTTTATAAGTCCTTCTCAGAGTATCATTCCCAGGACATAATAAGGACATATCAAGATCTAACATGTAACAATGTGTTATATCATAAAGCACATTAAAAATGTGATTGGGAAAAAGAAGTAAAACCTTTTACTGGATTTAACTTCGCTTTTAAAACATACAACCCCAATCTTTTTTTGACGAAAACTAACCCAGTAATTATTATTTTTTATCATTGCAATTAAAATTCCTAAGGCGAGAAGTTACTATATTATCATTAGGTGTCGAAGTTAAATTTGTATTAAGGCATTTTAACCCAAGGTTTTTCCTTATTTTCACCAACAGATCAGTCTCAGAAAGTGCAAACGCACTCTAACTAATGATGTACACTCAGAGACCACTTTACTAGGTACAGGAGGGACCCAATAAAGTGGTCACTGGGTCTATAAAGGGCCAGTACAATCTCCTTCACATTTCCTAATTCAAAGCCTCCATTTGTAAAAGCAGGAATCCTGTATAAAGTCCATAAGGATGTCGAATCGAGAATTCCAGGGTTCACAACAAAATCAGGTTTAATATCACTGATGTATCATGGAATTTCACAACATACATCAGTAATATTCGACCCGACTCTCATTGCAATTGTAAACGTTAAGAGAAAGGGTGACAGAAATGCAGAATTGTAGTATAGTGGTTAGCACAATGTTAGCGCGCTAGAGTTCAGAGTTCAATTCCGCCGCTCTGTAAGGAGTTTCTGTACCTCCTCCCCATGGAATACAAGGCTTTTCCCCAACTGCTCCACTTTCCTCCCACAGTCCAAAGACATACCGGGTAGGTTAAATGGTCATTGTAAATTGTCCCGTGATTAGGTTAGGGTTAAGTCAGGGTTGGCAGGGGCTGCTTGGGTGGCGCGGAAATGAAGGGCCGGAAGATTCCTACTCCGCGTTGTATCGCTAAGTGCAAATAAAATTAAAGCATTTGTATTTTGAGGGCAGACCGAGGATCCTAGGGTTCGGAAACAGAATCAGGTTTAATATCATGATATATGGCAGCGATATATATTCCCATTGCAATGGTAAAAGTTAAAAGAAAGGGTGATGGAAATGCAAAAAGCAATCATGGTAGGTTTGGGTGGAATAAATAGGGAAGGACTGCTCCCATTAGCAGGGAGATCAAGGACTGGAGGCCACAGTAGTGCAGGGGCAAGAAACCCATATTTACCCAGCCAGTGGCAATGATCTAAAATACACTGTCTGAAAGGGTGGTGGATGGGTAGCTTTTGAAAGGGAAAACAATGGTATTTGAAGGTTAAAATCCAAATAAAGGGTTACGGGAAAAGAACAGAGAGGCAATGTTCACTGGATTGCTCCAGTAGTCCCTCAATGGGATAAATGGCCTCGATCAGTGTGATAATAATTCAGAGATTCATACACAAGTGGTGATTTTCCATAAACACACGAGATTCTGCAGATGCTGGAAATCCAGAGCAACGCACACAAAATGCTGGAGAAGCTCGGCAGGTCAGGCAGTATCTGCAGAGAGGAATAAGCCGTTGATGTTTCGGGCCGAGACCCTTCATCGGGACTGGAAAGGAAGGGGGAAGAAGCCAGAATAAGAAGGTGGGGGGAGGGGAAGGAGTACAAGCTGGCAGGTGATAGGTGAAGCCAGGTGAGGGGGAAGGTGGGATGAAGTAAGAAGCTGGGAGGTGATTGGTGGAAGGGGTAAAAGGGCTGAAGAAGAATGAATCTGATTGGAGTGGGCAGTGGACCAAAGTTTTCCAAGGTGATACAGATTGAGCAGCAATTATTTCGAGTATGCTCATTAATTGTTTTCTAAAATATAGGTTGAGTTTTCGTATCTTGTGGAATACTTAAGTTAGTTATTACTTACAAAAAACAGGAGCACCATCATTTCCTACAAAATACACAGAAATCTGTTCTTTCTTTCTAGCATGAGTTGGTGATAATGAAGTTCATGAGAGACCCAAAAACCATAATAAATGCAGAGGCAGAGACCTCCCGTTACACACGTAGGAGCTGCTATTCGCTATCATGTACACGCACATTGTCTTTCTCCAGAATACGTACAAGCACTCCAAACCAGTTTCAGTTTAGTGATCTTGCTTTCTAATAACCCATAAATGACAGCACATGGTTGCAGGAGGATCATGGTTAAATCACTGAATGAGCAACCAGCAGTCTGGGCCATCGATCGAAAACTGTGAGATCAGAACCCACCGCAGCATCTGGGGAATTTAAATTCCAGTAATGAAATAAATCTTGGAATTTATAGAAAAGAGTTGCAGCTACCCTGGAATGACCAGATTGTCGTAGAAACCAATATCGAGAAGAAATCTAAGATCCTATGAACATGGAGGCCAGGCCAACTAAGACAGGTCAGATTTCTATCCCTACGTGAGCTTTTTATGACAATCTTGTCGTTCCAGAGTAACTGTAAGTCTTTTCTATAAATTCCAGCAGAGGTGCAACACAGAAACAGGCCCTTCAGCCCATTTGGTCTCTGCTAACCATCAACCAACTGTTCACACCAATCATCTTTTACTCCCAGATTCTAACCCTCACCACACACTAGTGGCCATCTACATTGGCCAATTAACCAGGTCGGAAGAAACCAGAGGAAGTGCAGGGGAAACCCACACTATAATAATAATAATAATAATAATAATAACAAACAAGAGAGAATCTGTAGGCGCTGGAAATCCGAGCAACTCACACAAAATGCTGGAGGAACTCAGCAGGCCAGGCAGCATCAATGGAAAAAAATACAGTCGACATTTTGGACTGAGATCCTTCAGCAGGACTGGAGAAAAAAAAACTGAGGAGAAGATTTGAACGGTGGGGAGAGGGGAGAGGGAGACACACCAGGCGATAGGTGAAACTTGGAGGGGGAGGGATGAATCAAAGAGCTGGGAAGTTAATTGGTGAAAGAGACAGAAGGCCATGGAAGAAAGAAGAAAAGGGGTGGGGGAGAGCACCAGATGGAGGCGATGGGCGGGCAAGGAGATAACATGAGAGAGGGACAAGGGGATGGGAATGGTGAAGGTGGGGTGGAGGCATTCTTGTAAGTTTGAGAAATCGATGTTCATGCCATCAGGTTGGAAGCTACCCAAATGGAGTATAGTCATAGTCGTACTTTATTGATCCCGGGGAAAATGGTTTTCATTACAGTTGCACCATAAATAATAAATAGTAATAAAACCATAAATAGTTAAATAGTAAAATGTAAATTATGCCAGATGGAAATAAGTCCAGGACCAGCCTATTGGCTCAGGGTGTCTGACCCTCCAAGGGAGGAGTTGTATGTAAAGTTTGATGGCCACAGGCAGGAATGACTTCCTATGACGCTCTGTGCTGCATCTCGGTGGAATGAGTCTCTGGCTGAATGTACTCCTGTGCCCACCCAGTACATTATGTAGTGGATGGGAGACATTGTCCAAGATGGCATGCAACTTGGACAACATCCTCTTTTCAGACACCACCGTCAGGGAGTCCAGTTCCATCCCCACAACATCACTGGTCTTACGAATGAGTTTGTTGATTCTGTTGGTGTCTGCTACCCTCAGCCTGCTGTCCCAGCACACAACAGCAAACATGATCACACTGGCCACCACAGACTCGTAGAACATCCTCAGCATCGTCCGGCAGATGTTAAAGGACCCAAAATAATAATAATAGCTTAATTTATTGAACACTTTTCATACAGACAATGTAGTTCAGAGTGCTTTGCAATGAGGTAAAAGTACAAAATACGGAAAAAAACATGGAAATAAAAGATAAGAATATGTTGGTTAAAAACAAGATTAAATAAATAGGTTTACAGCTGGTGTTTATCACAAGGAAAACAGACGGCAACAGAGATCGGGACTGAACCTGTGACTCCAGCAATCAGAGGCTGCGGCTCTCCCAGCTGCCCCCAACTCCTACCGATACGTTTAATTGTCTCCTCCATTCAGAGCCAAATACTCACAACACAGAACCATACAAATAAAACTACCCAATTTTGCCGAAAGCTAATTAAATTCAGAACGCCACCTGCAAACAAAATAAATGTTGTCATATCCTGAATACAGGGCTCTATAAATATACACGAACATCTATTTACAAATACAGGCAACCCCCTGCCGCAATTCACTTTACAGAAATCTGTCCTTACACAAATCACCACCAAAATATATGCGGCATAGAATAAAACGCTGCTTTCATCAATAAATAATACACATATGTTTTTTTCTTTATACCTGTGCGGATGATGTGGCTTCATGTTATGGAAAATCAGGGTTTTCTATGAACATAACTCCCTCATAATGGAATATACAGAAAACCGTGACATTTAAATACTCAGATCAGCCCTGTCATATTGCGATAGAACGCAATGAAGATTATGAGAGACTCGACAACAAGCAGCCTCTTGGAAAGACTCAGTGAGCCAAGCAGCATCTGTGGGAGAAAAGGAATTGTTGACGTACGGGGTTATGACCTGGAGCGTCCCCAATTCCTTCCCCCTGCAAATGGAATTCGACCCATTGAGTTCCTCCAGCAGATTGTTTGTTGCTCCAGGTTCGTGCATCTGCAGTGTCCTGTGCCCTGGTTGGGTTGAATAGGAAGCAGCTTCATTAGCAGAGAGTTCAATAATGACAGGGTAACCTAAGGTAATTGCTTTATGTTTAGGGCAATAGAGGGATAAGAGATTCTCCTGTGGACGGTAAGGGCTGAAACACACAGTCTGAAGAGGTGATGGAGACGGAGTCCCTCAGCACCTTTAATGACTGGGAGAGATATAACTTACAAACCTGAGCACTATCTCATTTATTTCTGTTTTTGCCACGATTTATTTATTTTATCATTTTGAGAAATTATTTTGCCTTTGCACTGTACTGCAGCTGCAAAAACAACAAATTTCATGTCACTTAAGTCGGTAATAATAAACCTGATTCTGATTCTAAGAACTGGGTTCAGTCGGAATGCAGTAAGTTTTTGATTTATGAAGATTTGGTTTAGATATTATTGCGATGATTCACCATTGGCTCTTTAAGGCACTTGTCTTTGAGTTAGGAAGCTGACTCCTGCCATAACACACAGCAAGCCACTCTCCTTCTGTGGGAATACACCGTATCTAACACTCACACTCACAGTCGATTTTGTCAGCCATTTTTAATTCACAAGACTCCACTGACTGAGATATTTTTGAAGAACGTGTCGCTCGTAAATCGGGGAACGGTTCTTCCCCTTTTGCAAGGACAGCTTCAGCTGCATGTCCTCTATCAGACCCTTAAATTTGTAAAATCATGTACCCCTTCATCAGGGACCCCCACCACCCAGGCCATGCCCTCTTCTCACTGCTGCCGTCAGGAGGGAGGTTCAGGAGCCTCAGGCCCCACACCACCAGGTTCAGGACCAGTTATTACCCCTCATCCATCAGGCTCTTGAAGCAGAGGGGATAACTTCAGTCAACTTCACTCACCCCATCACTGAACTGTTCCCACAACCAACAGGCTCACCCGCAAGGACTCTCCATCTCATGTTCTCGATATTTATTGCTTATTATTTATTATTATCATTTTATTTGCCTGTTGCTTTGCATTTACTGTGAATGCCTGCAAGAAAATGAATCTCAGGGTTGTATATGGTGACAATAATGTAAGAGGCGAAGAGAAGCTGAGGCTTGCTGCTGAAGAAAAGCTCACTCGTTGGAAAAACAGCACCAGGACAACACTGGAGGACAGCGCCTTCAAGTGCAGTCGCTGCAGCCGAGACTGTCACTCCCGTGTGGACCTCTACAGCCACAACAGACGCTGCTCTAACACAGACTGAAGCAAGACTTTCCAGGCGCAGATCCATGGTCTCACGAGACTAATGGATGGCACCACCACAATGTACCTTGATAATAAATTTACCTTGAACTTTGGACGGTAGGTGTCAGAGGCTGGCATGCACTTACTTCCCATCTCTAGGGCTGAGCGGCCAATGAGTAGGGCTGTTATGAGTGTGGAGTCACCTAGTCATAGAGCACTACAGCACAGAAACAGGCCCTTCAGCCCATTTACTCCATGCTGAGCTATTAATCCGCCTTGTCCTATTGACCTGCACCTGGACCACAGCCCTCCATCCATGTACCAATCCAAGTTTCTCTTAGATGTTGCATCAAACCCGCACCCATCACTTCCTCGTCCCAAACTCACAGCACCCGCTGCGAGAGGAGCAGATAGAGCAGAGGGGCTAAGGACCCTCTGGCCCCTCCAGTCTGCTCAGTCACTCAGCTCTTTAGCCACAGACGCTGCTTGAGTCGCTGAGCTCCTTCAGCCGATTGCTTCGTGTTCAGGAGTGGGAACTGGCTAAAGGAACTTTGACTGTACCCATAAGTGCTCCCGTCCCACCGATGCCCCAGACTCTCAGCCAGCTATTTAGTTCCAGGCCATGAGGAGTAGGCAGTCCTACAGGTAAAGTCATAGCTCGGCTTTATTTGAGTAGGTAAATTTAAAAAAAATTGAACTCACCCATTGTTAGTTCCATGGGTGCACCTAGGAAGGTATATCAATCCCCAAAACTGGCCTGTACTGTGTAGTGGGATAAAGATTTTTTAAATGGAGATGGTAGAGAAACAACAGAAAGCGCTAAAAATAAAAGCACTCAGCAGGTCAGGCAGCGGAGAATGATGCCATGAGACCTGAAACGTTGACTCAGTTACTCTTACTACAGATGCTGCCTGTTCCTTTGGTGTTCCTCAAACACAGGAGATTCAGCAGATGCTGAAAACTCAGAGCATCGCGCAGGCAAGATGCTGGAGGAAGTCAGCAGGTCAGGCAGCATCTGTGGGGAGGAATAAAGAGTCGACGTTTCGGGCCGCGACATCGGGGCTCATGTAGAGCCTGCCTCCGTGTTGTACATGAATTGAACTCTTTGTAGTATCATCACGCCGAAGATACAACAGCCTGACAGCGCGTACCCGCCAGGCTTAAGTACAGCTTCGACCTCACTGGCTTTACTTTGTACTCCGATCCCACTCCCTTACACTCTTACGTGCAGGAACGTTGATATAGTGGGTTCAGGGGGGTTATAATGGAGTGCCACAGTAGCACAGGGGCAGCTCATGGCATCAGAGTTCAGAGTTGGTAAAGAGGGTTTGTATGTCCTCCCCTTGAACGTGTGGGTTTCCTCCGGGTGCTCCGGTTTCCTCCCACATTCCAAAGACGTCCCAGTTGGTAGACTAATCAATCATTGTAAATTGTCCCCGTGATTGGGCTAGGGTTAAGTGGGTGCGGCCTGTTTGGCCGAAAGGACCTGCTCCGTGCTGTATCTCGAAATAAGTTATTCTACTTTAATGCCCGTAACCATCTGTCACCCAGCTCGCGCGGCTGTTTGCCTTGGAGTGTAGGAGACAGCAAGGTGGCTTAGAAAGTCAGGGAGGACGTAGACAGGGGAGATGGTCACCGGGTGGGCAAGCCTGAACCTAAAAGGCACAGGTTTAAGACGGGAGGAAGGTATAAAAGGGAACTGAGAGGCAACTTTAAACACACACACAGAGGTTGGTGGGTCTATGGAACGAGCTGCCAGAGGAAGTGGTGGTGGCCGGTGTCATTCCAACATTTAACAGGGATTTTGCAGCTACAGGGATAGGAAAGGTTCAGAGGGATGCAAACAGGACTGGTTTAGATAGACACTTTGGTCAGCATGGACAAGTTGAACTGAATGGCCAGTCTCCGCGTTGTACATGAATTGCACTCTTCGTGATATCATCGGGCCGAAGATACAAACACCTGAAACCACGTACCACCGGGCTCAAGGACAGTTCGTATCTAGCTGGCTATCGGTCTCTTGGACACTTGCCTCACAATCTACCTTGGATTTTATCGTTTACCTGCACTGCCCTTTATCAGAAGCTTTTGCACCTTATTCTGCACATTGCTGCAACGCAATGCAACACAGAGATTCTGCAGATGCTGGAAATCCAAAGGACCACACACAAAATGCTGGAGGAACCCAGCAGGTCCGGCAGCATTTATGGAAATGAATAAACAGTCGCCTTTTTGGGGTGAGTCAATTCATCAGGACTCTCCTGATGATGGGTCTGAGCCTGAAACATTCAACGTTCAAAGTATTTTTTAAAATCCAAATACATAGAACCATAGAACCATAGAAACTACAGCACAGAAACAGGCCCTTTGGCCCTTCTTGGCTGTGTCGAACCATTTTCTGCCTAGTCCCACTGACCTGCACACGGACCATATCCCTCCATACACCTCCCATCCATGTATCTGTCCAATTTATTCTTAAATGTTAAAAAAGAACCCGCATTTACCACCTCGTCTGGCAGCTCATTCCACACTCCCACCACTCTCTGTGTGAAGAAGCCCCCACTATTGTTCCCTTTAAACTTTTCCCCCCTCACCCTTAACCCATGTCCTCTGGTTTTTTTCTCCCCTTGCCTCAGTGGAAAAAGCCTGCTTGCATTCACTCTATCTATACCCATCATAATTTTATATACCTCTATCAAATCTCCCCTCATTCTTCTACGCTCCAGGGAATAAAGTCCTAACTTATTCAACCTTTCTCTGTAACTGAGTTTCTCAAGTCCTGGCAACATCCTTGTAAACCTTCTCTGCACTCTTTCAACCTTATTTATATCCTTCCTGTAATTTGGTGACCAAAACTGAACACAATACTCCAGATTCGGCCTCACCAATGCCTTATACAACCTCATACAGTGTATGTCATCATATACTGCCCTGGGATTCGTTTTCTTGCGGGCATTCACAGTAGAACAAAGAAATACAATAGAATCAATGGAAAACTTCACCCGATCAAAGACTGACAAGAAACCAATGTGCTAAAGAAGACGAAATGTGCAAATACAAAAAATAAACAAATAAATTTTATTTTTCTGTGTGTGTGTATATATTATATACATACACACACACACACACACACACACACACACACACACACATAGAGCCAAATTAAATAGTTAAATAGGTAGATAAATTTGTAAATAATACTGAAAACATGGGAATACTGGGAGCTGCCAGCACAAGTGGTGCATGTGAGTTCGATTTCATTATTTAATAAAAGTTTGGATAGGTACAGGGATGGCAGGGGTACGGAGGGTTCTGGTCACGGCGCAGGCTGATGGGAGATAAGCAGTTTAAATGGTTCAGCATGGACTAGATGGGCTGAAGGGCCTGTTTCTGTGCTATACTTCCCTATGACTCTTTGAGTTCCAGAGTCTTTGAAAGCGAGTCCATAGGTTGTGTTCAGTATTTGTTCTCCATAGCTGCTGAGTTCTTCTAGCATTTTGAGTGCAATGGTCTGATCTCTATGAACAGTATGCAAGGCAAGCCTTTCACTGTATCTAGGTCCATGTGACAATAACAAACCAATAATATTCACAGAGTCTACTACCCAGAATACGTGGAGGGGCACAGAGAGCGAGCCGGGGCGCTCCCACTGGTGTGAGGGTAAAACACAGGCAGCGATGAAACAGAGGGGGTATTAGAAAAACCGGAGGATGCAGATTGAACTCACGGCTATGACGATGGCAATTCTGTCACATAGTTCGCCAACCCAAATAGCGTTTAGTTCCTTGAATAACTTCCACCCACACATTGTCAGCCTGAATAATATATTTCTTGATAAAGCTTGCAAGGCTAAGCTAGGAGGCTGGGAGCAGAAAATAATTTGGATTCACGTGTTCGGTAGTATTACAAGTTGTCAAATTGGCAGGAGAAGGAGAGAGAGACAGGGAGAGAAAGGGAGGAAAGCAGAGAGAGGAGCGAGAGAGGGAGAAGGAGACGGAGGAAAGGGAGATTGGGGAGAGAGAGAGGGGGGTGGAGAAGGAAAACAGGAGAGAGGTGAGGGAAGAGGAAGAGAGAAGGTGAGAGGAGGGGAGAGAAGAGAGGTAGAGAGAGGAAAGAGGGGGAGAGAGAGAGAGAGAGAGAGAGAGAGGAGAGTATATCTGCATTGAATTGATGGCGGTCGAAGTTGAAGCTCTCTGCATCGCCTAGGACTGCTCCTCCAAGCAAGTAGTGTTAATGGGTGAGACAGACGCAGTGTGTTAATGTGAATCATAGACCTATATCTCTCTGCAAAATTGCGCAGGCTACAACAAGGAGGAGTTCAGTGGTGGAAGGAGTAGAGGAGACTGAGTAAAATCTTTCACTCAATGAGTTGTCCAGAACTCCATACCTGGAAAAACTCATCACTTTCCCCTAGGTAGACACTGGAAAAGTTCACTTTCCCCTGGGTAGGCACTGGAAAAACTCATCACTTTCCCCTAGGTAGACACTGGAAAAACTCATTTTCCCCTAGGTAGACACTGGAAAAGTTCACTTTCCCCTGGGTAGGCACTGGAAAAACTCATCACTTTCCCCTAGGTAGACACTGGAAAAACTCATTTTCCCCTGGGTAGACACTGGAAAAGTTCACTTTCCCCTGGGTAGGCACTGGAAAAGTTCACTTTCCCCTGGGTAGACACTGGAAAAGTTCACTTTCCCCTGGGTAGGCACTGGAAAAGTTCACTTTCCCCTGGGTAGGCACTGGAAAAACTCATTTTCCCCTAGGTAGACACTGGAAAAGTTCACTTTCCCCTGGGTAGACACTGGAAAAACTCACTTTCCCCTAGGTAGACACTGGAAAAGTTCACTTTCCCCTGGGTAGGCACTGGAAAAGCTGGAACCTGCCAAGTGGCAGACTGCCAGCTGGAAAAGAGATTAATCTAAAGTAATTTTGTTGGCCAGTATAGGAAGATGGACCGAATTGCCCTGTACCTTTCAGAATTCTCACACTGTGACTGGTTAGCTCACCCAATGATGAAACGTAGGAAAGGATGGTTGTTAAGTACATACATTGAACCTCCCATTCTTCACAAGATTAAACCCTTAAACAAGACCAATTAACCCATTTCAGTTTACTGTGTCTCATCTTAAGCACCCATAATGACTTTGTAAGACCTCATGTTTCTACTTGCCTCCCCTGTTTTGTGGGTCCATTACCATCACCTCGAACACGTGGAGTATTGAGAACAGTTTTTGGGCTCCTTTTCTAAGAAAGGATGTGCTGGCATTGGAGAGGGTCTAGAGGAGGTTCGTGAAAATGGAAAGGTTAAAGTATGAAGAGCATTGGATGGCTCTGGGCCTATAATTGCTGGAGTTTAGAAGAATGGGGGGGGAATTTTATTGAAACCTACTGAATATTGAAAGGCCTCGCAAGAGTGGATGTGGACAGGATGTTTCCTATAGTGGGGGAGTCTAGGACCAGAGGGCACAGCCTCAGAATAGAAGGACGTCCCTTCATAGTAGAAATGAAGAGGAGTTTCTTTCACCAGAGGTTGGTGAATCTGTGGAATTCATTGCCAAGTCAATGAGGATATTTAAAGTGGAGGTTGATAAGTCCGGTTAGTCAGGGCGTCAGAGGTTATGGGGAGAAGGCAGGAGAATAGATTTGAGAGGATAATAACTCAGCTATGATGGAATGGTGGAGCAGTATCGATGGGCTGAATGGCCTAATTCTGCTCCTATGTCTTAAGGCCTTATGGTCCCTGCTTTTTCCCTCACCAGGCTGACTGTGGCTGAAGATCTTTCCTTTGAAGGTAACAGCGAAATTTACCCACCCTCCAACTCCGCTCTTCCTGAATTTTCTACCCTTTCACAACTCTAAAAGATTTCCTTCTGATCAGTTTTCAACCTTCCACCATATCAGAAACCCAAAAGAAACTGACCAAGTTACTGTTTTCAACCACATATTCCTTCACAGACACCTGCGTTTTCTTAAAGCTTTATAGTTTCTAAGTTTTTTTAGCCCTATAGCTTTGGGTAGTTCAAGTACTTTCTGGTCAAGTTGGCAATTGAATATAAAACTATTTTAACCCTATCCTCTCTGTAAAATAGCTTCCTCAGTAGAGGGAAGCAATAGGTGCATGTTAACAAGGTCCTGTTGTAATTCTGGTGGATTTAAAGTTTGTTGGAGGAGATCCTGGGTCCCTTGCTGCAGTGGGAATGGTTACGAGCTCCCCTCTCTCTGCATTACTGCTTTGCATGGTGAAAGAAACCGTTCACCACAACTACAAAACTGCTGGCGCTGTGATTATTAATCGCCAGAATTGCTACCACTGCTGAATTCTTGCCGCAGCCAGGCATTCTGCAATGGCGCGGCTCTGCCCCCTGCCGGCCCGCGGAGGGATTTAAATGCGTCTTTTCTCTCCCCTCAACAATCCCTTGCCTCTGCAAATGCAGATCCTGCAATCCCTCTATCCCTATTTTGTTTAATGAGATCCATTTTATTTCCGCTCTCTTGGACTTTTTTCCCATCTCCCTTTCCCCGTCTGCTTGCCTCTCTCCCTGCCCTGCTCTTCTTTTTTAAACTTTAACCACATTATTTTATACACCAATCTCTTCAGGAAAAAAAGTCTAAATAACAATTTTAATTTTCTCGTTAATTACGTTCCCTTGCGAACTCATTTAGTCAACATTTTGTCTAAACTTTATTTCTATCTCTCTTTCCCTCACTTCCTTCTCTCTTTCTCCCGCTCTTTTCTCTCTCTCCCTCACTCATTTCTTTCTCTTTCTCTCCCTCTCTTCCCTCTCCTCTCTTTCTCTCTCTCTCTCTATCTCTCTCTTCTCTTTCTCTCTCTCCCTCACTGTTTACTCTCTCTCTCTCTGTCTCTCCCTGTCGCTGTCTCCCATATCCTCATTCTAGAGGAACAGACCCAGGAGCAAACGAGAACACAGTTGCATCCCTGAAGAACACAATATGAATTGGATTCATTAAGTCACCTCTCCCGCGCGCTCTCTTCCTCTCTCTCTCTCTCTCTCTCACACACGCACACACATATTACCCGGGCAGCTTTAGATGAATAAGGATCTTCAAAGAGAGCCCAGACTTTGGGCTGGAGTTTCTTCCACCAGCCCAGTTTCCTTCCAGAGTCCTCTTGCAGGCATAGTCTCTTGAGGTCCCCGTCCTCCTCGTCGTCGGGCTCGGGGGTTTCGAAGCTGTCCAGCGCCTCTTCCGCGTCCCGGTGCTGCCTGTAGTTCATCCAGCAACATGCCTCCACGTCCGTCTCGTCGATGCCCCAGAAAGCCAACTCTTCCTCGAAGAGCGGTCCACACACATCCGCCGGGCAATGCAACTTGCCCGTCCTGTAATAGTTCAGCACATAGGCAAAGACGGAGGGGTGCCGGTCGAAGAAGAACTCGTCGGTCTTAGGGTCATAATCAAAGTTACTGGAGGCGTCCGGCTCTGTTAACCAGGAGAGTCTGGTGCCAGGCAGAGTCTTAAGCGTGCTCCTGTACGTCTCGTGTTTAATGCCCCCAACATTGATGACAATTTTGTCGCTCTCCTCGTTTTTGCCCATATCTCCTTTCAAACATGACTTGGAAGGAGGTTTGTTTCCAGACTTTCGCCCGCGGAAAGAGGAAACACAGACTGAACTGATCATATGGGATAGATTTTTGCCTGGGTGACGTTTTTTTTCCTTGCAAAAGCACGTGTTAGTTCTTCGAACCGCGGATAAGTCAGGTGGCTTTCGTCATTGCTTTGTTTTCCCTCTCTCTCTCTCTCTCTCTCTCTTTCTCTCTCTCTCTCTCTCACTCTCTCTCTCCCTCACTTCACTTTCCCTTGCTCACTCCTACCGAGAGAGCGGGAAGAGGTTTCGGACAGGAAGACTGTGCGTGGCTGGAAGTTGAAGACACCGAGAACAGAAGGGGGTTGAGAGAGAGGAACGGGAGGGGGTGAGGAGAGAGACTCTTGAGAGGAACCAAACGCCGAGTTTCCAAAGGACTTTTTCGTCACTCCTTTTCGGAACCTGCAAGACGAAGCGAAAATTAAGGTGATTCTGGTGTCAAAGTCAGGTCGTATTGTACAACATGCTCTTACTCTTAGGAAGTGTTGAGGATAAAATGTATCTAAATCTCTGGCAGGTGGCGGGAGATGATTTAAACATATAGTTTACAAATCCGTCAAGTCAGAGGGGGCGCGAAAGGGGGTTTTGGGGGTGTTCTGCGGTTTATCCTTTCTTATGTGTGTTTATAGGGGGGGAGAGCTAATTGAAAACTACTTTGGGAAGTCGTTGTGGAGGTCGAAGAAGTGCCCCGCACCAACAATTAAAATCTGCACGACTAGCAAAAAAAAGACCAGGCATTGCAGCAGAAAGCAGTCACTAAATGTTTGAATCTTATAATGACCTGCAGCTATTCGAGCCTCGTTGCAATCACTGAGAGATGGTAAAACGTTCAGTCAAGAGCTCCACAGAAGACTAAATAAAAGGGAGAATGACTTTAAGTATCCGAACATGGTACAGTAACGTTTTAAATCTTCATTATTTTTTTAACCAACATATAATTAGAAAGCACTCCCTTTATCAAGCTAAAAGTATATTTAATTAGCCTTACTGTCACGACAAGGAGCAATTTCGATGTAAATTAGATTTACGTCCATGGAGGGCTTTTTGGAATTGAATCGCTTATATGTAGTCCAAGGGCTGTTAATCTGCATTTTTTTGTTAATTTTAAAACGGGGTTTTGTGTATAAATTGTAAGAAAAGAGCGCATTAATATTTAGCGAGAATTTATTGTAATCCTTGCATAAGAGAGTGGGGATCTGCTCCCTCTGTATCAATCTAAACCCAATCGGACGGAGGGGCAAGGGTCCTTGTTCCTAACTCGGAGTCAATCAAACGACCATTTTCTGCACCGTTCGCCTGCTAAGGCAAAGTGTGGATTGGAAATTATCTGCCAACGTCGGCGATTTTCCATTTGCAATCTGAAGACGAACTGACTGGGGAAGAGACCTCCGTACGAGAGTGCGAACCGGCGTGTGATTATATCGGTGAGTGGGTGGGTGCTGAACGTGTGCGACTGTTGGTAGGTAAACGCAGCTGCGTGGAAAGACGGGGACAGCTAAATGTGGCTGTGCGCGAGTGTGGAGGGGCAGTGTGTTGCTGCGTGTGAGCGTGTGCGGTCGCTCTGCTTGCCAACGTGAGCGTGGGCTCCTTAAAGTGACACTTAGTCACCAAGTCACACTTCAAGTCGAACACACAGGGTGCTTGTCAGTGAGTGGACTGTTTGGAACGTACGTGTGTGTGTGTGTGTATGTGTGTGTGTGAGAGAGAATATGTGTCTGTGTGTGTGAATGTGAGTGTGTGAGTGTGTGTGTGTGTGTGAGAGAGAGAGACTGAGTGTGTGTGTGTGTGAGAGAGTGAGTGTGTGTGTGTGAGAGAGAGAGAATGTGTGTCTGTGTGTGTGTGAGAGAGAGTGCGTCTGTGTGTGTGAATGTGAGTGTGTGTGTGAATGTGAGTGTGTGAGTGTGTGTGTGTGTGTGTGAGAGAGAGAGAGAGACTGAGTGTGTGTGTGTGTGAGAGAGTGAGTGTGTGTGTGTGAGAGAGAGAGAATGTGTGTCTGTGTGTGTGTGAGAGAGAGTGCGTCTGTGTGTGTGAATGTGAGTGTGTGTGTGAATGTGAGTGTGTGAGTGTGTGTGTGTGTGTGTGAGAGAGAGAGAGACTGAGTGTGTGTGTGTGTGAGAGAGTGAGTGTGTGTGTGTGAGAGAGAGAGAATGTGTGTCTGTGTGTGTGTGAGAGAGAGTGCGTCTGTGTGTGTGAATGTGAGTGTGTGTGTGAATGTGAGTGTGTGAGTGTGTGTGTGTGTGTGTGAGAGAGAGAGAGACTGAGTGTGTGTGTGTGTGAGAGAGTGAGTGTGTGTGTGTGAGAGAGAATGTGTGTCTGTGTGTGTGTGAGAGAGAGTGCGTCTGTGTGTGTGAATGTGAGTGTGTGTGTGAATGTGAGTGTGTGAGTGTGTGTGTGTGTGTGAGTGTGAGTGTATGTGTGTGTGAGTGTGAGTGTGTGTGAGTGTGTGTGTGTGTGCGCGCGCGTCCCTGTATGTAATCGTGGCAAATCGTCTGTGCCTCCGTTTGCCAGTGGCTTCAATTCAGTGTTTGCGCGTCTTCCCTTCGACGCGTTTCTGTGCATTTTGTGAATGCTTGTGTACGCGTTTAGTTCATTGTAAATAATTATCTATAGATGCACTAGTGTGTATCTTCCATGTAGACCAGTCTGTGCCTCAGAGCAAGCAGGTATCCGTCGGAAACAAGAGAAGATCTGCAGATGCTGAAAATCCAGAGCAATGGACACAAAATGCTGGAGGAACTCAGCGGGACAGGCAGCGTCTGTGGAAAAAAGTCCCGCCGAAGGGTCTCGGCCCGAAACGTCGAATGTACTTTTTTCCATAAATGTTGCGGGGCCCGCTGAGTTCCTCCAGCATTTTGTTTGTGTTTCTTGTATCTGTCAGGGAATATTTGAACTATATACATGAGTATGTGTACCAATACGTGTATATACTGTTTGACCACGTATACCCGTGTGTGTGTGTGTGTGTGTGTGTGTTCGGGATTATTTTTTGTCTAGATGTTTAGGGGTATATTGTACGTTGTAATCCTTGTTGAAGGATCACAGAGGAGGCGGATGGGCAGACAAGAGGGAGAGCGGTACTGTTATAATGGGGTATATGTGCGCTTGTGTGTGTGTGTGTGTGTGTGTGTGTGTGTGGAGTTATTGTTTGTCTGGATGCCTAGGTGAGTGTGTGTGTGTGTGTGTGAGTGTGAGTGTGAGTGTGTCCGTGTGCGCGTGCGTGTGTATGTGCCCGCGCGCTCCTGCCTTCCTGCGGTGCTTCTGGTGAGATTACCGGTAGGTATGAATCCGTGAACATCGCTCCCTGCCCTCACCTACAGACACTGGATGGTGAGAAACGGTATCGCCACGTTGAACCGCCCTCCCGCACATTTCGGGTTAACACTTTGGCCAGGAAGATTAATTGATTAAGAGGGAAAAGAAAACGTCGATTACAGTGACAACATACCTGCCCAATCTCCAATAACTCCTCGGTATTAGAGAGTGAACCAGGTAACTTGGTCCTTCCGTCAACTCCCGTAGCAAGTCAGGGCTTGATGGAAAGATTGGGGAGAATTGGACCAGGATGCTCAGACTTAAGCCAGTATCTGATTTAAACATACATTCGCGTTTCTGCCTTGGTTAAAAAGTTCCTGTCTCTATCTAGTGAGCGCGCCCCAGTGCCGTGAGAGTGTAGCTACAGATTAACGTTTACACTGCCGGTCTCCCATTAGAACGGTGCGGAAGGAGACAGCTCACAGGCATAGCTGACAACAGCAAACCTATAACATTAACACAAGAGATTCTGCAGGTGCAGGAAATCCAGAGCAACACATACAAAATGCTGGAGGGACTCAGCAGGTCAGGCAGCATCAATGGAGGAAGACCATATGATGTAGGAGCAAAGTTCGACCTTTCGGCCCATTGAGTCTGCTCCGCCATTCCATCATGGTCCTTAACCTCATTCCCCGTGACCTCTGATGCGTGTCAGGCAGCATCATAGAAACCTAAAATATTGATACATACAGCAAGTGTAGTAGCCTTCGGATCAGGCTTGGGGGGAGGGGTTAAATGAAGGTATAATCCAGAAACAGTCCCATAATAAATAATAGAGGGGAAGGACATATCACAGAGTCAGCTGCGGACAAGTTAAAGGATCACAGAGGAGGCAGGTGGGCAGACAAGAGGGAGAGCGGTACAGCTCTACAGTAATGGAAACTTATCCGGCTGCACTTACACCCTCCCACCAGTGGCGGCGCTGCGGTCCCCTCGTTGAAGAAAGATGCAACACAAAATGGAAAGAGGGGATCATAAACAGAAATATGCAGCATGAATAGATCGCGAATGATAAATCAGATGGGTAGGTTGGATAAATAAATGGATAGAAAAATATATACATTTGAGGAGGACAAGGAATTACACGGGCAGATGTAACTACAGAAAGGCAAAGTGGTTGTTTACAGAGAAACAAATGGGTACAACTACAGGAATAAGGAAGCAGGCAGAAAGACAGGCTCGATTTTCGCTGTGGTTACAATGGTGTTCTGTTTTTTAGCTGATCTATGGTTGGTTTCGCTTTATATCTGTTTTTTTTTGCGGGAAAGCGGCGGCGAATGAATGGCCACGCAGACTGCCGGGGCAGCGGTTTATCTATCCAGTTTGGCGATTTATGCTACCGATGGTCAAGCGAACACACAGGAGACAGAAAGGGAGTTCTCTGTGTAGACTGTGCCTCGCGAAGACTGAATCGCCTACTAGTCTGAGAGAGAGGTAGAGGGGAAAAAATCCAGTGGCAGCTATTAAAATCCACACAGTAGTCAGAATAACCCGTAATAAGTCAGTCTCTCTGCATAATACTAGGGTATAAGTCAAGAATTGCGGGCGGGGAGGGAGGGAGAAATATCATGTTGATAATGTTATAAAGGGAATTATCCTTGCCTTAGAGAGCACTGTCGGTGTGCAGTGCTCAAGAATGCAGCCTTCCGAAGAGCTGGCAGATGGGGGAAATAAAGCAAGCTGCTTCCTTGCTTCATTCTAGCTGCGTGATATATTTTATTGCCAAATTCTTGCTTTATTAATTTATTTTGCATTTGTTTGCCGCGACGAGGAGCTGGCACCTCGTTACAAAACGACCCATTTAATAAACAAACGCCGAACAAAGCAACATCCATATAAACAAGGCACAGAAAGAGAGGGTTACTTACGGCCGCAAGATTTGATTCAAATGATGCTCTCTGCTCGGTAGAAATCGCCAGTTTCACAGGGAAGTGATAGGAAGGATTCTCCCTGTTGGTCGCTCGCACACACACACACATATACACACACTCACACACACACACAGACACACACACACAGACACACACACACTCTGTATCTCTCTCTTTCCCTCTCTCTCTCACTCACTCACACACTCACTCACTCACACACACACACACACATACACACACACTCTCTCTCTCTCTCTCTCTCTGATTCGCACTCACATCCACACCAACAGGAGAAACTAAAAGCGCCTAAGAGAAAACTACAAATCCCTCAATTTCTCTATTTGGTTTTAGCTGACAGGCTCAGCACTGCCTACGTTTACCCTTGGTTCGTATCGCGTGTTTTAATGACATTTACCGTGCACTCAAACACAACACACACACACATATACTTTCTCTCTCTCTCTCTCTCCCCCTCTAGCTCACAATAAGAGAGTGCAAAAGAGGATGTTGCCAACTCCAAGAAGGTAGGCTGAACGATTGCTGTCTGGACTAGGAGAGCCTATGAGTTCCGCTAATTCTGCGGCAGAGCGAGTCAATGACGTAACACGGTTAACATTTCATGGATGGATTCCGTTCCTGGTCCAAGTTACCTTATCACAGGAATCCACTCGGAACTGACAAAATGCAACCTACACACGCTCGAGCTCTTTTTTTTCCCCTCGTTTTCTTTTCCCCGCCGAACCGCGAAAAAAAAATGAAGAGTGCAAATCTATTCCCATGAATTACATTTTTAATCCCTTTTGCGATCGGCATGCAGCAGAAACGGGTCTTCATTTAGAATTTAACCCCCATTTCCCCAGGCCACCTCGGTGCCTTGAGCGTCTGGACGTTGTGTTCAGTATTGAAACAGACGGGCCGAATGGACTGTAGCGGGTCTTCCCAGTGAAGGGAGCGGATTTGCATGGGTGGCTTTTAAATATTAATATATTAAAATTAATGCAATAAAATGAATTTCTCAAATGAAAAGATGTCTGAAGCTTTCAGTCTACACGCACAAAATGCTGGAGGAACTCAGCAGGCCAGGCAGCTTCTATGGAAATAAAGTACAGTCGATGTTTCGGGCCGAGACCCTTCGGCAGGATTCAATGGTCTGCTTTGACAGTTAAATCACTGTTACTCACTTTGAAGGGGGGCGGCTGGTAAGGACTCCAGGCCGATCTCCCCACCTGGCTGTGAATCCCGTCTAGTGGATCCGGCCTCAGACTAAGCAATAGAGCCTGCCCCGGTTTATATAGCCCGCTGCCAGCTGGTGTTTAGAGGGACCACTGGAAGGAAGATCCGAAGACAGGCCGGTGAACTGAGCTGCCAGAGGGACTGGCATGACTGAACCATGATTGAATAGAATAGCCTCGATGGGCTGAATGGCCTAATTCTGTTCCTATATATTTTGGTCCTATTTATCTCATAATTAGCATTACTAAATAGAAAATAGAACTGCACAGGCGCTTCGGCCCACAATGTTGTACCGAACCAGCCAAAAAGTAAATTTTTAAAAAACCAAAACGAATCCCAGTCAATTTACACCATGTCCATATCCCTCCATCTTCCTCACATTCATGCGGCTATCTAAACGTCTCTTAAAAACCTCTGATGTATTTGCCTCCATCACCATACCAGGCATCCACCACTCAGTAAAAAACTTACCCCTCACGTACCGTTTGAACCCACCCCCTCTCACCTTCGATGCATGCCCTCTGGTGTTAGAACATAAAACATAGAATAGTCCAGCACATTACAGGCCCTTTGGCCCACAATGTTGTGCCGACCCTCAGACCCTGCCTCCCATATAACGCCCCACCTTAAATTCCTCCATATACCTGTCTAGTAGTCTCTTAAACTTCACTAGTGTATCTGCCTCCACCACTGACTCAGGCAGTGCATCCCACACACCAACCACTCTCTGAGTAAAAAACCTTCCTCTAATATCCCCCTTGAACTTCCCACCCCTTACCTTAAAGCCATGTCCTCTCGTACTGAGCAGCGGTGCCCTGGGGAAGAGGCGCTGGCTATCCACTCTATCTATTCCTCTTAATATCTTGCACACCTCTATCATGTCTCCTCTCATCCTCCTTCTCTCCAAAGAGTAAAGCCCTAGCTCCCTTAATCTCTGATCATAATGCATACTCTCTAAACCAGGCAGCATCCTGGTAAATCTCCTCTGTACCCCTTCCAATGCTTCCACATCCTTCCTATAGTGAGGCAACCAGAACTGGACACAGTACTCCAAGTGTGGCCTAACCAGAGTTTTATAGAGCTGCATCATTACATCGCGACTCTTAAACTCTATCCCTCGACTTATGAAAGCTAACACCCTATAAGCTTTCTTAACTACCCTATCTACCTGTGAGGCAATTTTCAGGGATATGTGGACATGTACCCCCAGATCCCTCTGCTCCTCCATACTACCAAGTATCCTCCATTTACTTTGTACCCTGCCTTGGAGTTTGTCCTTCCAAAGTGTACCACCTCACACTTCTCCGGGTTGAACTCCATCTGCTACTTCTCAGCCCACTTCTGCATCCTATCAATGTCTCTCTGCAATCTTCGACAATCCTCTACACTATCTACAACACCACCAACCTTTGTGTCATCTGCAAACTTGCCAACCCACCCTTCTACCCCCACATCCAGGTCGTTAATAAAAATCACGAAAAGTAGAGGTCCCAGAACAGATCCTTGTGGGACACCACTAGTCACAATCCTCCAATCTGAATGTACTCCCTCCACTACGACCCTCTGCCTTCTGCAGGCAAGCCATTTCTGAATCCACCTGGCCAAACTTCCCTGGATCCCATGCCTTCTGACTTTCTGAATAAGCCTACCGTGTGGAACCTTGTCAAATGCCTTACTAAAATCCATATAGATCACATCCACTGCACTGCCCTCATCTATATGCCTGGTCACCTCCTCAAAGAACTCATCAGGCTTGTTAGACATGATCTGCCCTTCACAAAGCCATGCTGACTGTCCCTGATCAGACCATGATTCTCTAAATGCCCATAGATCCTATCTCTAAGAACCTTTTCCAACAGCTTTCCCACCACAGACGTAAGGCTCACTGGTCTATAATTACCCAGACTATCCCTACTACCTTTTTTGAACAAGGGGACAACATTCACCTCCCTCCAATCCTCCGGTACCATTCCCATGGACAATGAGGACATAAAGATCCTAGCCAGAGGCTCAGCAATCTCTTCCCTTGCCTCGTGGAGCAGCCTGGGGAATATTCTATCAGGCCCCGGGGACTTATCCATCCTAATGTATTTTAACAACTCCAACACCTCCTCTCCCTTAATATCAACATGCTCCAGAACATCAACCTCACTCATATTGTCCTCACCATCATCAAGTTCCTTCTCATTGGTGAATACCGAAGAGAAGTATTCATTGAGGACCTCGCTCACTTCCACAGCCTCCAGGCACATCTTCCCACCTTTAACTCTAATCAGTCCTACCTTCACTCCTGTCATCCTTTTTTCCTTCACATAATTGAAGAATGCCTTGGGGTTTTCCTTTACCCTACTCGCCAAGGCCTTCTCATGCCCCCTTCTTGCTCTTCTCAGCCCCTTCTTAAGCTTCTTTCTTCTTCCCTATATCCCTCAATAGACCCATCTGATCCTTGCTTCCTAAACCTCATGTATGCTGCCTTCTTCCACCTGACTAGATTTTCCACCTCACTTGTCACCCATGGTTCCTTCACCCTACCATTCTTTATCTTCCTCATCAGGACAAATTTATCCCTAATATCCTGCAAGAGATCTCTAAACATCGACCACATGTCCATAGTACATTTCCCTGCAAAAACATCATCCCAATTCACACCCGCAAGTTCTTGCCTTATAGCCTCATAATTTGCCCTTCCCCAATTAAAAATTTTCCTGTCCTCTCTGATTCTATCCTTCTCCATGATAATGCTAAAGGCCAGGGAGCAGTGGCCACTGTCCCCCAGATGCTCACCCACCGAGAGATCTGTGACCTGACCCGGTTCATTACCTAGTTTTTTTTTAGGCATCCGTTAGCCTTGCGAGACCGTGGATCTGCGCCTGGAAAGTCTTCACTCTCCAGGGCGCAGGCCTGGGCAAGGTTGTATGGAAGACCAGCAGTTGCCCATGCTGCAAGTCTCCCCTCTCCACGACACCAATGTTGTCCAAGGGAAGGGCATTAGGACCCATACAGCTTGGCACCAGTGTCGTCGTAGAGCAATGTGTCATTAAGTGCCTTGCTCAAGGACACAACACATTCCCTCGGCTGGGGCTCGAACTCATGACCTTCAGGTCACTAGTCCAAAGCCTTAACCACTTGGCCACGTGCCCACTCATTACCTAGTACTGGATCTAGTATGGCATTCCCCCTCGTCGGCCTGTCCACATACTGTGACAGGAATCCGCCCTGGACACACTTAATACACTCTGCCCCATCTGAACCCTTGGAACTAATCAGGTGCCAATCAATATTAGGGAAGTTAAAGTCACCCATGATAACAACCCTGTTATTTTCGCACCTTTCCAAAATCTGCCTCCCAATCTGCTCCTCTGTATCTCTGCTGCTACCAGGGGGCCTATAGAATACCCCCAGTAGCGTAACTGCTCCCTCCCTGTTCCTGACTTCCACCCATACTGACTCAAAAGAGGATCCTGCTACATTACCCACCCTTTCTGTAGCTGTAATAGTATCCCTGACCACTAATGCCACCCCTCCTCCCCTTTCTCCCCCCTCTCTATCCCTTTTAAAGCACTGAAATCCGGGAATATTGAGAGTTAGACATTTCTATCCTGGGAAAAAGATACTCTATCTCTGCTTCTCATAATCCTGTAAACCTCTATCAGATCTCCCCTCAGCCTCCGGCACTCAAAAGAAATTAATCCAAGTTTCTCAAGCCTCTCATGATGGGGGGAGGGGGAACATTGACTCAGACCATGAGAGGCCTGCATCGAGTATTTTCATGCCTTACAAGGCGCAGATTGGAAGTCTGTGTGGGGCGCCATTCCTCGCACAGACACTAGAGCAATGTGTGATTAAGTGCCTTGCTCAAGGGCACAAACACGCTGCCACAGCTGAGGCTCGAACTGGCGACCTTGAGATAACTAGACGAACGCCTTAACCACTTGGCCACGTGACCAACTCTAAATGATGGGATATGCCCTCTAAACCAGGCAACATCCTGGTAAACCTCTCCTGCAGCCTCTCCAAAGCCTCAAAATCCTTCCTATAGTGGAGTTACCAGAACTGTATGCAATACTCCAGATGTAGCCTAACCAGTTCCAACATAATCTCCTGACTTTTGAACTCAATGTTTCGACTAATGAAAGCAAGCATTCCATAAGCCTTATTAACCACCTAGCGACCTGTGCAGCCACTTTCACGGAGCTACGGACCTGAAGCAGATTACGTGGCAGTTTCAGGACTACGATTTGTGGGATCTTGCTGTGTGCAAATTGACAACTATTTCTCAGGAATAATACGATAAGCATTAGTTTTGTGTCGATATTAAAGGTGTGGACTCTTCCCAAAACATTCTGTAGAAAATTTAAAGGAGTAGGCATATATCACCCAATCTGACCATTCATTCAGATTGTGGATGATTGTCCAACAGTGTAGAGAACGTCCCTAGAAACGTACTTGTCTTCCATCCAGTGAGTTCAGTCTCATTTTTGTTGTAAGAACGAAACAGAAGTCACAATAACAACTTCCTCAATCACGGTAGAAACTCCAAGATTTCTCATGCACCTCTTTTAGTCTCAGTTATTGATTCTCTCATTGTAGACCCTGTTACAAGGGTCTACAGGGATATGGGCCAAATGCAGTCAAATGGCACGAGTTCTGTGTGCACTGTGGTTACCATGGGCTAGTTGGGCCAAATGGCCTGCTTCCATGTAGTGTTGCTCTATGACTCTGTAACACTTGGACAGGTACGTGCAGGAGTTTATACGTTCTCCCTGTGACCACGTGGGTTTCCACTGGGTGCCCCAGTTTCCTCCCACAGTCCAAAGATGTTCTGGATGGTACATTAATTGGTCATTGTAAATTGTCCCATGATTAGGCCAGGGTTAAATTGAGGGATTGCTTGAGAGCCTATGCCGTGCTGTACCTCAATAAATAAATAAAATACTCCCTGCGTTGAAATACACGCAGCTCAGAACATTAACCTCACCATACTCAACCTTTTGATTCCTGACCTTGTACGTAGGCTTAACAACGTCCTCCTCACCAGCCACTCTACTATCTGTTCTGGTGCTCTGGTCCCGAGCTCCCTGAAGTTCTAGTCTAAACCCACCACCCCCACCCCTAGCTAACCTTCCCGCGAGGATATTAGTCCCCTTCCAGTTCAGGTGCAAACCGTCCTTTCTGTACAGGTTCCACCTTCCCTGGAAGAGAGCCCGGTGATCCAAAAATCTGAAAGACCTCCCTCCTGCACCACCTCCTTAGGCAATAGCCAATAGGTGCAGGAGTAGGCCATTCAGCCCTTCTAGCCAGCACCACCATTCACTGTGATCATGGCTGATCATCCACAATCAGTACCCTTTTCCTGCCTTCTCCCCATATCCCTTCACTCCGCTATCTTTAAAAGCTCTGCCTAACTCTTTCTTGAAAGAATCCAGACAATTGGCCTCCACTACCTTCTGAGGCAGAGCATTCCACAGAACCACAACCGTCTGTGTAAAAGTTTTTCCTCAACTCTTTTCTAAATTGTCTACCCCTTATTCTTAAACTGTGGCCTCTGGTTCTGGACTCACCCAACATCGGGAACATGTTTCCTGCCTCTAGCGTGTCCAATCCCTTAATAATCTTATATGTTTCAATCAGATCCCCTCTCATCCTTCTAAATTCCAGAGTATACAACCCCAGTGGCTCCAATCTTTCAACATATGACAGTCCCGCCATCCCGGGAATTAACCTCGTGAACCTACGCTGTACTCCCTCAATAGCTAGAATGTCCTTCCTCAAATTTGGAGACCAAAACTGTACACAATATTCCAGGAGTGGTCTCACCAGGGCCCTGTACAACTGCAGAAGGACCTCTTTACTCCTATATTCAACTCCCCTTGTTCTGAAGGCCAACATGCCATTAGCTTTCTTCACTGCCTGCTGTACCTGCATGCTTGCTTTCAGTGACTGATGTACAAGAACACCTAGAGCCCGTTGTACTTCCCCTTTTCCTAACTTGACACGTGTTAAATCGTTACATGCCTATCAAAACATCCAGTGAAATGTGTCATTCGCACCAACGACCAACAGATTTCAAAGATATTCTGGCAAGTGTCGCCATTCTTCCAGCACCACCATAACTTACTCTCAACTTCTTAACTTACAAGTCAAAGTTCAAAGTCCATTTATTACCGAAGTACATCTACATTATACAATCCTGAAATTTGTCTCCTAACAAAACTATTTGTCTCCAGACATTAAGAAAAGACTGCCAACTACCCAATGTGCAAAGAGGTAAAAAACAAATCATGCCAACAGTAAACACAATCAAATAGTGTTCTGAACTGAAGTCCACAAAGAGAGTCCGTCTCCAGACCCTTAGTTCAGCGCAGCAAGCTGAACCGATCTGAGCCTCACCTCGGTCCCCAACACTCTGACCTTTTCAATCTGCTCCGGTACCGAGATCATTGTCCAAACATCGAGTTCTGTCTCTCCATATGTCTTTGCAATGTGGGAGGAAACCAGAGCACCCTGAGGAAACCCACGCAGTCACAAGGAGAACGTACAGACTCCTTGCAGACAGCGATGGGAACTGGACCCAGACAGCCGGTGCCGTTTAGCGCTATGCCAGCCTTTACATTACCGTGCCAACCTTGGTAAGGTGCAGAAGGATATGGTCCTACTGTGGGCAAATGGGGTTAGTGTCGGTAGGCAGAAAGATATTATGGAGGGGTGGGCTGAGAGGCCCGTTCCTACACTACACAGCGCTATAGCTCTGGATCAATTAGTGAGCAGTGGCAGACTGATCCCCTGAGGACGGGTCCGAACCCCATTCCAGGGAAACCCAGTGCTGCGCTGGGAAAGTGAGGCTCCTTTTGAGACACCGATCTTCACAGAAGTAGTTAAACGAAGAGTCATGGGGCTTTTCCAGATGGGTCTACCCCATGCCGTATTAATCCATCAATGAATTAATTAATGAGTCAGTTAATTAATTTTAATTATCTGTTTATTTATTTATTGGATGATTGTTTGATTGAGATACAGTGTAGAAACGGCCCTTCCAGCCCTTTGAGTCACACTGCCCTGCAACCCACCTATTTAACCCTCGCCTAATCAGGGGACAATTCACAATGACCAATTGACCTACCGACTGGCACACCTTTGGACTCTGGGAGGAGATCGGGGCACCTGGTGGAAACCTCACAGATTCACAGGGGAGAACATACAAACTCCTAACAGACAGCGGCGAGAATTGAACCTGGGTCGTTGATACTGTGAAACGTCATGCTAACCACCGTGCTACTGTGCTGGCCCACTCTGTGACTCTATAGCGCCTGGACAGGAAAGGTTTGGGATATGGGTTGAACACCGGCAAATGGGACTTGCTCAGTGGGCACTAGGGGCAGTACAGACCAGTTGGGCCGAAGGGCCTGTATCCTCTATGAGGAGGATTTTTTTAAAAACAAATCCAGTCATTTTGAGATCATTATTTATACCAGCTTTTTTTAAAAATTTGTGCTTATTTAACAAAATCAATGTATATTTGTAGCTGCCATGAGAGAGATTTAAACATGCCTCAAAAATTAACTCTGGCCTTAGGTTCATTAAACCACAATGCTACCATACCCCAAGTGGTCACAAGAACAGCTGATTCAGCCCTGAAACCATCTTAACTCTTCATTACAATTCCCTGATATTCATCTTTCTATATTTAAAACACCCAACTCTCTAATTAGATCCGTGTCTGCAACTCGTTGCCAGATAGGTGATGCGTTCTATATATAGACACATGCACACGGATGTCCCAGCTGAAACCAGGGTGTCACCGTGGTTCAGGTCCCAGTTGTTCTGCTGCCCCGAGCACCCTTGCCTGTGCTGGGGAGGTCAGAGACCGCAGAGACCAGGGACCCCCACCATCCAGGCCGTGATCTCTTCTCGCTGATGCCATCGGGAAGGAGGTGCCTCAGGTCCCACACCATCGGGCTCAGTAACAGTTATTGGCCCTCAGTCACTGAGCATGTGAAGCAGCTTAAACCACATCACTCGCCTTAACACTGAACTGACTCCACAACTGATCAAGGACTCTATAACTCGCGTCCTCAATATTATTTACTTATTATTATCATTTTTAGTTTTGTATTTACAGAGTTTGTCTATTTTTGCACATCGGTTGTTCGTCAGTCTTTGTGTGTAATTTTTCATTGATTCCATTGTATTTCTGTGTTCTAATGTGAATGTCTGCAAGAAAATGAATCTTAGGGTGGTATGTGGTGACATACTGTGCACTTTGATAATAAATTTACATTGAACTTTGAACTGCTGCCTTCCTCACTTCCATGAATTCTCAACAGAATTTCCACACTACGGGATTTGCTTGCTGCGATAAACAACAGGCATGATCCTAGCGGCAGAATGTTCTACGAGTCTGTGGTGGCCAGTGCGATCATGTTTGCTGTTGTGTGCTGGGGCAGCAGGTTGAGGGTAGCAGACACCAACAGAATCAACAAACTCATTCGTAAGGCCAGTGATGTTGTGGGGATGGAACTGGACTCTCTGACGGTGGTGTCTGAAAAGAGGATGCTGTCCAAGTTGCATGCCATCTTGGACAATGTCTCCCATCCACTACATAATGTACTGGTTGGGCACAGGAGTACATTCAGCCAGAGACTCATTCCACCGAGATGCAGCACAGAGCGTCATAGGAAGTCATTCCTGCCTGTGGCCATCAAACTTTACAACTCCTCCCTTGGAGGGTCAGACACCCTGAGCCAATAGGCTGGTCCTGGACTTATTTCCTGGCACAGTTTACGTATTACTATTTAACAATTTATGGTTTTATTACTATTTATTATTTATGGTGCAACTGTAATGAAAACCAGTTTCCCTCAGGATCAATAAAGTATGACTATGACTATGACTATGGAAGAGTAGGCTAGCAGTTCCAAAGGAAGCCAGGCCAAACGTAGGTAAAACTAAAGTGCGATGCAACATTGTGGGTCAGGGTATCCATTGGGCCAACACTGGCGTGGAGTAGTAGCCATCTTAGAAAATTTCCCAGGATTTTCGGGCAGTCTCAGTGAATTGAAATGAATTAAATGTAACTAGACTAAAATGAGCTAAATATTATACAGGTAGAGGGTAAAGAATGGTGTCAAAATTTAAACCATAGAGTCAAACAGCAAGGAGACAGTCTTCAGCTCATCTCATCTAATCTATGGGGTCCAATGAGTTCCTCCCATCTATCTTATCCATTTCAACTGTGTTGTCCAATGAGCTACTCCCATCTATCTAATGCATCCATGCCGACTGTGTTGACCAATGGGCTACTCCCATCTAACTCATCTATGCCAAATGTGTTGTCCAATGAGCTACTTCCATCTGCCTGTATTTGGCTATAGCCCTCCAAACCTCTCCAATCCACATACATATCAAAGTACAAAGTACAGAAGTTCAAAGTAAATTTTACTATCAAAATACATACATGTCACCATATACAACCATGAGATTCATCTTCCTGTGGGCTTACTCAACAAATCAATAGAATTGTTACTATAACAGGATCAATGAAAAATCAACTAAAGAGCAGAAGACAAACTATAAATAAATAGCAATAAATAACGAGACATCGGATGGTTCAAAGATCAAAGTATATTTATTATCAAACTATGTATACTTTATACAACCTTGAGATTCATCTTCTTACTGGCAGTCATGAAACCAAGAAACCCAATAGATCCTATTAAAAACAAAACAAGGTCATAGAATTTTCAGTGTGCAGAGAGAAAAAAACTAATTGTGCAAGCAATAAAGCAAGTAAGCAGCATTCAGAACTGAAGTTCACAACTGCAGCCGATTCAGAAGGCTTCAGTCCACCATGGAATTGAGCAAACCCTGCAGAGCAGCGAGCCAAACCAGCCTCAACACCCCAACAATTTCAGTCTGGCTCGTTGCTTAAATCGTCCAAACCTCAGGCCGTTCCTCATCCTCGGGCTTGGGCTCGTACCCAACCTTTCCCTTTCAGCTCGGCTCTTGCTAATGAGGTAAAGTGAGATCATTGGTTGTGGGAACATGTCAATGATGGGGCAAGTGAGTGTAGTTAACCCCTTCTAAAAAGAGCCTGACAGTTGAGGGTAGTAACTGTTCTTGAACCTGGTGGTGCGAGTCCTGAGGCTTTAGTACCTTCTACCTGATGGCAGCAGTGAGAAGAGAACATGGCCTGGGTGTGGCGAGCTCTGATGATGGATGCTGCTTTCCTAAGACAACTCTATGACTTTTAAACATTGCTAATGTGCCTGCCTCAACCACTGTTTCTGGCAGTTCATTCCAAATACGTGCCACGCCTCCGCGTGAAAACACTGCCCTTGGTCTCCCTTTAAATCTCTCGCCTCTGATCTCCTATATCTCCAATCTCTTATATCTCTGATCTCCTATATCTATGCCCAAAGTTGGGAAAGAGCTGGACTTTGTTATCAAGAGAACTTTAACCGGATACTTCCAAAATCCTCTATGACTAGGTAGAGTCAACAGAAAATCTAGAGTCTTGGTTGTAACGATCAGAAAGATGAGGAAAAACTAGCAGTGGAGAGTATTCTGACTGGTCACATCATGGCTGGTACGGAAAAATCAGCTCCCATGAATGGAAAAGCCTACAAAAGGTAGTGGATTCAACAGTCCGTCACAGGGGAAGCTCTCCCCATCATTGTGCATTTCCACAAGGAAGCAGCATCCATCATCACGGACCCCAGCCGTCCAGGCAGTATTCTCTTCTCGCTGCTGCCTTCGGGAAGGGGGCACAGGAGTCTTAGATCCCACATCTCCCAGTTCAGGAACAGCAATTACCCCTCAGCCGTCAGGCTCCTGAACCAGCATGGATGGCTTCACCCAACTTAACACTGAGCCGATTCCACAACATACAGACTCAATTTCAAGGACTCTGCCACTCACCTTATCAATATTATTTATTTGAACTTTGAGAATTCCTAAAGGCAGTCAATAAGAGGTCACTCAAAAGTTGTTGCATAAGTCATAGGGAAAAAGGATTGGGAATGAAATATCACCACAGATAAAGGATTGGGGTGACAAAGCCAGAATAAGGAATAAACAAATAATTTTCAGGTGGGAGAGATTTCAAGAATTGCTTGCTGCTTGTTGTTCTGATGCAATTCAATCCCCAAGGGTTATAACATAGAACAGTACAACACAATATAGGCCCTTCAGCCCACAATCCTGTGCTGACCTTTTAACCAACTCCAAGATCAGTCCAACCCTTCTCTCCATTCTTCTTTCATCCATGTGCTTATCTAAGAATCTCTTAAATCTCCCTAATGTATCTACCTCTAACACTCCATGCACCCACCACTCTCTGAGTGAAAAATCTATCTCTGACATCCACTGCCCCCTCGCCCCCGCCAGATATCACCATAAAATTATGCCCTCTCATATTAGACACTTCCTTGGGGAAAGGTTGCTGGCAGCCCATTGTACACCTCTTATCATCTTCCACACCCCTCTACAAGTCACCTCTCATCCTTCTTCGCTCCAGAAGAAAAAGGCCTTGGCTTACTCAGTCAATTCTCACACAATATGTTCTCTCATCCAGGCAGATTTAGTGTACCAAATATTTCAACCAGTAGCTTTATACACATGAGCAGGAATAATATGATATCGAGGGTGCCACAGCCTGTCAAACGCCAACCCTACGTCCCCGCTGTGAAATGGGTATGGCCGGCCAACAGGACTCTGGTGAAGCTGTCGAGGCCAATCCCCTGTGCAGTGGACACAATGGATTATGGAAACATTGATGAACTCCAACTATAACATTGACTTCAGACAGACATCCCACCTCTCCCAGATGTTCTGGGCGTCTCCCACATATTGATAGTGGCTTCCTTATGCCTGCAAATTATATACAATATCCTGGAAATTGATTTTTTGAGATAGGGAGAGATTAGGGAGAGGGAGGGGGAGAGGGAGGGGGAGAGGGAGGGGGAGGGGGAGGGGGAGGGGGAGGGGGAGGGGGAGGGGGAGAGGGAGGGGGAGAGGGAGAGAGCACCATGGCAGTGTTCCAAAAAAGAAAATATAAAACGTACGTCACCCCAGACTACACTAAAGTGTACCCCTGCCTAATAGGGGTCAAAAATAATGACAGTGTTGCTCGCTGCACTGTTTGCAACAGTGACTTTTCTATTGCCCACGGTGGGTTAAGACTGTAAAAGACATGTTGAGGTGAGTTTAACAGGTGTCATTCGTTCATTAACATAGCTAACATTATTTAAACTAGTTGATTAGCAGCTAAGGAGCTACTCTATTGCAGACATCCCACCTCTTCCGGAAATTGATGGTGCTACCTCCCCGAAATGAGTTTTTGCAGGGTGGGATGTCTGTTCAGAGGATGATGGGGGTGGGAGGTCATCGATGGCCTATTCCCCACTGGGAGCCAAGGGCCCAAGAAGAAGAAAGAAGAGGGAATGCTGGGGAGGTGTAGCAGTTTTCATGTTTTATTGTTTTACAACATTGAATCACAATGGTTTAATTTGGCTTTTTTTGACACTGATCAACAGAAAAAGACTCTTTCATGTCAAAGTGAAAACCAATCCCTACAAAATGATCTAAATTAATTACAAATATAAAACACAAAATAATTGACTGCGTGAGTATTCACTGCCTTTATTATGAAACTCCAGATCATCACTGGTGCAGCCAACTGGGTTTAGAAGTCACATAATTAGTTAAATGGAGATCTGTTTTTGGAGACCTGTGTGCAGTCAAGGTGTTTCAATTGATTGTAGTAAAAATACACCTGTATCTGGAAGGTCCAACTGCTGGTGAGTCAGTACCCAGGCAAAAACTACACCATGTCGACAAGGAACACTCTAAGCAGCTCAGCGAAAAGGTTATTGGAAAGCACAAGTCAGGAGATGGATACAGGAAAATTGTCAAGTCACTGAATATCCCTTGGAGCACAGTTAAGTCAATCATCAAGAAATGGAAAGAACTTGGCACAGCTGTAAATCTGCTTAGAGCAGGCCGTCGTCAAAAACTGAGTGACCGTGCAAGAAGGGGACTACTGAGGGAGGCCACCAAGAGACCTATGACAACTCTGGAAGAGCCACAAGCTTCAGTGGCTGAGATGGGAGAGACTGCGTGTACAACTGTTGCCCGGGTGCTTCACCAGTCACAGCTTTATGGGAGAGTGGCAAAGAGAAAGCCATTGTTGAAAAAAAAACTTACATGAAATCTCAACTAGGAGTTTGTCAGAAGGCATGTGGGAGACTATAAAGTCAGCTGGAAGGAGGGTCTATAGATTGATGAAATCAAAAGTGAACTTTTTTTTAAACCATCAGATTAAATACAAATGCAAATACACACCACCCCTACTGTGAAGCATGGTGGTGGCTGCATCATGCTGTAGGGGTGCTTCACTGCAGCGGACTCTGGAAGGCTTGTGAAGATAGAGGGTAAAATGAATGCAACAAAACACAGGGAAATCCTGGAGGAAAATCCACAAGAGAACTGTGACTTGGGAGAAGATTTGTTTTCCAGCAAGACAATGACCCCAAGCATAAAACCAAAGCAACACAGGAATGGCTTAAAAACAACAAAGTTGATGTCCTGGAGTGGCCAAGTCAGAGTCCAGTCTACAATCCAACTTTGAATTTGTGGCTGAACTTGAAAAGAGCTGTTCACTCATGATCCCCATGCAATCTGACAGGGCTTGAGCAGTTTTGTAAAGAAGAATGGGGGGGGGGGGGGAGAAATTGCAGTGTCCAAATGTGCAAAGCAGATAGAGACCTATCCAACCAGACTCAAGGCTGTAATTGCTGCCAAAGTTGCATCTACTAAATACTGACTTGGTTTCTGAATATTGATGCATTTCTATCAACATTCTGTGTTTATAGATTGGATGATGGAATTTTTCAGCATTTTGTTTTTTATATTTTTGCCTGTTCTTTCTTGTTTTTTTTGTGTGGGGAGAGGGGGATTTGGGGGTCAATGTTCTTGTGACATTTTGTGAGAGCAGATTGGGATTTGGGGTCTGGGGTGTTGATCATGTTGCGTTTTTTTGTGGGAGAGGGGTGTTGGGGGGTTGGTGATCATGTTGCCTTTCTTTTTTTGTGTGGGCGAGGGATGGGTTTGCTGTTTCCCTCTCAAATGGCTTCCTTAGTTTTCCTTTGTTTTGTGACTTTCTGGAGAAGACAAATCTCAGAGTTATATACTCCATACATACTTTGATAATAAATAATCCTTTGAAACTATTACTAAAAGGAGGAAACTGTCAATTCATGCCGTCCAATTCGCTCACCTAACACAAGAAATGTCACATGGAAAATGTATGGATTGGTACTGGGCAAACAAAGCAGCTACCGGCCTCCTAGAGTAATGGGATTGAGTTTGAAAGCTTAGTAATTAAGTTACTGGGCAACAGCCAGAATTCTGGACCATAGATCTATTTGTGTTTGAAGCCTAACCTGGGAGCTGGGGAATTTGAATGCAAATAATTAAATCAATTTTAAATTTTAATAGAATTAGTATTAGTAACAATGACGATGAAATTATTGGTTTATAATAAAAATGTATTTGGCTCACCAATGTTACTTAAGCCCAACACCCCTACTGGGCCACAGGCCACCGATAGCAACATCTGTCCTGGGCCAGTCTTTCAAGTTGTCCCCTTGTTCGAAGATCCTTTCTCTCCTAGCATAACGTCTTTAGAACTTCTGTTGGCATTCTTGTAGCTTTGAGTTTTTACATGATGGGGTTGCTAGCCCCATGACCAACTCTTCTCCTTTTGCGGCTGGGCTTCTATATCATATAATTTTTATTTATAAATAAAGTATATTTTTAAAAAGAACACAGATTAAGAGGAAGGTTGTGTGGACTCCAAACCCTAGAAATAGCCAGATGACCTATTATCAGCCCTTAAAGCGGAGAAGTAAGACTGTAGATATTGGAATCGAGCAAAAACTTTGAGGAACTCAGCAGATCAGGCTGCATCTGTGGATGGAAATATACAGTCAATATTTCAGGTCCAGGAAATTTCATCTAGATTGTACAGTCCAGATTAAGAGTCTTGAATCATCGAATGCCCATTTCTCTCATTTGAGCTACTGCCCTTAATAACACGTATCAAAGGGCATTTAAGGGGTGTGGCTTAGCTGCTAAGCCTGGTGGATCTGTTTCTACTGACAGGAGAAGGGGCAAAGGCGGGTTACTGGTGCCTTAAAGCCAGTCACTTTGGGCAGATGGAGCTGGTCGGCAGCTCATCTAGCAGAAGGGAAACTCTGATCTCAAACCTCCACTGCCTTGGGGAAGGCTTCAGGAGTAAGCCCTGAGGGAAAAATCCGGAGCTGGAGTCCCTAAGGCAGTCTGACGTTGACCAGCAGCTCCTGCAACGCCGTAGGTGCCAAACTGTATCGGTCCCTGCCGTTCCTTTGGGTTCATCGGCTGCATGGAGAGGGAAGCCTGCTACATGGACAACAGCTCGCTCTCTACATCATACTGTCCTGGCTTGCGTACTGGAGGACCACACCCGACCTCACAATCCACCTCATTATGATCTTGCACTTTATCATTTACCTGCACTGCATTTTCTCTGTAATTGTGACACTCTATTCTGTTACTGTTTTACCTTGTTCTACCTCAATGCACTGTGTAATGATCTGATCTGTGTGAACAGTATGCAAGGCAAGCTCTCCACTCAGCACGTGACAATGATAACCCAATACTAATACCAGGACCAAAACACTAAATGCCAAACCCCACTGCCTCAGTAAAGCAGCCAACATCATCAAAAACCCCAGCCACCCTGGGCATTTACTCTTCTTCCTTCCCCCAGTCAGACAGAACATATGAAAGTCAGAAAGCACATATCACCAGGCTGAAGGACAGGTCCATCCCACTGTTATCAAATGCTTGAACAGACCTCTTGTCCAATAAGATGAACTCTCGGCCTCACGATCTACCTCGTTATGGTTTTGCCCTTTATTATTTCACTGCACTCTTTTGATAGCTTTTACATCTTATGCTGTGTTGTCATGTGCAATCACAAGAGGCTGAACAAACTTGGGCTGTTTTTTCAGCGGCGGAGGCGGAGATCCGATCAAAGTTTATAAGATTATGCGAGGCAGAGAAAGAGTAGACAGGGAGCATCTTTTAGCCAGGGTAGAAACATCTAATACCAGAGGGCATGCACTAGGTGTTCTTGTACATCAGTCACTGAAAGTAAGCATGCAGGTACAGGAGGCAGTGAAGAAAGCTAATGGCCTGCTGGCCTTCATAACAAGGGGAATTGAGTATAAGAGCAAAGAGGTCCTTCTGCAGCTGTACAGGGCCCTGGTGAGACCACACCTGGAGTACTGTGTGCAGTTTTGGTCTCCAAATTTGAGGAAGGACATTCTTGCTATTGAGGGAGTGCAGCGTAGGTTCACAAGGTTAATTCCCAGGATGGTGGGACTGTCATATGTCGAAAGATTGGAGCGACTGGGCTTGTATACTCTGGAATTTAGAAGGATGGGAAGGGATCTGATTGAAGCATATAAGATTATTAAGGGATTGGACACGCTGGAGGCAGGAAGCACGTTCCCGCTGATGGGTGAGTCCAGAACCAGAGGCCACAGTTTAAGAATAAGGGGTAGGCCATTTAGAACAGAGTTGAGGAAAAACTTTTTCACCCGGAGAGTGGTGGATATATGGAATGCTCTGCCCCAGAAGGCTGTGGAGGCCAAGTCTCTGGATGCTTTCAAGAAAGAGATGGATAGAGCTCTTAAAGATAGCGGAATCAAAGGTTATAGGGATAAGGCAGGAACTGGATACTGATTGTGGATGATCAGCCATGATCACAGTGAATGGCGGTGCTGGCTCGAAGGGCCAAATGGCCTACTCCTGTACTTATTGTCTATTGAAGGTGAGAGGGGGTAGGTTCGAGGGGAATGTGAGGGGGAAGTTGTTTTTTTTTAAACTCGAGTGGTGGATGCCTGGAATGTTCTGCCTGGTATGGTGGTAGAGACAAATGCATTGGAGGCTTTTACAAGACATTGTGTAGGTCAGAGGGATTTGTTTTGGGGGTTCCCCCCAATTTATTTTTTTTTAGCTGGTTTGGTACAACATTGTGCGCCAAAGGGCCTGTCTTTGTGCTGTACTCTATGTTCTTATTTTACCTTATTCTAACACAATACACTGTGTAAGTATTTGATCTGCATGACAGTATGCAAGGCAACCTATTCACTGTATCTTGAGATATTTTACAGTAATAATCCAATACCAACAGATCTGTTTGGAGGCAGGACTGAACCTGCCCAACATGGCCACTCCGAGCCTGCAGATTTGGTGGATTTTGATATTGGGACTGGACATCTTGATTGTCACAGGCATGGCCTCCCCCAGAGTCAGGAGTCTGTATGTATCCAATATTGTGACAGGTATTGCCTCCCCCCCGTGTCGGGAGTCTACGCATGCCCAATATTGAGACAGGCACTGCCTCCCCCCCGTGTCGGGGGTCTACATGCGTCCAATATTGAGACAGGCACTGCCTCCTCCCCCCAACATCAGGGGTCTGCACATAACTGAGACGCAGCCAGTCAATACACTCTCCACTACACATCTATGGATGTTTGTGAAAGCTGCATCTTTGCAGACTCTTAAGGAAGTAGAGATGCTGCCGTGCTTTCGCCGCAATAGTATTTACACGCTGGGTTCAGGACAGGTCGCTCAAAATAGTAACACCCAGGAGTCTGAAGTTGACTACCCTAATTTGCATTAAACAATGTACGGGGATAAACATCGGTGTCACGGCAGTGGAAACTGAAATCAGTTTCAAACTCCTGGGAGTGCACATCACACACATGGTCCCTGAACACATCCTACACAGTCAGGAAAGCTCACCAATGTCTCTACTTTCTGAAGAGGCTGAAGGGAACTGGACTTTGCACATCTATACTCACATCATTCTACAGCTGCACAGTAGAGAGCATCCTAACAAGCTGCATGGCAACAGACAGGAAGGTTCTACAACGGGAAGTGAAAACTGCCCGATGTATCACCGTCACCAGCCAACCCACCCCACCATCAAGCACATATGTACAGAAAGGTGCCAGAAAAGGGCCAGTAACACCATGAAGGATCCCACCCACCCCACTCACCAACTGTTTGCCCCACTCCCATCAGGGAGGAGGCTACATAGCATCCACACCAGGACCACCAGACTCAAAGTTCCTTTCCCCAAGTAGTAAGGCTGATCAACACCTCCACACCCCCAACCACCACTACTTTATCATTTCCTGTCAGTCACCTTATGCAGACACACCTGTACCTAGCATCACTTTATCAATCTATGTATATAAGCTACCTTGTGTATTTAGAATTTTTATTTCTTTATCTTTAATGGTTTTTTTGTGCTGCATCAGATCCAGAGTAACAATTATTTTGTTCACCTTACACTTGTGTACAGGAACCATTAAACAATCTTGAACAACTGTCTTTTTAATTTTGCAAGTGAAACAAGTCTTTGAGTGACAGTTTGGCTTTCAAAGAGACAAGATAGAGAAACTATTTCCCAATAAGACAATTACTACCCCTCAACCATCAGGCTCTTGAATGAGAGGGGACAACTACACTCAAATTCACTTGCCCCCATCTTTGAGATGTTCCCACAACCAATGATCACACTTTTTAAGGACACTATCTCAGGTTCTTGTTATTTAGTGCTATTTATATCTGCATTTGCAGTTTGTTGTCGTCTGCACTCTGGTTGATCTTTCAGTGATCCTGTTATAGTTACTATTCTCTAGCTTTGCTGAATATGCCCACAGGAAAATTAATCTCGGGGCTGTACGTGGTGACATGTATACTTTGATAATAACATTTACTCTGAACTTATCCATGGATTCAGGTCCCATTAGGCATGGGTCAGGTATTCGTGCTGTACCTGCAACATTTCAAGATCTTTGTTTTTCAAACTTTTTGCATTAGTAGATAATTTATCTGTACAGAAATTTTTATGCATTGTACAGTACAGGTGCTACAGCATATGCTAGTTGTAATAAAGCCGATTCTAATCACATGCACACTGCTGGCATTTCACAGCATCTTGGTACATGTGACGCAATGAAACAATGGCAAATCACGTGAACTCGGGTCCAAAGTTCAATTGCGCCACCAATGGACAGCACCATTGTCCGAGGTGTTGGACATCTTGATAAAGATGTTAAAATTAAACCCTTGAAGGGGTGAGGAGATGCCTTCGATTGGACTAATATTTATCCTTCTGTGTTGCTGTAGGAGACACGCATCTGTTTTTGATCTGTATTGCATTTTGTGTTGCGCATTTAATACGGGTAGTTATTCACATGAGAAGGGGCGTAATAGAAGTGAAGAGTTTAGATTAGATTAGAGTTTGTTACGTTTAAAAAATTTTTTTTTTTTGAGATGCTGTTCAGAATAGATCCTTCCTGCCCTTTGAGCTGCCCAGCTACCACCAATTTAACCGTAGCCAAACCACAGGACAATTTACAACGACCGATTAACCTACCAATCACCAGATCCTTGGACTGTGGGAGGAAACCAGAGCACCCAGAGGAAACCCACACGTTCACAGGGAGAAAGGACAAACTCCTTACAGACAGCGGCAGAAATTGAACCCAGGTCGCCCGTACTGTGAAGCGTCATGCTAACCACTACACTAGTATGCCACCCTCCCATTCATGCTTTGAACTTTGGGGTAGTTTAGTTTTGTGGAGAGCTAAGGGACTGAGCTAGGGGGCAGTATCTTTTTTTTTTGCTGACCACTTAATTACATTTCAAATCAGTTAAGTCTGCTTAAATACATTGAAGAAAGCTCAAGTACTTCTATTATGCTAACACTATTTTGTTATATTGCTAATTTTAGTTTCATTAGCTTTTAATTGCTTCAAGACTATTGGTCTAGTTTCTTAATAAAAGATTGAACATATTTTTTGACTTTGTTGTTCCTCTCCGTGCCTCATGGCACATCGGGCAGCAACCTTGCCGTTTCTTAGTATTTGTTTGTGCGTGTTTTTTTTAAAAAAACAAGGCCAATTGCCAGCTCAACGCTCAACCCAGCACTGATGGAAAGCGTGCAAGGAACCGGCTGGATTCGAACTCAGGACTACTTGCCTTGAGGTCCGGTGCAGATGCCACTACACCACGGGCCAGCTAATTCCTTGACTGTGGAATCTTGTTACTGGCTTGGATTGGAAACTGCATCACACAGGATCAATCCCCCCCCCCCCAACCCCCACTAGTAGCTGCTACAATCACCATTAACTGATAAGTGTCACTGAACCATAGGATCACACTTCCAACATCATAGTGACCACACCACAAAGGCCTGACAAGTGAAGGCAGCCCCAAAGGGATGAAACTTGCTGCCAATTTCATGAGGATATTTCTTCTCAAAAATATCAGCTGGTTTTGGGGTAGAAGAGACACGAGCTCCAGCTTCCACCGGTACCAAGGATTCAGATCTTTACCGTAAATTCCTCTTTAGCGTCAGTGAATTCAAAAAGGAGGTGGCAGGCACGAGAAAACAAGTTGCAGGGAAAATGGTAGAGATAGGATTGCCAGGATGGGTCAAACTGCCTCTTGAACCACAATAGGTTGCATCACATTCCAACGTATGCTGCATGTGCCAACTTACAAGAAACTACGCAGTTCTCACAAAATATTCTATATAAAATAGAAACTCAGAAATTCAGTAACTGAACACAAACCTCATTTTATTCTTAGTTTAAATACAAAGGTTCTTTTTATTGTTATTACCTTCAGGAGGACCACAACCTTGCCATGGTTTGGGAATGTGTACCTCAATGACCCGGAGAACTAGTCAGGACTTCATGCTTCGGCTCTTGGTCGGGTCACCCATGCCAAACAGGTCAAAGGGCAGAGGCCAGACTAAGAGCGACCCACCGGTCCTGCGGGTTCGGGGGTTCAGCTCAGGGCTAACAACCCTGACTGGTCAAACAATTGTTATGGAAGCAGCAATGAAGAATTCTTATACATCTGAATACAACAGTATTCCTGAGTCTCCACTCTCAGCCACGCAAGGCCAGAGTGAAAACTGAGAGGAAGCCACTGGCCCAATGAAGGAAGCCGTGGACACCGCCAGAGAAGGAGGACCTTCACTGCTGCCCTAAACACCAGCAGCGTAACATGAGAAGTAAGTAGTCTTTTGATTAAGTGAGAATATTATATCACAAGCTCTTTCTCTGTGGATGTTACAATCAAATCAGAGGGTTAAAACGATTACAGGCAAAGATATTACATGGTGGAGGAGTGATAGATGGCAGATCTAGGAACTAATTATATTAAAAAAAAATCACTCTGAATTCCCATTGAGTGGCAAAATTGTCGAACTCACCCACTGCTCTAGATTCCAAAACCTGCAGTCTTGTGTGGTAGTCCATAAATTTAAAGCAGAGGTCGTTAGGTTCTTGATGAGCAAGGGCAAAGATTACAGGGAGAAGGCAGGAAAATGGGGTTGACGGGGATAACAGGTCAGCTGTGATGAAATGGTGGAGCAAACCGATAGGCTGAATGGACAAATTCTGCTCGTGTCCGAGGGTCACTGGAGGGGAATGGGGCAAAAGTAGATTTCGAAAGCTGGATAAGGATGCGAGGATGAGACAGTGAGTATACAGAGGGGTGGAAGGCAAAGTTTAAAACACCAGCAATGACTTAATGACTTGGGCTGCCCATGTTGAAGACTTCCAGCTTTTTTCTTCAACCAGCTTCAACTGGTACTACGATTATCTATTCCACAAGTGAAATGTTATTAGTGCTCGTCCAAAACAAACAAGGTACTTAAATTAGTGCTCGTCCAAAACAAACAAGGTACTTAAATTAGTGCTCGTCCAAAACAAACAAGGTACTTAAATTGGATGAGAGCCCTTGAAAACTTCCCTCCAAACCCAAACAGGGGGTCAATGACAGGAAAAAAGGCAGACACAGAAATGGTCCATTGACCCAGGGACAGAGGACAGCGCAGATTATTGCAAGTCCTGGATAATTTCAGATACAAAAAGGGAACTTACTGAGAAAGCTTCGTCTGCTTACAGGCAGCCACAAATTGAGGTATAATTTATACATTCTTTGACAATAAATGTGTTTTGAATCTTTGACTTTTGAAAAATGAATTTTTCCCTCATCCTCGGGAGGAATTTTAATCATTCCCAAACCATGCACAGTGTACATCACTTCAACCTTTGTTTTGGAAGCCACATTGAGCAGTCTGCAGTAAACTTCAGAAAGTGTTACTCTACGAGACCAAACTGCTATGTCCATCTTGATCTTACCATTATGGTGCCTCACCCCAAAAATCCATTGCACCTAAGGAAGGATAAAGTGGGCATAGCTTGATACTGAAGGAGAGGTACACACAAGAGCTCAACAGCCTAATATGTTCCAGGGATTCAAATGTCTGAGCTAGCCAGGGCAAGTGGGTGGGTGAGATTACCACCTTGCTTCATGAGGACTTGGGCAGAATGAGGAAGGTAGAGGTGTCAAATTCATCAACTCCAACTTAATCAAGTTCACCATGCTTCAAGGAGAAAGCCTCTCACTTCTAATAAAGCGGGAACAGGAGGTTAGGAGGGAGCAGGGGGTGTTTCATACAAGAGCAGGCAATCTATCCAGAAGTGCCTTCAACATCAAACCCAAGAATAACATGGCCGCCTGGAATCAGCTCTCTGACACTGGGTTTAGGTAGGGGTTCTAACCAGGGCGATAGGGCTCACGGAGGTGCGGGGTTAGGGTTGAGCTACAGACAGCCTGATAATCAGGGACACGCACGGAAAACAGCAAATAGTCTCAGATTCTGGAGAACGCTTTACACTGCTGTAGCGAAACCCACGCGGTTGTTGGCGCGGTCAAAGACGCTGTAATAGCGGCCAATGAAAACGTCGCCCAAGATCCAGAGTGGTCCAGCGGGCGGTGGGATGTCTATGGCCATGAATCCACTGAGGCACATAGTCCTTCCAAACTTGGTGATCTAGGGAATGAAGAGATTAGAAGTTAACTATCTGTGTATACCACAGAGGTTCCCAACCTTTACATTGAACATAGAATAGTACAGCACAGTACAGGCCCTTCAGCCCACAATGTTGTGCCAACCCTCAAACCCTGCCTCCCATATAAGCCCCCACCTTAAATTCCTCCATATACCTGTCTAGTAGTCTCTTAAACTTCACTAGTGTATCTGCCTCCACCACTGACTCAGGCAGCGCATTCCACACACCAACCAATCTCTGAGTAAAAAACCTTCCTCTAATATCCCCCTTGAACTTCCCACCCCTTACCTTAAAGCTATGTCCTCTTGTATTGAGCAGTGGTGCCCTGGGGAAGAGGCGCTGGCTATCCACTCTATCTATTCCTCTTATTATCTTGTACACCTCTATCATGTCTCCTCTCATCCTCCTCCTCTCCAAAGAGTAAAGCCCTAGCTCCCTTAATCTCTGATCATAATGCATACTTTCTAAACCAGGTAGCATCCTGGTAAATCTCCTCTGTACCCTTTCCAATGTTTCCACATCCTTCCTATAGTGTGGTGACCAGAACTGAACACAGTACTCCAAGTGTGGACTAACCAGAGTTTTATACAGCTGCATCATTACATCACAAATCTTAAACTCTATCCCTCGACTTATGAAAGCTAACACCCCATAAGGTTTCTTAACTACCCTATCCACCTGTGAGGCAACTTTTAGGGATCTGTGGACATGTACCCCCAGATCCCTCTGCTCCTCCACACTACCAAGTATCCTGCCATTTAGTTTGTACTCTGCCTTGGAGTTTGTCCTTCCAAAGTGTACCACCTCACACTTCTCCAGGTTGAACTCCATCTGCCACTTCTCAGCCCATTTCTGCATCCTATTAATGTCTCTCTCAATCTTTGATAATCTTCTACACTATCTACAACACCACCAACCTTTGTGTCGTCTGCAAACTTGCCAACCCACCCTTCTACCCCCACATCCAGGTCGTTAATAAAAATCACGAAAAGTAGAGGTCCCAGAACAGATCCTTGTGGGACACCACTAGTCACAATCCTCCAATCTGAATGCACTCCCTCCACCACTACCCTCTGCCTTCTACAGGCAAGCCAATTCTGAATCCACCTGGCCAAACTTCCCTGGATCCCATGCCTTCTAACTTTCTGAATAAGCCTACCGTGTGGAACCTTGTGAAATGCCTTACTAAAATCCATACAGATCACATCCACTGCACTACCCTCATTCACCCTTACCATTAACTGGAAACCCCTGGCCCACAGCAAGTCCAAAAGACAGATTGTGGATATTAAAGAATTCAACCTCAGCTCAGAAGAGGTAGAAACCAAACAACCCACTGCTATATGACCCAACCTTTACAGGGATCTGCGTTTTATAATGCTAAAATGGACACAAAGACATCTCCACTTGAACTCTACTCATGCACCAATTAATCCATTTCAAGAGCAGGTCACAAAATCCACTAAGGAGAACCACAGAACTTCGCTACCCAGCAAGAACCTGGGACTTGATCCCAAAGGGCACAATTCAAAGAGCATTTATAATGAAAGAGTGGGTATATTATACAACCTTGAGATTTGTTTACCTACAGGTAGCCACGAAGCAAGGAACCTGAAAGAATCCAATTTTAAAAGACCAACCCCTAACCCTCCCTGCACACAAAGAAAAAAAAAACACAAACCATGCGAACAATAGAAGTGAACAACAGCATCCTGAACCAAATTGAGTCATTAGATCCAAATCCCCAGAGCAGGCCCAAAGCCTTGGTGTTCATCATATTAGTGGGACAAAACGCTGCAAAGTTCCTAGGCACGAAGCGCAGCGGTCGGGGATGGTCTCCACGACGACAAGGCTGTGAGACTGCCCTTGGCTGCTGTGCTTTGTGTATTGGATTGAAAACAGGCAGATGTAGGTGGAAGCTGGACAAAACGGGGGTAAAAATGGGGCAATTGGGATGGGGAGGGTGGCAGAACACTTGAGCCCAAGTGGCTACTTGCTGAGCAGCAACACGAGCAGAAGGGTCAACATAACCCCTCCACGACAGATTAGAGTGCTCCACATCTGTACACAGATCTTACAGGATGGGGCAATAGATTAAACCTCTGCTGTTTCCCATCCACAGATTTTAGTCAGAACAACCTAACCTGGTAGCTAAACGCAAAGGCCCAGAGGACAACCTGTGAATCGCAGACCAATGATGTCATGGAAAATTTTATTGGTACTCGATATCAGAGAGATTGAGGGTTGGGTGTAGGTGGGCACAGGGTCACCCAGTCACAGCTATTGGACCCAAGTTCAAGCTATGTCAAGAGCAGGGGGCGTGCATGGCAAGTAGGCTCCAGAGAGGCGAGTCGACCCTTAACCCAGCAACAAGGGTCTCAGAGGGCAGCACTTCATTCACCTTCAAGTTCTGTGGCTCAGACAGATTATCTCACCCTGGAGATGGGCCTTTTGGCTCATTGGGTCCAAGTGATCAGCCACACACTCATACCAATCCTACACCAGTTCTATTAAATTCTTTCCTCCTTCCCATCACCTCCCTGCCCCCAGATTCCAGAACTAGTCGTAGTGCGATCACTCGAGTCGAGTACGATGACCTCCTAAGGGGTTGCCAGTTAGTGGGTCCTCAGATAGCTGCAGCTGGCCGGAGGGTCTAGTGGAATCAGCACTGGACTTTGATTGATGCGAGTGGTCCCAGGTTCTAATCTGGCTGGCTCCTTGCACATGGCAAGAACAAGCCATTTTAAATGAAACAGCTGTTTTGTTTGGGGGATCTTGCTGTACAAAAATACCAACACAGGATTGTCGTCTCAAGTAGCGACTTGCTGGAGCTGAGGCACCTTGTACTTTAATAAGACAAGTTGGGAAATAACAGCTAGAAATGGAACGCGTCCCATTCCCAGAGCTATTTAGTGCTCATCTTAATCAGAACGGCAGAGAGAAAAAAAAAGCAGCAAAAATTAAGCCACGTGGCCACAGGCAATTAACTGGCCAGCTGCCTCACCTTCATCACGTAATCCTCCCCAGTCAGCAAGAAATCCTTGCCTCCCAGCGTGAAGGTGATAGCGGGGAGAGTCGGAATCTTGGCACAGTCGATCATGTACTGTCGATGGAAAGGGAACAAAACATCAGTGCAAACTTTTACAAAGAATTGTGTGCCGACAGTCAGCACCTCAGCACATCCCTTGTTCAATAAGGCACTTGTTCTACCAGTCTCCGCTGCAGCCAAACCCAGCACCAACTTCCGAAAGCAGCAAGCAAGTAAAATTACTAAGTATGTATGCGTCACCATACACCATCCTGAGATGCATTTCCGTGCAGGCATTCACAGTAACATAATATAATCAATGAAAAACTTTCACATAATGAAGACAGACATACAACCAATCTACAAATAAAAATTATGAAAGTAATGAATATTGAAAGCAAATCCATAGGTTGTACAATCAGTTCAGTGCTGAGGTGAGTGACATTATCCTCTCTGATGACTGTAGGGTAATAATGGCTCCCAAACCTGGTGGTGTGGGACCCCGGCACTGCCCACCCCAAGAGGCTCCTGAACTTCCTTCCCATTGACAGCACTAGGACTAGCCATTGAGTTGGAGACGACCCAAACACAATACAAGGGGTTGCTCCTCCACCCTGATGGTGCCCTCATCTGGGAGGTCATGGACTGACATCAAAATGGGAATACCCAGCAAGGCTCAGATAGTCATACTTTATCAATCCCGGGGGAAATTGGTTTTCGTTACAGTTGCACCATAAATAAATAGTAATAAAACCATAAATAGTAATATGTAAATTATGCCAGTAAATTATGAAATAAGTCCAGGACCAGCCTATGGGCTCAGTGTGTCTGACCCTCCAAGGGAGGAGTTGTAAAGTTTGATGGCCACAGGCAGGAATGACTTCCTATGACGCTCAGTGCTGCATCTCGGTGGGATGAGTCTCTGGCTGAATGTACTCCTGTGCCGAACTAGTACATTATGTAGTGGATGGGAGACAATGACCAAGATGGCATGCAACTTAGACAACATCCTCTTTTCAGACACCACCGCCGGAGAGTCCAGTTCCATCCCCACAACATCACTGGCCTTACGAATGAGTTTGTTGATTCTGTTGGTGTCTGCTATCCTCAGCCTGCTGCCCCAGCACACAACAGCAAACATGATAGTACTGGCCACCACAGACTCGTAGAACATCCTCAGCATCGTCTGGCAGATGTTAAAGGACCTCAGTCTCCTCAGGAAATAGAGACGGCTCTGACCCTTCTTGTAGACAGCCTCAGTGTTCTTCAACCAGTCCAGTTTATTCGTATCCCCAGGTATTTGTAATCCTCCACCATGTCCACACTGACCCCCCGGATGGAAACAGGGGTCACCGGTGCCTTAGCTCTCCTCAGGTCTACCACCAGCTCCTTAGTCTTTTTCACATTAAGCTGCAGATAATTCTGTTCACACCATGTGACAAAGTTTCCTACCGTAGCCCTGTACTCAGCCTCATCTCCCTTGCTGAAGAAACTGATAAAGAAACAGACAAAGATTTTAGCAACAGCTGAGGTGAGGCTGCAGTGGAACCTCAAGCCTTGCTGATTCTGGTACTAATCTGCACCACAGGAAACAGATCTTGCTCAATAACGTGGATGTGGAAGCTCTAGAGAGGGTACAGAGGAGACTTACCAGGATTGCTGCCTGGATTAGACACCAACAGAATCAACAAACTCATTCGTAAGGCCAGTGATGTTGTGGGGATGGAACTGGACTCTCTGACGGTGGTGTCTGAAAAGAGGATGCTGTCCAAGTTGCATGCCATCTTGGACAATGTCTCCCATCCACTACATAATGTACTGGGTGGGCACAGGAGTACATTCAGCCAGAGACTCATTCCACCGAGATGCAACACTGAGCGTCATAGGAAGTCATTCCTGCTTGTGGCCATCAAACTTTACAACTCCTCCCTTGGAGGGTCAGACACCCTGAGCCAATAGGCTGGCCCTGGACTTATTTCCTGACATAATTTACATATTACTATTTAACTATTTATGGTTTTATATTGCTATTTATACTCTATTCTTGGTTGGTGCAACTGTAACAAAACCCAATTTCCCTCAGGATTAATAAAGTATGTCTGTCTGTCTATCTATCAGAGAGCATGTCTTACAAGGATAGGTTGAAGAAGTTAGGGCTTCTCATTTCAGCAAGAGAGAATGAGAAATGACTTGAAAGATGTACATGATAAGATGCTCAGATAGGGTGGATAGCCAGGAGATTTGTTTTCCCCTAGGGCAGAAATTGCTAATACGAGGGGGCATAGTTTTGAAGGTAATTGGAAGTATCGGAGAATGTCAGAGGCAAGTTCTTTACACAGAATGGTGAGTGCATGGACACCCTGCCAGGGGTAGTGGTAGAAGTAACATGGATGACTGAAAATGGAGGGTTATGTCAGAGCGAAGGGGTAGAGTGAACTTAGTAAGTTAAAGGGTTGGCACAACATCGTGTGCCAAAGGGTCTGTATTGTGCTGTAGTGTTGTTCTAATGCTCCTACAGATCATGATTCACTATAGCAAAGTTGCCAAGTAAACACAATTATTCATTGTCCAACTTAATGTAAGAGGGCTCCACGTACCTCTCCCCCAAAGATGGGCAGTGCACCAATGGCCTTCTGAAGGGCTTCGATCTCTTGCACAGGCCCAACAATGAGCGATGTTCCTGTGTCCACTATCGCCTGGCAGCCTCCCTTGCACAGGGTCAGCTGGCTGCCTACGGATACCCTGCATGGAAACAGCAAAAATAAAAGTACAGGAATGAGAGATTTTCGTTCAACATGGCCAAAGAAATTTGCTTAAAATTTTCTCCAAGGCAACAAATTTTCCACTATCCAGCCATTTGGCAGTTTGGTCACAGGGAAGACATGCAAATTCCATGCAGCCAGCATCTGAAGTCAGGTTTGAACCCAAGTTGCCAGGGCAATGAGGCAGCAGCTGTATTACTTTAAGTCATAGGAGCAAGTTAGGCCATTTGGCCCATTGAGTCTGCTCTGGCATCCCATCATAGCTGATTCATTTTCCCACAGAACCCCATTCTCCCGCCTTCTCCCTACAAATCTTTGATACCTTTATCAAGAAACCTAACTTCCCTTTTTAAACGTACCCAATGGCTTGGCCTCCACAGCCATCTATGGCAATGAATTCCACAGCTTCACCACCCTGTCCCTAAAGATATTCTTCATCTCTTCTAAAGGGACATCATTCTTTTCTGAAGCTGTGCCCTCTGGACTTAGACTCCCCCACCATAGGAAATACCCTCTCAACATCCACGATCTAGACTTTTCAATACTCAATAGGTTTCAATGATAATTCCCCCCCCCCCCCAATTCCAATAAACTCTAGCAAGTTCAGGCCCAGGACCAGCAAAACCTTCTCATACATTAACCCTTTAATTCCCAGGATCATACTCAAGAACATCCTCTGAACCCTCTCAAATGCCAGCATATCCTTTCTCAGTCACAGGGCCTGAAACTGCTCAGAATACTCCAAGTCCAATCCAGCCTTATGAAGCCTTGGCATTACATCCTTGCTCTTTTATTCTAGTCCTCTCAAAATGAATGCCAACATTGCATTTGCCTTCCTCACCACCGACTCGACCTGCAAACTTACCTTTAGGGAACCCCACAAGGTTCCCTCGAGGCTTACTTAAAATTTACCGCACATGATTGCGTAACTCCTTTAAAAGTGTTGGCCGTATCAATTGGAACAATATCCAACAGTCTGGAGAGGGTCTGCCAATTCAGCTCCACAAAATTTCCTGGCGTTGGATTAATGGAGGTGTACTGTGTATGAACTCTGAACTCCAAGACGACTTTGGCTTCTGAAGTGCCCCCAACCCTCAAGGAATGCCAAGGTCAAGATCAAGGTCCCTGCTCTGGCGAGCATTACAAGTCCAGTAGAAGTTCTGAGCATGTTTCCTACAAAGGTTGTGGAAGCTCCCATGACTGAATAACTGGCTTCTGCTATGAACGAACAAGATTTTAGGGGAGGCAGTGAGAGATAGTTCTGCCTTGGACAGTCCCAAGCTTGGCTGAGAAAGGAAGAGGGTTGGACATCAAGGCTAGCAACCCCATCCTTTAAAAACCCAAAGCTACAGAAACACCAAAAGCTGCAAGGACCTCACTCCTGGGACAGGAAAGATCTTAAGCTGAGCTACAGGGCCAAGCAAACCTTCTATTCGGCCGAAGGCAGAGGTCTCTGGTGAGCTGCCGTTGGTGCCCTATGCCCCAGTAGTGATGGGCCCCAAGCATTGAGAAGCACCTACTACACCTGCACATTTGTGAAACAAGACACTTTGCAGATGCTGGAATTCCGCACACAGACAATGCTGGAGGAGCTCAGCAGGTCAGGCAGCATCCATGGAGGGAAACAGTCGATGTTTTGGGACAAGACTCTTCATCAGGACTGGAAAGGAAGGGGGACAGAAGCCAGAATAAAGGTGGTGCGGGGGCAAGGAGGGGGAGGAGCACAAGCTGGCAAGTGAGGGAGCAAGTGGGTAGGTGGGGGTGGTGATGGGCAAAGGCAACTTGCCGCCAAGTTCCTCCAGCATTCTGTGTGCGTTGCTCTGGATTTGTATCCAGGAGGCAAGAGCTCATGAAAAGAAGACCACACAAGAGCCAAAGCTGGCCTGAACTTACTTGTCAGCCTTTATCTGCCAGTAGGCCTGGCGTGTGATATTCAAATAGTGGAAGCTTCCAGTATAGTACTTGGGGTCAGTCCCTCCCAGCAACAATTCACCTCCAGGCTGAGTAGTTGTGTTCCTGAAACCGAGAAACGGAAGGCAGCAGGAACGTTAGAAAATGGTAAAAGATTAACACAACAAGAAGATTCCGAGATTAGGGAAGGAGGAAAATGAACGGAGCAGGATACGCCACAGACAAAACCCACCTGTTCAGGTAAAAGGAGAAGACATCTTTTTCCAACAGCTTTTGTTTTATCATGTTATCAAAGACAGGCAGGACACCATCAACAGAAATTTTTGGGTAGGCCATGCCAAGGATCCCATCGAACTTTGCAGCGATGAACATCAATCCTGGCTGCTTAACTGCCTCAGCAAAGATCTGCGTCGGAATTTTCAAGTCACCAATCTGGAAAATCAGAGTGAACCAACCATTATTACCCGATAACCATTAGGCTTTTGAACAAGCATGGATATCTTCACTCACCACACTGAACACAACCCATGGACTCATTTCCAAGGACTCTCCAGCTCACGTTCTTGGATTGTTTACTTATTATTCGTTCTGTATTTGCACAGGTGGTCTTCTGTGGCACACTGTATGCTTGACAGTCTGTATCACAAACACAAGAAAATCTGCAGACCAACACACCAAAATGCTGGAGGAACTCAGGTCAGGTGGAAATGATTAAACAGTCGACATGTCAGGCAGAGACCCTTCATCCTGATGAAAGGCCCAAAACACCGACTGTTTATTCAATTCCACAAATGCTGCCTGACCTGCTGAGTTCCTCCAGCATTTTGTATGCATTGCCATAGCCTCTGCGTGCAGTTTTTCCATCAATTCTGTTCCATTTGTTCTACTGTGAATGTCCACAAGAAAATGAATCTCAGGGTAACATGGTGACATAATATACAAGCTTTGATAACAGAGCTACTTTGAAGATCAGGGCTTCTCACTGGCCACCTAGGACAATTCGGCTCGTAACAGTAACTTCCTTTGTTCCACTCTTCTCCTCCGACACAACCTTTAAAAGTTTGTTTCAGCTTACAAAACCTTTTCACCCTCCCCAACTGTGCAGCTTTCTTTCCAAGGGAGTGCCCGTCCATTTCTGGACCTCCAACTTATTCAGTTCATCTGTGGTCATGTCATTATCCGCCATGACCCAGGTCTGGAAATCCTTCAGACCTTCCCCTCTTAAACCTCCCTCTTTGACCAAAAGTGGTTTCTTTTTTTGTTTACATAACATTTGGGTCAAATTTTGTTCAGCAGTCACTTGACTCCTTAGAAGAATTAGCTCCAAGGAAGGCACTGCACATTTGCAGCCCATTTCATAGAAACATAGAAAATAGGTGCAGGAGCAGGCCATTCGGCCCTTCGAGCCTGCACCGCCATTCAGTATGATCATCCAACTCAGAACCCTGTACCAGCCTTCCCCCCCCCCCATACCCCCGATCCCTTTAGCCACAAGGGCCATATCTAACTCCCTCTTAAATATAGCCAATGAACTGGCCTCAACTGTTTCCTGTGGCAGAGAATTCCACAGATTCACCACTCTCTGTGTGAAGAAGTTTTTCCTCATCTCGGTCCTAAAAGGCTTCCCCTTTATCCTCAAACTGTGACCCCTCGTTCTGGACTTCCCCAACATCGGGAACAATCTTCCTGCATCTAGCCTGTCCAATCCCTTTAGGATTTTATATGTTTCAATAAGATCCCCCCTCAAACTTCTAAATTCCAACGAGTATAAGCCTAGTCGATCCAGTCTTTCATCATATGAAAGTCCTGCCATCCCAGGAATCAATCTGGTGAACCCTCTTTGTACTCCCTCTATGATAAGGATGTCTTTCTTCAGATTAGGGGATCAAAACTGCACACAATAATACATACATCCACACCTATTCCAAGTTAGGAGAAAGTCACCTGTGCTTTGTCTAGAAAGCAGAAAACCAAAGAGAACCACCTTCCGGGACACTCAAGTATCCTATACAGTGAAAGGGCCCACTAACTCCCTCTCTCCCACGGCATAGTGGGCATCAGCAATGTCGCCCTTCCCCTCCGGGCTCGTGCCCTTCCAGTTTACTCTCCTGCAGCTACAGTGGAATGCATGAAGAGGGAGGGAAAACGTAGTGCATTCTCCCACCACTTTCTCAGCAGGCTGAAGAAATTCAGCATGCCTCTGTCAACCAAACAATTTTTAAATCAATGCACCACAGAAAGCATCCTATCTGGATGTATAACATTTCGCGTGCAAGAAACTAGAGAGTTGTGGACACAGCTCAGCACATCAGAGCAACCAGCCTCCCGTCCGTGGACTCTGATTCTGCTGGCTACTTTACTGAGGCAGTGAAGTATCGATGAGAGCCCTACCCAGCCCAAACATCCTCTCGTCTCGCCTTGGGTGTTAAATACAAAAGCCTGAAAGCACACATCACCAGGCTTGAGGACAGCTTCGACCCACTGTTATTAGACTATGAACCACTTGTCTGATAAGATGGACTCCTGGCCTCACAATCTACCCAATATGATCTTATTTGTTTATGTGCACTGCACCTTTTCGGTAACCTTTACACTTTATTCTGCATTCTGTTATTGTTTTGCCTTATACTAGCTCAATGCATCATATAATGATTTGATCTGTATGAACAGTATGCAAGCTTTAATTTATTATTGAGATACAGTGCAGAACAGACCCTCTAACCTACAGCACCCAGCAACTGCCAATTTAACCCACAGGACAATTTACAACAACCAATTAGCCTACTACCCAGTACGTCTTTGGACTGTGGGAGGAAACCAGAGTACCAAGAGAGAAACCCACACATTCAACAGGGAGAACGTACAGACTCCTTACAGAGGACATTGGAATTGAACTTTGACCCCAGCTGTAATGAGGGGTTAGAGTTCAAAGTTCAATTCCAATTCACTTCTTGAGATCGCCTTGAGGCTCTTAGGCTACCCAAATGTTTTCCCAATTGTTCAGATGGTCTGCATGTGGATCTTGGTGGCATGCTAGTCCACGATACACTTCTCACTCTACCTTGCCACGTGTGACAATAACTTAATACCAAGTGAATGCCAAAAGAACATTCAAGTCAGGGTACAGAGATCTTCTCATTGCCACTGGTTCATCTGCTAGTGTTTAGTCAGGGACTTCACCTCCTTTACTGGACCTACCTTGTGCTTACAGCAAGTATAACATGCCCATTTCAACAAATTGACTACAATAGCTTCAAACACTCCTGGGATTAGAAGCAGCATCCATCAACAATCCTCCATTTCCCACCCCCCCACCCCACCACCACCACCCAGGGTATACCATCTTTGCTACAACCACTGGGAAGGTAGAGGAGCTTTAGCCCCGCACCACCAGGTTCAGGCCCAGTCACTATCCGACCATTGGAACAGTTATTATTCTACAAGGGGTGATTGATAAGTTTGTGGCCTAAGATAGGAGGAGTCAATTTTAGAAAACCTAGACCACTTATTTTTCAACATAGTCCCCTCCTACATGTACACACTTAGTCCAGCGGTCATGGAGCATACGGATCCCTTCTTTGTAGAAGTGGTCCACAGCAGGGGTGATTGGTAAGTTTGTGGCCCAAGATAGAAGGAGATGAGTTACTAAACATCAAACTTTCTGCATTATCACTCAAAGAGTTGAACTGCACATGCATGTAACGAGAGCCTCTTGGACCTCCAGGTGGTCCACAGCAGGGGTGATTAAAAAGTTCGTGGCCTAGGGTAGAAGGAGATGAGTTACACAGCTCTCGTTACATGCACGTGCAGTTCAACTCTGAGTGAAAATGCAGAAGGTTTGATGTCAATAACTCACCTCCTTCTACCTTAGTCTACGAACTTATCACCCCTGGTGTGGACCACATTTTGGAGGTCCAAGACACTGACTTCTACCAAGAAGGGATCCATATGCTCCATGACTGCTGGACTAAGTGTGCAAATGTAGGAAAAATAAATGTGCTAGGTTTTCTAAAATTGACTTCTTCTACCTTAGGCCATGAACTTATCAATCACCCCTCATTCTTTTAGTCCCCTGAAGCAGTGTGGATAAAGCCAATGGCAAAGTAGACTCGATGGTCTGAATGGCCTAATTCTGCTCCTACATCATGTTCTTATGGACTCTAGGCAGCATTCATGCAGATACAGGCATCTGAGGTCTCACTGCCCTGAGCTGCATTTTAAATCTAATCTGTGAACCACATTCAGATCTGAACATTGGTTGCTGATGAAATTAACATTTGCTAACTTCCAGTTAAGATGGCGCCACTAAGCTCATGCAACAGCTCTCTGGTAGTTCAAAAGGCAATAAATTCAACTAAAAACATCTTTTCTGAAGTAAATTGTGTTGTGTTAAATTATCAGAGAGTTCAGGGGACGAGCCATGCGGGTGTGTTGCAGAATTGAAGCCGATGAAACAAACCTTTCAAAGAGAAGTCAGAGCAGAGGAGCTCCAATGCCTTTACAACTGGCTTGGGTGCGAGGTCGGTCAGATTACTCAGGGCGCCAAGCTGATCTGAAGAGTTTGAGAGTGGCTTTGGGCCGGGTGATGTGGTCTGGGCCCCAAGCCCTTTACAACAGTGGCCCCAGGTCCTAATACGAGGTACAATCTGCTGTTTGGCCAATTTAAACACCAGCCCATATAGACTGGAAAGACAGGGCGTCAGGATCAGAGGTGAGAGCCGATTTCTGCCTCACTGCTCTGCGACGTTTACTCCGTTCTTCCCTGCATTGAGACTGAGGGCTGCTCCAGGCCTCATGACTACGGACTTGCTTTTGTTCCGAATGCTGTGTGCTTGCATGATTTGTATTCCTCTCTGTACATTTGCTGTTTTATTTATTTAAATTGGTTCTTTTGTGTTTGTTTTGTGGCTGCCTGTAAGGAGATGAATCTCAAGGTTGTATAATGTATACATACTTTGATAATAAATGTACTTTGAACCAAAAACAGCTGATATAAGAAATGAAACCACACTATAGTATTCTATGAAATATTATCCACAGCTTTGTTACAAAACTCTTAAATGCTAACCAAGGAATGACATAAATCAAGAACACGAGACAGTTTTACTTACAGTTACAGTGTCCTGGCTGAGGAATCCACTGAGGCTCCCAGTTCCATAGCGAATAGCAAATGCTGTTCCATTCTTCACGTAGGTGCTGGACGCATCTGATTTATACTTGTGGTGAACCCCTAAGTGGAAAGGACTTCACTTAAAAAGAGCCAACTTAATCTTTATTCTTCTACTGACACTACCAAGTAATTTCAACAACTGTGACTTGTAGCCTCTGGTGTTCAAACCTTAACAGTACCTTCTTCAAAGAATCTTCTTGCCCCCAACCGCGCCCCCCTCCCCTAGGGACCAAAACTGACATGAGTAACTTCCACACCATCCTAAACCACCAGGTTCAGGAACAGTTGTTCTTCTAACTACCAAACTCCTGGACCGATGAGGACAGTTTCACTCACCTCGTCACCAAATTGATTCCACAACCTGTAAACTCACTTTCGGGGACTTTGCAGCACATGATCTCAGTATTATTTATTTTATTTTTAATCACTTGCACAATTTGTGTTCTTTTGCATGTTTTAAGTCCTCATGGATTCTATAATTTTTTTTAAAATTTGGGCATCTTGTAGGTGCCTGCAAGATAATGAATCCCAGGGTTGGATATTATATGGGCAGCTGTCCGTCATAACTGACAATGATAGGAAATGTGTGTTGGAGAGGTTGTGTTTTAAAAAAGGTGAAAAAGATGTTGCAGCAGGGCAATTCCACTCTCAACAAGTCCAGGTCCAGTGGAACAAGTAGCTGTCACAACTGGGGTCTTCTGTGGGTGCAGTGGATGACCAGTGTTGCCTCTAACACACACATCTTTTGCTACTAGCCCACAAGGGAATTTAGACTGCACACGAAAGGTTGTCACCCTCTACCTTGTTGGCAAGTATTTCACGACTGTACACAATCACATTTCCTTTTCGGCTTGTGATGTCGTTTTATTTCTCTTAATGAACAAACTTGACTTGGTAATTTATTGTCTTTAGAATAGCTTCAGGTTTATTTCTAATTAAAATTTCGGATCGCCCATGTTGTCGCCAGTGGGCAAAAAGTTGCACAGCACAAGACCTTTGCTCACACTGGTGATTACAAATCAGCTGGAACATTGTGGATGACCACAACTTCTGCGCCTTGTCACACCCTTTGTTCTCTGAGAAGTGTTGCAAAACGGCCTTCCTGACTGTTGGATCTCACCCACCCGGTCCACCGGAGCTAACTTTGCATGTCAGGACAGCCATGTGCCAGTTGTGTTCTACAAACTTTGATAATAAATTTACTGGAATGCTCCCAGGACAGGGAAGATCCTGGGAGATTTTGGGATGGTGTGGAAGGTAGACAAAGGTCCTTCTGCACTGCCCTGGAATCGACTCCCAGGGCAGGACAGCGTACTCTACCTTCCCCAGTGAGGCAGCAATGATTCTAGTAGCTTCATGATGACTACGGAACAGACAATACCAACCTAGAACTATACCCAACCCAAAGATTTAAAACACCACAAGCACATTTGCTTCACTCACAACATGCAATGTCCCAGAAGGAGCAGTGGGATGAAGGCACCCACAGGTTGGACGATCCAGTGTCAAAGACCACGGTGAAGAGCTGTGGTGGAGTGCCAATGCCAATCTGGCCGTAGTACTGGGCCTGAAAGACAGGAACACTAGTGAGCACCCTGGGAGAGTTAAAAATTGCTCAGAACAAGTTCTGAGGGAAAAACAGCAAGAAGCAACCATTCCCCTGTCCCTTTATCCTACCAGCCCCTCCATCTGCCCATCACACACACACACTCCCACCCTTTATTCCATGGTCTGCTGCCCAATTAGATTTCACCTTCTTCAGACCCTTGTCACTTCCACCTATCACCTCCAAGCTTCTTACCTTTCCACTCTCCTTCCTTCCCATCAGTCCCCTCTCCATAAGACTTAGGAGCAGAATCAGGCCATCTGGCCCATTGCGTCTGCTCTGCCATTCTGATCCTTTTTTCCCCCCTTCTCAACCCCAGTTCCCAGCCTTCTTTCCATAACCTTTGATGCCATATCCAATCAAGAAGCTATCAGTCTCTGCCTTAAATACAGCTGGCCTCCACAGCTGCATGTGGCAACAAATTCCACAAATTCACCACTCTCTGGCTGAAGAAATTTCTCCACATCTGTTATGAAAAGGTGCCCTTCTATCCTGAGGCTGTGCCCTCTTGTCCTAGACTCTCCCACCATGGGAAACATCCTTTTCACATCTACTGTCTAGGCCTTTCAACATTCAAGAGGTTTCAATGAGATTCCCCCCCCCCCCATCCTAAATTTCAGTGAGTACAGACCCAGAGTCATCCTTGTATGATAATCCTTTCATTCCTGGAATCATCCTTGTGAACCTCCTCTGGACCCTCTCCAATGCCAGCCCATCTTTTCTAAGATGAAGGGCACAAAACTGTTCACAATACTCAACTGAGGCCTTACCAGTGCCTTATGAAGCCTCAGCATCACATCCTTGCTCTTGTATTCTCGACCTCTTGAAATAAATGCTAACATGGCATTTGCCTTCCTCACCAACTCAACCTGCAAGCTGACCTTTCTGTTCCGCACAAGGACTCCAAGTCCTTTTGCATCTCAGATTTTTGGATTTTCTCCCAGTTTAGAAAATAGCTCACATTTTTACTACTAAAGTACATGACCATGCATTTTCCAACATTGTATTTCATTTGCCACTTTCTTGCCCATTCTCCTAATCTGTCCAATTCCTTCTGTACTCTACCTATTTCCTCAACACTGCCTGCCCCTCCACCAATCTTCATATCATCTGCAAACCTGGCAACAAAACCATCTACTCCATCATCTAAAATCATTTAAATACAGCATAAAAAGTGGCCCCAACACCAACCCCTGCGGAACACTAGTCACTGGCAGCCAACCAGAAAAGGATTCTTTGATTCCCACTCGCTGCCTCCCACCAATCGGCCAATGCTCTCTGTTAGTAACTGTCCTGTAATACCACAAGTAAGCAGCCTCAGAACACTACAGCACAGAAAACAGGCCATTCGGCCCTTCTAGTCTGTGCCGAAACATTCCGCTAGTCCCATTGACCTGCATCCAGTCCATGATGTGTGGCACCTTGTCAAAGGCCTTCTAAAAGACCAAATATACAACATCCACCACATCGCCTTCACCTATCCTACTTGTAATCTCCTCAAAGAATTCCAACAGGATTCGTCAGGCAGGATTTTCCCTGCAGGAAACCATGCTGACTTGGTACCATCTTGTCCTGTGTCACCAAATACTCCATCACCTCATCATTAACAATTGACTAACATCTTCCAGCCACTGAGGTCAGACTAACTCATCTACAATTTCCTTTCTGCTGCCTTCCTCCTTTCTTAAAGGAGTGAAGTGATATTTGCAGTTTTCCAGTCCTCTGGCGCTATGCCAGAATCCAATGATTTTTTTTTTTGAAACGTCATTTCTAATGCCACCTCTTTCAGAACCCTAGGGTGCAGTTCATCTGGTCCGGGTGACTTGTGCACCTTTAAGTCTTTCAGCTTTTTGAGCACCTTCTCCCTTGTAATAGTAACTGCACCCACCTCTCTTCCTTCACACACTACAACATCAGGCTTACTGCTAGTGTCTTCCAGTGAAGACTGATGCAAAATACTTATTTAGTTCATCAGCCATCTCCTTGTCCCCTATTATTTCTCCTGCCTCAATTTATAGTGGTCCTATGTCCACTCTCATTTCTCTTTTATTTTTTTTTTAAAACATACTTGGAAAAAAAAACTTACTATCCACTCTGATAGTATTTGCTAGTTTGTTTTCATCCTTTGCCTAATGATTTATTTTTTTTATTTATTTTTTTTTAAGTTGCTCTCTGTAGATTTTTAAAACCTTCCCAATCCTCTATCTTCCCACTAATTTTTGCTTTGTTGCATACCATTTCTTTTGCTTTTACAAGAGCTTTGACTTCCCTCGTCAGTCACGGTTGTATTATACCATTTTACCATTTGAGTATTTCTTCATTTTTTAACACATATCCTACACCTTCCTCATTTTTCCCCAGAAACACCTGTTAGGTCTTGCTCCAGTGCTCCCCTAACCCCTTTAATACTGGCCCATCTCCTCTTCCCTTCCAGTCCTGATGAAGGCTCTGAAGATCAGCTGTTCACTTCTCTCCATGGGGAAGGCACAGTAGCATAGCTGTTAGCACAGCACTTTACAGTATCAGTAACCCAGGTTCAATTCCCGCCACTGCTGTAAGGAGTTTATACACTCTCCCCGTGACCATGAGGATTTCCTCTGGGTGCTCCAGTTTCCTCCCACAGTCCAAAGACATACTGGTTCGTAGGATAATTGGCCACTGTAAACTGTCCCATGAGTAGGCTAGGGATTTAAGTTAAAAAAAAACAGCATTGCTGGGCAGCATAGCTCGAAGGGCTGAGAGGGACAACTCCATGCAGTATTTCAATACTAAAAAAATTCCCTGACCTGTTGACCGCCTCCATCTTTTTATGTTGCTCCGGATAAGAGAGCAAGGAGGGCGACATAAATCAGAAACAGCATAAAGTTAGGGAAGGAGTGTGTAGAAATGATAATCCAGAGACAGACCAAGACCACAAGATACAGGAGCAGAACTAGGCCATTTGGCCCATCAAGTCTGCTCTACCATTACACCATGGTTGGTCAGGGCATGAAATGATATGGGGAGAGGAAAACTGAATCAAGATTCTATCACCCTCCGCCTTAAATATACATAAAGGCTTTGCCTCCACATCTGCCCGTGGCAAGGAGCTCCACAGATTCACCACCCTGCTTATACGTGGGAGGGGGAGGCTTTGGGGTTCTAACATTTAACTGTCATTCATTCTCTGGGGCATTCCTATTTTTTGTGGATGTTTGCAAAGAAAAAGAATTTTAGGATGTATATTTAAAAGCAAACAACAGGAATTCTGCAGATGCTGGAAATTCAAGCAACATACATCAAAGTTGCTGGTGAACGCAGCAGGCCAAGCAGCATCTATAGGAAGAGGTGCAGTCGACGTTTCAGGCCGAGACCCTTCGTCAGGACTAACGAAGGGTCTCGGCCTGAAACGTCGACTGCACCTCTTCCTATAGATGCTGCTTGGCCTGCTGCGTTCACCAGCAACTTTGAAGTATGTTGTTAGGATGTATATTGTATACATTTGACATTAAATGTACCCATTGAAACCTTTGGATAAAGAAATTCCTCCATCTCCATTCTAAAGGGACACCCCTCTATTCTGAGTCTGTGTCCTCTGGTCTTAGCCTCTCCCACCATAGGAAACATCCTCTCCACAGCCACCCTATCTAGGCCTTTCAACATTTGATAGGTTTCTATGAGATCATCCCTTATTCTTCTGAATTCTAATGAATACAGGCCCAGAGCAATCAGACACTCTTCATATGACAAGTCATTCAATCCTGGAATCATTTTTGTGAACCCCTTCTGAACACTCCAATTTCAGCACATCCTTTGGAAGATAAGGGGCCCCAAAGATGCTCACAATACTCCATTTGAGGCCTCACCAATGCTTTATAAAGTCTCAACATTACATTCTGCACAGACTGCAGTGGACAATCCTTGCTTAGCAAGCACCTGTACTCACATCCAGGTAGTTTGTGAGGATTTCCGGAGTATCTCCCGAGGATTCAGTGTACTTCCCATTCCCAAGCTTTCCGGCAGCAACAAGATTCTCAACAGAGACTGCAACATCCGTCAGTGAGTGACGCATGGATTGGAATTTCGTCAGCGGAATTCTGTCAAACAGAGAAAGATGTTAAGTACTTTTCCCCTTAAGCACTGTCTTCACCCCCCTTCACGCACTCCCCAATTCTAGTCTTCAACCACCCCTCCATGTGTTCCCCAATCCTTTCCCTATAGTCTCTTGCCAAAAAAAACAACACAACTTTATTGTCATTTACTTATATACTGTCAAACAAGACAATGTTTCTCCAGACCAGGGTGCAAAGCACAGTAGTACACACAACTTAGGAAAGTAAAAATTAAATCTACAGATGAATTATGCACAAATTATTCTCAATCATTGAGAGCTGAGACAACGAGAAACTTCATTCAGGGGTGGTGTTACTAATCAGGGAAAATATCACAGCAGTGCTCTATCAGGACAGACTAGAGAACTCAACTAGTGAGGCTGCATGGGTGGAACTGAGGAATAAGAAAGGTATGACCACTTTAATGGGGCTATATTACAGATCATCCAAAAGTCCGTGAGATTTAGAAAAACAAACTTAAAGGGATCAGACTATTGCAAGAAACACAAAGTATTACAGTAGGTGATTTTAACTTTCCACATATTGACTGGAAATCTTACTGTAAAAGTATTAAATAGGATAGAGTTTGTCAAATGTTTTCAGGAAATTTTCCTTCATCAGTGCATTCAAGTCCCAATGAGAGAGTGTGTGATACTTGATCTGCTATTAGAGAATGAGACAGGGCAGGTGACAGAAGTTTGTGTAGGGGATCACTTTGCAGCCAGTGACCACAATACCATTAGTTTCAAAGTAAGTACGTAAAAGGATAGGTCTGGACCATGGTTTAAGATTCTAAACTGGAGAAAGGCCAATTTTGATGGTATCAGAATTGATCTGGTAAATATGGATTGGGACAGGCTGTTTTCTGGCAAAAGTGTACTTACAAAGTGGGAGGCCTTCCAAAAAAAAAGTACAAAGTTTGTCTGTGCCTGTCAGAATGAAAAGGTAAAGGTAACAGGTTTAGGGAGCCTTTGTTTTCAAGAGATATTGAGGCCCTGGATAAGAAAGAAAAAAAAGGAGACGCCTAGCAGGTATAGGCAAGGAGGAACAAATGAGGTACTTGTGGAGTACAAGAAATGCAAGAGTACACTTAAAGAAATCAGGAGAGCTAAAAGGTGGCATGAAGTTGCACTAGCGGACAAGGAGAATCCCAAGGGAATTCTCCTGGCATGTCAAGAGCAATAGGATTGCAAGGAGCAAAACCGGCCCTCTGGAAGACCAAAATGGTAATCCATGTGTGGAGCCAAAACAGATGGGAAAAGATCTTAAATGCGTTCTTTGCATTTTTATTTACTCGGGAGATGGATAGCGTCCATAGAATTGAGGCAAAAATCAGCATCAACTTTGTGGACCCCGTATAGTTTGCTACCCTGAGGCAAATCAGGGTGGATAAATCCCCGGGGCCTGACAAGGTGTTCTCTCAGACGTTACAGGAGGCAAGTACAGGAATTGCTGAGGCCCTAGCAACAGAAGAGGTACCATAGGATTGGATGATAACTAACGTGGTTCTATTGTTTGGGGAAAAAAGGCTCTAAACATAAACCAGAAAATTATAGGCTGGACAGTCCGACATCAGTTGTGGGAAAGTTATTGGAAGATATTCCAAGGGACCCGATATACAAGTACTTTGACAGACATGGACTGATTAAGGATAGTCAGCATGGCTTTGTGTGTGATAGATCATGTCTAACCAACTTAGAGTTTTGAAGAAGTTACCAGGAAAGTGGATGAAGGCAAGGCAGTAGCTGTTGTCTACATACACTTTGGAAGTTGGTCAAGAAGGAAGGTTCAGTCGCTTGGCATTCAGGATGAGGTAATAAATTGAATCAGACATTGGGTTTATGGGAGAAGCTTGGGAGTTGCCTCTGACTGGAGACCTGTAACTAGTGGTGTGCTGCAGGGATCGATATGGTCCTTTGTTGTTAATCTATTATCATCCAGTTAGATGATCATGTGGTTAACTGGATCAGCAAATTTGCTGACGACACCAATATTGCGATTTAGTGGACAGCAAGGAAGGCCATCATGGCTTGCAGAGGGATCTGCATCAGATGGGAAAATGGGCTGAAAAATGGCAGATGGAATTCAATACAGACAACTGGGAGGTGTTGCACCAACGAGTAGGTCTTACAGTGAATGGTAGGGGACTGAGGAGTGTGGTAGGACAGAGTGATCTGGGAATAATAGATCCTTAATTCATTGAAGGTGGCATCATAGGTAGATAAAGTCGTAAAGAAAACTTTTGGCACATTGCCATTTGTAAATGACAGTACTGAGTACAGAAAGTGGGATGTTACGTTGAAGTTGTATATGATGTATGCAGTTTTGGTTACCTACCTACAGGAAAGATGCAAATAAGATTGAAAGAGTATACAGAAAATTTACAAGGATGTTGCTGGGACTGAGGACCTAAGTGATATGGAAGGATTGAATAGGTTAGGACCTTATTCCTTGGAACATAGAAGATCGAGGGGAGATTTGATAGAGGTATACAAAATTATAAAGGGTATAGATGGAGTAAGTGCAAGGAGGGTCCTCACCAACTAAGGTTGGGTGGGACTACAATCAGAGGCCATGGGTCAAGGGTGAAAGGTGAAGTGTTTAAGGAGAACAAGGGAAACTTCTTCAGTCAAAGGGTGGTGAGAGTGTGGAACGAGCTGCCAGCACAAGCAGTGGATGAAATTTTGATTTCAACATTCAAGAGAAGTTTGGGTATGTACATGGAATGGCAAGAGTATGTAGGGCTAAGGACTGGGTGCAGGTTCTTGGAACAAGGCAATTTAAATAGTTCAGCGCAGACTGGATGGGCCAAAGTGCCCATTTCTGTGCTGTAGCTTTCCATGACTATTACCCATTGGATACAAGTCCAAGTTGTTAAAACATTTAGGGATATGATAGACACAAGAGATTCTACAGAGCTAGAAATCTTGAGCAACACACAAAATGATAGAGGAACTCAGCAGGTCAAGAAGCATCCGAGGGAAATGGATAGTCAACCTTTCCTGATGAAGGGTCTGGGCCCAAAACAGTGACCATTACCCTCCACAGATGCTGCCTGGCCTGCCGAATTCCTCCAGTATTTTGAGGGTATTGTAGGAAGGAGATGAGATAGATTTATATACCATTGAAGATATGCAATTTCATTGAAAGTTCAATATGGTTGATTTTTTTTTAAAAAATAACCATGATGGGTATGCATGTCTGAACAATCTCAAAGGGTTGAAGGTACAGATGAACCATCCCCCTCTGCTCATACATGGCTCCTCTGTAGAGTTAACAGCACCGAGCCCCTGGGAGTTACAAAAGACCGCACTTTTGTTCCTCAATATCACCTCCCTGATTAAGGCCTAGCAGCACTCCACTTCCTAAGAAAATTGAAGCAAGTGAGGCTGCCCACAACCACTCCCCCAGTCATCTTAACCGAATTTTACCGGAACACCATTGACAGCATCCTGACAAGTTGCATCTCCATCTGTTACGGGAGCACTGGACGGAAGTCCCTACACAGGACTGAGAATGGCTGAGGGGATCACAGGGGTCGCCCCACCATCCATCGGGGACATTTATCAGGAGTGTTACATACTCAGGGCCCTTGGTGTTCAAGGGTCCCACCCATCCAGCCAGCATCCTCTGACTTTCTACCATCAGGTAGGAGACCCCAATGCATAAAAGACAAGAATGGTCAGGATGGGAAACAATTTCTTTCCCCAGGCCAACAGGCTTCTGAACTCCCCACCGCATCCGAAATGTCACTAGTTAATCTGTACTATCCCCCTACAATATTTAATTACAGCCATTAACATCAGGCCAAATACTGGGAGCACCATTTCATCCTAACCCAAAAAGCAAATATTCACCTCTCTTCTATCTGCACAGCAAGATCAGCGTTTGATTCCTGCAGCTGTCTCTAAGGAGGAAGTACATTCTCTTCATGACCATGTGGCTTTCCTGAGCGTTCTAGTTTCTTCTCACTGTCCTGTACAGGTTAGGGTTAGCATGTTGTGGGCAAGGTAAGCTGGTGCTAGTAGCATTGTGACATTGCTGATTCACTGAGTTCAGGACTTGGATTTCTTTAGGATTATCTGACCCTAGATCAAAATCCACCAAGAATATAGAATCAGAGTGGATGTTCTGGGAAGATTCAATCCTGTCCAAGCAGACCTGATCTTGGTATATTAGCTCAAGTTTAATTGTCATTCAACCATACACATTCACACAGCTAAATGAAACATCACTCCCCTGCGAGGGCCAAGGTGCAAAACACTACCACACAGCATATCTAGTCACAAAAATATGAGCACCAATCCCCAAGCCGAATGGCCTGAAGATTGGATATTGGCCTGGAGCCACTTTTCTGCAAGAACAAGAATGCAGCAGTTGCTCATCTTGCACTGATAAAGCAGATGGACATAAAGCAGCATGTCTCGTGCTGGGTCAACCTCAAGCATCCCAGCTTGTATTGCAGGCACCGAACATTAGAGGGCAGCATTGGCAAGGGGCCAGTCTCCAACCTGCTGTGACTCTGTTCTCTCCCACATGGCCTCCAGTACTTCCTCGCCTGGAAGGCTATAACAGCCACACCAGGGCACGAGGGTCTGGTCTGTACAACAACCCAGGACACACACACCTGCCCCACCATTTTCACCAATGAACCAGTAGCAGTATTTTACATTACCAACATCCAACCAGGTCTTTAATCAGAAGCATTTAAGACATATTATTGCCACAAGTAGCAATATGCAGTGAAAAATTTGTCTTCAATATTGCGCATATAGATCAATTTATTACACAGTGCATTGAGGTAGAACAAAGTAAAATAATAACAGAACGCAGAATAAAGTTTTAAAGCTCCTAAAAACAAAATGCAGTGCAATAAAGTAGAAGATCATAAACCAGACAGACTGAGGCCAAGAGTCTATCTTATCGTACAAGAGGTCCTCTTAAGTGTGATAACAGAAGCCCTGAGCTTGGTGACATCCTGTTAGGCTTTTATATCTTCAACCCAATTTTTTTTTTCAGGGGGTAGAAGAGAAGAAAACAGGGGAGAATGTGCAGGGTCTTTGATTGTGCTGGCTGCTTTACTGAGGCAGTAAGTAATGACAGAATCCTATAGAGGGAAGACTGGTTTCTGTGATGTGCTGGGCTGTGCTACAACTCAAAGATTCAACATGCATTATCAATGTATACAGTATACAACCAAGATTCATCTTCTCCACAGACAGCCATCAAACAAAGAAAACCATGGAACCTAATTCAAAGGATAAACAAACACCTACCCACACACATGCAAAACAGCAACAAATGAGTGAAAAACAATCAAATAGAATCCAGGCATATTCAGTCCAGCTCAGTGTTCGTTATCGGTAGGCTACCCTGATTCAAAACAAATGCCCAGAATAGCAACAAAAAACACATCATAATGTGAACTATAAGTCCAATCCACAAACTGCACCAATTAAACCTTGCCCTAGACCCAGGATTCCAGCATGATCCTCAGTCAGCATCGAGCGGGACAGAAAAACCATCTGAACGCAGGGACCTTCCTCAGTCAGCATCGAGCGGGAGAGAGAGACCATCTGAACACAGGTATCTTCCTCAGTCAGCATCGAGCGGGAGAGAGAGACCATCTGAACGCAGGGACCCTCCTCAGTCAGCATCGAGCGGGAGAGAGAGAGACCATCTGAACGCAGGGACCCTCCTCAGTCAGCATCGAGCGGAAGAGAGAGACCATCTGAACACAGGGACCTTCCTCAGTCAGCATCGAGCGGGAGACTCTCCAGTTTGAGGTCTTGAGCAAAGCAGTTGCTGTACATTATGCATCCCGGTAGAATGCTTTCTATGGTGCATCAGTAAGAACTGGCAAGTGTCAACGGAGACGTGCTGAATTCCTTTAGCATCCTGACAAAGTAGAGATATTGACGTGCTTTCTCCGCTGTGACAGCAATGCCTCATTGGAATTTAGAGTGGTGATGCGGAAGAGTGATGAACACTCAATGTCCCCAGAAATTCCCCAAAGTAAAAACATTCCCGGGGACTGCCCCTCCCACACCGATTACATTTTTCATAGAACAAATATTTTTCATGGAGTGACTTCACGCTTCCTGGCTCTTTACTCAAAGTGCCAAAAGGCCAGGATCAGGGGTGTCAGGGAGAGGGATGGGCCAGTTCAGCTCACTGCTCCATGACGTTCACTCTGTTCTGCACTGAACTGAGGCTGCGGCTTCATATCTGTGGACAGACTTTTTCCATCAGCATCAGCTCCGAATGCAAATTTGTTTGTTTTTATTGTTTTCTCTGCATGTCGAATGTTTGTCAGACTTGTTGTTTTAAAAAAAAGTCATTCTGGGTTTCTTTGTTTTGCCTACAAGGAGACGAATTTCAAAGTTGTATACACTATACAACTTTGAACATTGAAGATTTTCCCCCCTTCAAGAATCCTATCAGATTCTCTTTTCAGTTATTTCCACCCCTGGGTGGCACAGGAGCATAGGGGTTAGAGTGACGGTAGTACAGGGCCAGTGACGCAGGCTCGATTCCACTGCTGTCCTAAAAAGGAGTTTCTACGTTCCCACGTGGGCTTCCTCCCACATTCCAGAGGAGTTGGTAGGTTAATTGGTCACGTGTGTAACTGGGAGGCACAGGCTTGATGGGCCAGAAGGCAAATAGCCCCCCATTTGTCACATGCACATGGTGAAAAAAAATGAAATGTATCATTTGTGTCAAATCACATCAGCAAGGACTGTGCACTGCTGGTGCCAACATAACATGCCTACAACTTACTAACCTTAACCATACATCTATGGGAGGAAACTGGAAAAATGTGAGAGAGCCTGGGGCATGTCAAAGTGCTGGGTTATGGACTGTAGTTTTTTTTAAATGGACTTAAATCATGGTGCATTTGAGGACTTTTGCTATTGTTTGCATGGAAGTTGGTGGGGGTGGTTGATGCTTCCTACTGAAACAAATGGAGGGAAGGTTGATGGTGTGCGCGTGTGGCTTTGAGGTTCCAGTGTTTTCCTGTCATTCAATCTTTGGAGGTTTTCTTCTGTTTCGTGGATGTCTGTGAAGAGCAAGAAATTCAGGTTGTATACGTTCTGAAATTAAATGGAACCATTCAATGTGGAAGGGTCTGTAAATGTGCAATATTTACAAATAAATACCCTTCCCCAATCACTCTCCTGCTTATCATTGTCCTTCAAGGGAGCCAGCCAAGTGGGTCATCTCAGTGATATAAGATTTGAGTAGAAGAGGGATAAAGTGAATGAGAAAGTGTGTGAGTAGCCTGCCAGTGCTTGTGACCACAAGCAACTCCTACACTTAATTGCCTCAATTATTCACCCTGCGTGCCCTCCACTAGGTGCAATTTACAGCAGCCGGTTAACCCAGCAGGTCACCCAGTACCCAGAGGAAACCCCACACGGTCCCGGGGGAAAAAATGCAAACGTCACACAGTTCCCAAAGTCAGGGTAGAACCCAGTTCACTTGACCCAAAGTGGTGAGCCACTGCCACCAATTGTAGGAAAGGGCATGGCTTTTTGTCATCTGTAGTTCATAGCACAGCAAAATGCGTTCCTTGCGTCAACCAACACAGCCCGAAGATGTTCAGGAGCTGCTCACGGGAGTCTCCACACTTCCAGTGCCAATATAGCATCCCCACAACTTAATAACTCTTAATCCTGTGTCTTTTAGAATGTTGGGGGGGGGGGGCAACCAGAGCACCCAGAGGAAACCCACAGTGGCAGGAAGAATGTACAAATTACTTACAGAGTGGCAGGAATTGAACCCCGGCCTGTTAGTTGGTGCTGTAAAGTGTTACAGTAACTGCTATGACACGGCATTTCCAAAAAGTACTGCACGATTTCAAGGTATTCACAAAAAAGACCCACAAGTGAACACCAGAAATTCAGAAGAATTATTATTTTTAAATAAAGAGCACCGGGAAAGTGGAACTCACTCACAGAAGTTGTTGGGGGGCAAACAGCATCAATGCATTTACGGGAAGAAAGTAAGGGGGAAGGGAGTTGAGCCCAGGCTCTTGTACTCCCTCCCATCCACAATTCTTACAAAAGGACAGTCAGTTCATCCAATCTACGTCAGCTCTGAGTAATCCTGCTCCTACCATCCACCTACACACTACAAGCAGATTACAGCAACCAACTGAATGGCCACTGGGACAAGAGGGGAAACTAGAGCACCCAGAGGGAGAAAGTGAAAACTCCACACAGACTGTACAGGTCAGGTTCAAAGTAAGGTCTAGAGAGATGACAACTCTACCATCTGTGACACCCACACACCAGAATCAGAATTAGTATTGTTAAAGCATATTCTGGACTTGGGAGTGTATAGCAAAATATTAACTTCAGCAACCAATCTTTAGAGCTGAACATGGACAGTACATTAAATTTAAAATGCAGCTCTGGACAATAGGCTCCTAGAGCTGTGAAGAACAGTCAATTGAAAAACCAGACGGGTGATTAACATTGTTTGGAATGTGGATGCAATGAAGATGGTGTGAAAGTTGTATGCAATTCAAAAGGTATTGCAGATACACAGTAAATATAGAACTGTCCTTTGATCTTTGGCATATAAAATGTCATGTAATGTTGGGTTTGACAGACTTCTTCCTCCAAAAGGGTCTCAATACGACTCCTGCTGCTTGCTGTTGGATAAACCACTTGTATCCACTAACTTCAGTCTCCCTGATGACATTGTCCACACTACAACAATATCACTGACACGTCGCGAATCTGTTGTTACCAGAACTAGTAACTTGTTGTGGTAAACCAGTCACAACTCCATCAAATATCTACTGAAGACTATTACAACAAAATGTACCCTTCATTTTAGTACAGAGTCTTGTCATCTTCATAAGTTTTCGGATGACTCTGGCATAGTTGGATGCATCAGCAAGGGAGATGAGGCTGAGTACAGGGCTACGGTAGGAAACTTTGTCACATGGTGTGAGCAGAATTATCTGCAGCTTAATGTGAAAAAGGCTAAGGAGCTGGTGGTAGACCTGAGGAGAGCTAAGGTACCAGTGACCCCTGTTTCCACCCAGGGGGTCAGTGTGGACATAGTGGAGGATTACAAATACCTGGGGATACGAATTGACAATAAACTGGACTGGTCTAAGAACACTGAGGCTGTCTACAAGAAGGGTCAGAGCCGTCTCTATTTCCTGAGGAGACTGAGGTCCTTTAACATCTGCCAGTCGATGCTGAGGATGTTCTACGAGTCTGTGGTAGCCAGTGCTATCATATTTGCTGTTGTGTGCTGGGGCAGCAGGCTGAGGGTAGCAGACACCAACAGAATGAACAAACTCATTCGTAAGGCCAGTGATGTTGTGGGGATGGAACTGGACTCTCTGACGGTGGTGTCTGAAAAGAGGATTCTGTCCAAGTTGCATGCCACCTTGGACAATGTTTCCCATCCACTACATAATGTACTGGTTGGGCACAGGAGTACATTCAGCCAGAGACTCATTCCACCGAGATGTAGCACAGAGCGTCATAGGAAGTCATTCCTGCCTGTGGCCATCAAACTTTACAACTCCTCCCTTGGAGGGTCAGACACCCTGAGCCAATAGGCTGGTCCTGGACTTATTTCATAATTTACTGGCATAATTTACATATTACTATTTAACTATTTATGGTTCTATTACTATTATTTATGGTGCAACTGTAACGAAAACCAATTTCCCCTGGGATCAATAAAGTATGACTATGACTAGTAGGACAGTAGCATAGTGGTTAGCACAACGCTTTCCAGTACTAGTGACCGGGGTTCCTGTAAAGACTTGCACTTTCTTCCTCCAGTTTCCTCCCACAGCCCAAAGACGCATCAGTTGGAAGGTTAATTGGTCATTGTAAATTGTCTTTGATTAAATGGGGGGGGGGGGTTGTGGGCAGTGCGATTTGAAAGGCCTATTCCATGCTGCTTTTTAATAAATATTGGCTCCAAACTCTCCACCTTAGCCCCCAGGTCAATATATCAACTGCAGTTCGATTAGTTTCAAATAAACCACTCCTGGTTATCCTTTATATAAACCAAGGGGAATTCGATTAAATAACAATTCACACCTGGATGATTGTTATACACATCTGGACCACCAACCCTCCCTTCTGTTCTCCACCCCCCTCCCCCAACTGGGGTCCAACCAACTTTTGGGTATCTCATATTCCAAATAAAATCCTACCTTTCCTCCTCCCCTCCCTCAAGAACTCATTTTCCAGCTTATCATTCCTACTCAGTCATCTATGTATACTGAGTGGGGAATGTCACCACACCGCCAGGTTCAGGAACAGTTATCCTCCCTCAACCATCAAGTTCCTGAACCAGCAGTGATAACTTCACTCACCTCAGCACTGAACTGATTCTACAGCATGTGCATTCACTTTCAAGGACTCCACAACTCATTTATTATTTGTTTTAATTTTTTGTATTTGCACAATTTTTTGGCTTTTGCACATTGGTTATTTGCCTGTATGTGCAGTTTTTCATTGAATCTTTTTATACTTACTATGTCCACAGGAAAATGAATCTTGGGGTCATATACAGTAACGCATACATAACTTCGATAACAAAACTTACTTCTGAACTTTGTCAATAAACTAACCAAGTGGGCAAAAAAGTAGATGAACTTCACTTCGGGGGTAAAAAATAAGATAAGTCACAGAATTAAAGTTATGATATTAAATCTTACAGCAGGGCCTCCCAACCTTTATGCCATGGAGGCTTACTAAAAACTGGGAGGTCTGTGGACCCTTGGCTTAGAGCAATTGTAACTGTATGCCCACGTACAGAGATGGTACTTGCACTACCAAATTTGTACTTGTGGATATGATAAAGACACTAGCTGACCCATGGTTTTGGAATAGGAAAGCCATACCAGAACTGTACAAAATAGTGAGCCAGAACTAGAGTGTGCAGGCAGAGTTTTGGCAGGAAGGATATGACAACTCCAGAGGAAGTTGTAGAAGTGGTTTACAAGAGTACCATTAGAACCAACAGCTTTCTCATGATGAAAGGCAAGATAGAGGTGGTTTTCTTTTGAACAGAAACAGCCAATGAAGGGTTTGACCGACGTGCATCATTATTAGCGGGAGAACAAAGTGCAGCATTCCCTTAGTAGAGACATCAACTAAAGGGCTGGGATTAAGATCGACAGATCAGGAGGAAGTTAAAACAGATGCTCACCATCAGCATTACTCACTGGAACAAAATACATGAAAGACCAAAGGGAGGGAAGTACCTTCATTCTGAAGTACTGGATGTGATCTGTCATATTATAGAGAGCTGGTTTCATCTGAATACTTGGTTTTTGACTAGAATGGGTACAATGAGCAAAAAAATCCTCTATATTATAAATAGTAGATTCTGGTTAATTGGGATACATCAGGAATAGTACATTTTAAGCCTAATTTAGCAGCTACCCCAATTGGCCAAAGTTTCATGGTTAAATATATATATTTAAAAAAAAGACAAACTACCATTTAACCAAGTAACAAATTAGGTTTTTAAATGAAATACAGAACAAATTAGAATGCTACCAATACTACTACAGTACTATAAAACTATATTAGTTCCTAATTATCAACAGGGGAATTCATCTAGTGCCATGTTATTATTGTAAATCAAAGTAAATTTTATCAAACTACTTGCAAGTCACCATACACAAACCTGAAACCCATTTTCCTGTGGACATACCCAACAAATCTACAGAATAGTAACTGTAAAGAGGATAAATGAAAAATCAAGAGCACAGAAAACTGTGCAAATGCAAATATAAATAGATAGCAATAACTAACGAGAACATGAGATAAGAGTCCTTAAAGTGAGATCATTGGTTGTGCAAATATCTCAATAGATGGGCAAGTGAATGTGGTTATCCCTTTTGTCCAAGAACCATCAGGCTCTTACAGCAAGGACAAATTCTACTGATGAATCACATAAATAACTAAAGTACATTAATACTATTGTAAGGTACAGAACAGATAATCAAGGAGACAGATGCTCAAAGCTTGCTTTTCTAAATAACATTGCCTAATAAACAAAATCACTTTTCTCATTCAATATTTCAAATCAACATTTGCACTTTCAAAGAAACAAAAAGTACCAGGATAATTTACACTGAACTTTGAACTCAGTCATTCATCAACTACTTTGCCAAGTTTGGTGACTATATAAAGCTGATTCAGTAGGCCGAACTTTTCACTGGCATCTTGATTTGCAGGAACTCAAGCCACAAGCTCCCCAGGAGCAGAATCCAATACATATAATGATTCTCTTATGTCACAGAAGATACTGAATATTAGGAATGGAGTTTTATTCATTAAATGCAAACAGACCTTTGGGTACACAGGGTTCATCTGCTGTGGTTGGAGAAGGAAAACTCCGATCTCAAACATGTGCTGCCTTGCAGTTATACCCACTCATTGAAAAGGCCTCAGGAATAAGCCCCAAGGGGGGAAAAAAAAAATCTGGACCTGGAGTTCCATGTTGAGTTCAATGCTGACTGGCAACTCCTGTGACAAGACTGGTTCCAAGCTGCATTGGTCTCTGATGTTCCTTTGGATTCCTCAGCTGTGTGGAGAGGGGAAGCCTGCTTCATGGGTAACAACTTACTGTACATATCGTACTGCCCTGGCCTACATACTGACCTGCATATCACTAAGACAGCTGACACCCAAAATCCAAGGCTGACCATGACAATGGAAGGCCTCAACATACAGGCCATTCAGCCCATCACAACCATACTGACCATCAAATTTCAATCTACATAGCATGCCAATCAGTGCCAAGCCTATAATTTATAATACAGGCATAACATTTATCAATGCCAAGTCCAATATTAAGCAACCTTATGTATTTATCATCATGGTGTGTGGCTCGGTCAAGTCATTCTCAGATCTCAGCAATTTACTCCTGAGCATTTTGTCACCATGTGAAGAGACACTGTCAGGGCACTGGTGATTGTGGTGTGTCCTCCGAATGCTTGGCCTTTATATACTTTTCAATCAGCAGATTGTACATCATTTCAGAAACATAATTGTGACGTGGGGGAGGAAATCTTGTCGCCGATTGGCTGTGGGTCAGGAATGTTGTCCACATCAACTCATAGTAGGATAGAGATCCAAGTGGTTACAGAAAACCACCCTTTATGAATTCTCATGCATGACGCACATTTGCTTGCATTATCACTTCCACCGATGCCCAGTCAAACTTGTTCCCTCTCGATCTCCATGGGTAGAGACCATGGAGAGTTGGTTGTGCCACTTTACAGCCAGTTGATGTTCATGGATCCTCGTGGACAGACTGGCCAACATTTACTGCAGTCCCCACATTGGATTTCGTAGACCACATTGGTCTTGTCCAATAGCTTGGCTCATTCTTTTGTGAAGTAGTCACCTCAATGTTGCTGCTGGCTTGTGAGTGACTGAAATTCTATATTCTTAGAGCAGTCAGGCTGTCATCTGAGATATTTCAAAATGTATGGAAAGACAACCCATTTGGTCACTCCTTGGATGGTGCATTGTTGACCTCGCATGAAGTTCTGTGGGTATCTGTTTCCTGCAAGTACTTTAAAATAGACGTCTCTCCTCTATTCTTTAGCTCCACCATGCTGCAGCGTGTCTTTGCAAAGTTTTGATACAGCTCCTCTTGTGTGCATTTGGGCGGTTGCTGTAGCATGCTTTTTTAATTACTCTGTTCTTATGGTTTTTTCCAGATACTAAGATCCAGAGTAACAATTATTTCATTCTCCTTAGTTGTGTACAGGAAATGACATTAAACAATCTTGAAAACAAGCTTTTTTATGCCTTGGTGATTCAAGTACCAATCTAGATACTTAATGTTAAAACCACAAGACGATCAAGTCTGTTTCACCAATTCACCCTTGCTGATTTATTATACCTCTTAACCCCATTCTCCAGACTTCTCCCAGTATCCTTTGACACTGACTAATCAAGAACCCATCAACCTATCCCAATGAGTTGGCCTCCACAGCCATCTATCACAATTTCCACAGATTTCTCACTCGCTAGCTACAGAAATTCCTCATCTCTGTTCACTCCTTTCTGGCAGTGGTTTCCAGATCCCAATGCATGCCCTGGGTGAGAAGATTCGTCCTTACACCTACTCTACGCTCAACACTTCCATACTCTCTCAGGTGCCCCACCCTCCAACTTCAGTCTCTTGCATAACAGGGAGGAAAAGGCTTCCTCCAATGCAAATAAGTCCTTCCTGCAAGGCAGTGACCAAAACTACACTGTGCTCCAGCTGTGTCCAAACCGGTGTTTTATAGTGTGGTGTGACGAGAATACACATAGATAAGATGTTAGCTGTCCTGTGTGATCAGCAGTTGGTCTGCCACCTGTCTTCAAGAGAGAGATAAGGAACACAATGAAACAGCATCTGGAGATGTGTAATGAAGGGATGGGAGAGAGAGAGAGCTGTCTAGAGCGGCTCCCCCTTTGAACCCTGAACTGTTTGAAGTGATGGACAGGCGATACCCCAGCAGGGGGATAAAAAGGGACAGGTTCGCTAAGGCAGGACACACACGACACCCGAGGTAACAAAACCCTGGAAGCGGTGCGCCTCTCACGAGTCGGTGGGAAGTACCGGACAACGCACAGGGTGGAAAGGTACGATCAGCGGGAACCCAGTGTGTGTCCACCCTCGCTTGGGTGCCAGGTTCACTGCAGAGGATCGACCGCATCTGGAGGAGGGGTCACAGTCGGTGACCTCAGGTGACATCACCAAGGACCTGCCCAAAAGCTGCTTGTGAGCAATTATCGCTGGTCTGTGAGTGGAAGCCGTTTCTGAATGATCAGTCGTTCCCGTTCTCTCTCTCTCTCCCCCACGTTGTCCATCACCATGGCAACGATTACTGCAAACTGAACTACTAAATTGGATTGAACTTTGTGTCACTTTGAAATTGGTCATTTATCCCTAGACAACGATAGAGCTTGATGGATGCTGTTATCTTAATTATGTGCACATGTGTTTATCATTGCCAAACTGTTGCATTTATTATCCTTTCCATTACTGTGTTGCTTGTTTCTTTAATAAAACTTTCTTAGTTCTAGTAATCCAGACTCCAACTGAGTGATCCATTTCTGCTGGTTTGGCAACCCAGTTACGGGGTACGTAACATAAGTGGGGTTCTCGTTCGCGATTTTGAACGCTAAATTTGGGACGGAGTAAATTGATTGGGTTAAAATTCCCGAAAGAAAGAAAAGACAAACAGCAGAAATGGAGGCTGAGGAATTTATAAAGGCGCCGACCTTGGAGGCATTAGAGGATGCCAGGAAATCGGAATTGGTAGCTGTGGCCAAACGGTTGAATCTTGCTAAGGTGAAGTCGACAATGAGGAGAGAGGAGATACACAGAGCTATCGTAGAGCACAATGTATCTAAGGGTGTGTTTCCCCAAGGCGAGCTGGGGGTGGTGTCTATTGAAAAACCTGCTAGAGACACGGTACAGGTACAGCTTGAAAAACAGACTCGAGCATGAGTTCTGGGTACGGCAGTTAGAACACGAAGAGAAGCAGTTAGAAAGGCGGGAGAAGGAGAGAGAGTTAGAAAGGCAGGAGAAAGAGAAAGAGGTAGAAAGGCGAGAGAGAGAGACAGTTGTAGAGAGAAGAGAAAGAGAGACAGAGACAGTTGGAGAGAGAGGAGAAAGAGAGGCAATGGGAGCGAGAAGAGAGAGGGAGACAGAGGGAAAGGGAATTTGAGCTGGAGAAGTTAAAGATAAGGGCCGAGCAGAGGCTCGTGCCGAACCAAGATGGAGGGTTCCGGGCAACCCAGGAGGTTAGGCTGGTTCCCCCATTTGACGATACCGACGTGGATCGGTACTTTCTCCACTTCGAAAAAGTGGCTATAAGTCAGGACTGGCCGAGGGATAAGTGGGTTGTCTTAATTCAGAGTGTACTGAAAGGGAAAGCCCAAGAAGCTTACTCCGCTTTGTCCGCGGAAGATGCCCAGAGGTATGAGGTGGTAAAAGAGGCCATCCTCAGGATTTATGAGTTGGTCCCGGAGGCATACCGGCAGAGGTTCCGGAATGCGAGGAAGCAGTGGGACTGCACGTATTTGGAGTTTGCTCGTGAGATGCAAACATATTGTGAGCGTTGGTGCGCCTCAAAGGGGGTAGAGGGGGATTATGACAGACTGCTACAGCTGATCCTGATTGAGCAGTTTAAAGGTTGTGTCCCTGAGGGTCTGAGACCCTACCTCGATGAGCAAGGGGCAGCCACGTTAGCCGCACCTGCTAAGTTAGCGGATGAGTATGCGTTGACGCATAAAATGAAGTTTGCCCCGAGTAAAGGCTACCAGAAGGGTAGTCAGGACGGAGGGGAGAGTCCGCCGGAAAAGTCAGAAAGTAAGCCGGGGACGAGTGAAAAGGATAAGGTAGACCGGGAGCAGTCTGGTAGGAAGTCTCCTGGGGTCGTCTGTTATAATTGTGGGAAAGCCGGACACTTTGCGTCCAGGTGCTTTGCCCCAAAGAAGGAGACAGGAAAAGGAAAAACAGCGATTTTGAATGGCTGTATCAAGCTGTTAAGCGAACCGCTAGGGAAGGACAGGTCTGAAAAAGTCCAGGAAGGGCGCGAGAGGTTTATCTTGGCCGGATTGGTGTCAGTGAAGGAGGGGTTAAAACCAGTTCCAGTGCGGATCTGGAGAGACACGGGAGCGTGTCAGTCACCAATACTGAAGAGTGTATTAGAGTTTAGCTCAGAGACCCAGACTGGGGAGGTAGAGGTCAAAGGTGTTGGGGGAAGGGACAGAGTCAGTCCCTTTGCACCAGATACACTTACAAAGCAACCTGGTCTCTGGACTAGTCACGATCGGGGTGAAGTCTGAATTACCGATGAAAGGCGTGGAAGTCTTGCTCGGTAATGACATCGCTGGGGGAATCGTGTTCCCAGTCGTGAGATTGACAGGTCAGCCTGCCAGCATTGACGCCCCGCCCATGGACTCACAGGTTCATCATGGGGCTGCGGTAGTGAATTTAGCTGCAGTGGTAAATTTAGCTGAGACGTTTCTGCCAGTCTTGTACGAGACGGGGTTAGAAAGTGAAAAGAAGGAGTGTAGTGAGACAAGAGGCAGTGAGGGAGCTGGGACAGACGTAGCAGTAGCCAGGAAAGAATTTGTGCAGACGCAGGAGCGAGACGAGGGGCTGATGGTTTCGGCAGAGACAGCTCTCTCTGACACAGCTTTAACAAGGGAACGAGTAGGCTATTGTGTGGAGGACGAAGTGCTAAGGAAAAAAGGGAAACCAAGTACCGTACCCGCAGATGAGGAGTGGGGGGTGTTGCAAAAGAGTTATGGGGATGAGGTTTTTAACATGGCCCACAAGGTACCCCCTGGTGGACATTTTGCGGTGCTGGAGGAAACAGTTGGTGGAATCGTGGAAGAGATTTACCGGCTGCCCAGGGGGAAGAATGTTATTGATCATGACCGACGCGAACTGAGACGGTCACCGGCTTTTGATATACTAACAAACCTAGTCGGTGTTAGCGTGGAAATCAATGAAGCTAGGGTCCCCCTGATAAGAGGAAAAAACCATTTTGAAAAGATTAGTATGGGATCGATCAGATGGGAGAAGGCTATTGTTTTGGCCAGGTCTACTGATAAGGTCTCTCCCTTAATCCCCGAACAAAGAGAATCTTTAGCAGAAGTAATTAAACGACTCGCACCCGTGTGCTTGATTGTCCCGAGGCGATGCAAAGAACTGGGACGTTGGGTGATGTCTGTTATAATAGGTCAGCCTAGTAATTCAGTGACTAAAGGGCTAATGAACACAGAGGTGTGTATTAGCAATTTAATATGGCTGTCTGAAGCCAGCTTGATAGTGAACCTTGAAAAAAATAAGTGCGGCCACGTGAAGGTCACTTACCTGGGAATTGTGGTGACACAGGGGCAGCTGGCAGCGATGCAAGCTACAGTGCAGGCTATCGCTAACCTCCCAACCCCGACAACAAGAGGGCCCTCAGAAGGCTCTTGGAGATGGTGGGGTACTGTAGGAAGTTTTGCAATAACTCTGCGGTCAATACCCCTCCCCCTCCTACTAAGCCCTTGCGAGAGAAAACTGAGTCGGAATGGGATGACCCTTGTTATTGTGGTCCGGGACAAAACCAAATGAGAGGTTACATTGATTGAAATTCATCAGTGTTTTTGGCCACTATGAAGTTTGCCGAGTTGGAGCCTGGTCTAAGGGATTATTAATAACACATATAAAAGGAACAGAAAATGTGATGACTGTCTGTCAAGGTGTTGACAACTTCAAACTCGCTGTGTTAGCCAAATAGCTGATAAAGATGTATATTTGTGCGTGTATCAAATAATGTATTCATGTTTGTAATTTTTACCTCCCGGTAAAAATCCTTAAAAGGGGGAAGTGTGACGAGAATACACATAGATAAGATGTTAGCTGTCCTGTGTGATCAGCAGTTGGTCTGCCACCTGTCTTCAAGAGAGAGATAAGGGACACAATGAAACAGCACCTGGAGATGTGTAGAGAGCTGTCTGGAGCGGCTCCCCCTTTGAACCCTGAACTGTTTGAAGTGATGGACAGGCGATACCCCAGCAGGGGGATAAAAAGGGACAGGTTCACTAAGGCAGGACACACACGACACCCGAGGTAATGAGACCCTGGAAGCGGTGCGCCTCTCACGAGTCGGTGGGAAGTACCGGACAACGCACAGGGTGGAAAGGTACGATCAGCGGGAACCCGGTGTGTGTCCGCCCTTGCCTGGGTGCCGGGTTCACTGCAGAGGATCGACCGCATCTGGAGGAGGGGTCACAGTCGGTGACCTCAGGTGACATCACCAAGGACCTGCTCAAAAGCTGCTTGTGAGCAATTATCGCCGGTCTGTGAGTGGAAGCCGTTTCTGAATGATCAGTCGTTCCCGTTCTCTCTCGCCCCCCTCCACGTTGTCCATCGCCATGGCAACGATTACTGCAAACTGAACTACTAAGTTGGACTGAACTTTGGGTCACTTTGAAATTGGTCATTTATCCCTAGACAACGATAGAGCTTGATGGATGCTGTTATCTTAATTATGTGCACATGTGTGTTTATCATTGCCAAACTGTTGCATTTTTATTATCCTTTCCATTACTGTGTTGCTTGTTTCTTTAATAAAACTTTCTTAGTTCTAGTAATCCAGACTCCAACTGAGTGATCCATTTCTGCTGGTTTGGCAACCCAGTTACAGGGTACGTAACAGTGGAGACAAAAAATATGTAGAAGCTGGAAACTGGAGCAACAAAAAAATAAAACCTTGCAGAAACTCAAGGGTCATCTGGCAACATCTCTAGAGCAAAATGGGCAGTGAAGACCAGATGTAAGGTCTCAACTGAAAACATGTACCGGTCATTTCAATGCAACACACACACACACACACACACACACACACTGGAGGAACTCAGCAGGCGCCTCCAACATTTTGTATGTGCTGCTCAGATTTCCAGCATCTGCAGATTTTCTCTTGTTTGCTACTGGTCATTTTCCTCCATGGATGATGCCTGGACCAGAGTTTCTCCAGCTTTCAGAGTCTTATTTTAATATAAAACTGTACTGAAAAATTCTCTACTGTCTCTTTATTCCCCACTCTGGCATCTTGCCTCTTCTCAACTGCTAGCAACCTCTTCCTGATGCCCCTCCCTCCCTCCCTCCCCCCAGAGTTGTACATTGCATACATACTTTTCTGCCAGTCCACTCTACTCTCCTATCAGATTCTTTCTTCTCCAGCCCTTTATCTTTCCCACCCACTTATCACCTCCTAGCCAGTCCTCCCTTACCACCACCCCACCCTTTTATTCTGGTCTCTTCCCCCCTTCCTTCTCATTGAAGAGCCTCAGCCAAACCGTCAACAATTTATGCCCTGTCATAGATGCTGCCTGACCAGCTGAGTTCCTCCAACAGAGTGTCTGTCTGTGGAATACCAGCAACTGCAGAATTTCTTGGGTCACAGTAATTTCTTGTGGACGTGCAGCTGTGAATGAACTATTAAGAAGGCCATAAATGAAAGAATTAAATGAAAAGGGACACGAGTTTAAAAAATAAACTAAAAGCTTAGAACCTGTTGCCCAAGAGGCACGGGAAACAACACCTGGATCAGCAATTGAACTGGACTACCTAATTCTCCTCAAAGAACAGGAATTCTGCAGATGCTGGAAATTCAAGCAACACACATCAAAGTCACTGGTGAGTCCTGACGAAGGGTCTAGGCCTGAAACGTCGACTGTACCTCTTCCTAGAGATGCTGCCTGGCCTGCTGCGTTCACCAGCAACTTTTATGTGTGTTACCTAATTCTCCTTCACGTTTGTATTTGCATAGTGTTTACTTACATAACGTACTGGAAATGATTAAACAATCTTGAACAGGCTTAAACAGAAAGCAAGCTCCATTTCAAAGACCACAGTAGGCCAAGAGGTCTTTTGCTCCTTACACTTCAGTGAGTTTAGCAATGTTAGAATTTTACATGTCGAACCCTGTCATGGAGCTCAAAGGTGTTAACCCCTCCCAGCACTGACCAACCGTGCCAAGAATTAAACATTTTACTGGAAGCCCATAAACCCCGTGACTCCTCCACCCTCAAGCCCCAACACAAAGCACCACCTTACAAAAAAAGAGTGCCTCAAAGTCACTTGCAACACCTTAAGGTGCCGAAATTAATAACAAAAGGCCGGAATAAACGGTCTGGATGCTCACCTGACAATGGCATCAGCAGTTAGCCATAATTTGCAAAGTAACAGCAGCTGAGCCCAGTTCATAGCTACTACACCTTATTTTGCAAAGCTCCACCCGGGCTCCTTCCTTCCCTCTGCACCTCCCGCCAGGACACGAACCACGACCGGAGCGACTCGACTCGACTCGACTCTGCCAGATTCTACTAGCCGCCGCCCCCAGACCCCGCTCCGCAACGCCGATTGGCCCGTTCCAGCTGCCAATCATCCCGGGTCACATGACACCGCCCGTCTACCGCGGTCATGTGGCGGATCAGGCGACCGCGCTGAAGGTCGTCCCGAGCCGGGCGGTGAATTCTGATGAGCGCAGACCGCGTCTGTCACTCTGCCGATGTGCTGACACGGCGTGTTTCCACCAGTGTCCTGAAAAGCCTCTCTGGAAGGAGTTGTCTTCTTTCTAACTTCCTGGGTCACTGGTGCAGGGCGGAGGTTTAAAATGAGAAAAATATAGGCTAGGGCGTTATGGAATGCACGCAGTCTTTTATAGTGAGCTCCCGCTAGGAATCAGAATTATATATATATTATAAATAATATATAATAGTTATGTACCTACGACAAAAATAGAAATAAGAAAAGTAGTGAGTTAGTGTTCATGTCCATTCCGGAAATCTGATGTCAGCGGGGAAGAAGCTATTCCTGATTGTTGAGTGTGTGCCTTCAGGCTTCTATACCTTTTTCTGATGGTAGCAATGAAAACAAGGCATGGGTGATGGGGGTTCCTTAATAATGGACGCCGCCTTTTGGAGTCATCGCTCCTTAAGATGTCCTACTGTGGAGGCTAGTGCCCATGGTGGAGCTGACTGAGTTTACCAGTCTCTGCAGTTTACTTCAATCCTGTGCAGTAGACCGCATCCCCCCCCCCAACACACACACACACACACACACAGAGTTAGAATGCTCTCCGTGGAACATCTGTAGAAATTTGCGCGTGTCATTGGTGATAAAACAAATCTCCTTAAACTCCTAATGCAATATTGCTGCTGTCGTGCCTTCTTTGTAACTGCATCCATACGTTACGTCCAGGTTAGATCCTCAGAGATATTGACACCAAGGAACTTGAAATTGCACACTCTCTCCACTTCTTGATCCCTCTATGAGGACTGGTGTGACTTCCGTCGACTTACACTTCCTGAAGTCCACAATCAGTTCTTTGGTCTTACTGACATTGAGTGTAAAGTTGTTAAATTTCATGACACATTTTGTTTCGACCAATGTGTTTAAAAGCGTCTTTGGAAGGAGCCGTCTTGCTTCTAATTCCTGGGTCACCGGTGCAGGGCAGAGGTTCAAAATGGGGAAAAAAATATACAGGCTAGAGCGTTATGATATGCACGCAGTCTTTGTTACTGGGAGTTCCCGCCCCGTTTTCAGTTGTGAGACATCGCGTGGCAAAGGTTTCAAAGATCACTAGAGATGTTCTTTTTCCCCCAGTGACCCTTCTGGTGGTGGTGGTTGTCCGAAACCCGTGCCGGAGAGAGGAAAAGCTGTTGTACTGGGGCAGTTCCGCTCTCTCGACCTCTGAAGTCCGGGTCCAGTGGTACAACTGGGGTCTTCCTTGGTTGCAATGGATGACCATGACTACTTCTGTACATCGTCATGCTCTTGGTCGTTGTAAATTGTCCTGTGCTTAGGCTAGGGTTAAATCGGGGGGTTGCTGGGAGGCACGGCCAATCAATCAATCAATAAATAAGTTGGTCACGTGGGTATAATTGGACAGCACGGGCTCGTTGGGCCAGAAGGGCCTGTTGCCACGCTGTATCTCTAAATAGTAAAATTAATAAAATCAGGCAGCCTGTTTAACACGTGGGTCCCCCAGCTTCTGTCTACTCTTTGTCTTCCTCGTCCGCTGGGACAACACAAAGTCCAGCACCACCAATGGTAGCTGCAGCGGCCAAAGATTTTCTTCTGATCCTAACTTTGGGAAGAGTGCAGTGTCCGTGTCATCTGCCGAAGTGCCACACAGTGAAAGCGCACTGAAAGTGTTTGAACTAGTGATAATATTTACTGCGGGCCGGCACAGCAGCATCGCCGCTGAACACCTACTCGCCTCCCGCTCTTGTCCTCCCTGATTTCTGTCTGTCTGTATCTTGTTTTACGGCGGTTGGCATCCAGCTTAATGGTGCATTACTGCCACCCTCTGCTCCAGAATGTGCACTAGACATATATTCTAAATCCCTTCACCCAATCACACACACACACACACACACAAACCTACACTTCACCCTCCCATCTTTGACCATCCTAGTATCCTATTCCTGTTTATTCGTCATATTCTATAAAAAACCCCTGTACCCCTTAAAAACGCTAAAAATACCCGGACTTGTGCTCTCTCACCCATGCCCAGCAACCCTTTTAATGTGAATTCCTGCACCCCCAACTCCCTTAATTTATTTCTCATCATCTCTCTCTGTATCCCATACTTCCTGCAACTCAGAACTACATGTTCTACTGACTCCTCTTCCTGACATTCCTCACACAATCCTGTCTGGTGTTTCCCTATCATTTTCAATGTTTTGTTTAATGCACAGTGTCCCAGCCTTAACCTAGTCCACACAGTCTCCTCTCTTCTGTTTCCATTACTTACCCTAGTAACTGCAACACTCTTTTGTATTTGATATAGATGCCTCCCTTTCCCCTCCCTGTCCCATCTTTCTTGCCACATTCCGTTGACTTTTTCCCAGATTACACACTTAACCTCTGCTTTACTGATACTAATGTGCATTTCCACATTTTCTTTCTTTAACGCCCTCTTTGCCAACTCATCCACCCTCTCATTCCCCTTCACCCCTACATGTGCTGGAACCCATAGAGATTTTACCTGACCTCCCTGATTTGCAATTCTTGTAACTAACTGAAGGACTTCATAAAGTACATCTTGCCGACTGTTTGTGTGAAAAGACCTTAAACTTGCTAGAACTGAGGATGAATCTGAACATATCAATGCTTTGGATGGTCTGGCTTTCTGCACCCATTGCAACGCAACCAACACTGCCAGCATCTCCACTGTAAACACCCCTAACTTATTAGATGTTCTTCTGCTGATTCCAATTTCTTTTGCTGGTATTACCACCCCAAACCCTGTCACTCCTGTTTCAGGTTCCTTCGCACCATCTGTATAACTGTGAGTATAATCACTATACTTTTCCATCACATGACAGTTAAATGCATTTACCAAATCTGTTTTATATCTTTCTTTCCTTTTTACCTCTAACAAATGCCAGTCTATGTCAGGCCATACAAGTTTCCATGGAGCTACAACCGGATAAACTACTGAAGGACTTATCCTCAGATCAAACACTCCACATTCTTTCGCGATATCATTCCCTACCCGACTAAAGGTATCCCTCTGAAACCTCCCATTTTCCCAGCACTCCTGCAACACTCCTTTAGTAGGGTGAGAATCATTGTGCCCCTGCAAGTTAGCCCATAGTAGTTTGCCATCAGTTGCATCCTTCTTAGTTCCAAAGGCATTATTCCCATTTCTACCTGTAGAGCTGACACTGGTGACGTTTTAAAAGCCCCACTGCACACTCTCAAGGCCTGAGCCTGAATCACATCCAGTTTCCTTATAAGAGACCTAGCTGCTGATCCATATGCTATATTTCCATAATCCAATACAGATCTTACTAAAGCCACATACATTCTCTTCAAAGCTGAACAACTTGCTCCCCATTCCCTACCAGTCAAACATCTCATCACATTTATTACTTTTTTACATTTCTCCTCAACTTTCCTGATATGGTCTGCCCATGTTAATCGTGAATCAAATATAACTCCCAGAAATTTAAATGATGCAACCCTTTCTAATTCAACCCCATACATCCTTAACTTCTTCCCTACCTCAACCCTTTTCCTGGTAAAAAATACAGTTTGAGTTTTATCTACTGAAAATCTACATCCCCAATCATAACCCCACTCCACCACTTCATCAATTGCTTCTTGTAGTTTCCTGATTATATAGTCCATGTTCCTGCCTCTTTTCCACAAGGCCCCATCATCCGCAAACAGTGACCTACCTATATCCACTGGTACCTTTGTGAAGACATCATTGATCATAATCATGAAAAGTAATGGGCTAATCACACTACCTTGAGGTGTGCCATTTTCCACTATGTACTGTTTTGATAATTCTTATCCAATCCGAACTTGAATTTTTCTACCAAACAAAAAATCTTTAATCCAATTAAAAACTCTCCCACCAACCCCCATCTTGTGCAATTTAATTAATAATCCTTCCTTCCACATCATATCATAGGCTTTTTCAATGTCAAAGAACACTGCCACTACTGACTCTCTATTTGCCTGGGCCTTCCTTATTTCAGTCTCTAACATTATCACTGAGTCCATGGAATTCCTTCCCTTTCTAAAACCACTCTGATAACTTGCCAGCATTCCCCTTTTCTCAAGCTCATATGATAACCTTTCTGTTATCATCCTTTCCATTATCTTACATATACTTGATGTTAATTCAATTGGTCTGTAGCTAGTGGGTTTTGACAGATCCTTGCCAGGCTTCCTTACTGGAACTACTGCTGCTTCTTTCCATGCACTTGGTAATCTTCCCTCCTCCCACACTCTGTTATAAAAATGCAGCAACTTCAAGAGCGCTCCTTCTCCTAGATTTTTTAGCATCACAGAGCATATCAGATCTTTCCCTGGGGAGGTTGGTCTCGATCTCTTTATTGCTCTCACCATTTCTGCTAATGTAAATGGATCATCAATTATATCATCTGTTCCTTCCCTCCTGCTTAACACACCTAGGTGTTGGCTCATTATTCTTTCCCTTCTTCTTCTCCCTTCTTCAGACAAATTTTCTGAACTGTGTATCAGTACAAATGACTTGGCCATGACCTCAGCCTTATCCCTACTGGAGACTGCAGTTTCCTCCTCAGATATCATTACTGGATATTCCCATTCCCTTCTATCTCCTCCCATCCTCTTAATCATGCCCCATATCTCTCCCACAGGTGTTGTTCTTCCTACCTTGTCGCAAAAACTCCTCCAACTTGCCCTTTTAGCTTGACGTATAGTTCTTCTCACCACTGCCTGTGCTTTCTTATATTGAACCAAATGCTGCATATTATGGGTTCTTTTAACTAGCCTGAATGCTCTATTTCTGTTTTTTACAGCCTGACAACATTCCTCTGTCCACCATGGTACCAGTTTTCTATTCATCCTATTTTTACTCCTAGGTATAGACCCTTCTGCTGCCATAATAATTGCTGAAGTCACCTGACTGTTTAATTCATCTACATTTCCAGAAATATCAATCTTTGTCAACCCTTCTTCACTCAACTTCTGGAACTTACCCCAATCTGCTTTTCCAAACACCCACTTTGGGATTCCGCCACCTGGTCTTACTTCAACTCTTTCACCCACTGAACACAAAACTGGGTAGTGATCACTGCCTACTGTTGAAGCAGTCCAAACTCCCCAGTTACTAATGCCAGCCAAGGTATTAGACACTAATATAATATCTAACACTGACTCAGCTCCTGTTGTTATATCTATCCTTGTGCCGCTACCATCATTCATACACACCAAATCCCTTTCTTCCATCAAATCTTCAATTACCTTTCCATTTGGATCTGTAATCTGATCCCCCCATATTGTGCTATGAGCATTGAAATCTGCACACCACACTACTTTATGTCTGTTTTGTCCTTGTATCTTTAATAGGCTGTCCAAATCCAACCTTTTACATGGATTGTAGTAGTTAATTATAACCACTCCCTCCCCTCTCTCCCACACTTCCACCACTATGTATTCCTGATCATCTCCTTTCTCCAGCACCCTATATGGTATACCTTGCTTGATTAACATAGCACAACCCCCTCCTCCCCCTAGATTTCTATCTTTCCTTATCATTGTATACCCATATACCACAAAGTCTAAAGTTGGTTTCAACCAAGTTTCCTGAATACACACTACATCCGGTTTTACAACCATTTCTTTAATAAAGTGCTTGAATTCCTGGCTATTGGCCAGTAAGCTCCTTGCATTCCATTGTAAAAGAATCACCATAATTAGTATTAACCAACACATGACACTTCCTGGCTTGACTGATTTCTGAGGTTCTCCCTCACTTCCTCCCATGTCAGTCCTACTAACCCTAAATGGTTTACTGCTGCTTTTACCACCAGCTGAATTTTGTCACTTTTTGACTTTACCTCAGCAGTACTATTAATCACTTCTGCAATGAACGTTACTAGAGCCTTTTTGTCTACATAAATCCTGTCATTTGTTCTTTGTTGCATCTCTCGTATCCCTATTGCTCCCTGTTCATTAGGAGCATTATTCTGTTCTCTTGACATTCTTACAGCTTCTGCATAAGTGATCTTTCTTTTCACTCTTATTTCTTGAATTTTAGTCTCCCGTCTCACAACCTCACACCCACTATATGCAACATTATGAGCTCCTCCACAATTGCAGCATTTTGGTTGAACTCCTGTTCCGCACTTTCCATATTCATGATCACCCCCACATCTGGCACATCTCCTCTGCCTTTTACAGTTTTTAGCCACGTGTCCAAACCTTTGACAATTATAGCACCTCAATGGCTTTGGCACATACACCCTTACTGGGTAACTCATGAAACCCAGGAACACCTTCCTTGGCACTCTTTCTTCTTCAAATTCAACCAATACTGATTCACTTTCCTTTTTCACTCCCTCCTTTGTTGTTTTCAGTCTTTGAACATTCATTACTTTCCCTCCTTTGATATTCCTCTTTATCTCCTCCATATTTATACTCATTGGTATCCCCGTGATCACTCCTTTACAACCACTGTTTTGTGCTCCCACCCTCCCAGTGTATTCCACCTTGCATTTTCCTATCTCTTTTAGCTTGAGTGCTTTCTCAAGTTGTTCCTCATTCACACATCTTACCAATAAGTTGCCATCATTAAGGACTTTCGCAAATACTATTTCCCCTATCTTATTTGTCAGAGTTGTTGTTAGCACAAACGGGTTAATTTTCTTCATATGTCCCTGAGCCTTCTCATTAAACCTAATTATGACAACACCTCCTCTCTGAGCTTGTTCATCTTCCTCACTTTCAGAGCTTTCTCCACCATCATTTCTTATTCTTTTATTCCCTTTGTCTTGGTTTTTATTCATCCGACCCCTCACTACCACCTCATTCCCTTTATTTCTCCCTTCACAATAATCCACCTCTCCCCAGCTACCTACCTCTGGTCCCAAGTCTCTATCCCTCTCCTTCTCCACTTTCTTTCCCTCAACCCCGCCTCTTATCTTGTCCGCCATTACCGGACCCACACGACCCCCTCCCAGCAATTTCCGTTCCTTCCCCACTCTCTTTCCCTTAACAGGTTCCAAAACACACTCACGCATCAAGCAAAACACAGCCAGCTTCCAGCAGCAGCCCACACTCCGTCCTCGTGGGCCCACCCTCCCTGATTTCAATCTTGCTCGACACTTTAATCGGGTGGGAAATGAAGTCAATCACGGGCTCGCGGTCCGTCTCCAGGCTGCACACTCCAATCCAAACCTCACCTAACTACGCGTGCATGTGACAAATAAATCTAACTGTTCTTTCTTTAAATAGCTAATGTGGGCATAAACAGTTCTGAATCAGTTCCCGTTTTCCACCTCTCAGGTCACTGTTGCTTCAGTCAAAGATGCACTGAAGCTTTTGCCTGATTCCAGATAGATGACTTTGTTCTGGACATATATTTTACGGTAAAGACATTTTAAAACTTTAATTATATCTGAGTCTATTGAATAATGGATGTTGAATTGGTGGAAAAAAGTAGCAATCAAGTGGATCATATCCTTTGGACACCAGTCATAGTACCTTACTCTCAGTGGCCACTTTATTAGGTACAGTTTTGGTCCCCTAATCTGAGGAAAGACATTCTTGCCATAGAGGGAGTACAAAGAAGGTTCACCAGCTTGATTCCCAGGATGGCAGGACTTTCATATGATGAAAGACTGGATCGACTAGGCTTATACTCACTAGAATTTAGAAGATTGAGGGGGGATCTGATTGAAATGTACAAAATCCTAAAGGGATTGGACAGGCTAGGTGCAGAAAGATTGTTCCCGATGTTGGGGAAGTCCAGAACGAGGGGTCACAGTTTGAGGATAAAGTTTAGGACCGAGATGAGGAAAAACTTCTTCACACAGAGAGTGGTGAATCTGTAGAATTCTCTGCCACAGGAAACAGTTGAGGCCAGTTCATTGGCTATATTTAAGAGGGAGTTAGATATGGCCCTTGTGGCTAAAGGGATCAGGGGGTATGGAGGGAAGGCTGGTACAGGGTTCTGAGTTGGATGATCAGCCGTGATCATACTGAATGGCGGTGCAGGCTCGAAGGGCCAAATGGCCTACTCCTGCACCTATTTTCTATGTTTCTATGTACCTTCTGTATCCAATAAAGCGACCACTAAGTGCATGTTCATGGTCTTCTGCTGCTGTAGCCTTCAAGGTGCGATGTGTTGTGCATTCAGAGATTCTCTTCTGCACACCACTGTTGTAACATGTGGTTATTTGACTTGCAGTCGCCTTACTGTCAGCTTGAACCAGTCCGAGCATTCTCCTCTGACCTCCCTCATTAACAAGTAACACATACAAAATGCTGGAGGAACTCAGCAGGCCTGGCAGCATCTCTGAAAAAGAGTCGACATTTTGGGCCAAGTTCCTACAGCAGGACTCCAGCAACTTGTGTGTGTGTTACTTGGATTTCCAGCATCTGCAGATTGTCTCATGTTTTTCTCTCATTAACCAGGCATTTTTGTCTACAGAGCTACTGCTCACTGGATAAGTTATTTTTTTTTATGTGTTGCACCATTCTCTGTAAACTCTAGGGACTGTTGTGCATGAAAATCCCAAGTGATCAGCAGTTTCTGAGATACTCAAACCACCCTGTCTGGCACCAAGAATCATTCCACGGTCAAAGTCACTTCGATCACATTTCTTCCCCATTCTGATGTCTGGTCTTCACAACAACTGAACCTCTTGACCATGTCTGCATGCTTTTATGCATCGAGATGCTGCCACATGATTGGTTGATTAGATATTTGTATTAATGAGCACCTAATAAGTGTATATTTCTGGAACTGTGGGCAGTGATCAAGTTGCTGAACCCATTGAGGTCCAGATCTTTAGGTTTGTTGCATGACTTGCTGACAAATGGTTAACATGATGAAAGCATCCTGGCTTATTGAAACCTCTGATGACTAACAGACTGTGCTTCTCAAATCCCAACGTGTCTGAGGCAACAGAAACTGACTTTTCATTGCTTACTACCAACTGCAGCTTGGCCTTTGGCCCGGTAAGTTTTAACTCAGAAATTTCTACAGATATACCATGGAGAGTACTCTGACCAGCTGTATCGCTGTCTGGTATGGGGAGGGGCTACTACACGGGTTTGAAGTCAGCTGCAGAGAGCTGAAAAATTAGTCAGCTCCATCATAGCCACTAGCCTCTGCAGATTCCAGGACACCTTCAAGGAGGAGCAGTGCCTCAGAAAAGCAGCGTCCATCATTAAGGACCCACCATCACCCAATACATGCCCTCTTCTCATTGTTACCATTAGGGAGGAGGTGCAGAAGCCTGAAGGAACCCACACAATGATTCAGGAACAGTTTCTTTCCCCTGTCATCCGGTTTCTGAATGGACTTTGAACCCACGGACACTTTCTCACTACCTAATATTTATGTTTTCTGTGAAGGGTGAGGATGTCCAGTTGTATACTCTGTACAATCTCTGATACTTTATACTTTATTGTCACCAAACAATTGATACTAGAGCGTACACAGCGATATTTGATTCTGCGCTTCGCGCTCCCTGGAGTACAAATCGATTAAAAATTTAAATTATAAATCACAAATAGAAAATAGAAAAGGGAAAGTAAGGTAGTGCAAAAAAACCGAGAGGCAGGTCCATATATTTGGAGGGTACAGCCCAGATCCGGGTCAGGACCCGTTCAGCAGTCTTATCACAGTTGGAAAGAAGCTGTTCCCAAATCTGGCCATACGAGTCTTCAAGCTCCTGAGCCTTCTCCCAGAGGGAAAAGGGACGAAAAGTGTGTTGGCTGACATTAATCTGACCACTGATTAAGCTTTCTTAGTTGTTTACTACTGTAATTCATTACGGGTTATATGTAAAATGGTATACATCATTACGCCTGCATGTCAGGAGTGTGCACCTCACTAAAGTATAAACTACAAATAAACGATGTACACGAGCTATCTGTGTTTTCCTTTCAATTAGCTTTATGTTTTGGGATTACAAAATGTAACTCAGACTTCCGAGATCGAGAGAGTGGAACTGCCCCAGAACAACGGCTTTTCCACTTTAAAAACTCTCCTCCACACACCTCTTGCCCTGGGCACAAGAGACAGAGAGACTTGTAGAAGAATGGCATTTTCATTTACATCCAAGTTATAACCGTAGGGTTACAGCACTGAACTGGGTCCACGTCAAGTCAAGTCAAATCAAGTTATGTTGGCTGCCACATGCACAAGTACAGTGAGATGCAGGTAGAATGAAATAGCTGTTTGCAACTGCATTACAATTCTGCAGGAGATTCTGCAGATGCTGGAAATCCAGAGCAGTACACACAAAATGCTGGAGGAGCCAGCTGTAACAGGCTGGGTTGATCAGACCCAAAAGACTCAAACTGCTTCGAGTGTGCAGGGAAATGTGGTAATAAGCAACAAGCACAACAAAGTAACTTAAACATAACTTAATATCAGAAAACAGAAAGCTCAAATAAACCACACTGAATACTACGTAGTCAGTTACAGAGATTCCTGGGCTCACGATTTTTGGTCTCCACTTAATTGTTGCCATCGTCAGGGGACTTGATTGTCTCTGTTGTTGGGGGAGCTCTGAATTCTGATTTGTGAAATCACCCTTGGTCCGTCCTAGGCACCAGTTGATCGTGATTCCTCAATCTAGATGAGGTCCCAAGAACTGAGCGAAAGGTGCCTCAATAAATAAGGGTTCAATCCACAAGCATAGCGAGACACACAGAGGCAGGCAAACTATGTGATGTTTTGTTCTCATGCCACTAACCCAGCATGGTTTCTTTCGTTCAAACAACTCATGCATTCATTGACAGACATCCTGATGCCATTGTGCCTGAGGCCAAGGAAGACTCCAGCCGCTATCAGCAAACATTTAATAAACCTACAGTATTTAACTTGTATAGACACCTTACATGCTGCGAGCCCACAAAGGGTTAAAGTGTCACTTGAAACTGTTCAGATTTTCATCTAATATTTTTACAAAATTTAATACACCACAACAACAGCATCTATGGTTCACTAGGTACATTCAATGTCAGAGAAATGTATACAATATACATCCGGAAATTCTTTTTCTTTGCAAATATCCACGAAAACAGAGGAGTGCCCCAAAGAATGAATGACAGTTAAATGTTAGAACCCCGAAGCCGCCCCCAGCTCCCCCCCACGCACAAGCAGCAGCAAAGCAACGACCCCCCCCAACTCCACCAGCAAAAAAGCATTGGCGTTCTCCATCGAGCACTCAAGCGTGCAGCAAAGTATCAATAAAGACACAGACTTGCAGTACCCCAAAGACTACTGGTTCACCCAGTAATTCGACATACCACAGGCTCTCTCTCTCCCCAATAAGGGAAAAAGGGGAGTCACTGTTTCACAGCGAGAGGGGAGACATAACAAACAACTCGGTGACTTATGATATTAAGAGTCTGTTGCGTCACTTTTTCCAAGCTCTGCACCCAGAGAGTCGGCCCCGGAAAGGCTCAGGTCTCTGTGCCCAATCAGCAGCTAACCCGCTGCTCTCGATGTTCCGCGTTCTCCCGTGATGCCTCGGTCGGGAGCACCAGCCTTGAATCAGCTTGTCTCCAGAGCCACGAAAATCCGGCATCCTGAAGACACACTGGTCTTCCAGGTCACGCCCTTTGGATATCACAAAGCAGCCGGTCACGAGCCCCCGAGAGTGGGTCCCATTCCCACAAAGAACTGAAGTCAGAATGCAACTCCATGTCAGGGTCTTCAAAAGAACCTTGAAACGGAAAAAAAGAGATATCAAAGATGGAAATAGAGCAGTTTCCGAAGATGCAAGCAGAGGAGTTGCCGTTTAGCGCCATCTTGACTTTGCTTTGCCCCGCACCAGGAAAGGAATAAACCAGTCAATGTTTTAGGCCAACATCAACTGCATATTCCCCTCCATAGATGCTGCCTGACCTGCTGAGTTCCTCAGAATTTTGTGTGTGTTGCAGCAGCATTATGTGCACGTTGAATCAGACAACACACAGGAAATAAATTAAGATTCAAGATTCAGAATACAACCTTATTTATCACAGTTACATCAAAACATACAGAGAGATGCGTCATTTGTGTTAGTAGCCCACACACCTGAGGGCGTGCTGGAGGCAGTCTGCAAGTCATAGAACATAGCGTCAAAGAAAAGTACAGCACAGAAACAGGTCCTTTGGCCCATCTAGTCCATGCTGAACTATTTAAGCTGCCTACTCCCATCAACCTGCACTGGGACCACAGCCCTCCATACTCCTACCATCCATGTAGCCATCCAACCTTCTCTTAAACATTGAAATTGAGCTTGCATGCACCACTTGTGCTGGCAGTTCATTCCACACTTACAGGACCCTCTGAAGAACGAGAACAGCAGATACCTGGGAACACCACCACTTGGAAATCCCCCTCCAAGACACACACTGTCCTGACTTGGAAACATATCACCGTTCCTTCATTGTTGCTGGGTCCAAGTCATGGAATTCCCTCCCTAACAGCACTGTGGGTGTATCCACACCTCAGGGACTGCAGTGGTTCAAGTAGACAGCTCATCTCCACCTTCTCAAGGGATATGCAATAAATGGGTTTCAAAATGGGCTATCAACATTGAAATGTTCCCACAACCAAGCACCATCCATTATTAATGACCCCCACCACCCAGGATATGCCCTCTTCTTATTTTTACCATCAGAAAGGAGGTACAAGAGCCTGAAGGCACACACTCAATGATTCAGGAACAGCTATGTCTGCTCTGCCATTGGAATTCCAAATGGAATTTTTAATTTAACTATTTTTATTTATTTATTTATTTATTGTGATTGATTTATTTTTCTATATTTATTGTCACGTGATTGGCAACAATGAATATATCGATTCAGGATTTATAAATAAACAAGCATTTATTAAACCCTGATAAACAATGAAGAAAAAACAAACGAAACCCCTAAACGGAAGTAAACTGCTATGCGGCCATTCAGTAAACCGCTACTCAATACTAGCTCTTAAAGTGATAAATGTGAAACCAGTTCTTAAAGCAATAAATTCAAACACAGTTCTTCGAATGATAAATTTTATAGTCCAAGAGATTTATATAGTCAATTGGGAGAGACTTTCATGAAGTAACGAATTCCTCGAAGACTTGACGTCACTGCCACTCCCAGTCGGATCCTGCCTCGTCCGCAGGATTCACGATGACGGAAATAAAACGGTTTTAAAGGCACTGACCTTCCTTCTCCATAGACTAGATCCTGCACAGCCTTTTCTGCTTCCTTTTAGCAGAGGCTATCTCATGCAGATCACTCTTTCTTGAACGAATTCAATAATGGTCGATCCTTTCCAAACCCATCGAACGTCTCCTTCAGGCTCCTGCCTTCACTCTCCAATGTTACTGAAAAGATACATTAACAAACCTGGCAGTGATTGGTCAAACTGCCAGCCCAGACTTCTGTACCTTACAATAGAACATAAAACTTAGTTTAAAATCAAAACTGCGTCATAATGCAAATATGCAGCGGTGTGGAGTATCGCGTTGACGTTCTAATTGGAAAACTAACTGCGTCACCAGGGGTCTTCCCTTTTATACCCGTGGTGAACATGTCATCACGTGACCTCACATTGACGGGAAAATTACATCAAGTGACCGCCAAAAGACCATTACATCATTCTCACAACAAAGTCACAAGATCTCCATGAGTTATGTAACATTATCATGTATTGCATTGTACTGCTGTTGCTAAGTTAACACATTTCACAACATGATTTGATTTGTGTGCTTTGACCTTTACTCTACTTGCTTTATACCCATGACTGTGAGGCTCCAATGCCACCCTTACATTTGCTGAAGACACCACTGGTGTTGGCCCAATCAAAGGCAGTGACAAATCAGCATTTAGGAGGGAGATTGAAAGTCTGGTTGAATGAAGTCAAAACAACAAACTCTCACTCAACGTCAGCAAAACCGAAGAGATAGATGACTGTCGACTACAGGAGGAAGAAACCAGAGGTCCATGAGTCATTTCTCTTGAAGGGATCATAGGTGGAGAGGGTTGGAATCTTTCATATCAGGGGGTTTGTCCTGGTACCAGCAAGTAAGTGCCATCACAAAGAAGGCTTGACAGCACCTCTGCTTTTTCAGAGGTTTGCGTAGGTTCTGCAGGACATCTGTAACTTTGACAGACTTCTATAGATGCTCTGTGGAGAGCATCTGACTGGTTGTATCACTTCCTGGTACGGAAACATAAATGACCAGGAATGGAAAACTCTGTCTTTCATTCTTTCTCTCTCTTTCATTCTTTCTCTCTCTCACTTTCCTTCTCTCTCTTTTCCTCTCCCTCTCTCTTTCTTCCTATCTTCCTTCCTTTCTCTCTTTCTTTCTTTCCCTCTCTCTTACTTTCTCCCTCTTTCTTTCTCCTTTTCTCTCTCTCCCTCTTTCCGACCATCTGCCCTTCTTTCTTTCTCTCTCTCTCTCTTTATTTATATATTTTTTCTTTCTTTCCTTTTTCCTTCCTTCCTTCTATTTTTCTCCCCTTCCTATATAAATATAAACTGTTAGTTTATTGGAGTTTTTCTGGCCAATACACCACGATCAGTTAAACAGATAATCTGCAAGATGAAAATCAGATTTATACAGGTTCAGTCAATGTTATGTGATCCCCTGTGTCACTCTATGTGTGACAGAGCAGGTTGGGGAGTAAATGGAAGAGGGATTTAGGTGTAATTCATTTCCGGTTTTATGAATCCACAGTCCCTCAGGATCTCTTCATTATAATTCATAATTTGTATATTCAGAGTTCAAAAGGCATTGTCTGTGAAGTATAGAATTTAAGTACCGGCAGGTTATACTGGAACTACATTCATAAAACATAACTTAAGCTTGAATAACTTACATAATTCATACACCACTTTAAAAAAGAGATATGATTGTCTGGGGAAATCTCCATTATGTCATCAGCACCTGAAATCTAGATGAACTGATGTGGTTTTTGTTAGATTTTTTTTTGTTTGAAGAGGGAGGTGGGGTTTGGGGACTGAAGGTCTTGTTGTCTTTCATGTGGGGGGAAGGGGCTTTGGGGGTCGATGTTCTTGTGTTCATGTGGGGGAGCGGGGGGGGTGTGGTTTGAAGATTGTGATACCATTCTTTTTTTTTCCATGGAGGGGGTGGGTTTGCTGTTTCTCTTTGAACTGACTTCCATGGTTTTCTTTGTTTCATGGCTATCTGGAGAAGAATAATCTCAGAGTTGTAAATTGCATACATACTTTGATAAAGAGTAAATAAATGAACCTTTGAAGCAGAGGAGGCCGAAGGGAGCGTGGATACACGTATATCAGATTATGGAGGGTTTATATAAAATAAATAGCCCTAGTAGAGGGGTTAAAATACAGAGTGATTGCATTAAAAATAACTTAACTCAAGGTATTAAAGGAATTATTTTCTGCTAGGTGTTATTGGGAGTCTCCCTGAAAAAGGAGTGGAGGCAGAGAAGTTCACATCATATTTAAACGTACTTGGATGTGCACAAGGAGTCATAGAGCAGGCCCTTCAACCCATCTAGTCCATGCTGGACTGTTATTCTGCCTAGTCCCATCGACCCGCAGCTGGGCATAATAAACTGTGACATGCCTCCCAGTGACTGAAGATTGGAACTTGACCAACATAGACATCTAGGCCAAATAGCCTCCTGCCTGTATAGTTTCCACTATTCTGTTCCACCTGCAAGTAATAACAACACAGTGCTCTTATGAGGCACAATTAAGTGTAACATCTTTATATCAAGTCAAGTTTATTATTAACTATATACATGTCTACCATCAATCGAGACATTTCTCTGGACCAGGGTGTAAAGTACAGAAGTATATATAACACACAATAACTTGGTAAAGTAAGAATTAAATCTACAAATGAATTACAGTACACATAAAAAACAAAGTAAAGTGCATAAATTAAATATTATAGGGTGAAGTACAATTTATTCTGTGACACATTGAATGCGATACAGCAGGGAGTTCAGAAGCCTCCTGGCCTGAGGGAAGAAGCTGTTTCCCATCCTGACCATTCTTGTCTTTATGCATCGGAGTCTCCTGCCTGATGTTAGAAAGTCATAGAGGATGCTGGATGGATGGGTGGGATCCTTGATAATACTCAGGGCCCTGTGTACACAGTGCTCCTGATAAAAGTCCCTAATGAATGGTAGAGAGACCCCTATGATCCTCTTGGCCATTCTCACAGTCTTTTGTAGGGACTTCCAGTCCGATGCTTGACTGCTCCCATACCAGATGGAGAGGCAGCTTGTCAGGAAGCTCTCAATGGTGCTCCTGTAAAACTCGGTTAAGATGGGGGGAGGCAGGCGCTGGGCAGAACTGCTTGCCTCAGTCTCTTCAGGGAGTGGAGGCGCTGCTGGGCTTTCTTAGTCAGGAAGGTGATATTAAGAGACCAGGTAAGCTTGTCCATGATGTGAACTCCCAGGACCCTGGTGCACTTAACTCTCTCTATGGAGGAGCCATGTATGTGCAGAGGGGGATGATTCATCTGCACCTTCCTAAAGCATGCAGAGTTATTATTTCACTCTTTCATATTAAGGACTCCAACCATTTGGGCCATGCCCTCTTCTTGTTGCTGCCACTTGGCAGAAGGTACAGGAGCCTGAAGACCTGGTGGTGGCATCCGTTAGTCTCGCGAGACCATGGATCTGCGCCTGGAAAGTCTAGCTTCAGTCTGTGTTAGAGCAGCGTCTGTTGTGGCTGTAGAGGTCCACACGGGAATGACAGTCTCGGCTGCAGCGACTGCACTTGAAGGCGCTGTCCTCCAGTGTTGTCTTAGTGCTGTTTTTCCAACAAGTGTGCATTTCTTCAGCAGCAAGCCTCAGCTTCTCTTCTCCTCTTTTTATACCTCTGCGTAGTTCCAGCCTCCAGTGAGAGTGATCACTTGAGATGTCCTCCCACCTCTCGACGTTCATGTTCAGTGAATTCATGTCTCTCTTGTAGACATCTTTGAAACGAAGATGGGGCCGCCCTTGTGCTCTCTTGCCAAAGGCCAGTTCCCCGTACAGCAGGTCTTTTGGGAACCTCCCATCTGACATGCGGTGTACGTGGCCCAGCGTTGTTGAAGCGGGGTGAAGAGGCTGGGTATCTGGGCGCGGGCCAGGATCTCATTGTTGGTGGCTCGGTCAGCCCACTTGATGTCCAGGATGTGTCTCAGGCTGCGAAGGTGGAAGGCGTTGAGACGCAGCTCTCGTCTGGAGTAGAGGCTCCAGGTCTCGCTGCCGTAAAGCAGTGTGCTGAGGACGCAGGCCCTATAGACTGCAACCTTGGTGTGCGTCATCAGCTTTCAGAAGACCTACACCTAGGCATTCGACAACAGCTTCTTCCCCCATTGCCATTTTTAAACTCGATAAAAAGATCACGAAAGACTGTGGATCCATAAAATGAAGAGGGAATTATACCAGAAGCCCTTCCATCTTGAACAGCCCTGAAAAAGCTCGAATTGACCTTGAACTGTATTTGCCCTCATGTCATTATGTTTATATGTGTTTTGTTGTGAAAAATTAAGTTAATTAAATTTTGTGCAAATTATGTTTGTCCTGTGGTAAGGTTAAGGTTAGGGTAAAAAGCTAGTTTTCATGACATTGATATGGATATGTATGCTTGACAATAAGCTTGAATTTTCATTTAAATGTTAAAGTTAACAAGAACATAACAGCAAGGTTTTTAATGTATTATTTCCCATCATACTTTTATTGATTTACTAACCAAAGAATCACTTTAATTGATTTCAAAGCACTGGCCAAACTTTGAATTCACGACCTTTCATCTGAAATTTCACTCTTAATATTCAATCAAATCTATATTGCTGGCGATTGTTTTAATAACTTGTTCAATTTTCTAACTTTCTAAAACCTTTGTTGTCAAATTGATAGAATATTTGCTCGAAGGAGTTTACATTTATTACCTTTAACTTTCTTCCATGCACGCTCAGGGAGAAAACTTCAAATAACATTATGCTTTCGTTTCAGTTTGTTTTGTTCATCAGTTGAAGTTTATTATTTGTGCATCCTTGAAAACAAAAGTAGGGGCAATTCCATTAATTTGAGCCTGGATCGATCTCGTGGCAATCGAACTTGACCGCACAGGAGATTCCATTTTGCACAACTACGCGTGCGCGGGGAGTTGTCAGGCGGCCCCGGCGGTTGCCGGGGCAATCGGGTGACGCCGGTTGCCGGGCGACGTTCGGTTTGATTTCCCGGCTTGCACCGGGAAAGGGAAGGCGGCATTGGTCGAACAAGATGGCGGGTGGTGTCCAGTTACTTTGCTTGGCAACCAGCAGTGGCGTGCCTCTGTACTGCAGGAGCAAGGGGGAGAGCAGGCAGGTACAGTAACTCACTCAAGTTTCACAAAGCCTGTCTGTTTAAAATGATCTTTTACTTACAATTCTGTTGATCATTAAATACTGCACAGCTAAATTGCACGCTCTGTCCGCCAGAGAAAGCAGGATCTCCCAGTGGCCACACATTTTAATTCCACATCCCATTCCCATTCTGACATGTCTATCCACGGCCTCCTCTATTGTAAAGATGAAGCCACACTCAGCTTGGAAGAACAACACCTTATATTCCCTCTGGGTAGCCTCCAACCTGATGGCATGAACATCGACTTCTCTAACTTCCGCTAATGCCCCACCTCCCCCTCGTACCCCATCTGTTACTCATTTTTATACACACATTCTGTCTCTTTCTCTCCTTTTTCTCCCTCTGTCCCTCTGTATATACCCCTTGCCCATCCTTCCTTTTCCCTGGGCCCCCTGTCCCATGATCCTCTCATATCCCTTTTGCCAATCACCTGTCCAGCTCTTGGCTCCATCCCTCCCCCTCCTGTCTTCTCCTATCATTTTGGATCTCCCCCTCCCCCTCCCCCTCCCCCTCCCACTTTCAAATCTCTTACTAGCTCTTCCTTCAGTTAGTCCTGACGAAGGGTCACGGCCCGAAACGTCGACTGTACCTCTTCCTACAGATGCTGCCTGGTGAACAACTTTGATGTGTGTTTCTTGAATTTCCAGCGTCTGCAGAATTCCTCGTGTGCACAGCTAACTTTGTTTGTAATGATGGCCAGTGTAGTTTATCAGTTATGTAGACGTTTATAATCACGCAGGACGATAAGTGAGAGTCCTCTACATAGTTAGAATGAAAATAGAAGATATGATATCTACTGGAATTACCATGTCTGATTCTCTTGGTCTGGCTAATCACTCAATTATGATTATGTGGACACGCAGTCCCCTTTTATTGTCATTTAGTAATGTATGCATTAAGAAATGATAAAAATGTTTTTCCAGAATGATATCACGAAAATACATGACAAATCGACTTAAAAACTAACAAAAACCACATAATTATAATGGATAGTTACAACAGTGCAAAGCAATACCGTAATTTGATAATGCAGTGGGCACGTGGCCAAGTGGTTAAGGCATTGGACTAGCGACCTGAAGGTCGTGAGTTCGAGCCCCAGCCAAGGGAACGTGTTGTGTCCTTGAGCAAGGCACTTAATCACACATTGCTCTGCGACGACACTGATGCCAAGTTGTATGCCCTTCCCTTGGACAACACTGGTATCGTGCAGTATGGGCAACTGCTGGTCTTCCATACAACCTTTCCATACAACTTTCCAGGCACAGATCCGTGGTCTCACAAGACTAACGGATGCCTTTATTTTGATAATTGAATCAAATCAGTAATTGAATCAAAAATAGTCTTATTTAAAAAAAGAAGCTATTTCATCTACGGTTGACATGATAGAAAGACTGGTGTTAATTACTGAACCCAAACTACCCTGGGGGGAAAAAGTGGTCATGAGTTGTCCCCTCAGGTACTTGTGAAGGTCCTCCAAAAGTGTGTAGGAAGTTATAGGATTTAGATCCAGTGGTGAATAAGAGAACAGGGATATGCTTCTACATCAAGTTGGTTTGTGACTTGGAGTGGGACCTGAAGATGATGGTTATACAGACTTCTCCGTGGCACATGAATTGGATTCAGAGAGGCAAGATTGAGTAGCCTCTGTCAGTTGTCTATTGCATCTTGTATATGTTACAACCAATATTCATTCTAATTTGTAATGACCAGTGTGCACAAAAATATTTTTGCCCAGTGACAACATGTGTGCACTGAATAATTTCTCCAGTAAAAAGAGTATAAATAAGCCAGTTCTAAAATCTTCAGACAAATCATCGCAAACTCCACCTTCCGCATCAGAAACCAGAAATGGAAATGTGATGTGTACAATAGTGAAATATGCTTAACTTGCCAATGAGGTAGAGGGTGACAACCTTTTGTGTGCAGTTTAAATTCCTCTGTGTGCCAATAGTAAATGATGCGTGAACGCACACACGCCTTAGAGGGAGCATTGGTTACAACCATTGTCTGCTGATAGGGAGGGATGTGGGTGTCAAGGTTATGGTTCAATTGCTGATTGAGCTGGATTGGTATATAAGTTGTGAGTCATCCAGTCTCAATGTAGCTACCTGTGCATTGATGAGATGGCCAAGCACAGAAGGCCTTGCCAAACACCTGTGCTCTCTGTCTGTCATAGCCATCTGGAGTTCCTGGTTGCAAGCCATGTTAATTTGCCCCTGCGTTCTCACAATATCTGTTCTCAACCTCCTCCACTCAGTGAAGCCAAATGCAAACTAGATATTCTCTGCCTGGGTAGTCTTTATAACCTGATTGTATGAGCATTGAATTCTCCAATTTCAGGTAACCTGATCCCTCTTCTGTCACTTTCCCTCTTTTTCTGATCCACCCAGGTCCCCATCAACCAATTTCTTTCCATTTCCACCAACTGCTCCATCTGCTCATCTTCCATTGTTCTCACCTGCCCACCCTACCTCCTCTATTTGGGTCCACACTCCTCCTTCCTTTCTTATCAGTTTTCACCTCCAGCTTGTTTCCTCCGTCTCTTAATATCTCCACCTCCCAAGGTCTTGTTGATATTCCCACTCTTTCCTTCCCCCACCTGATCCGATCTGCAAATCGGCCCTCTTCACTTGGATCTAACCGTCCTTTGGCACCTTTCACTTCGATGGTTCAATTTAATTCCAGAGAATGTGTACAGTATACAACCTGAAATTTGTACTCTTCACAGACATCCATGAAACGGAGAGAAAAAACTCAAAGAAAGAATGACAGAAAACCATTAGAACCCCGAAGTCCCCCTCCCCCTCCCATACACAAGCAGCAACAAAGCATCAACCCTCCACACTCTCCCTCCCCCCACTCGTTGCAGCAAAAAGCATCAACCCCTCCCACCACCCACCATTAAAAGCTATTGTCCATCCCAACACTTTGACATTTGAGCAGGCCCACTCTCTCTTGCCACAGCGAGTGGGGAGGCCATCAGCTCGCTGTCTTGATGTGACAGTTTGCAGCGTTGCTTATTTTGAGCTCCCTGACTTGAGAATCAGCAAACTCTCTCACTGTCGAGAGAGCGAGCAAAAGCGGTTGCTGGAGTGCAGAGCCCCCGACAGCCATACCCACTGACTTGAAATTTTGATCTCCTGTGATGCTTGAATGGGCAACATCGGCGAGGAATTGTGTCGTCCAAGGTCACATCCAAAGACACATGTCTTCCAAGCTACTCCTGGAGATTCCGAAGTGCCAGTTGCCCGGCAAGTTCCGAAGAGCGAGAACCCACTGTTCATGAAGAACGCAATTTGAGTGCAGCTGTAGATCACGGACTCTGACAGGACCCCAGCCACCTTGAAAAAGGAAAAAGAAACATGAGAATGGAAGATGTAAACAGCTTCGTGGATGAACTGGAGGAAGTAACCCAGGTCCGCAAAAACCTCCGGCGCCCTCTTTAGCCCCTCCCACTCTAAAATTTACTATCTCAATCCAGAGTAAAGATTAGCATCATCTGTCACCTGAATATCCAAACATCAAAACGTACAGTGAAGTGCATGTGCTGCTTCAACGACCAACACGTTCTGAGGAGTTGCTGGGAGCAGCCAGCAAGTGTTGCCGTGCCTCTGAAGCAACGTAGTGTGCCCAGTACTCACTGACCCTAACCAGGATGTCTTTGGAATGTGGGAGGGATCCCATGGGCAGAATATACAAACTCCTCACAGACAGTGGATTTCAGAATTCAGGATCAGGTTTAGTATCAGGGGCATATGTCATAAAGTTTGCAGCAGTAGCACAATGCAGTACATAATAGTAGAGAGAAAAGCTGTGTATAGTTTGTATATATTTAATTTAAGTAATGCAGAAATATAGAATAAAGAAAGTAGTGAGGTAGTGTTCATGGGTTCAATATCCATTCAGAAATCTGAGAGGGGAAAGAAACTGTTCCTAAATTGTTGAGTGTGCATCTTCAGGCTTTTGTACCTCCTTCCTGATGGTAAGAATGAGAAGAGGGCATGCCCTGGGTGATGGGGTCCTTAGTGATGGCCACCACCCTTTAGAGGCATCACTGCTTGAAGATGGCTAGCACCCATGATAGAGCTGCCAAAGTTTACAGCTCTCTGCAGCTGATTTCAATCCTGTGCAGTAGCCCCCCCCCCACCCCGCCCGTACCAGCAGGAGGTGCAGCCAGTCAGAATGCTCTCCACAGTACATCTGTAGAAATTTGCTAGTGCCTTTGGTGACATAGCAAATCTGAAACTCCTGATGAAATATAGCCATTGTCGTACCTCCTTTGCAACTATATCAATATGCTGGGCCCAGGATCCTCAGAGATGTTGACACCCAGAAACTTGAAATTCTTCATTCTTTCCATTTCTGATCCCTCTATGAGGACTGGTACGTGTCCCTTGTCTTGCCCCTTCTGAAGTCCACAATCAGTTCTTTGGTCTTACTGAGTTTGTTGCTGCAACACCACTCAACTATCTGATATATCTGAACGTGAATCTATTTATACTGGCGGTGTGAAGCGTTACACTAACCACAACACTACCATGATGCCCTAGATGAAGAAACATAGAAATATAGAAAATAGGTGCAGGAGTAGGCCATTCGGCCCTTCAAGCCTGCACCGCCATTTATTATGATCATGGCTGATCATCCAACTCAGAACCCCGCCCCAGCCTTCCCTCCATACCCCCTGATCCCCGTAGCCACAAGGGCCATATCTAACTCCCTCTTAAATATAGCCAATGAACTGGCCTCAACTGTTTCCTGTGGCAGAGAATTCCACAGATTCACCACTCTCTGTGTGAAGAGTCTCTACCCAAAACATCAACTGCCCATTTCCCTCTACAGATGGTGCCTAACCCACTGAGTTCCTTTCTTGCTCATTCTAACACTGCTTGCTAATAACAGGAGTAGTCCATCCAGTTAGATTGTCACTGATCTTTGTCTTAAATCTATAAGTCTTGGCTTTTGTCTCTAAAAAGATTGTCAGTTTTAAAAATTTGCCCTTTGTCCCAAGTTTTTTATATATGGAGGGAGAGATTCCTATATTTTCTCTGCTCTGTGTATGAAGAAGAGTTTCCCAATGGTTTACATCTTGAAGTGACTCCTATAGCTGTCCCTGTCCCTCCCCCCACCTTAATTTGGATTCTCCCTCCAGAAGAAAATCCCCCAGTGCTGCAACTCCTCTGAAAATGAAGCAATCCATGCCCACATCGAACATGACCTTGGCCATATTTGTGCATGGGCTGGAAGTGCAAACACTGCTGTTGGCATGCAGTCAGCAGGCATTAACTTCCAGCAAGTGATCTCACCTGGACATTCAACAGCATTTCACTGAATCCCACACCATCAACATCCTGAGGGTCACCACTGAATAGTGGCTAAAGTGGACTTAACAAATGCTTTTGCTACAGGAGATTAGATCTGGGCCGGTACTGTAACGTTTAGCATAATGCTGTACCATGCCAAATGACCCTGGATCAATTCCTGCCGCTGTCAGTAAGGAGTTTGTACATTCTCCCCGTGACCGCATGGGTTTCCTCCCATATTCCAAAGATGTATGTGTTAGTAGGACTAATGGGTGTTATCGGATGGTGTGGCAGAAGGGCCTGCTACTGTGTTGTATAGAAACATAGAAAACCTACAGCACCATACAGGCCCTTCAGCCCACAAAGCTGTGCTGAACATGTCCTTACCTCAGAAATTACCTAGGGTTACCCATAGCCCTCTATTTTACTAAGCTCCAATTAAATTAAAATAGACAGCATCTGTGAGGGATTCAAAGATTCAAAGTACATTTATTTTCAACGTATGTATGTAGTTTACAACCCTGAGATTTGTCTTCCCAGAGACAGCCATGAAACAAAGAAACACCATGGGACCTGCTCAAAGAAAAACAACAAACACCAAATGCACAAAAAAAGAACAAATGTAACAAGTGACAAAAAAAATGAGTGAAAAACACACAGAAGATAAAACATCAAACCACAGAGTCCTTGAACCAGTTTAGGAGTTCAGCTCAGTTCAGTCTCGCACTGTGTCATTCGTTAACTGCCGGCCACAGAGCCAGTCCACTCTGATCAAAATCTCACAAAATAGCTTTTAAAAAAAGAGTAACCAGACACACATAATACATGAACAATAGAGTCCAACCCACAAACCGTGTTGATTAAACCTTGCCCAAGACTCAAGACTCCGCGAGAGAGAGAGAGACACGGTTAAATGTAGGCAGGCGATGCTGAACACCCACTCACCTTCTGCTCTCATCCTCATTGATTTCAATCTTGCTTGATGCTTTAATCAGCGAGATCAGAGAGAAGCAATGGAGTCCACCACGGGCTCGCACCTCGTCCCCCAAGTTTCTTGGCCTCCAGGCTGCACACTCTACTTCAAACCTCACCAAACTCCCTTGGAGACAGAAAAGCACCAGATTGCATAGCTGACCCCAAATGAAAATCACACGTTCCAATCGCACGTGGCTCGGTAGTGGAATCATACTTGAAAGTAGGAAGTAAAAGTAGTAGTTTTGTGAATGGCCTGCAGGATGTCGCGATTGGTCATGTTGTGTGCTGGCATCATCGTTTTCAGTATGAGGGGAATAATGGATTTCTTGGAATGTATGCGGGATGGTTTTTTGAACCAACATGTCGAGGAACCAACTAGAGAGCAGGCTATTCTGGACTGGGTTTTGAGCAATGAGGAAGGGTTAATTAGCGATCTTGTCGTGAGAGGCCCTTTGGGTAAGAGTGACCATAATATGGTGGAATTCTTCATTAAGATGGAGAGTGACATAGTTAATTCAGAAACAAAGGTTCTGAACTTAAAGAGGGGTAACTTTGAAGGTATGAGACGTGAATTAGCTAAGATAGACTGGCAAATGACACTTAAAGGATTGACGGTGGATATGCAATGGCAAGCATTTAAAGATTGCATGGATGAACTACAACAATTGTTCATCCCAGTTTGGCAAAAGAATAAATCAAGAAAGGTAGTGCACCCGTGGCTGACAAGAGAAATTAGGGATAGTATCAATTCCAAAGAAGAAGCATACAAATTAGCCAGAGAAAGTGGCTCACCTGAGGACTGGGAGAAATTCAGAGTTCAGCAGAGGAGGACAAAGGGCTTAATTAGGAAGGGGAAAAAAGATTATGAGAGAAAACTGGCAGGGAACATAAAAACTGACTGTAAAAGCTTTTATAGATATGTAAAAAGGAAAAGACTGGTAAAGACAAATGTAGGTCCCCTACAGACAGAAACAGGTGAATTGATTATGGGGAGCAAGGACATGGCAGACCAATTGAATAATTACTTTGGTTCTGTCTTCACTAAGGAGGACATAAATAATCTTCCAGAAATAGTAGGGGACAGAGGGTCCAGTGAGATGGAGGAACTGAGCGAAATACATGTTAGTAGGGAAGTGGTGTTAGGTAAATTGAAGGGATTGAAGGCAGATAAATCCCCAGGGCCAGATGGTCTGCATCCCAGAGTGCTTAAGGAAATAGCCCAAGAAATAGTGGATGCATTAGTGATAATTTTTCAAAACTCGTTAGATTCTGGACTAGTTCCTGAGGATTGGAGGGTGGCTAATGTAACCCCACTTTTTAAAAAAGGAGGGAGAGAGAAACTGGGGAATTATAGACCGGTTAGCCTAACGTCGGTGGTGGGGAAACTGCTGGAGTCAGTTATCAAAGATGTGATAACAGCACATTTGGAAAGCGGTGAAATCATCGGACAAAGTCAGCATGGATTTGTGAAAGGAAAATCATGTCTGATGAATCTCATAGAATTTTTTGAGGATGTAACTAGTAGAGTGGATAGGGGAGAACCAGTGGATGTGGTATATTTGGATTTTCAAAAGGCTTTTGACAAGGTCCCACACAGGAGATTAGTGTGCAAACTTAAAGCACACGGTATTGGGGTAAGGTATTGATGTGGATAGAGAATTGGTTAGCAGACAGGAAGCAAAGAGTGGGAATAAACGGGACCTTTTCAGAATGGCAGGCGGTGACTAGTGGGGTACCGCAAGGCTCAGTGCGGGACCCCAGTTGTTTACAATATCTATTAATGACTTGGATGAGGGAATTAAATGCAGCATCTCCAAGTTTGCGGATGACACGAAGCTGGGTGGCAGTGTTAGCAGTGAGGAGGATGCTAAGAGGATGCAGAGTGACTTGGATAGGTTGGGTGAGTGGGCAAATTCATGGCAGATGCAATTTAATGTGGATAAATGTGAAGTTATCCACTTTGGTGGCAAAAATAGGAAAACAGATTATTATCTGAATGGTGGCCGATTAGGAAAAGGGGAGGTGCAACGAGACCTGGGTGTCATTATACACCAGTCATTGAAAGTGGGCATGCAGGTACAGCAGGCGGTGAAAAAGGCGAATGGTATGCTGGCATTTATAGCGAGAGGATTCGAGTACAGGAGCAGGGAGGTACTACTGCAGTTGTACAAGGCCTTGGTGAGACCACACCTGGAGTATTGTGTGCAGTTTTGGTCCCCTAATCTGAGGAAAGACATCCTTGCCATAGAGGGAGTACAAAGAAGGTTCACCAGATTGATTCCTGGGATGGCAGGACTTTCATATGAAGAAAGACTGGATGAACTGGGCTTGTACTCGTTGGAATTTAGAAGATTGAGGGGGGATCTGATTGAAACGTATAAAATCCTAAAGGGATTGGACAGGCTAGATGCAGGAAGATTGTTCCCGATGTTGGGGAAGTCCAGAACGAGGGGTCACAGTTTGAGGATAAAGGGGAAGCCTTTTAGGACCGAGATTAGGAAAAACTTCTTCACACAGAGAGTGGTGAATCTGTGGAATTCTCTGCCACAGTAAACAGTTGAGGCCAGTTCATTGGCTATATTTAAGAGGGAGTTAGATATGGCCCTTGTGGCTACGGGGATCAGGGGGTATGGAGGGAAGGCTGGGGCGGGGTTCTGAGTTGGATGATCAGCCATGATCATAATAAATGGCGGTGCAGGCTCAAAGGGCCGAATGGCCTACTCCTGCACCTATTTTCTATGTTTCTATGTTAACTCTTAAAGTTGGTCATCTCCTCCCTCACCTCCATTCGGGTCCCCAGGTGAGGCAACACTTCACCATGAATCTGCTGGGGTCATCTATTGTGTCCGCTGCTCCTGATGCAGCCTCCTCTACATTCGGAGACCTGTTGTAAATTGGGGGTCTGCTTCGTTGAGCACCTCTGCACAATCCACCACAAGTGGGCTGTCCCGGTGGCCAAACATTTTAATTCCGATTCCCATCTCCATTCCGAAGCGTCAGTCCATGGCCTCCTCTTGTGCCAAGATGAGGCCACCCTCAGGGTGGAGCAACGTCTTATATTCTGTCTGGGTAGCCTCCAACTCGATGGCATGAATATAGATTTCTCCTTCCGGTCAGCAAATTCTCCCCCACCCTCCTCTAATTTCCCCCCCGACCTTTTACCTCTCCTCACCTGCCTATTACTTCCCCCTGGATCCCCTCCTCCTCCTCCTTTCTCCTACAGTCCACTATCCTTTCCTATCAGATCCTTCCTTCTCCAGCCCTTGACTCTCCTGTCTTCAGCTATCACCTTCCAGCTGGCCTCCTTCCTCTACCATCTGCTCTCAGGATGAGGCTTTTCATTCTAGGACGAGGGAGATGTCTTCCTTTTTTAAAGAAAGGGGCTTCCCTTCCTCCACTATCAACTCTGCTCTTAAACGCATCTCCCCCATTTCACGTACATCTGCTCTCACTCCATCCTCCCGCCACCCCACTAGGGATAGGGTTTGCCTGGAATAGGGTTTGCCTGGTCCTCACCTACCACCCCACCAGCCTCCGGGTCCAACATATTATTCTCCGTAACTTCCGCCACCTCCAACGGGATCCCACCACTAAGCACATCTTTCCCTCCCCCCCCCGCATTCCGCAGGGATCGCTCCCTATGCAACTCCCTTGTCCATTCGTCCCCCCCATCCCTCCCCACTGATCTTCCTCCTGGCACTTATCCGTGTAAGCGGAACAATTGCTACACATGCCCTTACACTTCCTCCCTTACCACCATTCAGGGCCCCAAACAGTCCTTCCAGGTGAGGCATCACTTCACCTGTGAGTCGACTGGGGTGATATACTGCATCCGGTGCTCCCGATGTGGCCTTTTATATATTGGCGAGACCCGACGCAGACTGGGAGACCGCTTTGCTGAACACCTACGCTCTGTCCGCCAGAGAAAGCAGGATCTCCCAGTGGCCACACATTTTAATTCCACGTCCCATTCTGATATGTCTATCCATGGCCTCCTCTACTGTAAAGATGAAGCCACATTCAGGTTGGAGGAACAACACCTTATATTCCGTCTGCGTAGCCTCCAACCTGATGGCATGAACATTGACTTCTCTAACTTCCGCTAATGCCCCACCTCCCCCTCGTACCCCATCTGTTACTCATTTTTATACACACATTCTTTCTCTCACTCTCCTTTTTCTCCCTCTGTCCCTCTGAATATACCTCTTGCCCATCCTCTGGGTCCCCCCCGCCCCTTGTCTTTCTTCCCGGACCTCCTATCCCATGATCCTCTCATATCCCTTTTGCCTATCACCTGTCCAGCTCTTGGCTCCATCCCTCCCCCTCCTGTCTTCTCCTATCATTTTGGATCTCCCCCTCCCCCTCCAACTTTCAAATCTCTTACTCACTCTTCCTACAGTTAGTCCTGACGAAGGGTCTCGGCCTGAAACGTCAACTGTACCTCTTCCTAGAGATGCTGCCTGGCCTGCTGTGTTCACCAGCAACGTTTATGTGTGTTGCTCCTTCCCCTACCCCCTCCTTTTAATTCTGACATCTTACCCCTTCCTTCTCAGTCCTGATGAAGGATCTCGGCCCGAAAAGTCAACTGTTTATTCATTTCCATCGACGCTGCCTGACCTGCTGAGTTCCCACAGCATCTTGTGCGTGCTCCTCAAAATAGTTTTTGTTTCTGATGAACAGAGGTGTCAACCCTTGCTTCTCCCTTCATAAATGCTGCTGATACTTCTAGCACTTTCCGTGTCTGCATTTGCAGTTTTCTGATTTTTAAATAAGATTTTGCTGAGTATCCTACGATTTGCCTCAGAATTGTCCCACCGTCTGTAAGGCAGGAGTTGGAGATTTTAAACACCTATAGTGGAATGAAGTGAACCAGTTCAATGTTCCACTGGAGTTTACTGCATTAATTCTGTGAAAGTTAGATGTGAGGGGAAAGATTTTTACACAGAGAATGATGGGTGCCTGTAACGCACTACCTGCGTCGGTGGTACATTAGGGATTTTTAAGAGATGTTCAGATAGGTACATGAACGTGAGGTAAGTGGAAGGATATTGACATCGTGTAGGCATTAGGGATTAGTTTAGTTGGCCATTTGATTGCTAATTTAATTGGTTTGGCACAACATTATGGGCCGAAGGGCCTGTTCCTGTGCTGTACTGCTCTATGTGCTAAAACTGCCCATTTGACTTTCAGCTCCCGTTCTCTGTGATTGGCTCTCTAAATGGAGTGCACATGTTTGGCAGTAACCAGGATGTTCTACTGACTAGTACCTGCACTGACAACACCAGGGTCTGTTGGAGAGTCTTCCGGGACAGGTGAGGTGTGAGGACGATCACTGGCCTTGGCTCATCCTCTTCAGATTTGAAATATAAAATTATGTTGTGCAGGGAGGTGTGACAAGAGCATCTCAGTTAAGCATGTTGAGTCAAAATATATGGGAGGTGGCAAGGGGGAGCTAGATTTTGTTTTGTTCCCTGAACATTTAACCTTTTTAGGGGAAAAAAATTATTTTAGTAACTGTCCCTGGATTTAGATTTAGTCTATGCATGGTGCCCTCCCTGCCTAATTTTGACTTTTACACCCTACCTGCTCCACTCATGGCCTTCACATCGCTGACACAGTAGTAGAAACTGCGAGAAGTTTCAGGCTCCTGAGAGTACACATCTCTCACGGTCCCAGAACACATCCTCCACAGTCAAGAAAGCTAATCAACTCCTCTACTTTCCGAGGAGACTGAAGGGAGCTGCACTGTGCCATTAGTACTCACGATCTTCTACAGGTGCGCAGTGGAGATCGTCTTAATGTGGTACATCGCGGTGTGGTATGGAAACTGCACCACAGCCAACAGGAGGGCTCTGCAACGAGCAGTTCAGAACTGTCCAACGCATACCCGGCACCAGCCTCCCCACCATCAAGGATATATATACGGAAAAGTGCCGGAGAAAGATCAGCAGTATCATGAAGGATCCCACCAACCCTGCTCATGGATTGTTTGTTCCACTTTGATCAGGGAGCAGGCTGTGCAGCATCTACGCCAAGACCACCAGACTCAAAACCAGTTACTTCCCCCAAGGCGTCAGCCTGATCGTCAACCTCACCCATTAATCTAGCCCTCCACCACGACATACACATTAGCCACTCCTCTCCACAGCCCCTCAGCACCCTGCATGCCACCATACACTGCAACTTTATGGTTACTTATACTTGGTGTTTCATAGGATTGCTTTTATATTTATTGTCTTTTTTTTTATGCTGCATCGGATCCAGAGTAACTATCATTTAATTCTCCTTTACACTTGCGTGCTGAAGAATGACAATAAGCAATCTTGAATTATTTTAGCAGAACATTCTACCTGATACCGTAGCTCCTCTCCCTCTCTGGAAATCCATGTGAAGCTTAAAGAACTTAAAATATTTTTAAAAATCCCAATTATTGACTGTTATTATTAACTTAAAAAGCAAAAGAACTGCTCAGTTACTTAGCCCCATCACTCCTACTGGTGCCACCAACAGCTGCTCGCCAGAGTCCTCTATATCCTGGGCCAAGTTATTCCAGGTGTAGCCTGTCTTCCCCTTCCTCTCCCTTTGGAGCTCCTGTTGGTGTTTCTGTATGGGTTTTTTACAGAACGGGATTGCTAGCCCTATGCCCAACCCTCCTCCTTTTGCAGCCGGGCTAGGGACCGTCCATGCAGACGCTGGAAATACTGAGCATATCGAGCAGCAGACGATCTTCCATCAGCAACAAGAAGTTAGAAGCCAAACACTTCAAGTTCCAGAGAAAAAGGGGAGGTGTGGAGAGAACAAAAGGAATGTGTGAATAGTGTAGGGACTGAGTGGTGGCAGTGGATTGTTAACTGTAGCTAATTTGTCTGAAGAAAATCAGAATCAGTAATGTCACTGGCATACGTCATGAAACGTGTCGTCTTTGCAGCAGTAGTATAATACATTACATAATGATGGTGAAAAAATTGTGAATTACAGTAAGTATATGCAGTGCAAAAGTAAAGTAGTGTTCATGGGTTCAATGTCCATTCAGAAATTGGATGACAGAGGGGTAGAAGTTGTTGCTGAATCACTGAGTGTATGCCTTCAGACTTCTGTACCTTCTTCGTGACGGTAGCATTGAAAACAGGGCGTGTCCTGGATGATGAGTGTCCTTCATAATGGATGCCGCCTTCTTGAGGCATTGCTCCTTGAAGATTTCCTGGATACTACAGAGGCTAGAGCCCATTATGGAGTTGACTAAGTTTATAACTCTCTGCAGCTTATTTCGATCCTGTGCAGTGAACCCCCCCCACCCCCTTACCAGAGATGAATGTGAATGAAGGAAAGATGGGAGGAAATGCTAGATCTGTGAGATACAGAATATTGATACTGGAAATGTGAAAAAAGGAGAACGCTGGAAATACTTAATAGATCAGGCAGCATCTATGGAGAAAGAAAATGAAGGTAACATTACTTTTGGTCTTTCATCAGACCTGGGCGATCCTGATTCAAAGCAGAAAGTCAGGATACCTGTAATGATCAAATTCAACACTTGATTTTTGAGGGCTACAAAAAGTGGAGTCAGAAGATGAGATGCTATGCCTCTAAACTTTTTGGACTTTGTTGGAACAATGAATTGGAATGGAGAGTTAAATTGCTAAGCACCTGGAAGTTCACACTTGTGGGTTGAATAGAACTGTTGTAAGTTATGGGTGTCAGTAAATGCTCAGTGGTTGACTGTCCTTTGCCTCTGTGTTGGGAGGTGTGACTTTAACTCCTACTTCAGAAACATGAGCGGCCTCTTCTACTGCCATGATGAGGCCAAACTCAGGTTGGAAGAGCAACATCTCATATTCCATCTGGGTAGCATCCACGTTGATGGCTCCACAAGGCAGTTCTCTCAATCTGGTGCGACCTCCTCTGCATCGGTGAAACCTGACACGGATTGAGAGAACTGCCTTGTGGAGCACCTTTATTCTGTCTTTTGCAAAAGGCAGGATATCCCAGTGGCTATCCATTTGAATTTGACTCAACTTTCTCATTCTGACATTTCTGTCCACAGCCTCTTCTACTGCCATGATGAGGCCAAACTCAGGTTGGAAGAGCAACACCTCATATTCCATCTGGGTAGCATCCATATTGATGGCATAAACATCAATTTCTCTAACTCCAGAAATTTCGACCCCCTTCCGTCCTTACTTTGCATTCCTCATTCTGGGTACCTTCTCACCCTTTCTCCTCACCTGCTCATCACCTCTCTCTGGTTCAGCTCCTCCTTCCTTTTATTCCATGGTCTACTATCCTATCCTATTAGATGTCTTCTTCTTCAGCCCTTTACCTTTTGACCTCCCAGCTTCTCACTTCATCCCCCTGTTATGTTCAGTAGGTCTTCTAAGTCTACAGTAACAGATTACAACAAACTCAGAGTGGATCAAATTATAAGCATGTTTATTCCTTGCAAAGAAAAGTCTACCTCTGTTCATTACGTCCATTACTTGGTAAGTAGCTTTAATCATACAACTCAAAACAGATTTTTTATATGCTTACAGAATCCAGTAATTCATCAACTTCATGTCTTTGAGGTTGTTTCATCAGTTAATTGCAATCCTTCCTTATTTACATTCGTCTTAAATGAGTTGCATTTGTCTTTGAAGCTTCTTCCCTCCCCCGCCATAAATCACACCCCCTCTTGTAAGCTTCCTATCAACGAACCAGCAAAGCACGTTGGGATTACACAAGTTCCATTTTGGCACATTACACTTTACAGAAGTTATAAATTCATAAAGACTTCAGGGTTACAGATATTTTTCTACCCCCCCCACCCACCTTTCCCCTCACCTGGTCTAACCCATGACCTGTCAGCTTGTATTCCTTCCCCTCTCTCCACCTTCTTATTCTGGCTTCTGTCTCCCTCAATTTCTAGTCCTGTTGAAGGGTCACAGCTGAAACGTCGATTGTTTATTTCCCTCCGTAGATATTGTGTGACTTGCTGAGTTCCACCAGTATTTTGTGTGTCTTGCTCAAGTTTTCCAGCATCTGCAGAATCTCTTCAGTTTATGTCCAGTAATGATACCTAGTTTACGACAGGACATGTATAGTCAGATTCACACTTGTCTCCCTTTTTTTTAAAGAAAAGGATGTGCATTTCAGCAAACCCTGTTAATAGACATTCTTGGTCGTTACAAAGCTCTTCACAGTCAAATAAGTCCTTTTTTTGGTAAGTGTCTACTGATGTTATGGAGATGCTGTGGTCACTTTGCTCAGAGCAAATCCAGCATTGTGCTGATGACCTAGTCCATCTTAATGACCTCAGCTGTAGCATAAGTAATGGCCGGGATACTAGGGATAACTCTCTGACTCTTGAGAATATCGCTATGGGGCCCAGTAGAGAGGGAAGAGGCATGTTTGAACATCATGTCCTAAGCTCAGTACATAATATTGCAACCTAGATTTATATGTTTATGTCTTGAACCCACAAATTTTTGACTAGTGCCAATGGCCATGGGCACAGTTGTCAGTGTACATCTCAGTGCCCCTATGGGGAGAAAAGAGTCAAGAACTGCTGCTGTTCCTTATTGCTGACTACTGACTCTGCTGCAGCCTGTGTCTCCTACGTGAACATGGCTTTGCACTCTCCCACAGGTGTTCACGTGAAGGTCTGGTTTCTGGGGGGGTGGGGGAGTAGGTGGAGGAAAGGTGATTGTGTCTTGAGAAGTGGCGAGGAAGGTGATATTTTTAAGTTGTTAATAATTGTGTTGTTAAAACGTATTTTATTTTCACACAGCACTCAGTGATTGCATTCCAGATACACAATAGTGACCCCTCGGTGTGGCTGTGCTTGTGCTTTAAAAATATACCTGGAAAAGTTAGTCCATACTGTGCTAACAGCTTGTTTCCATGGTTACGCAGCATCACACTCATCGTCATGAGCTCTGAGGAAGATGCCAGTGACCTTTACCTCAGCCGCCTGTTAGACAACGTGTTCAGTGCCATGGTGAGTCTACAAAGCAACACGTTAGTTAGATTAGCAGTATTTTTATTAGCCACACGTGCAGGTGCTACTGTTGCAATCGCAGGCAGGTAAGAAGCCGTCCTCTAGTCACAGCCTTCTGTCAGGTGCCAGCTTCCACTTGGCTGATCTGTCAGATGGACAATAGCGTTGCCATTAGTTCCAGAGCTGTGGAAAATCAGGGGGCTGCTGCACTCTGGGCTCAATTGGCAGAGCTCTCTTTGTTTTCCCCCATACACCCAACTACAGCCCCTCATATTTTACCACTCATCCACAAACTAGGGACAATTGCAGTGAGTAAATGCCAATCCACCTCCTTTGGGACGTAGGAGAAAACTTTCGTGGTCACAGGGAGAGCATACAAACTCCACACAGTCAGTACTGGAGGTTAGTATTGAACCCAGATCTCTGGAGCGGTGAGTTAGTAGCTTCACCAGCTGCGTTAATCAGTATTGACGCTCCCAGTGCACTCCTGAGGCAATGCTGCAAGATCAAACCGAAGTTCAAGTTTATTGTCAATCAACCAAATGAGACAACGTTCCTCTGGACCAAGGCACATATAACTCTCACACTTAACATATAAAGTAATATTACCACAAATAACTTAACAAATAAGATGCACATACGATACAAATGGAAAAGTAACCAGTATAATACTACTGGATCTTCATACATGATGAGACCTGGGTGGTGGCAGAGAGTTCAGTGTCTTAACGGCCTGGGGGCAGAAGCTGTTTCCCATCTGATTTGTCCAAGATATTTCAAGGTCTTCCCTCTCAGGTGGGTGGGAAAGATCCCATGGCACATTTGCGAAGAGAGCAAGAAATTCACCAAGAACCTTTACCCATCCTTCGACCGCAGAACTAAGAAATAATTTTCTAATCATCCTTATTTTGCTGTCTGTGAGAGCTGTGTGCAAATTGCCTTTCCTATATCACCACTGCGATCGCAGTTTATTGGCTGTAAAGTGCTTTGGGGTGACTTGAGGTAGCAAAGTTAAAGAAAAAGCACGTCTTCCCTCACTTTGAGTGTGGGATAATGACGTTTGTATGCACAGATCTGCCAGTTCTGTAATGCCAACACCAGATGCCAGAAGTAGAAGGTGGTCTCTTTCACACCATAAACAACATTCACTCAGCAAAGGTCAAACATTAAACAGAAAATAATATTTGATGGGTGAGTTGATCCTCACAGGGTGTGGGTGATTGCTTTGACTGCCAGCTTATTAATTTTCTGTCCCAATTCTCTCTTGATAGTCAAAAATGCCGTGCTTGTGTTCATACCTTTTCAAGACTTCACCCTTTCCATCCTGTGGATTCTGTCCCAAATGTACTGTGTGTAATTTAAATGGTACAAAGGTAAAATATTATCATGCTGAAAATTGGAAATAAATAGAAAAATGCTGGATTATCGAGCAAGTCAGACAGCAATAGATCTGATGTTTTTTTACAGCCTTTCATCAGAACTGTTCAAATTATAAATCAGTAACCTGAGGTTTCAGCTCTGTTTCTCTCTCTGCGGATGCTGTCTGACCTTTTGTCTGTTTCCAGGATTTGTTGATTTTTATTTTATTTAATAGGTATTGAGTTGGAAGCAGGACCAAATAGTCATGGGGATGCATTTTCCCTTTTATTTTAAGAGTAAGTAGATGAGGCCGTAAAGAAAAGTTCCCAGGACAGATAGTTATTTTAATTTTATTTTAAGTTTATATTTTATACTTTATTGTCGCCAAACAATTGATACTAGAATGTACAATCATCATAGCGATATTTGATTCTGCGCTTCGCGCTCCCTGGATTACAAATCGATAGTAAATATTAAAAATTTAAATTATAAATCATAAATAGAAAATAGAAAAATGGAAAGTAAGGTAGTGCAAAAAAACCGAGATGCAGGTCCGGATATTTGGAGGGTACAGCCCAGATCCGGGTCAGGATCCGTTCAGCAGTCTTATCGCAGTTGGAAAGAAGCTGTTCCCAAATCTGGCCGTACTAGTCTTCAAGCTCCTGAGCCTTCTCCCGGAGGGAAGAGGGACGAAAAGTGTGTTGGCTGGGTGGGTCGTGTCCTTGATTATCCTGGCAGCACTGCTCCGACAGCGTGCGGTGTAAAGTGAATCCACGGACGGAAGATTGGTTTGTGTGATGTGCTGGGCCGTGTTCACGATCTTCTGCAGCTTCTTCCGGTCTTGGACAGGACAACTTCCATACCAGGTTGTGATGCACCCTAGAAGAATGCTTTCTACGGTGCATCTATAAAAATTAGTGAGGGTTTTAGGGGACAGGCCAAATTTCTTTTTGATTTAAATTTAATTTGAATTTTATTTAGAGATATACCACAGTAGAAGGACCTTCTGGCCCAATAAGCCTACGCTGTCCAGTTACACCCATGTAGCCAACTAACCTACTAGCCTGTACATATTTGGACTGTGGGAGGAAACCAGAGCACCCGGACGAAACCCACGCAGTCATGGGGAAAAAGTACAATCTCCCTACTGACAGCAGCAGAATTGAACCCTGGTCACTGGCACAGTAATAGTGTCAAGCTACCTGGTGACTGGCACAGTAATAGTGTCAAGCTACCTGGTGACTGGCACAGTAATAGTGTTACACTACCTGGTGACTGGCACAGTAATAGTGTTACGCTACCTGGTCACTGGCACAGTAATAGTGTTACGCTACCTGGTCACTGGCACAGTAATAGTGTTACACTACCTGGTGACTGGCACAGTAATAGTGTTACGCTACCTGGTCACTGGCACAGTAATAGTGTTACGCTACCATGCTGCCCCACTAGTTGGATTTATAACCAAAGAAAATAGTGGATTCTTCACTTAGACGTTCCTGGATTATGCATTAGGAAAGATGATGTGGTCAGGGGTGTGCTGCCTTGGGCCAGTTACTTCAGTTAAGTGGTGAGATTAGAGAAGACAGTATTGTTCATAGATGAGAAAGTTAGTGGGATCTGGGATGGGGGAGACCCAGTGGACAGAGACTGATGAAGCATGTGGAAATAAGCTGTTTCCGGTGACCCTGGGTTAATATCCGAAAACAGAGATTAAATTAAAAGCATCCGTTAGTCTTGCAAGACCATGGATCTGCGCCTGGAAAGTCTTCACTCTCCAGGGCGCAGGCCTGGGCAAGGTTGTATGGAAGACCAGCAGTTGCCCATGCTGCGAGTCTCCCCTTTCCACAACACCAATGTTGTCCAAGGGAAGGGCATTAGGACCCATACAGTTTGGCACCAGTGTCGTCACAGAGCACTGTGTGATTAAGTGCCTTGCTCAAGGACCCAACACATGTTGCCTCGGCTGGGGCTCGAACTCACGACCTTCAGGTCGCTAGTCCAATGCCTTAACCACTTGGCCTCCGAAAACAGAGATACAAACTATAAAAATGAAAATATATATACAAAGGAAAAACGGGAAGGAATTTTCAGAAGATTAATTTGAAAACCCATTTCCTTTGACTTCTTTAACCACAATTGATGGTGAATTTGAAGAGGTCTTTAAAGGACAGCTGATGGAACAAGTATTAGAAATTCATTGAAAGATTAACTAGTTTAATCCTGAGGAGAGAGTATGAGCCTCTGGAACATTTCTGTCAAAATTGTATCCAGGCTGGAGTGTTGTAATGTGATTCATAGTTTAATCATATTCTGCAGAGTCGTTTGTGTATCACATGACACAATGGCTGTTCCTCATTAGGGCTCAATTTGGAATTTTGCAAGAAGCTTATTGTCAGGTATATTTATGCTGGTTAATAGTTTCATTCCACGGTTTAGTTCAAAGTGGAATGGGAATAAACTGCCGAATAAAACTTGGGGCTTGCCCTCGGAAGTTTCGAGGACACTGAACCGAGAAGGAGAAGGTTTATTAACTTGTAGCGGTGGAAGATTAATCTTAAGGATTTTGCAGCAAATATCTGGGATATGCAGCTTTTTACCAATAGTTGGACAGTCTGTGATGTCTGAATGGTCCCCTTGTGCAGGATTCAGTTCCAGTCATCATTCATCTCTGTGACAGTTTGTGTACTGTCCGTTCTTTTCAACATTAGAGATGGTGCATACACTGAGGAACTTCTGCCTAAGCTATTCTGCCCAGTTCCTCTCTCAGCCTCGTTGATTCATGACCTCTTCTGCTATGTTATGCTAAAGCTGCTGACAGTGACTGCATTCGGAAGTGCCTCTTTGACTAAAGGTTGCTTTTTTTATTAGATGTTTCTTTAGAAATACAAAAATAGATTTCCTCCATATGTTTGAGAAGGTTATTGAGGTAGAAAAGTAGAAGCTAATTCTTTTAGTAGGGAATATATAGCAAAAGAATATAATCTTAGAATAAGAATAATATCATGAAGTACTTTAACACACAAAATAAACCAGATTTCAGCAATCTGATGGTTTTGAAAGCATATTAGAGTTGCTAAGATTCTTGCAAGGTGTTTCCAGACTAGTGGAATTTTTAACTTTCTATTTAATTGTCTGTTTAAGGGTCTGAAAGGCATCCTGTTAATCTTTACTTCCTTTCCAAGAATTAATGCCATAAAACTGGCTGACTACAGAGTGGCACTGAAGACAATTTTGCACTGTCTGAGCTACAAATTGCACACTGAATTCCTGGTGGTTTATGAGTTTATTGGTTCGCCCTGACCCTGTGCTCCTAATTTTTTTTTTGAAGGTACTGGTGATTGGCTTGGATGACCTGGTGAACCTCAAGAACGTGGAGCGATTGAAGCGAGAACTCCGGGTAAGTGGAGCTGTGAAATGACAAGACTCTTTGTTGTCATCAGCGAGATTCAGTGGGTAGCATTGTTGCCTGCAAGACTGAAGTTTGACACTCAAACCAAAAAAGAAATGATACCTGAAATACCAGTATTTCACCTTTAAATTAGATGGTAAACCCAAGGGATGTAAAAGCTTACATAGCCTCTCTTCTGAACATAAGCAGTGTAACGCTCCTCAGTATCTTTGCCAAAATCTTTCCCTAATCTGGCACTGACAAAACATTAATTTTATCACAAATCAACACACACAAAATGCTGGAGGAACTCAGCAGGTCAGACAGCATCGATGGAAAAGAATAAAGAGTCAACGTTTTGGGCAGGGGAAGCTTCCACACGTAGAACAAGTGATATAATCATAGAGCACAGAAACAAGCCCTTCTGCCCATCGTATCTGTGCTGATCATCAAGTACTCCTATACTAATCCTGTTTACTAGCTCTTGGTCCATGACCTACTGTGCCTTGGTAATCCAAGAGTTCATCTGGTTGCTTCTTGCATGCGGTGAGGTGATCTCACTCACTCAGGCAGTGTGTTCCAGATTGCAATCAATCACCCTCTGGGTGGGGGGAAAAAAATCTTTCTCAGACTTCCAAAGTTTAGAACTTGCTTCCACAATCAGAATCAGGTTTAATATCACTGATATTTGTCATGAAATTTGTTGTTTTGCAGCCACAGTACATTGCGATACATAATAATGAAAACTATAAATTACAATAAATACAATCATGTGGCAACAATTTGATTCACAGCCTGTTAGTCATCAGAAGTTTCAGTAAGCCAGGATGCATTCATCATGTTAACCATTTGTCAGCCAGTCATGCAACAAACCTAAAGATCTGGATCTCAATGAGTTCAGCAACTCGATCACTGCCCACAGTTGCAGAAATATACACTTATTAGGTGCTCATTAATACAAATATCTAATCAACCAATCATGTGACAGCATTTCGATGCATAAAAGCATACAGACATGGTCAAGAGGTTCAGTTGTCATTCAGACCAAACGTCAGAATGGGGAAGAAATGTGATCTAAGTGACTTTGACCATGGAATGATTGTTGGTGCCTGACAGGGTGGTTTGAGTTTCTCAGAAACTGCTGATCTCCTGGGATTTTCATGCACAGCAGCCTCTAGAGTTTCCAGAGAATAGTGCAGGAAACAAAAACCATCCGGTGAGAGGCAGTTCTGTGGGCAGAAACACCTTGTTAATGAGAGAAGTCAGAGGAGAATGACCAGACTGGCTCAAGCTGACAGGAAGGTGACAGTAACTCTAATAACTGTGTTACAACAGTGGTGTGCAAAAGAGCACGTCAAACCTTGAAGTTCATGGGCTACAGCAGCTTAAGACCACAAATGCTTCCACTTATATAGCTAATAAAGTGGCCACTGAGTATAATGTTCTGCACTCAACACTCAAGTTCCGCTGCCAAAAGGCATTGCAACTTGACTCCTAAATTATTTAACAGTAGATTTTCATTCAAATGTTTGTTTACAATCTACTTGTTTGAGCTGTAAGTTCTTGCTGTTTCCCCAGGCTTGTTATAAGTTGATTGACAGTTTGCTGGCTGCGTCGGATTGGATCGGGGACCTGACGCTGTGCGTGGATTGCGTGGTGTCTCCTGATGCTGCAATACTGCAGGTTGGTGGTGATGTGAGAATGTGCAAAATTCTGATGAACGATTGATACAGAGCACCTTGGTGCCTTAACTGGAAATAAGACAGTAAAGCAGAATTAGGCCATTTGGCCCGTCAATTCTGCTGTGCCATTCCGTAATGGCTGATTTATTATCCCAGCTCAACCCCATTCCCCTGCTGTCTCCCTGTAACCTTTGACACTGACTAATCAAGAATCCATCAATCTCTGTTTTAAACAACCTCCACAGCCAACTGTGACAGTGAATTCCACAGATTCACCATCCTCTGGCTAAAGAAATTCCTACTTAACTCTGTGCAAAATCTGAGGCTCTACCCTTTGACAATAGACAATAGGTGCAGGAATAGGCCATTCGGCCCTTTGAGCCAGCACCACCATTCACTGTGATCATGGCTGATCATCCACAATCAGTACCCCGTTCCTGCCTTCTCCCCATATCCCTTCACTCCGTTATCTTTATAGAAACATAGAAACATAGAAAATAGGTGCAGGAGTAGGCCATTCGGCCCTTTGAGCCTGCACCGCCATTTATTATGATCATGGCTGATCATCCAACTCAGAACCCTGTACCTGCCTTCTCTCCATACCCCCTGATCCTTTTAGCCACAAGGGCCATATCTAACTCCCTCTTAAGTATAGCCAATGAACTGGCCTCAACTGTTTCCTGTGGCAGAGAATTCCACAGATTCACAACACTCTGTGTGAAGAAGTTTTTCCTCATCTCGGTCCTAAAAGGCTTCCCCTTTATCTTCAAACTGTGACCCCTTGTTCTGGACTTCCTCAACATCGGGAACAATTTTCCTGCATCTAGCCTGTCCAATCCCTTTAGGATTTTATACGTTTCAATCAGATCCCCCCTCAATCTTCTAAATTCCAACGAGTATAAGCCTAGTCGATCCAGTCTTTCATCATATGAAAGTCCTGCCATCCCAGGAATCAATCTGGTGAACCTTCTTTGTACTCCCTCTATGGCAAGAATGTCTTTCCTCAGGTTAGGGGACCAAAACTGCACACAATACTCCAGGTGTGGTCTCACCAAGGCCTTGTACAACTGCAGTAGTACCTCCCTGCTCCTGTACTCAAATCCTCTTGCTATGAATGCCAGCATACCATTCGCCTTTTTCACCGCCTGCTGTACCTGCATGCCCACTTTCAATGACTGGTGTATAATGACACCCAGGTCTCGTTGCACCTCCCCTTTTCCTAATCGGCCACCATTCAGATAATAATCTGTTTTCCTGTTTTTGCCACCAAAGTGGATAACCTCACATTTATCCACATTAAATTGCATCTGCCATGAATTTGCCCACTCACCTAACCTATCCAAGTCACCCTGCATCCTCTTAGCATCCTCCTCACAGCTAACACTGCCACCCAGCTTCGTGTCATCCACAAACTTGGAGATGCTGCATTTAATTCCCTCATCTAAGTCATTAATATATGTTGTAAACAACTGGGGTCCCAGCACTGAGCCTTGCGGTACCCCACTAGTCACTGCCTGCCATTCTGAAAAGGTCCCGTTTATTCCCACTCTTTGCTTCCTGTCTGCCAACCAATTCTCTATCCACATCAATACCATACCCCCAATACCATGTGCTTTATGAACTCTAACTAACTCTTTTTTGAAAGAATCCAGAGAATTGGCCTCCACTGCCTTCTGAGGCACAGCAATCCACAGATCCACAACCCTCTGTGTGAAAAAGTTTTTCCTCAACTCTGTTCTAAATGGTTTACCCCTTATTATTAAACTGTAGCCTCTGGTTCTGGACTCCCCCAACATCGGGAACATGTTTCCTGCCTCTAGTGTGTCCAATCCCTTAATAATCTTATATGTTTCAATCAGATCCCCTCTCATCCTTCTAAATTCCAGTGTATACAAGCCCAGTTGCTCCAATATTTCAACATATGACATTCCCGCCATCTCTGGAACTAACCCAGTGAATCTATGCTGCCCTCCCTCCATAGCAAGAATGTCCTTCCTCAAATTTGGAGACCAAAACTGCACACAGTACTCCAGGTGGGGTCACACCAGGGCCTTGTACAACTGCTGAAGGATCTCTTTGCTCCTATACTCAGCTCCCCTTGTTATGAAGGCCAACATATCATTAGCTTTCTTCACTGCCTGCTGTACCTGTATGCTTACTTCCAGTGACTGATGAACAAGGACACCCAGATCTCGTTGTACTTCCCCTTTTCCTAACTTGACACCATTCAGATAGTAATCTGCCTTCCTGTTCTTGCCATCAAAGTGGATAACCTCACATTTATCCACATTAAACTGCATCTGCCATGCATCTGCCCACTCACCCAGCCTGTCCAAGTCACCCTGCATTCTCATAACATCCCCCTAACTTTTCACACTGTCACCCAGCTTTGTGTCATCTGCAAATTTTGTAATGTTACTTTTAAACCCATCATCTAAATCATTAATGTATATTGTAAATAGCTGCGGTCCCAGCACTGAGCCTTGCGGTACCCCACTAGTCACTGCCTGCCATTCTGAAAAGGACCTGTTAATCCCTACTCTTTGTTTCCTGTCTGCCAACCAATTTTTTATCCATGTCAGTACCCTACCCCCAATACCATGTGCTCTTATTTTGCCCACTAACCACCTATGTGGGACTTTATCAAAGGCTTTCTGAAAGTCTAGGTACACTACATCCACTGGCTTTTCCATATTCATTTTCATAGTTACATCCTCAAAAAATTCCAGAAGATTAGTAAAGCATGATTTCCCCTTCGTAAATCCATGCTGACTTGGAGCTATCCTGCTACTGTGATCCAAATATGCCGCTATTTCATCTTTTATAATTGACTCCAGTATCCTTCCCACCACTGATGTCAGACTAACTGGTCTATAATTGCCTCTTCCTCCTTTCTTAAAAAGTGGGATAACATTAGCTACCCTCCAATCGGCAGGAACTGATCCTGAATCTATAGAACATTGGAAAATGATTACCAATGCGTCCACGATTTCTAGACCCACCTCCTTAAGTACCCTGGGATGCAGACCATCAGGCTCTGGGGATTTATCAGCTTTCAGTTTACCCAACACCATTTTCTGCCTCATGCGAATTTCCTTCAGTTCCTCCGTTACCCTAGGTCCTCTGGCCTCTATTACATCTGGGAGATTGATTTGGTGCTGGACTCACGCATATCCTCTCCAGATCCACTCTATCTAGGTCTTTCAGTATTCTATATAGTTCATTGAGATCCCCTTCATTCTTTTCAGTTCCAGCTCGTAGAGGCCCAGAGTCATCAAAAGTACCACATACATTAACCCTTTCCTTCCTGTAATCATTCTCATGAATCTCCTCTGGACCCTCAAGTTCAAGTTTGATTGTCATTCAACCATACAAGATTTTAGCCAAATGAAACAGCAGTACTCTGGGGCCAAGGTGCAAAGCACAGTACACTGAACAAGGCACATGTAGCATATATAGGATAGCAGTAAAATAGTCAAATACAATCAGTGATCCAAAGAGCAACAATGATTTAACATTTTGTCTTTATTTACAGAATATATCCTTAGCGAATATTGGAAGTGTGAAAAGTGCTTGGGTTGAAACCTAGATGAAGAGTCCTGGAGAATTAAACTAGTTTTGTTAGTCTCGATTAAGTTATAGTCAGAGAAAATCTAACCTGTACATTCTCCCATCAGTCCCAGGGCAGGAAAAGGGATGGATTTTAAATTTAGTTAAGTCTCTTTGCACTGTCCCATTGTAATTTCCAAAGCAGTCGCTTTCTTCGGAAACTCTCCTGCTGTCGGAGGATGTTATTGAAATTCTGAGATTTATGTGATTATTGGTGTGGACTGTAGTTCAAACTGACCATAGTTCGTATTGATCTGCTTCAGTTTTCTGTGTTTTCTTCCTTGTTGCTGATTGGCATATTGGGGGTTGCTGTTTTTCTGTGTGGATGATACGTTAGGGTTTTTTTTGCAAGGGAGGGAGCTGGGGATTTGAGGATTGATGTAGTAGGTGCTGATTTTCTGTTAGTTTTTGTGCAGGGGCGTGGGGGTTTTGGGGTTTGTGAATTTTTCCTGTGACGATATCCTGAGTTATTCATTATGGACCGTGCTTTTAAAAAGAGAGCGAGAGCGTGCAGCAGTACAGCACAAACAACTTGTTATTGAGAGAGAGCGAGAGAGAGAGAGAAAGGCGCGAAGTTTGGATTGCTGCAAGGACACTGCCAGCTTCTGAGTTCCTACAGAGAGAGAAGGGAGGAGCTACTTGATGGACAGCTGGTGTTCAGCACAACAGTATTTAAAGTAGTGTAATTGCTTGTTTCATGGCTACCAGGAGAAGATGAGTCTTGGAGTTAAATACTGAATAGGTATTTTGATAATAAAATGGACCTTTGAACATGGGTTAGGTAGGCAGTAAAATTCCTGCTACCCTCCCCCGTCATTCACTCCCAGGCCATTTGGCTCGTCACACCTGCTTTAGTTCGTATTTTACCTCATCCCACTTTCACTGACACCATTTTCTTTGATTCCTTTAATAACCTGAAATCTGTTGATCTCTGCTTTGAATGAATTCAATGACTGTGAGGAGTCCTCCAGGATAGAAAGTTCAAAAGATTCAACACCCTCTTGAATAACAAAATTTATCTTAATTCAATCCAAAATGGCCCTCACGCTAAAATACAACACAGGTAATGATTTTTAAATTCCAATGAGACCATTGCTAATTTTAATAAATTCCAAAGAGTATAGACCCAGAGTACTCACTCTCTTCACAAATTTCTCCTCTTTGTGGCCGAGTTTGTGGACAATATCAAGATAAATAGAGGGGCAGGTAGTGCTGAGGAAGCAGGGAGGCTAGAGAAGGACTTGGATTAGGAGAATGGGCAAAGAAGTGGCAGATGGAATATGAATAGGGAAGGATATGGTAATACACTTTGGTAGAAGGAATAAAGATGTAGTCTAGTTTCTAAATGGGGAGAACATTCAGAAATCAGAGGTGCGAAGGGACTTGAGAGTCCTTATGCAGGATTCCCTAAAGGTTCATTTGCAGGTTTAGTTGGTGGTAAGGAAGGCAAATGCAATACTAGCATTCATTTTGAGAGGACTAGGATATAAAAGCAAGAATGTAATGCTGAGGCTTTATAAGGCATTGGTCAGACTAAACGGAGTATTGTGAGCATCCCTGGGCCTCTTACCTAAGAAGGGGTTCCTTAAGATTATCGTAGCTGGGGGTGTGGACGGTAGTGAAGATAAGCTCCCACTACCTATAAAGTGCTCCCAATGGCAGGTATCTCAAGTAGCCTCTGAAAACGAAGTCCAACTCCTGGCCTTTACATGTAGCTTAGCTACTAAAGTCCAGCAGAACCGTTTCTACTGACAGGAGAAGGGGCAAAGATGAGTTTCTGGCACCTTAAAACCAGTCACTTCGGGCAGATGGCGCTTGTCAGCTCATCTCGGAGAAGGAAAACTCTGATCTCAAACCTTGTGACTACACCCACTCATGGGGAAGGCTTTAGGAGTAAATCCCAAGGGGGAGAAGTCCGGAGCTGGAGTCCCTAAGGCAGTCCTACTTTGAACTCAACGTTGACTGGCAGCTCCTGCGTCACTGCTGGTGCCAAACTTTGTCAGTCTCTGCTGTTCCTTTGGGTTCATGGAGAGGGGGAGTCTGCTGCATGGGGAACAACCGTCTCTCAATATCATACTGCCCTGGTTTGCGTATTACAGCTGGGACACAATGTCCGTGGTCACCATCGACCTATGGAAGGCCTCCTCCAAGAAGGAATGTGCTGGCATTGGAGAGGGTCATGAGAATGATCCCAGGAATGAAAGGGTTAAGGCTATGAGGAGTGTTTGGCTTTGGGCCTGTATTTGCTGGAGTTTAGAAGAATGGTGGGGGGGGGGGGCGGCGGAATCTCATTGAAATATATCGAATATTGAAAGGCCTAGATAGAGTAGATGTTTCCTATGGTGGGTGAGTCTCGGACCAGAGAGCTCAACCTCAGAAGAAAGGGACATCCATTTAGAACAGAGGTGAAGAGGAATTTCTTTAGCCAGAGGGTGGTGAGTCTGTGGAATTCATTACCACAGGCAGCTGTGGAGGCCAAGTCATTAGATTTATTTAAAGTGGAGGTTGATAGGTTCCTGATTAGGAACGATGTCAAAGGTTACAGGGCAAAGGCAGGAGAATGGGGTTGAAAGGAATAATAAAACAGTCATGATGGAATGGCAGGCCAGACTTGATGATCCGTACGGCCTAATTCTGCTCCTACTGTATGTCTTGTAGCCTGAATGGCAAACCTACCATCCCTGGAAACGGGTTAATGAATCTTTGTTGCACTCCCTCTACAGTAAGTATATCCTTTTTTTAGGTAAGGAGACCAAAATTATCCACAATTCTCCAGATGCAGTGTCATCAAGGCATGATATAATTGTAATGTGACATCTTTAATCCTGTATTCAAATCCTCTCATAATAAGGGCCAACATACCATTTGCTTTTCTAATTGCTTGTGATGTATTGGTTCTTCGGTGACTTGGCAACAGGGACAGTCAGGCTCCTTTGAATTTCCCAGTCACTCACATTTAAAAGTATTCTGTGTTTTATTCTACCTCATGTTTTGCGTTATTACATCTTGTCAGTCAGTCATAGCCCTCTACAGCACAGAAACATCTAGTCTGTGCCGAACTATTATCCTCCCTTGTCCTATCGACCTGCACATGGACCATAGCCCACCACACCCCTCGCATCCATGTATTTATCCAAACTTCCCTTCAATGTTAAAATCAAAACCGCATCCGTCACTTATGTTGTAGCGTGGATGAAATCACTGGAGAGACAGTCACTGGTAGATACAAAGCAGCTTCTTTATTCGACACAACAAAGTACAGCAGGCATCTCGAGGCGCTTTCTGCAAAAGTTCTGCTAGCTAAATGTGGGCTCGATATTTATATGCTAAACACAAAGGCAATCACTACTTTAAAAAGTTACAGACAATGCTTAGACAACGCTTCCTTTTGAAGTTACATACAAACATCACACCTTCGGATTTCATCCTTTCCTTCTGACACCAACCTGTCTGGGTTGGTATCCACAGCCTTTAGTTCAATCCACAATACATTTATTTGGAATTTTACATGCTAACATAGAAGACAATTAATATTTATAATGTATAGATAATACTGTCTTTGAAACTACAGCATCAGGCACCAGAAGCATCTGGTATTTGCACCTTTTAGGAAGCCCATTGTGGTGGACTCAATCCACAGTCCTTTGTCAAACAGTTAAAATAGGAATCTGGCGGCCAAAGTCATTTAAGTGTTAACAAATCATCTACCCAAAAAGAAATCCACTCTAACAACTTACACTGGCAGCTTGTTCCACAGTCTCAACATCCTCTGAGTCAATAAGTTCCCCTCATGTTCTCCTTAAACGTTTCACCTTTCACCCTTAACCCACAATCTCAAGTATTTCATCAGCTGTAAACTGCTTTGGGAAAGAGGTCACTAGCGATTATAGAAATGTGAGCCCTGGTGCTTTTTTAAATGGTCCATTATTTCTCGCCTGCTTCAGGAAGTGCTGGAAGTGTTTGTGGCTGCTGCGGAGAGCAACTTTGGCTGTCTCGTGGTCATGGGCAAAGTAGTTGTGGCCACGGAGAAGTGGTGGCGGCTGGCTGCCCAGGAGGTAGTGCTGTTGGCATGGCTGGTTGGATCACTGGCACCCAGTTCATCCCGGGACTACCCCATCTACTTACCACATGGCAGCCCAACCGTAAGTAACAGACAACCATCAATAAACTGGATGCAGCCTCCCTTTCTTGTTTTGTGGGTGTGTGCATTATTGTCAAGGTTGGCATTAAATCCCAGTTCCTGTTCATCCCTCAGCACTTTGGGTGGCACAGTGGTAGAGCTCCTGACCACTCTGGAGATCCAAGTTCAAACCTGCCCTTCGGTGCTGGCCATATGACTTTGCATGTTCCCACTGTAGCTGTGAGGGTTTCCTCGGGCTGCTCAGTTTCCTCCCACGTTGTAGAGATGTGTACCTTGGTGGGTTAATAGCATAGAGCAGTGGTAGAATTTTGGGCAATTGATGGGAATGTGGGAGAGAATAAAATTTGTGCAGATAGGTGCTTGATGGTTAGCATGAGAATGGGCTGAAGGGTCTTTTCTGTTCTCCATGACGCTCTGTCTGTATAATGGAAACATAGAGATTAAACCGAGGCCTCCATTGGTTGGGGGCGACCATGTATCCTAGCTGTCGATGTAACACAAACCAGGGCAATATGATATGGAGAGCAAAGTGTTGCCCGTGTAGCAGGCTCCCTCTCTCCAAGCAGCTGATGAATCGAAAGGAATGGCAGAGATCGATACAGTTTGGCATCAGCAGTGTCACAGAATTTGCCGGTCAGCGTTGAACTCAATGTAGGACAGCCTTAGGGACTCCAGCTTTGGATTTTTCGCTTGGGGTTTACTCCCGAAGCCTTCCCCATGAGTGTGTGCAGCCACAAGGCAGCGGAGGTTCAGATCAGAGTTGTCCTTCTAGATGAGCTGCTTACCATGACCGACGAGCCCCCTCTGCCCAGAGGGACTGGTTTTAAGGTGCCAGTAACCTGCCTTTGCCCTTTCTTCCTTCAGTAGAAATGGTTTTGCTGGGCTTAGTAGCTAAGCCACTCGTGAAGGCCTGGAGCTGGATTTGGTTGTCAGAGGCAATTTGAGATTCATACCATTGGGAGCATTTAATTGGTAGTGGAGTTTATCCCCAGAACCTCCTTCAGCTGTAACAACCTTAAGGAACCAAGGTTAAACTGCTACATTCATAATACAGAGACTCAATTAATAATGTTCAGATCCCACTGCATGGAATTTAAATAAATCTGTATAAAAATGCCAGAATTCATAATGCAACCTTGCAACTTGGATTTTTGTAAAAATCTACTTGGATTATGAATATCCTTTGATGAAGAAAATGTGCTGCTCTTGTCCGGATTGGTCCAGACTTGCGACACACAAAATGCTGGAGGAACTCAGCAGACTAGGCAGCATCTATGGAAAAGAATAAGCAGTCGACATTTCGGATTGAGACCGTCCTAATGAAGGGTCTCGGCCCAAAACATCAACTGTTTACTTTTTTCCATAGATGCTGCCCGGCCTGCTGAGTTCCTGAAGCATTTTGTGTACGTTGCTTAGGTTTCCAGCATCTGCAGATTTTCTCTTGTTTGTGACCAGTCTTGCTGCAATGTGTTTGATTCATAATCATCTGTTGAAGTAGCCTAGCAAGCTATTCAGATGAAGGCATGTTTAGTGGGCAAAATTAGGGCACATGGTATTGGGGGCAGAGTACTGACATGGATGAAAATTGGCTGGCTGACCGAAGACAAAGAGTAGCGATTAACGGGTCCCTTTTGGAATGGCAGGCGGTGACCAGTGGGGTACCGTAGGGTTCAGTGCTGGGACCGCAGCTGTTTACAATATATATTAATGATTTAGATGAGGGAATTAAAAGTAACATTAGCAAATTTGCCGATGACACAAAGCTGGGAGGCAGTGTGAAATGTGATGAGGATGTTATGAGAATGCAGGGTGACTTGGACAGGCTGGGTGAGTGGGCAGATGCATGGCAGATGCAGTTTAATGTGGATAAATGTGAGGTTATCCACTTTGGTGGTAAGAACGGGAAGGCAGATTATTATCTAAATGGAGTCAAGTTAGGAAAAGAGGAAGCACAATGAGATCGAGGTGTTCTTGTACATCAGTCACTGAAAGCAAGCATGCAAGTACAGCAGACAGTGAAAAAGGCTAATGGTATGCTGGCCTTCATAATAAGGGGAATTGAGTACAAGAGCAAAGAGGTCCTTCTGCAGCTGTACAGGGCCCTGGTGAGACCACACCTGGAGTACTGTGTGCAGCTTTGGTCTCCAAATTTGAGGAAGGACATTCTTGCTATTGAGGGAGTGCAGCGTAGGTTCACAAGGTTAATTCCGGGGATGGCGGGACTGTCATATGTCGAAAGATTGGAGCAACTTGGCTTGTATACTCTGGAATTTAGAAGACTGAGAGGGGATCTTATTGAAACATGTAAGATTATTAAGGGATTGGACATGCTGCAGGCAGGAAGCATGTTCCCACTGATGGGTGAGTCCAGAACCAGAGGCCACAGTTTAAGAATTAGGGGTAGGCCATTTAGAATGGAGTTGAGGAAAAACTTTTTTCACCCAGAGAGTGGTGGATATATAGAATGCTCTGCCCCAGAAGGCTGTGGAGGCCAAGTCTCTGGATGCTTTCAAAAAAGAGATGGATAGAGCTCTTAAAGATAGTGGAATCAAAGGTTATGGGGATAGGGCAGGAACTGGATACTGATTGTGGATGATCAGCCATGATCACAGTGAATGGCGGTGCTGGCTCGAAGGGCCGAATGGCCTACTCCTGCATCTATTGTCTATTGTCTATTGTCTAAAGACTGGCCACAGATTCTGGATTGTCAATGATAGCCACATTCAGTAAATAATTAATCAAAAATTAGTGGCATGTTCTGTGGTATCAGAACATGTAGCAAGGAAAGCTGCAAAACTTATTTCTAAGGTATTAAATATAGATATCTCTCCTCACCCTATTACTGCTATCTTTGGACTACCTAAAATTTCTAGTAATCTTTCCCCTTCAGCCCGTAGAATGATTGCATTTCTTACTTTAATGGCGAAAAGATGTATTTTACAACATTGGAAAGAGCTTAATGCTCCAACTACCTTTTTTTGGTTTTCTCAGACGATTTTATGTTTGAATCTGGAGAAAATTAGAAGTAACCTTTATGATTCTTCATTTAAATTTGAACAGATTTGGGGACCTTTTATTCGATATTTTCATTTAATGTAATATTTACCCTTCTTGTTTTTTTTTCACTGTTTTAATGGAGGTCGGGATTGAGGACGTGATTTTAAGTTTAACTCTGTTTGGTTTCAAGTTAGCCCATTGCTTTGCTTTGCTTTTAGTTAGTTGCACGGTGGGTTTTTTTTTGGGGTTTTTTTTTTCTTTTTTTCCATTGATATATATAAAATCTAGTATACTATTATGTTATCTTGGTTTCTTATGCTTAAATTACATTGTTTGTAGTATTTTCTTTTTGGTATTGTTATCTTTTGGAATTTTATTATACTTTAACATTGTATTAATGTTTATATGGCTTACCTTTTTTGTATACTTACTCAATAAAAAGATTTAAAAAGAAAGGAAAGCTGCAAAACCCCAAATTGTTGTCCTTTAGAGAGAAGGGAAGCTGTCAAATCCATGCCCTAGTCTGATCTCCATGTGGCACTGGCCACCAAGCTACAAGATTGGCTTTTGATGTACTAAGAAGTATCCTCGCCATCGCCCTCTGTTCATAAGGAGCGGGCAATTTGCGTAGCCTTCCCATTGTTACTTCATTAACGAGGAGGATAAGAATCTACAAACGTTCAGTGGCTACTTTAGTAAGTAAAGCTGTACACCTTGTTAATGCAAGTATCTAATCAGCCAATCATGTGGCAGCAACTCAATGCATAAAAGCATGCAGACATGGTCAAGAGGTTCAGTTGTTGTTCAGATCATACTTCAGAATGGGGAAGAAATGTGATGTAAGTGACTGACTGGAATGGTTTTTGGTCTGGGTATCTCAGAAGTGGCTGATCTGGGATTTTCACGCACAGCAGGGGTTCCCAACCTGGGGTTCACAGACCTCTCGGTAAATTAATGGTAGGAGTCCATTGCAGAGAAAGGATTGGGAACCCCTGGTCTAGAGATTGCCGAGAATGGTGCAAAAAAAAACCTTTCATTGAGCAGCAGTTTTAAGGGCGAAAATGACTTGATAATGAGAGAGGCAAGAGGAAAGTGGATAGATTGGATCAAGTTTACAGGAAGGCAACAGTGACTCAAATAACCGCACATTAGCACTGGTGTGCAGAAGAGCATCAAACCGTGAAGTGGACGGGCTACAGCAGCAGAAGACTACACCGGCTTACACTCTCGTACCTAATAAATTAGTCACTGAGTGTAAACTTTCTGGTGGAGAATTGGTTCTTTTTATTTTAAATGTGTTTCTGGTACTGTTAGAGACTGTGATCTACAGTTTGAAGATCAATTGAGTGATCTGGCACTTTGCAGTCTGAGAAGATTCCAGGAGGTGAGTTGCCTCGAGGCGAAGAAGCCAATAATCAACACCATTTTTCACTGATTAAAGCATTGAGGAAGATTGAAATAATCAAGGCATGTCCGGAAGGTGAGTGAGTGTTCAGCGCCGTCCACCAGTCTCTCACTAGCTACTGCCGGAGGAAGGGGTCTGCGTGTGATGGTCTCTCCCTGTCCCCTGTCCCCTGTCTCCTGTCCCCTCTCCCCCTCCCCCTCTCTCGCTGCTGCCGGAGGAAGGTGTCCGTGGGTGACTCCCCCTACCCCCTCCCCCTCTCCCCCTTCCCTCTCCCCCCTCTCCCCCTCCCCCCTTCCCCGATCTCTCCCCTTCCCCCGTCTCCCCCTCTCCCCTTCCCCCTCTCCCCTTCCCCCTCTGCCCTTCCTCCTCTCCCCTTCCCTCTTCTCTCCCCTTCCCCCTTCTCTCCCCTTCCCCCTTCTCTTCCTTTCCCCCCCTCCCCCCTCCCCCCTCCCCCCCACTGGAGGAAGGTCTCTGCGAGTGGCGGTCTCCTGTTTGCTGCTCCCAAAGGAGGGTACCTGCGTTTGAACGGTCACGCTCTCCCTCAGTGCCTATGGGTCTTGCCAATGAGCCAGAGGACAAACCAGACTTGCAGTGTACCAGTGTCCAACCAGTTCTTGCAATCACAATAAAAACACAGAAAATGATCACTCACACTTTTTTTTGGACCAGCACCATCTTGGCACAACAGTGCGCAACAAGACCAGGTGACAACACAATAACGATACCTGTTTTGTGGATCAAAAACCAGGGACATGGATCTAAAGTAACTAGAGACATTCTAGGCTGCAAATGTTGGAATCTGAAGCGAAAAAAAAACTTCCTGAGGAACTCAGCAGCTGGCATCTCTAGAGGGAAATGGATAGTTGACATTCCAGGTCGAGATTCTGCCTCAGGACATCAAATAATTGGTGTCTTCTTTGAGGGACCAGGGAAGATGTTTTTTTGCCCAGAGACTGGAAGAGGTCTGGAATTCTCTGTCTGAAAGCAGGGTGGAAGCTGAAAGCTTCTTTCCATTTGCAAAGTACTTGGATATGTAGTTGAACTATGGTGGCGTATAATGTAACAGTCCTAGCGTTGCTGATTAACTGGACTCTGACAACTTGCACTCCTTCCTCAATAACACTTCGCTTGTGCACAAGGAGAATAGCATGGCCCCTGTCACCAAACTGTTCTGAAGTTTGAACAAAGAAATTCCATCCTTGTACAGAAATTGACACCAGTTATATACATATATTTATCCAATAGAAACTTTGTGTACTTCTGAATCCCATCATTTGCATTTTTAAGTACCAATCATAATACATATTTCAGGTGTTAATATACAATTAATTCTGCGTGTTAAAGGACAATAACACTTGTGAGTTAATAAATCACTGAGCTTTAGTAAGTCTGCTCAGTGACCTTGGTTCCCAGGCTTGAACAGAAATACTCTACAAGAAATAGGGTTTCAAGGACTATGTTAAGCCTGGATGACTACACTATGTCTGCATACTGTCTTTCTCAGCTTAACTTCTTGACTGTCACCTTAGTAAACTTTCATACATAGAACAGCTGCACAAAGTTTGATGTTGTGGTGTTCGCCGAGCTTGGCAATTAACTTGCAGATGTTTCATCATCAGTCGAGGTGACATCTTCAGTGCACAGTTGTTGATGTTTCTCTCTGGGAGTGCTCACATTTACGTAGGCCTCTGTTCACTTGCCTCTGCTCTGATTGGTTACCCTTTCAGTTGACCTTTGAATTCTATTGGCTCGCGTTTCTTTGGCTCTTTGGGGTTCGTAGATGAGTCTATTTCGATATATTTGTTTACAGAGTAATCAGAAGAGAGTCTATACTTCAGTCCTAACCTCCAACCCATCCCTACGTAACTCTCATTTTTATTCTATCCAGAAACTTGCAGTGGGTGTCATGGCAGCATAGCGGTTAGCACAGTTCGGGGCAACAAAGTTTGGAGTTCAATTCCGATATCATCGGTAAGGAGTCTCTATATGCTCCCTGTGGAACGTGTGGGTTTTCTCTGCGAGCTTCGGTTTCCTCCCACATTCCAAAGACATAGGTTAATTGGTCATTGTGAATTGTCCTGTGATTAGCCTGCAGTTAACTTGGGATTCCTGGGCGGCACGGCTCAGAGGGCTGGAAGGGTCTATTCCATGCTGTATCTCAATAAATAAATAAATGTTTTATTGCACAGATGGATTTAATTGCTGTCAGTGTAACAGACAAGACTTCAGCAGGGAATGACTCATTTCTTGATTGCTCAGTTAGATTCTTCACAACATGTCCAAATACAGCACTGCAAAAAGTGAAGTTGCACGTTGCAAAATAATTTGCTGAACTTGTCAATCGGATGAGACCACAGTTGTGATCTGCGTTGAATTTTTTCCTTCGTCTATATTTTCGTTTTGGCTGAAGTGTGAAGAGGCACTGGCTTTTTCAAAGCCTTTTATATACCTGCTGCCCAAAACCAAATGGCCATTCTACATTTTCTTCTTTTGCCCGTTACGCCGCTGGCGTTTAGGACAGCAATGAAGGTCCTTCATCTCTTGTGACATTCACGGCTTCTTTCTTCGTGTTGGTTCCTCTCGGCTTACTGTCAGTTATGCAAGTCCTGAGTGGAGACTCAGGTACATCATCGCACTCAGATGTAGAAGGATTCTTCACTGCTGTTTTTGTAACAATTTTGTTTTACAGTCAGGGTTGTTGGCCTTGAACTGAACCCTTGAACCTGGAGGACCGGTGGACCACTCTTAGTCTGGCCTCTACCCTTTGACCTGTTTGGCATGGGTGACCCCACCAAGAGCCAAAGCACAAAGCCCTGACTCCAGCCAGCATAGCTCTCCGGGTCATTGAGGCACGCAAGACTCCAAATCCAATGACAAGTTTGTGGTCCTTTTGGAGGTATTCTACATGTGCAGGCCTCAATAGTGGCCAACTGTTCAACTTTAGTTTGCAGTCAAAACTCATGCCCTCTCTCCAACTCACTTAACAGGCAATAGCAGCAGACCGAGTAAGGTGCACCAAAAGGCTCTGGAGGTTAGATGGCAGTTTGTTTTGTTTGAAGAAATTGAATAGAACAGTAAGAAAATTAGCTTCAGTCATGTAGGGCGTTAATGGGACCTCGTGTGCGCGCCCATGATAGACTCCATCTCTTGCTAATTTCACTGATTAAAGCGCTGAGGAAGAATGAAATTATTAAGGTGGTTGCAGAAGGCAGCTGTGTTCTCAGCATAGTCTATCTGCCTCTCACCAGCTGCGCCAGAGGAGGTGTCTGCGTGTGGCGGTCTCTCCCTCTGTCACTCGCTGCTCCCAAGGGAAGGCCCTTGAGTCCGAATGAGCTCTCTCTCTCTCCTCCTCGATGCTGTTGTGGGATGGTGCGGTAGCAAGGTTCAATTGGCGCTAATTCGGGCTCTTAGGTTTATGATGCGTTCTAGTTCAAATCGCTATTGTCACTATCTCTGGGCGGTTTTTGAATCTTCGCGACAGCCTGCAGATAATGAACACAGCTGAACTGAACTGAAATATGCCTTTTGCTTCTGTTTTGTTGCTGTTTGCACGTTTTTTTGCACAGGGTGAAGCGGGGGGATTTGATGGTTGATGTTTTTCTTTGGGCAGGTTGGTTCCATGGTTCTTGTTTCGTGACTGTCTGTGAGGAAGACAAATCTCAGGGTGGTATACTACATACATACTTCGATGAGAAATGCACTTTGAACGTCAGGAATTCTGTGTATGGCATTGATCTTATGTAAGGCTGGATGTTTGGCAAAGGTTTACCTGGCAGATACCTGCAAAGGGCAGGTTCTCTTATGAGGAAAGGTTGGACAGGCTTGTATCTGCTGCAGTCTGGAAAAGTGAGAGGTGACTTGATTAAAATGTAGAAGATGCTGAGGAGCTTTGACAGGGTGCATGTGGATAAGAGGTTTCATCTTGTGGGGAAAAATCTAAAACTGAGGCACTTCGGGCTCATGTATTTAAGGCAGAGATGAAGAGGAGGAGACATAGGAGAGTGCAGATGGTGGAATCTGGAACAATAAATAACTGGCTGGTAGAACTGAGCAGGTCGAGTCGCGTAAAGTGGCCACTGAATGTATGTTCGTGGTCTTCTGTTGCTGTAGCCCGTCCACTTCAAGGTTCAATACAGTATGTTGTGTGTTCAAAGATGCTTTTCTGCACACCACTGTTGTAGCATGTGGTTATTTGTTACTGTCACCTTCCTGTCAGCTTGAACCAGTCTGTCCATTCTTCTGTGAACTCTCTCATTAACAAGGGGTTTTTGCTCTCAGAATTGCCATTCACTAGATGTTTTTTTTGCACCATTCTCTGTATACTGTAGAGTGTGTTGTGCATGAAAATCCCAGGTGATCAGCAGTTTCTGAAATACTCAAACCTCCCCATCTGCCACCATGATCAAAGTCACTTGGATCACATTTCTTCCCCATTCTGATGTTTGGCCTGAACAACAACAGAACCTTTTGACCACGTCTGCGTGTTTTTTATGCATGGAGTTGCTGCCACATGATTGGCAGTTTAGATCTGCATTAGCGAGCAAGGGTACCTAATAAAGTGGCCACTGAGTGTACATGCTATTCAAGTGAGTGATACTTCGGATGGATAAGATTACATCCAGTCATCTGTGGTTTGTGAAATGGCAGCACGGGCTTTACGGACCGAATGGCCTCTTCCTACTCCTCACTCATGGTTGGTAAAGAAGTTAGAATACTGCAGACGCTGGAAATCTGAAACTAAAGCACAATGGAAAATTCTGCAAATGCTCAGCAAGTTGAGCAGCATTTGTGGAAAGGTCGTTGACCTGAACTGTCATCTCTCCTTCAAGTGATGCCTGACTTCACGAATGCTTGCAGCATTTTGGTTTTGCTGATTCATCAGTTGCTGTCAGTGCCTCTTTTCCAATATGTGATTGTTGGTAATGTTCCCATCAGTTCAGTTCTGACTTGTTGGTGCTTTGAATTCAATTGAGACAAGCCAATCAATGTGACACAGCATGTGTGTCATACAGAATTTGTACTGAGCTTGTCTTAAAGTGGGTATTAGACTGTAAGACATAGGAGCAGAATTAGGCCATTCAGCCCATCAAGTCTGCTCTGCCATTACATCATGTCTGATTTATTATCCTTCTCAATCCTATTCTCCCCATAACCTTAAACACCCTGACTAATCAAGAACCTATCAACTCCAGTTTAAATATATCCAATGATTTGATCTCCACAGCTGTTTGTGAAAATGAATTCCACAGATTCCTTACCCCCTGCCTACAAACTTCCTCAGCTCTGTTTTAAATGGATGTCCCTCTGCTCTGGTCCTCTACTCCCCTGCTATAAGAAACATCCTCTGCAGATGCACTCTATCTAGGCCTTTCAGTATTCTATAGGTTTCAATGAGATCTCCCCCTCTTTCTTCTTGACGGTCTCTGATGTACCCGAGCAAAAGACAAATCTGATTGTTTAGGCAGGAGAATCATCTGTTTTCTTTCTGCCTCTCGTACCAGGTACCCCACAGACTGCTGACCTTCCAGCTGGTCCCTGGTGTGGACGTGTGCTTACTGTGTGGACCAACTCCATCTCTGCAACAGGTTCAGTCAGAGGTGAGGCAGAAGTCCTTCCGCTCTTTGTGGCTGTACAATTCAAGACTTCTGCATAGTCTTGTTGCTTCCACTAGCGGGTATCATTGTGGTTCCCCTCAATCCTCCTGTACATCTTTTAACCAAAAGTTACTGCATTGAGATCAGAAGCCATAGCTCTTCTTCTAACCTGGCCCTCTGCTCCCTTCTCTTTTATGCTTGTTCCCATTGATGCTTCCTTGCCCTTACTCATTTTTTTCCCTTTAGCTGCTTTCTATTTCTGTAACCCCCCTCACCCTTACCAGCTGCAGTCACAGAACAGTGTCAGAATCAGGTTTAATATCACCGGCATACAGTATGTTGTGAAATATGTTAACTTTGCAGCTGCAGTACATGATTATGTATAGTTACAGTATGTGTCTATAGATGTACACTGTAAATTACAGTAAGTATATTAAATTGTTAAATAAGTAGTGCAAAAACAGAAGCAAAAAGTAGTGAGGTTATGTTCATGGGTCCATTCAGAAATCAGATGGCAGAGGGGAAGGTGTTCCTGAATCATTGAGTGTGTGCCTTCTGGCTCCTGTACCTGCTTCCTGATGGCAACAGTGACAAGGGGGCATTTTCTGGGTGGTGGGGGTCCTTAATGATGGACGCTGCCTTTTTTGGGCACTGTTCCATGAAGATGTCCACGTGGTAACCAACAGTGCTTCATTCTAGGTTTGAGCAAGCAACCCTGAGGAATGATTTCTGTGACAGTATTGATTATCACTCGTTTTGCAGGTGTGTAAAGGAGGCGAGCGAGCTGTTCTGCTCAGTTGTGTATCCAGTGAAAGTGATCACTAAGAGGGTTGGTCACCTGGGTTAACGTGGTATGAAGTTGTATGTAAATTGTTTCTGGAGCATTTAACAAAATGTATTTATTTTTTCCTGCCACCAGTTAGTTGAACGATTCTGGAGTCCATTGCTTGAACCTTTAAAAACCTGCTTCAGGTTGCATCACTGCTCTTTCCCTGCCTGCAGTCCTTTACACCATAGCATAGTTGGGTAAGTTGTTTCATAATATGTACAATGGAACGTACAAAGGAGAAAAGTAAAAGTGGCAGGCCGACAGATCCAGGGCAAGCATTAAAAAGGGCCACTTTTTAACATAATTGTGTAAGGGCTAAGAGAGTCGTAAAAGAGCGCCTGAAGGCTTTGTGTGTCAATGCAAGGAGCATTCATAATAAGGTGGATGAATTGAAAGTGCAGATTGTTATTAACGATTATGATATAGTTGGGATCACAGAGACATGGCTCCAGGGTGACCAAGGATGGGAGCTCAACGTTCAGGGATATTCAATATTCTGGAGGGACAGACATGAAGGAAGGGGAGGTGGGGTGGCGTTGCTGGTTAAAGAAGAGATTAAGGCAATAGAAAGGAAGGACATAAGCCGGGAAGATGTGGAATCGATATGGGTAGAACTGCGTAACACTAAGGGGCAGAAGACGCTGGTGGGAGTTGTGTACAGGCCACGTAACAGTAGTAGTGAGGTCGGAGATGGTATTAAACAGGAAATTAGAAATGTGTGCAATAAAGGAACAGCAGTTATAATGGGTGACTTCAATCTACATGTAGATTGGGTGAACCAAATTGGTAAAGGTGCTGAGGAAGAGGATTTCTTGGAATGTATGCGGGATGGTTTTTTGAACCAACATGTCGAGAAACCAACTAGAGAGCAGGCTATTCTGGACTGGGTTTTGAGCAATGAGGAAGGGTTAATTAGCGATCTTGTCGTGAGAGGCCCCTTGGGTAAGAGTGACCATAATATGGTGGAATTCTTCATTAAGATGGAGAGTGACATAGTTAATTCAGAAACAAAGGTTCTGAACTTAAAGAGGGGTAACTTTGAAGGTATGAGACGTGAATTAGCTAAGATAGACTGGCAAATGACACTTAAAGGATTGACGGTGGATATGCAATGGCAAGCATTTAAAGGTTGCATGGATGAACTACAACAATTGTTCATCCCAATTTGGCAAAAGAATAAATCAAGGAAGGTAGTGCACCCGTGGCTGACAAGAGAAATTAGGGATAGTATCAATTCCAAAGAAGAAGCATACAAATTAGCCAGAGAAAGTGGCTCACCTGAGGACTGGGAGAAATTCAGAGTTCAGCAGAGGAGGACAAAGGGCTTAATTAGGAAGGGGAAAAAAGATTATGAGAGAAAACTGGTAGGGAACATAAAAACGGACTGTAAAAGCTTTTATAGATATGTAAAAAGGAAAAGACTGGTAAAGACAAATGTAGGTCCCCTGCAGACAGAAACAGGTGAATTGATCATGGGGAGCAAGGACATGGCAGACCAATTGAATAATTACTTTGGTTCTGTCTTCACTAAGGAGGACATAAATAATCTTCCAGAAATAGTAGGGGACAGGGGGTCCGGTGAGATGGAGGAACTGAGTGAAATACATGTTAGTAGGGAAGTGGTGTTAGGTAAATTGAAGGGATTGAAGGCAGATAAATCCCCAGGGCCAGATGGTCTGCATCCCAGAGTGCTTAAGGAAGTAGCCCAAGAAATAGTGGATGCATTAGTGATAATTTTTCAAAACTCTTTAGATTCTGGATTAGTTCCTGAGGATTGGAGGGTGGCTAATGTAACCCCACTTTTTAAAAAAGGAGGGAGAGAGAAACTGGGGAATTATAGCCTGACATTGGTGGTGGGGAAACTGCTGGAGTCAGTTATGAAAGATGTGATAACAGCACATTTGGAAAGCGGTGAAATGATCGGACAAAGTCAGCATGGATTTGTGAAAGGAAAATCATGTCTGACGAATCTCATAGAATTTTTTGAGGATGTAACTAGTAGGGTGGATAGGGGAGAACCAGTGGATGTGGTATATTTGGATTTTCAAAAGGCTTTTGACAAGGTCCCACACAGGAGATTAGTGTGCAAACTTAAAGCACACGGTATTGGGGGTAAGGTATTGGTGTGGGTGGAGAATTGGTTAGCAGACGGGAAGCAAAGAGTGGGAATAAACGGGACCTTTTCAGAATGGCAGGCAGTGACTAGTGGGGTACCGCAAGGCTCAGTGCTGGGACCCCAGTTGTTTACAATATATATTAATGACTTGGGGTGAGGGAATTAAATGCAGCATCTCCAAGTTTGCGGATGACACGAAGCTGGGTGGCAGTGTTAGCTGTGAGGAGGATGCTAAGAGGATGCAGGGTGACTTGGATAGGTTGGGTGAGTGGGCAAATTCATGGCAGATGCAATTTAATGTGGATAAATGTGAAGTTATCCACTTTGGTGGCAAAAATAGGAAAACAGATTATTATCTGAATGGTGGCCGATTAGGAAAAGGGGAGGTGCAACGAGACCTGGGTGTCATTATACACCAGTCATTGAAAGTGGGCATGCAGGTACAGCAGGCGGTGAAAAAGGCGAATGGTATGCTGGCATTTATAGTGAGAGGATTCGAGTACAGGAGCAGGGAGGTACTACTGCAGTTGTACAAGGCCTTGGTGAGACCACACCTGGAGTATTGTGTGCAGTTTTGGTCCCCTAATCCGAGGAAAGACATCCTTGCCTTAGAGGGAGTACAAAGGAGGTTCACCAGATTGATTCCTGGGATGGCAGGACTTTCATATGAAGAAAGACTGGATGAACTGGGCTTGTACTCGTTAGAATTTAGAAGATTGAGGGGGGATCTGATTGAAACGTATAAGATCCTAAAGGGATTGGACAGGCTAGATGCAGGAAGATTGTTCCCGATGTTGGGGAAGTCCAGAACGAGGGGCCACAGTTTGAGGATAGAGGGGAAGCCTTTTAGGACCGAGATTAGGAAAAACTTCTTCACACAGAGAGTGGTGAATCCGTGGAATTCTCTGCCACAGGAAACAGTTGAGGCCAGTTCATTGGCTATACTTAAGAGGGAGTTAGATATGGCCCTTGTGGCTCCGGGGGTCAGGGGGTATGGAGGGAAGGCTGGGGCGGGGTTCTGAGTCGGATGATCAGCCATGATCATAATAAATGGCGGTGCAGGCTCGAAGGGCCGAATGGCCTACTCCTGCACCTATTTTCTATGTTTCTATGTAATATCAGTCAGCCAAAGAGAATATGTGCAAGGTAGAGGCCACAAGCACTTGTTCCCTAAACAGCAGTCCTTTACCTGAGTCCTTCACTCGTTACCTGTGTAACTTTCAAAGTTCAAAGTAAATTTATTAAGACCATAAGAGACAGGAGTAGAATTATGCCATTTGATCGGTCGAGTCTGCTCTGCTGTTTTATCATGGCTGATCCATTTCCCGCTCAGCCCCAATCACCTGCCTTCTCCCTATAACCCTTGATGCCCTGACCACCCAACAGCCACCTGCGGCAATTCCACAGATTCACTATCCTTTGGCTAAAGAAATTCCTCCTCATCTCTGTTCTAGATGAACGTTCCTCTGCTCTGAGACCGTAGGAAATGTCCTGTCTATATCCATTCTATCCAGGCCTTTCAAAATTCGATAATTTTCAATGTGATCCTCCCTCATTCTTGTGAATTTCAGCGAGTACAGGCCCAGAACCTTCAATCAGTCCTTATATGGTAACCCTTACATTCCCAGAATTATCCTTGTGAACCTCTTCTGAACCCTCTCAAATGTCGGCACATAAGGGGCCCAAAACTGCTCACAATTCTCCAAGTGAGGCCTTACCAGTGTCTCAACATTATATCCTTGTTTTTATATTTTAGTCCTCTTGAAATTAATGCTAATATTGCATTTGCCTTCCTCACCACCGACTTAATCTGCAAATTAATCTTTAGGGAATCTTGCATGAAAATACCCAAGTCCCCTTGCACCTCAGATTTTTGAAATTTCTCTCCAGTTAGAAAATAATCTCCACTTTTATTTCTTCTACCAAAGTCCATGGCCATACTCTTCCCGACACTGTATTCCATTTGCCACTTCTTTGCCCATTTTCCTAGTCCATCTTAAGTCCTTCTGCAGCCTCCCTGTTTCCTCAACACTATTTACCCCTCCATCTTACTTCGTATTGTCCGCAAGCTTGGCCACAAAGCCATCAATTCCATCATCCACATCATTGACATATAACAGTAAAAGAATCAGTTCCACACTGACCCCTGTGAAACACCACTAGTTACTGGCAGCCAACCAGAAAAGGCTCCATTTATTCCCACCCTTTGCTCCCTGCCAATTAGATAATGCTCTATCCATGCTAGTGCCTTTCCTGTAATGCCATGGGCTCCTAACTCATTAAACAGCCTCATGTGTGGCACTTTGTCAAAGGCCTTCTGAAAATCCAAGTACATAACATCCACTAATTGTCCTTTGTCTATCCTGCTTACTATCTGTTCAAAGAATTCCAACAGATTCGTCAGGCGAGATTTTTCTTTAAGAAAATTATACTAAACTCGGCCTATTTTATCATATGGCTCCAGATACCCCGAAATCACACCCTTAACAATCAACTCCAACATCTTTCCAACCACTGAGGTTAGACGAACTGGCCTATAATTTGGTGGTGATGAAGGCATTTTTTTTAGGGGTGGTGGAAGATTAGGATTTTTTAACAGAGGAGTAATGGATAGGATTTCAGTTCCTTTGAACTCTGAAAGTTCGAAGAACTGGAGAAGAGTTTGGTGCATTGGAATTTCGATCAGGAGAAATGATGAATTGATCTTTCTATTAAAAGTGTGGTGTGGCCTGCTGGGGGGCAAATGGTGTGTGTCACTTTAATACATTGCGAGCAATGGAGAATTCCGAATCTGCTGGGAATTCTATCCTGTGGTGACAGGATACTGTTTCAACAAATGGATCCTGATCCAAGTGTTAAAGATTGCTAATTATTGAATGTTTGCATTTTCTTGCAGGCAGAGATTGTGCATTTAATTTAATTTGCTGAATGTGTGCTTTATTTGGGCTAAGGGGACTGCAGATTGTTAATTGTTGACAGAAATACCAATCCAAGCAATTCTCGGGAAGCTGTTTACCATATCTCCTCATTCAGCTGTTTTTGTATCGGCCGGTGTTGCATTCTGATCCACGGTTTGGTCTTGTTTCTTCAGTCTGCTGCTGATAAACAGGGAACAGAACAAGAACTTATTCACCTTGCAGCCCCATGGGGTTGAGAACACCCAGCAACAGGGTAAGCATCTAGCTGAGCTGTGTTACGGCAGCTTTTAAATGGTGGTAAAATTCTAGTAGTGTGGAAGTGACACCATAAGATATAGGGGCAGAATTAGGCCATTCAGCCCATTGAGTCTACCCTGCCATTCCATCATGGCTGATTCATTATCCCTCTCAACCCCATTCTCCTGCCTTCTTCCTGTAACCTTTGACACCCTTACTCATCAAGAAACTATCAATCTCTGAATTAAATATACCCAATGATTTGGCCTCCACAGCCATCTGTCTGTGGCAATGAATTCCACAGATTCAATTCCTCGAAGAGGCCAGAAAATAACTCAAACTGATACTCCCCAGAATATTAGAAACTATAGTCCCAAACACACATGAATCAAGTTAGCAACTTCTGTGAAACAGTTCTGAAAAGTTGGCATCTCACTACTCTGGGGCTGCAACTTATGTCTCACTGTGGTTCTGCACTCCCCGACCTACTGGTACATCTTTGCATCACCTAGTTGGTCCTATTCCATCCATGTTTCAGTGAAGTGCTTAGTTCTTCCAATATCCCACTGAATACAAGTCAAGGTTGTCCCAATCTGCCTTCATTCATCCAGCCATATCTAGGCCAACTAGATGAGGGATCACCCTGGTGAATATCCGCTCCACTCCCCCCACAGCAACAAAATGGCAAAAAACTCATCAACCATAAACCGCACATTAATATAAACACGTTAAACTGTTTTGACATGATCAGTACATTGTAAAGAAGGCAAACCCACTACTTCTGTCAGCCTTCAGTGGCCACTTTATTAGGTACAGGTGCTCGTTAACGCAAATATCTAATCAGCCAATCATGTGGCAGCAACTCGATGAATAAAAGCATGCCAACATGGTCAAGAGGTTCAGTTGTTATTCAGACTAAACATCAGAATGGGGAAGAAATGTGATCCATGTGACTTTTATCCTGGAATGAATGATTGGTGCCAAACGGGATGGTATGAGTATCTCAGAAACTGCTGATCTCTTGGGATTTTCACGCACAGCAGCCTCTAGAATTTACAGAGTGATGCGAAAAACATAGAAACATAGAAACATAGAAAATAGGTGCAGGAGTAGGCCATTCGGCCCTTCGAGTCTGCACCGCCATTTATTATGATCATGGCTGATCATCCAACTCAGAACCCCGCCCCAGCCTTCCCTCCATACCCCCTGACCCCTGTAGCCACAAGGGCCATATCTAACTCCCTCGTAAATATAGCTAATGAACTGGCCTCAACTGTTTCCTGTGGCAGAGAATTCCACAGATTCACCACTCTCTGTGTGAAGAAGTTTTTCCTAATCTCGGTCCTAAAAGGCTTCCCCTCTATCCTCAAACTGTGGCCCCTTGTTCTGGACTTCCCCAATATCGGGAACAACCTTCCTGCATCTAGCCTGTCCAATCCCTTTAGGATCTTATACGTTTCAATTAGATCCCCCCTCAGTCTTCTAAATTCCAACGAGTACAAGCCCAGTTCATCCAGTCTTTCTTCATATGAAAGTCCTGCCATCCCAGGAATCAATCTGGTGAACCTTCTTTGTACTCCCTCTATGGCAAGGATGTCTTTCCTCAGATTAAGGGACCAAAACTGCACACAATACTCCAGGTGTGGTCTCACCAAGGCCTTGTACAACTGCAGTAGTACCTCCCTGCGCCTGTACTCGAATCCTCTCGCTATAAATGCCAGCATACCATTCGCCTTTTTCACCGCCTGTTGTACCTGCATGCCCACTTTCAATGACTGGTGTATAATGACACCCAGGTCTCGTTGCACCTCCCCTTTTCCTAATCGGCCACCATTCAGATAATAATCTGTTTTCCTATTTTTGCCACCAAAGTGGATAACTTCACATTTATCCACATTAAATTGCATCTGCCATGAATTTGCCCACTCACCCAACCTATCCAAGTCACCCTGCATCCTCTTAGCATCCTCCTCACAGCTAACACTGCCACCCAGCTTCGTGTCATCTGCAAACTTGGAGATGCTGCATTTAATTCCCTCATCCAAGTCATTAATAGATATTGTAAACAACTGGGGTCCCAGCACTGAGCCTTGTGGTACCCCACTCGTCACCGCCTGCCATTCTGAAAAGGTCCCGTTTATTCCCACTCTTTGCTTCCTGTCTGCTAACCAATTCTCCACCCACACCAATACCTTACCCCCAATACCGAGTGCCTTAAGTTTGCACACTAATCTCCTGTGTGGGACCTTGTCAAAAGCCTTTTGAAAATCCAAATATACCACATCCACTGGTTCTCCCCTATCCACTCTACTAGTTACATCCTCAAAAAATTCTATGAGATTCGTCAGACATGATTTTCCTTTCACAAATCCATGCTGACTTTGTCCGATCATTTCACCGCTTTCCAAATGTGCTGTTATCACATCCTTGATAACTGACTCCAGCAGTTTCCCCACCACCGACGTTAGGCTAACCGGTCTATAATTCCCCGGTTTCTCTCTCCCTCCTTTTTTAAAAAGTGGGGTTACATTAGCCACCCTCCAATCCTCAGGAACTAGTCCAGAATCTAATGAGTTTTGAAAAATTATCACTAATGCATCCACTATTTCTTGGGCTACTTCCTTAAGCACTCTAGGATGCAGACCATCTGGACCTGGGGATTTATCTGCCTTCAATCCCTTCAATTTACCTAACACCACTTCCCTACTAACATGTATTTCGCTCAGTTCCTCCATCTCACTGGACCCTCTGTCCCTTACTATTTCTGGAAGATTATTTATGTCCTCCTTAGTGAAGACAGAACCAAAGTAATTGTTCAATTGGTCTGCCATGGCCTTGCTCCCCATAATTAATTCACCTGTTTCTGTCTGCAGGGGACCTACATTTGTCTTTACCAGTCTTTTCCTTTTTACATATCTATAAAAGCTTTTACAGTCCGTTTTTATGTTCCCTGCCAGTTTTCTCTCATAATCTTTTTTCTCCTTCCTAATTAAGCCCTTTGTCCTCCTCTGCTGAACTCTGAATTTCTCCCAGTCCTCAGGTGAGCCACTTTCTCTGGCTAATTTGTATGCTTCAAAACAAAAAAAAAATCCAGTGAATGGCAATCCTGCGGGTGAAAGCGCCTCGTTAATGAAAGGTCAGACTGGTTCAAGCTGGCAGAAAGGTGACAGTAACTCAAATAACCACACGTTACGACAGTGGTGTACAGAAGAGCATCTCTGAAAGCACAACACATCGAACCTTTCAGTGGATGGGCTACAGCAGCAGAAGACCATACCAGGTTCCCCTCCTGTACCTAATAAAGCAGTAACTGAGTGTCTTTCATATAAGGCTAAGTGGAGGAAAAGGAGCAGCAAGCTTCCGATGTCAGAGCTATTCCCAAATCTATCACCCAAAAGGGAAACCTAACCATGCACAATCTTAATTTAGACACCTTTGCTAGATTTAAAATTCTCAAATTCCCTGCTTCATTGCATACCTTCACCCTCAGCCAATTAAGAGTCTGCTCGGCCTGAGTGATCTGCTCAGCCAGTTAAGAGTTAACCACTTGGTCTGTGGATGAGGGAAAGACAGCAGCTTCCACACCCCCCCCCCACCCCAAGGAGCATTGGTGAGCCAAAGGGTTTTTACCGCAATCCTGTAGTTTTGTGGTCAACTTTACTCGTGATCCTTAAGCGTCACAGATTGGGATTTGAATTTGGATCTCCCTGAATTATTAGCCCAGGTCTTTGAATAATCCAGTAATTTAATCATGACCACCACCGCTGCCCTGCATTCATTCAAGAAGATGACTCACCTCTTTCTCAAGGGCCTTGATACCAATTGCACAAAGAAATGTAGAATCACAGAAACAGACCCTTCGGTCCTACTCGTTGCTGTTGACCACTGCATTTGGTCCCATATCCCTCTAAACCAGGGTTTCCCAGACTGGGGTCTAGGGACCCTTCTGTTAATGGTGGGAGTCCGTGGCACAATAAAGGTGGAAAACCCGGCTCTAAACCTCTCCTATCCGTGTATCGGTCCACATCTCAAAAATAAACAATTGGGACACTCCAGGACTACTCTCTTGTGCAGGAAAGCATTGATAGAGTCCCTAACGAAGCGTTTCAGTCTCAGTATTTCTTCCATTTCACAACCAGGCAGATGCTGAGCACAGAACAGCTTTAATTATAATGTGTCAAGAAAGGCATTAATTGCAATTTATTTTAATGAAAATATTACAGAAGCAATACTTCCTCCTGAGAGACGTAGATCAGTTCTGCGACAGTTTTACACCCTGGCTGTCTCGGCATACTTCCCAGCAGATACAACTGAAGACAAGCCTGGTAGGTGAATATAACTTAAATGCATGGCCAATTATAAAAGTAGACCTGTTTTCTACTGACCCCTCCAGTGAGTTCCGTTGATTAAGTGTCAGTGGGCAGTTTCACATTTGAAATATAGTACTGTGCAAAAGTCTTAGGTACTTGTATAGCTGGGGTGCCTAAGACATCTGCACAGTAGTATTGTAATTTTATGTATTGCACTGTACTGATGCTGCTGCAAAAAAAACAAATTTTATGACGTGATGATAAATCTGATTCTGATAAGGGTCTGTATTGTGGACTGAAAGTGGGAAGGGGCAGGGAGAGGAGAATCATGGATGGGGAGAGGGGAGAGTATGGGTTCTGTTGTGGACTGAGAGTGGGAAAGGAGCAGGAAGAAGGGAATCATGGTTGTGAAGAGGGAAGAGAGTGGGAAGCACCAGCGAGACATTCTGTAATGCTCAATGAACTGATTGTTTGGAATCTAATGAACTTGCCTGGTGTGAGTCTGTATACTATTCCTCCCCTGCCCGCACTCCCCCACCCCCACCGTCCCTGGCACTCCTTCTCCGCCGCCTATCCCACACCCCTCCTACGGCGCTCCACCCTCACCATTCCCAATATCCATTGATCTCACCAGATCTACAAATTCACACTCTGCTCCACGTTGACAGATACAGTACTGTGCAAAAGTCCTAGGCACCCTCGCTATATATATGTGCCTAAGACTTTTGCACAGTGCTGTAGATTGGGAGGAATCCCCTTCCAGCCTACACAGAAACCATCATTGGTCAGGAATTGTCCAGCGCAAGCTGGGAATCAAACTCAAAACTTCTGAGGCTGCACGTTAGAAATGATCACGGGGTAGATCTAGGACTGCAGATGCAGAAATAGGGGGCAAAAAAACAGACTGCTAGAGGAACCTGGTGAGTTGGAGGGAACTGGCCAGTTGATGTTTCGGGTCAGACACTTTATATCGGCTGAAAGCCAGTTAAAGTGTTGAGCCATTTAAAGGGGTGAGGGGAAGATGCGGAGCTAAGGTGGTAAGTGAAAGGCAGATGGGGGGTGGGGGAGAGGATTTTATTTATATATATATGTAGGACAAGGGGAGCAGGTCACCTGAAATTGGAGAACTCAGAGTTGATGCCATCAGGTTGCAGACTACCCAGTCAGACATTGAGGTGCTATTCCTCTAGAGCAGGGGGTTCCCAAGCTTTTTTATGCCATGGACCTCTACCATAAACCGAAGGGTCTGTGGACCCCTGCTCTAGATTCAGTGATGCTCCAGTTCGTGTGGTATGCTTGAAAATGGATCCATGACTTTTATACTTTTCCCCTTGCCACTTGGACCGTTCTTTGACATTCCCACTTTGCCCCTTACTGTTTTACCATTCATAGCTGCTAAACTCAGGATGTTCCTCCTGCATAAAAAATACTTGTAAAAGTACTCACTGGTTGATTATCTGAGTATCAAGTATCCCACACACAAACAGGCAGGTCCCCGTACTGTATGAGCCTCCCCCTCGTCCCATCCATTGGCTTATCTGTTATATTCCTTTCTTTCTCATGTTAATCTAGCTCAGGGATTCCCATCCTTTTTTATGCCATGGACCAATACCATCAAGCAAAGAGTTTGTGGACTCCAGGTTGGGAACCCCTATTCTAGCTTTGCTTATATTGATGCTAACCTCAGTTATTGTGTTAAGAGTGTGAGGACGGCATTCTCGTCACTCTGTGAGTAAGATATTTTTGCTCTTTGAATATAATTTGTGATTATATGATTTGCAAGAACGAAGTGCTGAAAATATTTATCAGACCAGCCAGAGATTGTGGAGGGAGAAACAGAATTAATATTTCTGGTGAAAAGTCATTGGCCTGAAATGTTAACTCTTGTCGCCTCTCTACTGAAGTTTCCTGACCAGTTGACTAATTCAAGTATTTTGTACCTCTAACTTCACGTGTATGGAAACCATAGAAAGAAACCATAGAACACTACAGCATAGAAACAGGCCTTTTGGCCTTTCTTGGCTGTGCCGAACCATTTTCTGCCTAGTCCCACTGACCTGCACACGGACCATATCCCTCCATACACCTCCCATCCATGTATCTGTCCAATTTATTCTTAAATGTTACAAAAGAACCCGTATTTACCACCTCATCTAGCAGCTCATTCCATACTCCCACCACTCTCTGTGTGAAGAAGCCCCCCGCTAATTTTCCCTTTAAACTTTTCCCCCCTCACCCTTAACCCATGTCCTCTGGTTTTTTTTCTCCCCTTGCCTCAGTGGAAAAAGCCTTCTTGCATTCACTCTATCTATACCTATCATAATTTTATATACGTCTATCAAATCTCTCCTCATTCTTCTACGCTCCAGGGAATAAAGTCCTAACCTATTCAACCTTTCTCCGTAACTGAGTTTCTCAAGTCCTGGCAACATCCTTGTAAACCTTCTCTGCACTCTTTCAACCTTATTTATATCCTTCCTGTAATTTGGTGACCAAAACTGAACACAATACTCCAGATTCGGCCTCACCAATGCCTTATACAACCTCATCATAACATTCCAGCTCTTATACTCAATACTTTGATTTATAAAGGCCAATGTACCAAAATTTCTCTTTACGACCCTATCTACTTGTGACGCCACTTTTAGGGAATTTTGTATCTGTATTCCCAGATCCCTCTGTTCTACTGCACTCCTCAGTGCCTTACCATTAACCCTGTATGTTCTACCTTGGTTTGTCCTTCCAACGTGCAATACCTCACATTTGTCTGTATTAAACTCCATCTGCCATTTTTCAGCCCATTTTTCCAGCTGGTCCAAGTCCCTCTGCAGGCTCTGAAAACCTTCCTCACTGTCTACTACACCTCCAATCTTTGTATCATCAGCAAATTTGCTGATCCAATTTACCACATTATCATCCAGATCATTGATATAGATGACAAATAACAATGGACCCAGCACTGATCCCTGTGGCACACCACTAGTCACAGGCCTCCACTCAGAGAAGCAATTCTCTACCACCACTCTTTGGCTTCTTCCATTGAGCCAATGTCTAATCCAATTTACCACCTCTCCATGTATACCTAGCGACTGAATTTTCCTAACTAACCTCCCATGCGGGACCTTGTCAAAGGCCTTACTGAAATCCATGTAGACAATATCCACTGCCTTCCCTTCATCCACTTTCCTGGTAACCTCCTCGAAAAACTCCAATAGATTGGTCAAACATGACCTACCACGCACAAAGCCATGTTGACTCTCCCTAATAAGTCCCTGTCTATCCAAATGCTTGTAGATTCTGTCTCTTAGTACTCCCTCCAATAACTTACCTACTACTGACGTTAAACTTACCGGCCTATAATTTCCCGGATTACTTTTCGATCCTTTTTTAAACAACGGAACAACATGAGCCACTCCAATCCTCCGGCACCTCACCCGTAGACAGCGACATTTTAAATATTTCTGCCAGGGTCCCCGCAATTTCAACACTAGTCTCCTTCAAGGTCCGAGGGAACACTCTGTCAGGTCCCGGGGATTTATCCACTTTAATTTTCCTCAAGACAGCAAGCACCTCCTCCTTTTCAATCTGTACAGTTTCCATGATCTCACTACTTGATTCCCTCAATTCCATAGATTTCATGCCAGTTTCCTTAGTAAATACAGACGCAAAAAACCTATTTAAGATCTCCCCCATTTCCTTTGGTTCCACACATAGCCGACCACTCTGATCTTCAAGAGGACCAAATTTATCCCTTACAATCCTTTTGCTCTTAATATACCTGGGAAGAGAGAGTGAGGCTGACGCTACGCAACTCTCCCTCACTTAAATCCAAATCACGCGCTAGTCTCGACACCATCATTATGGTGTCGAGGTCCTCATCGACGTCAACGATGGACGAACAACAATATACCTGTAAAAGCTCTTTGGATTATCCTTCACTTTGACTGCCAAGGCAACCTCATGTCTTCTTTTAGCCCTCCTGATTTTTTTCTTAAGTATTTCCTGCACTTCTTATACTCCTCAAGCACCTGATTTACTCCCTGTTTCCTATACATTTCATACAACTCCCTCTTCTTTATCAGAGTTGCAATATCCCTTGAGAACCAAGGTTCCTTATTCCTATTCAATTTGCCTTTAATCCTGACAGGAACATACAAACTCTGCACTCTCAAAATGTCTCCTTTGAAGGCTTCCCACCTACCAATCACATCTTTGCCAGAGAACAACCTGTCCCAATCCACGCTTTTTAGATCCTTTCTCATTTCTTCAAATTTGGCCTTCTTCCAGTTCAGAACCTCAACCCTAGGACCAGATCTATCCTCGTCCATGATCAAATTGAAACTAATGGTGTTATGATCACTGGAACCAAAGTGCTCCCCTACACAGACTTCTGTCACTTGTCCTAACTCGTTTCCTAACAGGAGATCCAATATTGCATCCCCACTAGTTGGTCCCTCTATATATTGATTTAGAAAACTTTCCTGAACACATTTTACAAACTCTAAACCATCTAGACCCCTAACAGTATGGGAGTCCCAATCAATGTATGGAAAATTAAAATCCCCCACCACCACAACTTTATGTTTCCTGCAGTTGCCTGCTATCTCTCTGCAGATTCGCTCTTCCAAGTCTCGTTGACTATTGGGTGGTCTGTAATACAATCCCACTAATGTGGCCATACCTTTCCTGTCTCTCAGCTCCACCCATGAGGACTCAGTAGACAAGCCCTCTAATCTGTCCTGCCTGAGCACTGCTGTAATATTTTCCCTAACAAGCAATGCTACTCCCCCACCTTTCATTCCTCTGCCTCGATCACATCTGAAACATCGGAACCCTGGAATATTAAGCTGCCAGTCCTGCCCCTCCTGTAGCCAAGTTTCACTAATTGCTATAACGTCATAATTCCACGTGTCAATCCACACCCTCAACTCATCTGCCTTCCCCGCAATACTCCTAGCATTGAAATATATACACCTCAGAAGATTTTTACCACCACTCACAACCTTTCTATCAGCGGATTTGCTTGAACTTTTAACATCATTTATTTTCACCCCAGCCACACCGTCAGCTCTGGCACTCTGGTTCCCATCCCCCTGCAAATCTAGTTTAAAGCCTCCCCAATAGCACCAATAAACCTCCCTGAAAGGATATTGGTCCCCCTGTAGTTCAAGTGTAACCTGTCTCTCTTGTACAGGTCCCACCTGCCCCAGAAGAGGTCTCAATGATCCTGAAATCTGAAACCCTGCCCCCTACACCAGTTACTCAGCCACTCGTTCATCCTCCAGAGCATCCTATTCCTACCCTCACTGGCACCTAGCACAGGTAGCAATCCTGAGATTACCACCCTCGAGCTCCTGCTTTTCAACTTCCTACCAAGCTCTCTATACTCACTCTCCAGGACCTCCTCACTCTTCCTTGCTATGTCATTGGTACCGATGTGCACCACGACATCTGGCTGGTCACCCTCCCACTTCAGAATGTCATGCAATCGATCAGAGACATCCTGACCCTGGCACCCGTGAGGCAACAAACCATTCTGGATTCTCTGTCACGACCACAGAACCTCCTATCTGCACCCCTAACTATCGAATCCCCTATCACTACCGCTCTCCTCTTTCTCCCCCCTCCCTTCTGCACTGCAGAGCCAGACTCAGTGCCAGAGATCCGGCTACTGCAGCTAGTCCCAGGTAAGTCATCCCCCCCAACAGTATCCAATGCGGTATACTTGTTGTTGAGGGGAATGGCCACAGGGGAACCCTGCTCTGCCTGCCCTTTCCTCTTCCCTCGCCTGACAGTGACCCAATTACCTGTGCTCTGCTCCTTTGGCGTAACTACCTCCCTGTAACTACTATCCATAATCTCCTCATTCTCCCAAATGATCCGCAGGTCATCCAGCTCCTGCTCCAGTTCCCTAACGCGGTTTGTTAGGAGCTGCAGCTGGATGCACTTCTTGCAGGTGTCGTTGTCAGGGACACCGGAGGGCTCCCTGACTTCCCACATCCTGCAAGAGGAGCATTCCAACATCCGCCTGGCATTCTCTCTACTCTAAACAATCTGAACAAAAAACTTACCGGAACCTACCCTGGCCCCTGCCTGTTCTCGCTGAAGCCTGTTTGAGCCAAAGCCGTCCCACTCTGCTCCCTCTCACTCCGCTGCCCACTCACAACGCTGCCCGATGTATATGGTGGTCTGTTTTTAAACCTTGGCGTGCTACGTCATGCACCTGCGCAGTGCAGACCCTTCTCCCCGAGCAGTATTTTACAAAAACATGACTTTTTCTACCCAATTTCTTCACTCCCTTCTTCTCAGCTGCTTGCTTCAATGGCTCTAGTTTTAGATTCTTTGTAGGTCAAAACAATCTGCAGCATCACTTTGCTCAAATACTTTCATTGTCCTGACGACCTCAAACAATTAAAGACTATAAGACATGGGAACAGTGGTGAGGAAGGTAAACGCAATGTTAGTATTCATTTTGAGAGGACTAGAATATGAAAGCAAGGGTGTACTGTCGAGGCTTTACAAGACATTGGTATGGCCTCACTTGGAGTATTGTGAGCAGTTTTGGGCCCCTTATCCAAGAAAGGATTGGAGAGAGTTCACAGGATGTTCACAAGAATGATTCCGGGTATGAAAGAGTTACCTTATAAGGAGCGTTTGATGACTCTGGGTCTGTACTCACTGGAATTTAGAAGAATGAGGGAGGATCTCATTGAAACTTATTGAATGTTGAACAGCCCAGATAGAGTGAATGTGGAGAGGATGTTCCCTACGACGGGCTAGGATCAGAGAATTGAGAGAGGTCCACTTAGAACAGAGATGAGAAGGAATTTCTTTAGCCAGAGTGTGGTGACTTTGGAATCTGTTGCCACAGGCAGCAGTGGAGACCAAGTCATTTGGTATATTTAAGGCAGAGGTTGATCGATTCTTGATAAGTCGGGTCGTGAAGGGATATGTGGGGGTGGGTGGGTGGAGGCAGGAGATTGGGGTTGAGAGGGAAATGGATCAGCCATGATGTAATGATGGAGCAGACTCGATGGGCCAAATGGCCTAATTTTGCTCCTGTACCTTATGGTTGTATGGTTTAGTTCAGCCCAGTCTGGTGTCTTATCAGCAAGATCCACTCCCCCTGCTCCATTCTTTGACTTCATACTTTTAAGGGTGAAGATCTCCAGCCTCTCTCTTCTGGTATCATCCCTGTGAATCTTTTCAGTACTACACCACTGTACCCACTTCCTTTAATGATTTGGAGACTAGAGCTGTGCTCTACTGCAGTTACAGTCTAATCTAAGTTTACTATGTTTTCAATTCTAGTCCCACCCTCACCCCCCAAAAAAAAACAAACCCTGGTATTATGGTCCTGAATCCAAAGACCTGTTGAAGGGTCTGGGCCCAAAACTTCAGCTCTTTATTCCTTTTCATAGATGCTACCTGACCTGTTGAGCACCTCCACCATTTTGCGAGTGTTATCCTAGTGTTGCACATTTCCTAGATCGTCTCTGAGAAACCACAACCCTTTCCGACTTTCTCTTCACACCAGCTCTCCATGAAGAATTCCACGCCGGGTTCACCCACGCACCATCGGAGTGCTACATCGTCGCTGAGGACCACAAGTGCTACGGTATCCAGACCCAGCAACACCAGCTGTTCCTGACCTTCACGGCAGACACCCCAACCTTTGCTCTGCGGAACATTGCAACCAAAACGCTCAGCCTGCTGACGAAAGAAGTGCCTTTCTGATCTCCCTGAGATGGGGGTGAAGCAGAATGATGCCGGTTTGTAGCTCACTCCACACCTTCCCCCTCAGCAAAGTAGACCACCCACCCGTGTGGCACGGTCGTCGGGGTTGCTGAGCTGGCTCACACGGTCAGTGCTCCGTGTGGAAGAGGAGGATGTTCGCCGGGCCCGGAAGTGGCCACAGTGAGTACTGATCAGTGATGACCATGTTTTAGTCTAACCAGGTGTGCTGTGCTGTTTGGGGTTAGTGACTGTCTAGGAATCTGTGTATGGGGTTATTGTTTGTGTGTGTGTGCACATGGGGTTAGTGACTGTCTAGGGATCTGTGTTTGTATGGGGACATTATTTGTCTAGGGGGTTCATGTGTCTGTCTTTAACACTAATCAATATATACACAAAACCTGAATGTTTTAATCTATTTCAAATTAATTGTAATCTGTGTCACTTTTTTTTTTGGGGCCTGACCTTGCAGAAACGAAATTATCTGAAGCCAAGGCCCAACTATCACGTTTAAACAGCAGAATTCAGTGCTGTTAGTAAACTATAACAATTTGAAGGAGCTGCCATTTGTCACTACCCATCATGTTCTTTCTAGGATAGAAATCTAAATGCTGTCTGTCACTTTCAAGGTTCTGAGGAAATCATCCAGACAATCGGTGTCTTGCCTTGTCAATCTCCTCAGCACAGAAATACACAAAATTCATCATTGTATGTATGAATAGGTTTTGTCTACGCAAGCTTTTTGTAGAGGAACCCATTCACCCCATTTCCCCACTTTCTCCTTCCAAATAATTTTTTCCGTCTTAGTTCATTTCCCATGAATCTTTAGTGAAATGTTGCACTTTATGGTTTTGTTTGCTTGAAGCATGTCAACCAGCTGCATGTAGTTTGGTGTTCTGTAGATGCCGAGAAAACTTAACATGTTTGAATGCCTTCCTGTGATTTTCTCCAGTCCTCCTAGAAATTCTTTGAATTGCCCATCAGTGACGACCTGTTTGATTTGTGTACCAACAAAAAACACCTTCCTTAATCTTGGCATCAGTTATTCTGAATTGAATTATGAATTGAAATAACACATACAGGCAATTTAAAAAAAAGGTGCATGAAAGGGGAATTTCATGGTGATTTTCATGATCGGCAGTCCAAAATCCATAATATACACCAAAGAGTATTCAAGAGTAATCTCTGTTACCTAGTGTATTCACTTATAGTTCTGCATTGGTTCAGTTTTGGGCAAATAAACAAAATCAAATGCTGGGAGAACTCAGCCAGTCAAGCAGTGACTGTCAAAAGAGAAACCTGTTTAATGCTTCCTGTCAAAGGGCCTTCATCAGGACTGCTGTGTCACTGAGTTGTCACAGTATTTCTGCTGTTTCTCCATTGTTCTTTGCCTCGGATAACAGCTTTCATACTGTTGTTCAAAGATCAAGAGCTTTTGCTCTACACCATGATCACATTCACTCCCCTGTGAGTAGTCTGCTCCCTTGTTCACTACCTCCTTGCAATATGTGCAGGGGATGAACGATTAACTAGTTAACAATTATAAACAAGGTCATGCTACTGGGGCTGAACAACGATCCCTCTGTCACTAATTGGCAGAAACCTAGCTGTCCTTCTCAAAAGCCACAAGCTTTTAAAATAGAACATACTTGGATCTAACTATTGAATTTTCAGTAGTACTGGGAATGCAAAAAAAAGGTGCATTACAGATGGGATGTTTTAAATTCTATGCTGCATCCATAATCAATGAGAAACTGATAAAAAAGATTTATTCCCTTAATTTATTTTTTTTTAAACTTAGAGTTGCCTTTTTCTTCTTCTTGTTGAAATGTGTTGGTTAGCTAGTAATGTGGTGGAGGATATTAAATGCAATCCCAGTTCTGCTCCAGTAACTCCCCTGGCCTGTGCCTCACACCGCTCATTGTTCTGAATCAGTCTTCATACATTCTCTGGGTATGAACAATCCAACTGCAGCAAAATAAATGAGCAGAGACAGAGGTCGATCATAATGTCAATGTTTTATCTAAATACTGTTCTTCATTTTACATCTCTTCAGTTAAACATTTGTCATTTAACACTGATGAGGATCACATCTCAGGTGTACATGGCTGCGTACACAACACCCATACGCAATGTTACAAGCCACTCCTCTAAAGCAAGTAATTGCATAGTAACAGAATATTTCACTATGTATTCAGCTGTACTGGTACTCAGGTGATCTCTAGATCAGATGGACCTATCTCCTCTTAATTTTATCCAGCCTTCTCTCCTAAACTACATGACCCTTGAGGTACAGGCACTACTAAACCACCACCGTTACATTTTTTAATTATTTATTGAGATACAGCACAGAATCATCCCCTCAAGCTGCACTGCCCCGCAATCCCCTGATTTAATCCTAGCCTAATCACAGGACAATTTCCAATGACCAATTAACCTACCAACCGTTGTGATTTTGGTCTGTTGGAGGAAAGCTGAGCAGCTGAAGGAAACCCACAGGGAGATCGTACAAACTCCTTACAGGCAGCGGTGGGAAGTGATCGCAGGTCGCTGGTACTGTGAAGTGTTGTACTAACCATTACACTACTCCGCTCTCCCATGTATGGATACTTAAACTGTGGCCACAGTTACAGTAGGAAATGAATTACCTGCTGTCTAAGTCAATGATGCACAGCCCTGGGGGGGAAGAAAGCACTCACTTCTGCCTTCACTCAACATGCATCTTGGATGGGAGGCAGAAACAAATGATGCTGATTGGCTCCATTTTCTACCTGGCCAGTTGCAGAACCTCCTCTTGGTCTGCTGCAAACCCCAGCCCACATTCAATCCAGTCTCTGATAATCATCCCTGTTCCCTGCCCCATCCTGTCCCAAACCCTTGCACCCCCAGCAGCTCTCCCATCTCCAAGTGCACTTTCCTTCCACTAATTCCAGTGCCCTCTTCTCGGTCCATTTTCTCTCTTGTTCAGGCAACCAGTACCCCTCTACAACTGTAGAAAATGTGATAAGGATCAGCATGGGGGTGATGTGGAGTTCGCAGGTTGGCCACAAAATAGTTCATGCCAGCTCATTGTGACGATAATTCCCATTGTAATGCTGCCATGACCACCGTAGCATCCCACCCTACACATCCATCACAATGAGGATTTCACAGGTTTCCTGTCACTGAAATACAGTGCAGGGTATTCTCCAGTCAATGGGTGTGTTGGTTGTTAACACACAATGTTTCACAGTAGGTTTCAAAGTACATGTGAAAAATAAACCGGAACCTTGAATCCACCGCTCCAACATCAACCTTGGCACGCTGTTGACTAGACGGGATATACACATTTGTGTTCTCTCCGAGCGGGCTGATTCCTCAAGGATCATGGAAGGACATCACAATACAATTGAACATCAGGCAAGGTTAAATGCAGCCGGTAACTACCTGGCTTTTCATCGCAATTGTATAATGATTGCAAAAACAAGTACGAGATTGGCTGGAGAAATTAAGAACTTCCCAGGGGTGGATTCTGGGAGTATAATGTATGCAGAACTATGACAAAAGGAGCCTGACTATCCTCATGTGTCTACCGGTTTTCCCTGACAGGATGAAACAGGAAACCCACATTAAAGAATTGTGATGTGCTGTTAATGAGAAATCAGCTCCACTGGTGGCAGAGTCAGAGCTCGAGGGCACAAAGTCAATGACCCAGAGAATGATGCTGATAAACGCTGCCTGATGGTCTGGGGGGTGGATTACTCCTCTAATACCAACTTTCAGAAGAGTCAAATAGATGAGAAAGCAAATATGGACAGTACCCTAATGTTGGTCTGATTTACAGGTAACATGGGAAGCGTGATCCCCTATGATTCTGGATTCATTACTGTTTTTTTTAAACTCTAAAAATAAAATCACTGCTGACCAGTTTCCAAACTGTATTTACTTATTTCAAAAAGTTGTCCACACAGATATCTTCCAAATCATTTTACGTGAAACCACGATCACCATAGGGCAGTTACTGTGGTCCCTAGCAAGTACTAAAGAAGTTAATTTATACACAGAAAGATCCCACCCTACAGCTATAAGGTTAATAATCAGAAACTGTCTTCTGGTGATGCTCTGCTTGTAGGTGGATACTGGGAAAGTTCAGTGAGAACCGTAACTATCAGAACTTTGCGATTGATAGAAAGGGCCACGGTCGAAATAAATCATGGGAGCTTATACCATATCACAAGTAATTTTTGATTGGTGTGTGGGTTGAAGTGTTTTGCTCCCATCTGTACCTGGTAGTGCCTGGGTGAGATGAGAATGTTTATAACAATCAGTGATCTGGAATGCAGAGGAAACTTATCTAAACTCTGACAATTCACAATTTGCACTCACTGCAATCCAGGGCAGGGCTCCCGATCCAAGGACAGAAATTACAAGGGGCAGAATTAGGCAATTTTTCACACCATACTGCCCAGCTTCAATACTTAACCAAAGCTGTCTAGTGAAAAACAGTTTGGGATTGTTTAATTCTACCTTACCCATTCCTGAAAGGAAGTACTCTGAAAAATATAAATAAAACCTTCACTTGTGATTACTGACAATCCTAAACATCAAGGAGAGTTTTTGCTTTTGACATACTCATGGCAGCCAATTGGACACCACAAACAGCATTGTTGTAATTGAGCTAACAATTTAACGATCTTCCCTAGTGAGACAAAATTGGTCCACAACAGGGAGAATCTCCCTGCTTTTCTCAGGGCAAGGTAAAGATCCTCCTTGCATGTGTGCAGACGGGTCACTGATTCAGCAGAAACCAGACAGAGCAAGAGGCTGGGTTACATGCACCCATAACAGAAAAGGCAGTATAGTACAGAAAAAAAGGGGTTTTGCATCCCAACAAAGAGTTCTGCGAGGGAGCTGTGGGTTCAGATTGACTGAACATTGGGTAAATACTTGCTGGGGGGTTGATGTCCTCAGGTTGAATGGTAAAGCTGGCAGAGATGATCCACACAGAAGCTTTGACCAGAACGATGACACATTTAATACCAACTGGAAGCAGGAACATCAGCTTGTTTCCCTAGAAAAGGCACTGAAGCAATGTGGCCACGATCAGTATGGTGTGGTGTGACATACTCCCTATACCCACAGCTCAGTGCCTTGAGGTGATATTTGGTGGAGCTAGAGGGTCAAAGTTTTGACAAAGTTTAAACTGATTTTTGGGGCATGGATGTTGCAGAAGAGGCAAGCTGGGTGATATGGTGAAGGTTCTCCCATCGTTGTTGGAGAATTCTAGCTCCCTTCCACAGTGAAGGGATGGAGATGTGTAGGTGGTACAAGTTATGGTGATGCACTTGGTGTTTCCATTCTCCAAATGTTCTAGCTGATTTGGTGGTAGAGGTCAAACAATTGGAAGCTATTGTTAGAACAGTCTTGTTCATAATGCACCTACAGGGCACCATGGTTGTCAGCAATATTTAAGGTGATGAAAAGTTTGCTAAAATCAGGTGAACTGCTTGGTCTTGGACGTTGTCACTATCAGAGATGGATCAAAGCCCATTTGATCCAAAACCCCGATTATCTCTCCATAGATAGTGCATGAGTGTTTACAGCATTTTGATTTTAATCTCCTAAGTGAGGAACACATCTTTTGATCTGCAAGAAAGAGGCAGTTGTGGGGGGGGGGGGGGTGTAAACTTTGTCCATGGAATATTTCACCCAAGGACCAATAACAAATATACTCTCTACAGGACACAAATTAAAAGGAAGCTGAGTAATAAGGAAGATCAGGGTTTGTGTTAAGGTTATAAGCACCAAGAATTGGATACCACACACAGAATACTCTTATAATAACTACGCCTAATGAGTACCTCAGCTTCAGAACAAAATGTAAATATGCACGTGTGCAATCTCCTACCACGTTGACTGCAAAACTACCAGTATAGCTGCTTACACAGAACAAAGGCCAGAGGCACACGAACAAAATACTATATTGTTGGCCACACAATATTATACACTTATCCTTTGATTAAAGTGCTTCACATCACTAAGTTAATTGCTTTGATACAGAATGAGCCCCATTTGTTACCTGTAAATATGCTGCATTTAAACAAGGCATACTAGTTTATTGTTGCTGAATAGCTTCCCTGCTAGACATCCAATTAGGTGGCTTTTCCATCTCACTGCTCACAGAAGGGAATGCAGCCCTCCCCTCGTACAGATCACCAGAACATGCAGATAATCAAGACTATGCCAAAGAGAATACAAAATATTCATCTACTACCTGTTGAAAATGGTAAAAATGCTTGATCTACATGGGAAGACTGACACCATCACTCACAGGAATCCTGTCTGGTAGGTAGACTACATGGACTATCTTGAGACCTGAAACTTTTCTCATTTCAAATTGTTGTTGAAAACACACAGAAGATTAACAGAAATATTCATTTCTGTAAAATACTCCTGAAGGTGTTGACTGTCCCTGCACTACGCTTTCACAGGTTGCTCTGCCGTACTAGGAATGCTATCAGGCTTTTCCCCACGAGAACTTTACAGTCGCTTGTAGAAAGTGCCGCACAATAATCAGAAGGAGAAGAGATCTGGTTGGTGGGTCTCCTTCCCTGTCCACTGACAAGGTGTCACTGGTCATCAGTCCTACCTGGGCACTTCCTTGCCTTTGCATCTACATCTTGAAAAGTGCCTTTGACCAATTGACACACTGCTTGCAAAGACTCAGAGGGCTAGTTTTACAATCAAGTCACTGCAACAGAAAGAAAACAATTAAAAATAAGAGCAGACGTGTCGGAAATCATGAGCTGCGATAACAAGGTCAACTGACTGGAAGTTCGCCCACTGACAACTGCAATTTGCAAACTGTTTACACTACAACCAACCCCACATGATATTCTGATATGAAAGGCGGATTGTTACATCTATTATCAAGGGTCAAGTGTGATAGTGGAGGACTAAAAATAGATATATTAAAAAAATCTTTCAATGGAAGCATCTCATTTTAAAATGAGCAATAAATTGCATCTCATGTTCACATTTAGAATGGAAACTACCCATGTAAACATCAGTGTAGTTACCCCTGCTTAATAGTAGTTGCTTTCAGTAATGTTTACACAAGTTTGAACATTCATAAGAAATATTAAGGACAATGTATAATACTGAAATGTGCACCAAATTTATTCCCTTTAACCCTGTTTCGCAGGTACTGTCCTAGATCCCAATTCTCTCCCCACCCCGCTTCTTAAACCTGTTGACAAGAGTTAGGGAAAATTCTTCACATATTGAAACTAGCTTGAATGCTAACTATACAACATCCCTCTGACAGACGCGAGTTGAAAGTGCTATTGATGTTAGATTAATATTACTTTATTTTTTATTTAGAGATAGATACTGCACAGTAACAGGCCCTTCTGGCCCAACCAGCCTGTGCTGCCCATTTGACCATTAACCTACTAACCTGTATACTGAATAAACAGAGAACAGGAGGAACACTGTAGTTTTCAGTAACAAGTGGTTTTGCCTCCTCCAGATATCAAGTGTATTGAGGGTAGCTAAGGAAGGTTTAAAATCTGTGTTTTAAAGTTAGTAAAATTATGAAAATGGAGAGTAAAAGAAGCTCTTAAAAACTTACATTTAGAGGGGAAATGGTCAGTGTGATTTCCATCTTCCTATCAGTGATGCTATTAAAGAGTCACTAAACCTAAACACGAGGAAATCTGCAGGTGCTGAAATTTCAAGCAACACACATAAAAGTTGCTGGTGAACGCAGCAGGCCAGGCAGCATCTCTAGGAAGAGGTACAGTCGACGTTTCAGGCCGAGACCCTTTGTCAGGACTAACTCCGGTCTCGGCCCGAAACGTCAACTGTACCTCTTCCTAGAGATGCTGCCTGGCCTGCTGCGTTCACCAGCAACTTTCATGTGAGTGACTAAACCTATCTGGATTTCCTGTAGTGGGCTGGTGTGCATGGAAGAAGTATTTCTTCCTCCATGTTGCTGAGGATACCAAGAGAATAAATTAGGAATTTCAAATTGTGAATTGAGGGAGGGGAAATGGGTAGATCTACTACGATCTCATTAAATCTCTCAAGGGCGCGGAGCTAAAAGGCCAACTCCTGGCCTGAAACTTAGATTTTGGTCTAAAGAAACTAAGCAGATGATTTCCAACATCTGCAGATCTTTTATCTTCCTTTACCGTCTAGCAATTGTAGACCGTATGATATAGGAGCAGAATTGGGCCGTTTGGTCTGACAGGTCTGCTCCCCAATCTTGCTTTGGTGCCAGTGTCTTTCCAGGGGGGGGTCAGTTTGTTTAATGTTGAGTAATTGTCACGGGGCGGGGGGGGGGGGGAAGAGAGAGAAATTCCTCACAAAATGTTTTGAGGGATAAGGTGGGCAACCGAGATGCAGCACAGAGCGTCATAGGAAGTCATTCCTGCCTGTGGCCATCAAACTTTACAACTCCTCCCTTGGAGGGTCAGACACCCTGAGCCAATAGGCTGGTCCTGGATTTATTTCATAATTTACTGGCATAATTTACATATTACTATTTGACTATCTATGGTTCTATTACTATTATTTATGGTGCAACTGTAACGAAAACCAATTTCCCCCGGGATCAATAAAGTATGACTCTGAAATGAAGCGGTTGTACTATAGATCAGAATCCAGTTACAGTGGAACTGCTTCTATGGTGATGGCATTACGTTCAGTGCTCTTCATATTTCTTGACAGATTAGTCCAGTTTACGGAGGAGGAAATCATTCTTCAAGCACCGAAAGACTGGCTGCCCTAATGTCCATTATATAGCTTGTCTGTTCACCTTACCGAGAACACAAAAAAACTGTTGTGTCCCATCGATCCTGCTTCACCATTCAATGAGATCTTGGCTTAATGACACCAACTCTGCCTTCCCCAATGGTGGATAGGGTTGCATAATGTTAATTTCCTTGTAGTTTAACTTTCTTAAGCTTGTTTGTATTTTTATATAATCACCTATATCCACGTGATTGTTCAGTGAGTTTTTCCAGTAGTTATAGTTGCTTCTGTACTTTTCTGGAAACTTCTTGGATTCAGTGACCGGTGTCACATTATTTAAATGGTTAACTGTTATCAGTTGGAATTTCTATGGAATCAGTATCTGATACAAGAAGTTGAAACCATTTTTGTTCACTCTTTTCCCTGGGCTCTCTTCCTCTGCTCTTCTCTTCTCTCTCTCACACACTATATTTCTCCCGTTTCCTTTAAGGCTCAGCAAAACTATCTTAGGCAACAAGTTCCATGTCTCATTGTTAATTTCCATAACAAACGCATCGGGATCCAATACCACCTGAGTATCGAAGCATCTATCAATCTGTCATGACTTGTACTTGGCCATATCCTCTGGGGTGCAGAACTCAGAGACTATTTCTCTTAAAGGCCATTTGGCCCATCAAGTCTAAGTGAGCTCGTGGAACAATCCCTCAATCCCAATCCTCCACTCGCTTACCTGTTATATTTTCTCTTGCATGCTGATCAACTCCCCACTCAGCAATGCTGGGGTTAATTTACCAGTGGTCAATCAACCTATCAGCATCTCCTTGGAAGGAAATTGGAGCACTGGGGGGGGGGGGTGCGGTGGGACCCACGCTATAAGGGGGATCTCATTGAAACCTATCGAATATTGAAAGGCCGAGATAGAGTGGACACTCTCCTATCGTGGGAGAGACTAGGACCAGAGGGCACAGCCTCAGAATAGAAGGACATTCCTCTAGAATAGAGATGAGGAAGAAATACTTTAGCCAGAGGGTGGTGAATCTGTTTTATTCATTGCCACAGACTGCAAGTCTTTGGGTATATTTAAAGCGATGTTGATAGGTTCTTGATTAGTAAGAGGGCTAAGGGTTATGGGGAAAAGGCAGGGGAAGGGGTTGAGAGGAATAATCAGCCATGATGGAATGGTGGAGCAGACTCAATGGGCCAGATGGCCTAATTCTACTCCCATGTCTTATGGGAAGAACATAGCCTTTGTTGACAACACCAGATGTCTGGATTGAACAGGTCTGCTGGAGCTGAAGAATAGTAAGCTGCACTACCTGGCACTCTACCGAAAGTATTCGCAACTCACCAATCAGATGATTCTGGGACAAGATGGGGGGGGGGGGGTGTGGCCGGTTTACTAAAATCAAGACAATTTAGAAGTAATTCTAAAGTTACCTCATGCAGTCACTACTGTAAATTCCACCATCAGGGTCCCTCTGCAGTTTGTCCTGTGATGCCTGTGCTTGTAGAACATTAATTGTATTTAGTTAGAGAGACAGTGCAGAACAGGCCCTCCCGACCCTTAAAGCCACACTGACCAACAAGCCACCCATTTAAACCTAGCCTTATCATGGAACAATTTACAATGATTAATTAATCTACTAATTTGTAGATCTTTAGACTTGTGGAAGGAAGCCAGACATTCCCCGGGGAGAATGTACAAACCCCTTAAAAAGGATGCCCTGTGCTGTGATAGTCACGCTAAGCGCTATGTTAACAAAGAATGGTTAGCCTGGGTTTTGTTCTCATGATCAGATCTGATCCCAGTAAAGGACAATATTACTTAACTGGGAGTATGTTTCAGGAGCTTCGAGGGAAGGCGGAGTCGCAAGTAACAGGGAAATGCATCTTTCCCCCCCAGACGTTCTTCCACCTTCTGCAGGTTTAATGCTAAACATGCTGAGATCAGGTTCTTGCTGCAGAGGTGAGAGGCTTAGATTAACAATCCTTTGATTAGCTTTCAGCTGCGCAACAAGCAACCTAGAGCACACACTGAGAATTTTGCCTGGAGTGGTGTGGTGCATGTTTCACAGTAATGACAAGGCTGGAGTTTTATTCACATCCTTTGTTCTCTTGTATTTCCCTTGCAGGTTACATTTTGACAAGCATTTGTTTCCAAGGTCACAGCAACTCCATTAGTTATTGGTCCAAAGCACTTGACAGTGAACATTCAACATGGTTTCCCTACACCCCCCACCCACCCCCCAGGAGCGTACTGGTGCTATCGTTAGAAATCAGTCTTTGCAAAGGAATAAGCTTCCTCCATTTCGCACAGCACCCACTAAGAAGCCCCACTGCCACGTTATCCAGTTGCTCGAGTTAGTTTTATGTACAGGCATTAGGCAGATGGGATCCTCTTTATTAGCAGAGAAGTTAAAGCTAATCTAGGGTTGCACAGCACAAGTTTGCCCACCATTTACAAGACAATGCCACTGAAGTAGCAAGCTGAAAGAAGTGGAGGCAGGGGTTAACGAGCAAGCCAATCCTAATGTCCCCAAAAAATGTAGGAAATGTCAAGTAGAGCCAGGAGCAGAGAGGGATGAGAAGTTAGAAACTTAGCCTTTTGAATGGGGGAATTGTTCATTGTGCATTTTGCCTTCCTGCTCCATCTCCCTCTGTCAAAGACACTATATTAGATTAATTTTATCTAGTGCGAATCCAAGTGTTGTGCCTGGGATCTTCCAGACTCTGAACTGTTTCAAAAATGATCGCTGGTAATAAAAGCAGGCTTAGTGGGGAAAAAAGAACAACTCAGTCCATTGTCACATTTCATTCCCATAATATTAAGTATTCATGCATAACAGCAAGCACTGTGGAACTCATGCTGGCTGCCAGTAGAGAGAAAGAGAGACAGAGAGAGAGGGGGGCAAAAAAGTGTAAGCGTCTGTAGAATGGGATTTGCAGGTGACGATGACAAGGGGCAGTAGTTGCATAGAGCAGAGTGTTTTCAAAAACTACTAACGGATGATGCGCGTTTCAGAGGGAGGAGCAGAAGGGAACAGTTTCAGGAAGTTCCAGTCTTTTTGCATGTACAATACCTTAAGCAAAAGGTTAAATAAAAAAAATGCCCACCCATTAACTTTCGATGGTGACATTGAAACAGCAAATTTAACATAAGAGACCACTGACTAACTTGGTCGTACAGGTATTTCTATCCAGCTCTAAGAAAGAGTTATATACAGATACATTTTACAATTACTTCATACATTTTTTTTAATATAAGAAATGACTATATCGATTAACAGCGAGATGGGACATCAAGTCTTTTGGTATTCGGGCATCACCTCCTTTTGAGGTCTGTAAAGACAGCGAGAAAGTGAAAATGGTGAGGCACCCTGCATCTACTGGACACCGTCTGCTCAGAATCCTCCCGTTCTCTGACAGCAGTCACTCCCCACTGGAGATTAGGCATTAAGCAGTATAGCCTGCCTATATCTCCATTGACAACCTTGTTAGGACATTCAGCTGTGGGGTAGTGGGAGTCACCAAGCACTTCAAAAGGGGCACACTGCCCAATCCCCATTTCTGAAGGGAGCTGCCATCTTGTCACATCCTGGTCTGTACCTGGGTCGCCGCAGTACAGTGTGCATACAGGAGCAGGGAGGAGCCATCATTCTCACTCTGAGATTAATGATCATCTGACTCTCCCTGCTTCAGCAAAGATTTACAATCTTTAAATGCCCCTCATCACCTTGACTGAGATGTACCACAGGACGCAGTTATGCCAGGGGGTCACGTCGACTTCACTGTAGCCTGATGCCAACTCTGCCCACCTACTGCACAGTCTGATGCCTCGTGTACCAAAGAACTTTCCAAATCCCTCCACAATAGCAACAGAAGGAAAACCTCCACAAAACAATCACGTAAACATATACTGTAGTTAAGAGGACGTCACATGATACTTGAAGATTTCACTGGACGTGGCATGGATATAAGACCTTCATGCACCCGTGCACACACACGTACGCACACTCACTCCCAGACTCACACAGACACAGTATAGTGTAAGAGATCGATTACATGGAGGAGACTTTAGAACTGTTGAGACAGTAAACCACATAGTCGTTTCGACACAGTCTCCTTGCTTGTGCGTAGTGTGAGGCGGTACATCTGTGGATGAAGAGAGAGAAAGAGAGAGAAGTGAGAGGTTACAGAGCAAAGCAGTTCCAGCCAGCAACTCCTAACCATGGGGGAACAGGACAAAGGTGGTCGTGCAGTATAAACCCACTAAAAATGTCAGGGCAATGGGCACTCCTCACCCACTGAAACCCATCCACTGGGGTCCTCATTTTTACCCAACACCTATTCTAACATAAAGATAAACAGTCTCTCAATCTACCTCATCACGGGCTTTGCATTTTGTTACTTTCTCCGCAACTATAAAACTATTAGCTTCTCTTTCTATTCCTGCTTTGGTTCTAGCTCAGCGTATTTCAAAATGGAACGATTTGTCTTGTCTTAAAGACAACATTAGCTTCATTTGTTACATGTGCATCGAAAGAGTGAAATGCTCCATTTGCATCAACATCAACAGCCACAGCCTGGGGGCAGCCCGCAGGCATTGCCACGCTTCCAGCACCAACAGAGCATGCCCACAACTCACTAACCCCTATGTGTACGTCTTGGGAACGTAGAAGGATACTGGAACATCCGGAGGAAACTTGCACAGTCACAGGGAGAACACACGACAGCAGTGGGAATCGAGCCTGGGTCATCGGCACTGTAATGCATTACACTAACCGCTATCTCTCAATCTAGCTCGTCATGGCTTTTGTATTTTGTCTACCTGCACTGCACTCTCTCTGTAATTATAACACTGCATTCTTCCTTTGGTTCTACCTCAATGCACTTGAACATCAAACAAAAGCTTTTCACTATATTTTGGTCCACGTGACAGTAACGAACCAGTTTCCAGCTCCACTGCATGCTCTGCTGATGCAGAGGAAGCAGCCGAGAACCACTTCGGGCACCACCACTGGACACCTGCAGGCTGTCCTCTGATCGGGCCCAAGTGTCTGCTCAAACTCAGACAACAGAGGTCACCTAGTGAGCTCTCATTCTCAAATGACGCACGGGCGGTAAGCTGATCCGAAGCAGCCGCGGCTCTAAATAACTCAGCGCTAAATGTCACAAACCTGTGCCTGACTGTTGGGTTCCAGCCGCAACAAGCACCCAACCTGGATGGATTTTGTGTGAATGATTCCTGCACCAACGAAGTTGTCATGGTTGGGGTCGACGTCCTGCAGCAGAGCTGTGCCGAACCCTATCAACTACAGAAAGAATGGAAAAAGCAGAAAACAAACTGAGAGAAGTGCCCCAGCGGAGGTCACTCACTGAGCTTATCCCACAGGTTCCCATTTACTGAGTGTCTGAGGTGGTTTCAGGCTGTGGGCTGCTGTCTGGTGTTTATTTATCTATCTACAGGCACAGTGTGGAATAGGTCCTTCCAGCCCTTTGAGCCACGCCACCAAGCAACCCCCGATTTAACCCTGGCCCAATCCCGGGACAACTTACAATGACCAATTAACCTGCTAACCTGTACATCTTTGGGCCACGGAAGGAAACCCACGCATTGCACGAGGAGGGTGTATAAACTCCTTACAGAGGACGCTGGGATTGAACTCTGAAGCCCCGAGCTGTAATAGCGTTGCACTAACCGTTATGCTACCATGGTGACCAAACTACCAATGTTACAACACAATCTTATGATGCAACCCACCATGCGAACTCCTTTCCCTAAAACTCCCTTCTAGAAAGTGCTATAGGCTATGAAAAAAAACACTTCACACCAACTTAAATGATTCCTCCCTCAGGTAGTTAATTTGATCAGCCATTCACGTTAGACCCCCCCCCCCCACATCTATCTAGAACCTCAAGTCACTGCACTTTACAGAACGATAAATCACTTTTTCTAAAGCTGTTTACACCGTAAATACATGCTGGTATTTATCTATTTATTACCATATCCATACTTTAACCTCTATATTTTATATAAATGTTTATTCTTTATAATTACAGAATGTTGGCGACTTTTTGTTGCATGTTGGGCCAACACATCACAGCAAATTCCGAATTCAGTGGATTCTGGTTAATTGGGACAACTCTTAGAGAACAAAAACTAACCGAGGAAATAGCTGAGATTTCCTTCATTTATTTGGGACAGGAGATTGCTACCGAACAGTTTCTAACCAGCATCAGTTGCGTGCACTTGTGTGGTTGTTAGACACTACTTAAAACACTTTGTAAAAAGCGTGATTTGCTTTTGCTCGTGTTATGTTATCCATTTGGGCGGACGGAAGCAGAATAAAAAAAAAGCAGTGATTTTTGATCATTTTGTTTTTTTTTTATTCTGACTTAAAAAAATTTCAGACCCTTCCAAGATGCCGCAAAAAGATTTGACTCCAGCCAAAAAAATTAACTTACTGGACCACATTAAAAGCCAGGTGCATGTGCTGATTTTGTTCATTTACAGTCAAACAAAAGAACATGACAGTGTACAATGGATGAATTCCTCTGTCGATAACTATTAGGAACTAATACAGTTTTATAGTACTCTGGTAATATTGGTAGTGTTCTAATTTGTTCTGTATTTAATTAAATTTGTTACTTAGTTAAATGGTAGTTTGTCTTTTTTTAAAAAATATACATTTTAAGCTATTTCCATGAAACTTTGGCTAATTGGTACAGCCACTTAATTGGGCCAAAATTTATTTATTTATTGAGACACAGTGCGGAATAGGCCTTAGTCCCTTCGAGCTGCATCACCCAACAACCCTGATTTAATCCTAGCCCCGTCACAGGACAATTCACGATGGTGAGTTAACCTACTAACCAGTACGTCTTTGGACTGTGGGAGGATGCCAGAGCACACAGAGGAATGCCACACAGTCACAGGGGAGAACGTACATACAAGTCCCATTGTGTCCCAAGTTAACCCACATCACTGTACACATAGATGTAAATGGCGAATAAAGTTGATCCTCAATTGAAAAATAAGACCTGGCTGGTTCATTCCACTGGAAGGTGGGAGTGTTTTAGGAACACCTTAGAGAATAATAGGGCTTTATTCTGCACTTTATAGGTTTACCAAACAAATCACGTTAACACCTTTGCACCCCTTGAAAGAGAATTAGACATCAATCTACAAATAGGAACAACAGAAACGCAGAAAGGAAGTGGTGAATATGGCTTTAGTTGCAGTATTTAAGAGGTGTTTGTAGAAGTACATGGATGAAGGGGTATGGAGGGTTATGGTCCAGGTGCAGGTCACCGGCACTAGGCAGAATCACAGTTCAGCACGGACTAGATGGGCTGAAGGGCCTGTTTCCGTGCTGTTTTATTTTATGTAGCGATACAGCACAGAGTAGGCCTTTCCAGCCCTTTGAGCCGTGTCGCTATCAATCCCGATTTAACCCAAACCTAATCACAGGACAATTTACAACGACCAATTAACCTACTAACCAGTACGTCTTTGGACTGTGGGAGGAAACTGGAGCACCCGGAGAAAACCCATGCAGTCACAGGGAGAACGTACAAACTTTTTAAAGAGGATGTCAGGATTGAACTTCGAGCTCTGATAAACGAAGCTGTAACAGCGTCACGCCTGAGGCTGCGCTACCATGGCGCCCTGAACTACTGACTCTGAAAGCTTGGAAGAATTAATACTGAAATAATTTGGCTCGGGGAGGAGGCATTGAGATTCTCCAGATTTTAAGGACCGTGGAACACCACAAAACCATAGATGTATCCACAAACTAATTAGTGAGCACAGCCGTAGGATTACATTAGAACAGGGTTACTTGCTATTTTACATTCAGAACACCATAAAGGAATAAGATATCATATGATCAAGGGTGCTGCTACATTTTTATTTGCAGGGATTTGGGGACATGGAAGAAATTTAGAGATTGGAGAAGCAGGGAAGGCTTCTTCCTCGTGGATAAAGAAGCAGCTCAAGATCACATCCATGAAGTGAAAACGAATATACAGGTGTTGTGAAACTCTGACATGGATGGTCCCAAGCCTGGCTTCAACAGGGGGAGGGTTGGATATGGGGCCAGCAAGCAACTTCATTCTGTAAAAACACAGAGCTACAGAAATGCCAAAGAAGTTCCAGGGATCTCACTCCTGCAAGAGGGCGAATCTTTGCCTGGAAGATGTATTAAGTGGTGTGGTGAAAGCCGATCACCACTATTCTTCCATACACACTGCTGCCTAGGAGGATAGGAGCCTTAAGGAGTCATTGAGCACCACCCTGTCCGTGCCAACTATAGACTACCAATCCCTTTCACCTGCATTTGGTCTGTCACCTTCCACGACTTTCCTGGTTGGCACAGTTTGTTCTCTTAGTCTGCCTGCAAAGATGAGGAATTTTTTTTTGGATTCATGGATGGAGAGAAGAAATCTTACCTTGGCCTTGGTGACCTCTGTGTCCATGGGGTGATTAGCTTTGAATATCTTCTGAGCTTCCTGCTGGGGACTAAGCGACAAAATGTTCTATAAATAACACAGGCTGCCTGCAACACCATGGGCTGAAGGCCCCTACTTTGCCGTACTGTTCTATGTCCTTGCCAGTATTGAATTGTTTATTCAGGTCAGAGCAGTAACAATATAAAAGAGCCATGCCATCTAAAAACATTTCCCACGCACAAACTCTCCATTCCTGCTATATATAAAATAACAACATTTCATGATGACACATGCCAGTGATATTAAACTTGATTCTGTTTCTGAACAGATATAAACTAATTTGAATCCAAATGATTCTTCCTGTACCTGCTGAGCTGTCTCCAACGCTGAAAGAAATCTTCGGATGCCATCTCTGTTGGCTGGAAAAACTTGTTGACAGTTATGGGCAGTTTTAGGGTGATATTTTGCAAGGTTCCACCATACCTACCAAAGGAAAAGGATTTCAACAATGACAATAATGTACAAATTAGTGTCATGAAAGACTTCAGGGAAATGGGACTCATAACTGGGTTAAGTGTCGTCATTCTCCTCTCAGGCCTGGGTTCAAAGTCTGTTGCAGAGAACTTTACACCTTCTTACAGGGGTGAAATGTGAGAGCCAAGCTAAATATAGTGAACAGATAAGGGAACCAGAAAGGAAAATAACAAGGAAAGGAAAAGAGAAGTGAACAGCTGTTAGCATAAAAACAAATTCTGATAAGCATTTAAGGCAAAGATCAGGAGCAGGTACTAGTGAAGAAATAGCAGATGGCATTTAACCAGGACACACGTGAAGTGTTGCACTTTGGTCAGGTCAAACATAAAGTGACAGTACACTGTTAAGGGCAAAATCCTTAGTAAGTGTTGATGAACAGAGGGATCTTGGGGTCCAAGTTCATAGTGATTACACAGGTTGATAGGATGTTCCATAAGGCATGTTGCCTCTATTAATCAAGGCACCGAGTTCAAAGGTCAGGAGGTTATATTGTAGCTTTATAAAACTCTGGTTGGGCCACATCTGGAACATTGTGTACAAATCTAGTCGCCTCATTCCAGGAAGGATGTTGAGGCTTTGGACAGGGGGCAGAAGAGGTTTACCAGGATGCTGCCTGGTTTAGAGGGCGTATGCTGGATAAACTTGGGTTGTTTTCTTTGGAGCGGCAGAGCCTGAGGGGAGATCTGATAGAGGTTTACAAGATTACGAGGGATATAGGAGTAGACAGTATCTTTTTCCCAGGGTTGAAATCTCTAATACCAGATTCACGGAAGGCTACGGAGCAAGTGCAGGTAAATGGGGTTAGTGCAGATGGATACTTGATGTTTGCAATGCATGAGGTGTGTTTCTATGCTGTACAACTGTGTCTTCTAGTCATACAAGTAGTGTGTAGTAAGAGGAGCAGGGCTGGCTGAGTGCAAAGGAGGTGATGCTAGCATAGCTGCAATACTAACTGAGTTCTTTGTCTTTACCAAGAAGGAAGATTGTGGCAAAACATCATGATCAGGGGAGGTAGGAGAATTAATGGGCAATTGAAACTTGAGACACGAGAGACACACACAAAATGCTGGAGGAACTCAACAGGTTAGGCAGCATCTATGGAGAGGAATAAACAGCTGGATGAAGGGTCTTTACCTGAAACGCAGACTGTATATTTCCCTCAGCAACCCCAGATGCTGCCTGACCTGCATTTTGTGTTGATAAGGAGAGAAAACGAAAGGGCGGCTGCAATTAAGAATGAAAGAAGTCATCAAGTACAGAAGGGTTTTATCCCAGATTGGTTGGAGATGTGTGGCTGGATGTTGCTGCTGGCTCTCCTTGATGCTCCAATGCTCGTCCACACAGGGGACAAACCTTAAGTTCTCTTTCAGAGAAAGTTCAGCAGGAACTCAGGGGTTCACAGACAAACCGATATTTATTGCCACTGCCAATTCCCCTGAGAAGGCACCTGCTTGAACTCTGCAGACAACTGATGGGAGTATACCATCAATGCTGGTGGGCAAGTGATTAATGGATGGAGACCTAGTGATCACGAAGGGCCAGTGGTACTTTCCCCAAATTGGGATGGTGTGGGACGAAGAGGAACCTGCAAGTGGTAGTGCCTGAACCGTATCAGATCGATTGTGAGATCGTGGCAAGTACACATGGGGTTGATTGATTGTGCAGTGAATCGACTGGGGTTCCTACTCTCTCTTTTTGTGTGGGGTTTCCTGCATGCACGTTTTTGTTTCAGTGGGCCTGGTTGCTGCCCAGGATGTACAGTGGACAACAGGACTCACTAAAATTATTTAAACCTACAGGTCTGTTTGTCATTCATGCTCCGCACTTATATAACAGTGACCCCATTAGGCACCAGGCATCCACAGGCTAGTAAATTCAAACTTCAGGTGAAACTCACAGAAGCAAATAATAAGGAAAAAACATGAAAAGGGTCCGAAGAACTTGGGCTGATAAAGGTAAGCAGGCAGGGATTGATCCACAAAGGCAAGGGCACCATTGTAGCGCAGCGGTTAGTGTGACACTATTACAGCCGTTGGAGTTCAGAAGTTCAATTCCACACAGTTGGTAAGCAGTTTGTATGTCCTCCCCAAACAAACCGTGTGTGTTTTCTCCAGCTGCTCCAGTGTCCTCCCACAGTCAAAGACGTACCAGTTAGTGGGTTAATTGGTCATTGTAGATTGTCCTGTGATTAGTCTAGGGTTAAACAGGTGGGTTGCTGGACAGTGTGGCTCATTGGGCCTGTTCCGTGCTGTATCTCTAAACAAATAAATAACGTTTCAAACAGGCTGAATGGCATTCAATGAACTAACAGCTCTATAATTGTAATGAGGAAAGTGCTACAGCTACACGGTATAGTTAATAACAGTGGAAATGACCCACATATGCTTTGCTAATCCAGTGAACACCTTGATGGGAACTTACAGAGCACAATTAGTTTTATTCTGGGTCATTAGAATATTCTACCTTGTTCAATTTCCAATTTGTTTGCTGCCCAGTTGAATAGCAAATATGGCACAAGGCTGCGGAAGGCTTGACTAAGCCTGAATGATTCTTGTCGTGGAGAGAGGGAATGTCATCCACTAGGTTGCAGAGTGTGGTGGGTGCATGGGTGGAACAGAGTGAGGAGAGCAGGGGAGAAAGCAGCAGAGGGAAAGAGAAAGCAAGAGGTTTTACACAACAGCGAGAAGTTGGTAACGTGAAGAACCCAGTACCTGAACTGAATGTTGAGCAATGGGGCTTCGGTGAAATCAGATAAGCACTCGATGTTAATCACTTGCTGAACCTGTGCTCCACCTTCCACAATGGGCTCCACGGGTTTAGCCTGAAGATTCAGCTGTGACAAGTGTTAAGGAACATATCATGGCATCTACAATGAAGCATGCACTCGCTGTATGTTCTCCCAATTCATTTCTAAGAGGACTCAATGGATACAGTTCAAACATTAAGGACCCTCAGCGTCTAGAAGATTTAGTCTTCTCATTGCTACTATCAGGGAGAAGAAGCCTGAAGAGACACCCAACGTTTTAGGAACAGATAAACTGTTTATGGGAACACAAGTTGGTGGTATGGAGACATGATCCACTGTTGCTGATCTGGGTACCCGAAGACTGAGAAGGATGCCACTTCAACTGGGACAGCGCAGCAGTTCTGGCGCAGGCATACGTGAAGCAGGCACGAGAATCTTTAGAAGTGTGGTTCTCTTCTGATAACTCCATAAACAAACATATCGATATAGACGCCATCTATGAAAGGGCTAAAGTAACACGAGCCAATAGAATTCAGAAGGTCAACTGACAGGATAGCCAGTCAGGATAGAGACAAGTGAGCAGAGGTCTATATAAACACGAGCACTCCCAGAGAGAAACAACAGCAACTGTGCACAGAGGATGCCACCTTGACTGGTGGTGAAACGTCTGCAAAGCTAATTGCCGCAACGTCAAACAGCTTCATCCCCTCCATCAGATTTCCAAAAAGTCCATGAGCCAATGAACACTAGCTCATTATTTTTGCTTTCTTTTTGTACTAATTTTTTGTATTTCTTATTGTGACTTAGAGCATTTTTAAGTACTGCACTGCTGCTACAAAAGTTCATGACACATATCAGTGATAATAAACTTGATTCTGATTAGACTCCTGACACTACATGACTGTATAAAGAGCATCACTGATCACCACAGCTAGACTCCGAGTCCACGGAAATCTACAGTCAACCATAATAGAGCTTGCCTTCTGCCCAGCAAACACTGGGGCAGCATCAACTCCAACCTGGACACTGTGCCACACTGCCCCGGTGGAGCACAGCGGCTCTGCCACCTCCCCCCTGGCAGTTGTAAGTAGGCGACACTGCTGCTTCAGACCTACATTTTGCTACAAGCAAGGCTATGCAGCTCCCCGCCATCTGCCAAAAAAAGCAGTGAATCGGGCTTGCAGCATTCTACATTAACAATGTCAAAAAGGGTCTTGCGATGACAAGAAAAGCGACTAAGACGGTTACTCGTTATTGGAATGCACGCCTCCTTCACTCACCGACTCCTCCGAAGCCTCACTGATGCGTGCTGTAGCACGATCTGCACCGTCCATCCTCTTCAGTTTCTCCACCAATGAGCAACTCACTGCTGCGGTCGACCTGCAGTACTTTAAGTTTTTGCATATTGCATATTATCTGAAGGTGGTGACAATTGTCCTTGCTTTTCAGTGTGGAAATTGTCCTGTTGGTTGGTTTAAACCAATAGCCGTCATTTCTATAACGCTTCAAACACGAGTTGCAACAACCGTTTCAGGCAATACATTCAGAATTAAGACTTCTTCTGAAGCCCATCACGCCCCCTGGGGCATAGGCTGTTGACAGCAGCCCGCCGGAGTCCTCTGACCTGGGCCGGTAGAAGGCTGATTAGCCGCTGTGGCTTCTGCTTTCACCACACGACTTCATACATCTCCTAGGCAAAGATTCTTCCTCTCCCAGCGATGAGGCCTTTGGAGCTTCCATTGGCATTTCTGTAGTTCTGCGTCTTTACAGGATAGCCCTAGGCCCAGAAATGAAACTTGCTGAATTATAACACAAACACGAGGAATGCAGATGCTGGAATTTCAAGCAACACACATCAAAGTTGCTGGTGAACGCAGCAGGCCAGGCAGCATCTCCAGGAAGAGGTACAGTCGACGTTTCAGGACTAACTGAAAGAAGAACTAGTAAGACTTAGTAAGACGAAGGGTCTCGGCCCGAAACGTCGACTGTACCTCTTCCTAGAGATGCTGCCTGGCCTGCTGCGTTCACCAGCAACTTTTGTGTGTTGCTGATTTATAAATTAATTTTTCCTCCTTTGGTAAATTATATTCAACTTGACTCTAGTAACTCACCAACTTAACAGTGGGAGCAATTTCTTATCAATTACCTGCTGGAGGAACTCAGCAGGTTGAGGAGTATCAGTAGGAGGAAAGGAATTATTGACTTTTCAGGTTAAAATTCTGCTTCAGGACCAGTGAATTTCTTATCCTGACAAATCCCATCAAATATCTGGGAGCCTCTTCAGTGTCTCCTTACCTCATCTGCTCTAGATTCTCCCTACTCTCCACCCAAGAATCTCTTCACTAATCACAGATATTTCTGCCAGTCTTTGTTGATGCATCCATGAGGTAATATACACTTTTTGTAAATCTCCCTTTTGATCCTTTCACACCCTCTCGGAATAAAAAAGCAATGCGGCAGACTGCAACATCGTAACAGCGACTGCTTGTTGGTCTCCCCGCTTGCTGCGTAATGGGCGACATCCCTCTGTCCCTTGTTAATGAGAGAGGGAGCCTGTGGCACATCAAATTATCGGGTAAACAATGGTTTTTGTTGGACTGCAGATCATGGTCTCTCTTTGGGGGCTTTGCTGTTGCTTGCTTGGTGGGTGGTGGGAGCTGCTGAAATGGATGGGGAGGGGGAGGTTGATGCTTTATTGCTGCCTGTGTATGGGGGGGGGAGACGGGGCTTAATCTTTTTCTTTCTGTCATTAATTCTGTGGGGTTCCCTTCTGTTTTTGTGGATGTCTGTGAGGAGTAAGAATTTCAAGTTGTACACTGTATACATTCTCTGATATTAAATGGAACCATTGAATCACCTCAAGTTGAAAACAAATGTACTCCCCTTCGTTTGCCAAACAAAATCAAAAAGGATATCATTCTGCAGCTCTCCAGGACAGCTAACATTCACTGCGAAGTTGAGGAACTGGACGGATGTCTTGTTCCCAAAGAACAGGTACATTCGACCTAGATGCATAGATACAAGAAAGTAACAGTGCTTTTGATGACCATGTAAAAAACCTGTTCATGAAGAAATTTGATCTTCAAAACTATAAGCAAGCAACCCACTCAGAGCCAAAATATTGTTTTATTTTAAACAGACCTCAAATGGCTTTATTAAAGTGACATTGTGACATCCCAGGAAGATGTACCCTGTGATAGAGATTTGGGGTACTACTCCCACACTCTGTGAATGACCTGATACCCTTCAAGTGATATTGGGCAGCACGTTAGTGCAACACTATCAGACTAGCACCAACCCGGTTCAATTCCTGCTGCTGTCTGTAAGAATTTGCATGTTCTCCTCATGAATGTGTGGGTTTCCTCCCACATTCCAAAGACATTCGAGCTAGGAAGTTAATTGGTCACATGGGTGCAACTGGGCAGTAGAGGTTTGTTGAGGCGGAAAGACCTGTTACCGTGCTGTAAAGCAAAATAAATATTGGGTGCCATATGTACAGTACTCTGCCAAAGTCTTATTTGTATACAACGACTTTTCGAAGCATGCTGCAGGAGGGCAGTGCTTTCAGGAAAATGGAGGGAAAAAAGCTTGGGGAAGAAGGAATAAAAAGACTTGAATGAATGTTTTCAAACACAAAAGGGATTTTTACATTGCAAGTAAGCTGCAAGAGCAAATCCCCGAAACTGCAGTAGTTTATCCCAACCAAGGGCCGTTAAGCTGAAGGAAAGGGTCCCAGTCACTCACCCAGGTTTTGCCTGTATTCTGATTTTATTCCAATCTGGAGAAGCTGGTTTTCAAATAGGACCCCATTGTTCTTGCAGACAAACCTACATTGGGAAGAGGAGTGGACAGACAGCAAGTAAAGAGTCAGTAATGTTGGCAAGTTACTGTTATCAGCTACAGCTAAGGGAACACACTGATAGAAATAGCAGTCACCAAACCCCACCCCAAAGCAGAAGTGCCAACACCCCAGAAAAAAAAGGAAAATCCATTGTTTATATTCATTTACCCCCAAGGCTTGCTCCCAATGTCAAGGGTGATTCTGACACCATCTGGATCCCACTGTTACAACTCTAAGTGCTCTCTTCAAATCTAACACCAGCCAGGAAAGGCAGAATTGAAATGGGTAACTTCCAAAAATTCAAGAGTAAAAGTGTGGCAATTTCAAAAGTAAAATCTTATTGAACCCCAATGAGACTTCATCCTGTATTATCCCAGTTTTTGTTTTTAAGTCACAAATAAAAGAGTCCCATTTGCAAGACATCTGGTGACTGTTCACTGCACAGTAGGACTCTAGGCTGAGGCCACCTCACCTTGCAGTCAAAATCGAGGCCCCTCAATTCAAAACCTCTCACAAACTGCACCCCCCCCCGTTCAATAAGCATCTGCCTCTCCACACACATTTACACTCCAATGAGTGACTGGCTGAGGGTGCAGTCTAGCTAATATTTAACTTGGTTGACAAATCCCAATTTTCAGGCCATCAGAAAGTTCAGCAATCTGATGTAAGTTAGCCTTGGCCAGCACAGGGTCATAGAAAAGTACAGCAGCTCAGCTCTAGACTGCGCCTACGCCCATTGCCCTGCACTGGGACGATAGCCCTCTGTAACCCTACCATCCATGTACCGATCCAAACTTCCCTTAAATGTTGAAATCAAGCTCGCATACACCTCTTGTGCTGGCAGCTCATTCCACACTCTCACCACCCTCAGTGAAGAATTTCCCCCTGATGTTCCCCTTAAATGTTTCAACTTTCACCCTTACCTCCCATGACCTCGTTTTAGTCCCACCCAACCTCAGTGGAAAAAGCCTGCATGCATTTACCCTATCTACTCCCTTTATAATTTTATATACCTCTATCAAATCTCTCCTCAACCTTCTACGTTCCAAGGAATAAAGCCCTAACTTATTCAATCTTACTTTATAACTCAAATTAGGCTTCACCAACGTCTTATACAACTTCAACATAATATCCCATCTCCTGTCCTCAATACTTTGATTTATGAAGGCCAATGTGCCAAAAGCGTCCTTTACAATCCTATCTACCTGTGACGCCACCTTCACTGAATTATGTACCTGTATTCCCAGATCCCTTTGTTCTATCACATTCTTCAGTGCCCTACTATAATCTGTGTAAGACCGACCATGGTTGGTCCTACTAAAGTATAGCTTCCACTCTAATACTACTCTCATGTATTTAATTCAGTCTCAAATGCTGAAGATAAACTTGGCTTTTGTGTTAGTGTGGTCCATGCTCGTGTGGTTAAGACTGTAATTTCCCCCCGTACATACTTGGTATCAATAATACATTTACTCTTTCCTGATGCACGGGTTAATTTATCTGTGTTAGTGAACTAACTTTGTTGAGATGTACAAAAATAAACTTTTTCATCTTCTCCAGTAATATACCGAATTTTAATGCATGCATTTCTAAACAACAATAAACGAGGACTGAGTGTCCTCATAATCTAATCACTTCCTTCTTCCAGCTTTTCCCAAGCTCTATATCCCAGTACCTTCCTAAGGAATTGACATTGAATGGATCCAACACTCATCTCTACAATTGACTGACCCTTACTGTATCTTACAGTTGGAGTCGTAGAGAAGTACACCACAGAAACAGGCCAAAACCATTCAAGCTGCCATCAACCTGCACCAGGACCACAGCCTACCATGCTCCTACCAGCCACATACCAGTTTCTACAGTCACAGGATTAAAAGATGGTAAAAAAAAAGAATCAAATTTCTAAAAGCTATAGAAAGCAAAATTTAAAGTCAAAATTAATTGCATCTAAAGAGAATTTTTTTCCATACAATGATGCCTTTTGTCAGAAGAGGCACTCCCGCTACTGTCCAGTAGGTGGTAGTGGCGTACCATGCAGAGTGGCAGAAGTACTCCATCTCCTCAGCTCCCCATTGGGGAGAGATTTCCTCAGATCACAGGCCTATCAAACTGCCCAGAAACTTCAATGAACACCTGTCTTTGCTTGTATCAAGATTCTCCAGCTCTGCTTAACTATCAGGCTAGCGATACCTGAGCGTGACAACAGTGCATCTCATGACAGGCATCAGTTGCTGCCAAATCAAATACGAACACATTGCGATGTGACACCACGTGAACAGGTACTCAACTGCACTACCCAGTCCATTCAGCCCATCGTACTGTTCTATTTGATCATTGCTGACCCAATTTACACATCTTTATTTGATGCCACTCAAATCCCTTTCCCAAAAACAACCTTACCAAAATAAAAATACTCCCTCAAAAAGAACTGTTAGGGGGAAAAAAAAGAGCACCAGATATCCAGCACACTTTGTGTAAAGAAATGCTTTCTGACTTGGCTTCAGAACATCCCGACTGTACTTTTGTGTGACCTCTTTATTCTGGACTTCTGCGCAAGAGGAAATAATTTCTCTCCACATCATGCCCTTAATTAACTTGAACAAATTGATGAGAATAGTTTGTAATCTGCAATAATCAAGAGAATACGTTGAGCGCTTTACCACATCTTTTTAGCCCTGGTAACATTCCTGTGAATTCTGACTCAGACAGCATGGAAATAGGCATTCAGCCTAACTCACACCGACTGCATTGCCCAGCGAGCTAGTCCCATCTGCCTGCATTTAGCCCATAGCCCTCTAAACCTTTCCTATTCATTTACTTAACTAGATGGCTTTTAAATATTGCTAATGTGCCTGCCCCAACTGCTATTTCTGGCAGCTCCTTCCAAACTTGCAGCATCTTTTGGTTGAAGTAGCTGCCCGATGTTCCTTTTTGAATCTGCCTCCGATCTGAAACACATGACTGTTTTTAACACCTCCTCCTTAGGAAAACAACTTTGCACTTCAACCTCGTCCATGCCCCTTATCAACTTGTATGCCCATAAAGCATGGGAGCACAATTAAGCCATTCGGCCCGACAAGTCTACTCTACTGATTTACTTTCCCTCTCAATTCCATTCTCCTGACTTCTCCCCATAATCTTTGACGCCTTGTCACCCCCTCAATATCCCATGTTCCAGGTTACAAGCTCTCATCTTCACAGCCTCTGCTTGCAACTCAGGTGTACCCAATTCCAGGCAACATCCTGATAGATCTTTTCGACACTAAATGCCCCAAGGAAAATAGACCCCATGAAAAAAGGGGCACAAAACATCCCTAGATGAAAGACCTCCATGTTGGAAACATTAAAACAAGCCACTGGATTAAAACTAACTCGGAGCATCAGGTCCAAAAAATAGCAATTCCGGATAAACAAAGAGTGATCACTTAAAGTTGCTGAACTTTCCTCATCTGTAGTGGAGGGAGAAAGGGGTGTCGTCCAGCAGAACACCAGCAGCCACAACACTGCTTTTATAAAAGGCATCTCAGCATTCTTGTATGAAAAGAAAGCACCCTGAAACAGAGAGAGAAGTAATCTCCTTACTTGTTGAGGAGATCGTCAGCATCAGGCACAGGCAAAGAAGCATCCTCAGAGCCAGCAGTAGGCACAGTCGCGACAGCACTGAGGTAGAGCAAGAGGACAAACAGAGAGAGAGGTAGAGAGAAAAAAAATGACAGAGAAAGAGGCAGAGAGAGAAATTATTAGAGAGAAATGATGGAGTATAAAGCACAATTCTGTTAACAAGCATCAAATTGTTCGTAATGTATAATTTAAGGTTGAAACTTTAATTGAAGAAGTAGAACTGTTAATGGTACCAGGAGAAGATTGTTCAAATCAGGTTTAAAAATAAATAAATCCATGCTGGACTATGTTTAATCATATTCCTCAGGATAATTACACACAGGATTGACTCTTCTCCTGAGTTTCTACCCCCCCCTACCCCCCCCCCCGCATCCCCAAAGGTGACGACTCTTCCTGCTCCTAAAGCACATCTTCCTCTGTTAGCTCAACCAGCAACTTGGCGACCAGAGACATCAGGACCATGTACAGTGCTGCCCTCGGTACACACAGGTTACTGGGATGCCTTAGATCCCACATCACCAGGTTCAGGAACAGTTATTACACTTCAACCACCAGGCACCTGGACCAGTGTGGATACCTTCACTCACCTCAACAATCAGCCAATTCTACAATCTATAAGACTCACTTTCAAGGAGTTTCAACAAGTTCAATATTATTTATTGATATTTTTTGTATTTGCTACAATTTGTCTTCTTTTGTACATCGGTTGTTTGTCAGTCTGTGTGTGTAGCTTTTTATTAATTCTATTGTATTTATTTGTACTAACTGTGAATGCCTGCAAGAAAATGAATCTCAGGGTAGAGTATGGTGACATACATGTCCTTACAAAGGACTGTGAGAATAGCCGAGAGGATCACAGGGGCTTCCCGGCTAACCATCGGGGACGTTCATCAGGAGCGCTGTGTACGCAGGGCCCTTAGTATTATCAAGGATCCCACTCATCCATCCAGCATCGTCTTTGACTTTCTACCATCAGGCAGGAGACTCCAATGCATATAGACAAGAATGGTCAGGATGGGAAACAGTTTCTTCCCTCAGGCCATTAGGCTTCTGAACTCCAAGCATTCAAAGTGTCACTGGTTAATCTACCATAGTTTACAATATTAATTTAAGCACTTCAGTTGTTATTTATGCGTGATTTATCTGTAGATTTTATCCTTACCTTCATAAGTTATAGTATGTTGTGTACTACTGTGCTTTACACCCTGGTTCAGAGAAACATTGTCTCATTTCCATATACATTATATGATTACGTACATCATATACATGTATATAGTTAAATGACTTGACTAATGAATTTACTTTGAACTTTGAAGTGGTTAGAAACTGTGAACCGGGTTGTACCAGGATATGACTGATATGCTCCTGTTGTGAAGAATGGACTGAGTTATTTCTCTAGACTCGTCTGGACAATGCAGTGCAGCGTCCCGTGCCAGTCTGCCGCACTCCTCACTCTTTCCCATTTTCTCACCTCATTGTGCATGCCTGCTGACGTGGGACAAACTGACTACGCTAAGCCTCTCTGGTGACTGCGCGGGCCGCTGGCGTGGTCATTACCCAGGGCATGCTTGTGCGAAAAGCCTCACGGAGCGTGCAGGGTTAAACCAGGCAGGCATAGCAGTACATTCCACATGGGAGAGCTGGAGGAAAAGCCCGTTACCGCATGCCAAGCCATTCCGTGCCCAAAGTCGGGAAGGTAAGGAGGAAGCATAGGCTTCTGTCTTGATACATATTGCACCGCATCTTCTGATTGTCAGCCATAGGCAGAATTGGTAGCAGGGCAGATGGGGTCAGAATAATGCTCCTAATAGTTAGGTTACAGACAACAGGTACCAGATATCAGAGTGTTCTGTGCTACCATGCAAAACATAGAAACATAGAAACATAGAAAATAGGTGCAGGAGTAGGCCATTCGGCCCTTCGAGCCTGCACCGCCATTTATTATGATCATGGCTGATCATCCAACTCAGAATCCCGCCCCAGCCTTCCCTCCATACCCCCTGACCCCTGTAGCCACAAGGGCCATATCTAACTCCCTCTTAAACATAGCCAATGAACTGGCCTCAACAGTTTGCTGTGGCAGAGAATTCCACAGATTCACCACTCTCTGTGTGAAGAAGTTTTTCCTAATCTCGGTCCTAAAAGGCTTCCCCTCTATCCTCAAACTGTAACCCCTTGTTCTGGACTTCCCCAACATCGGGAACAATCTTCCTGCATCTAGCCTGTCCAATCCCTTTAGGATCTTATACGTTTCAATCAGATCCCCCCTCAATCTTCTAAATTCCAACGAGTACAAGCCCAGTTCATCCAGTCTTTCTTCATATGAAAGTCCTGCCATCCCAGGAATCAATCCAGTGAACCTTCTTTGTACTCCCTCTATGGCAAAGATGTCTTTCCTCAGATTAGGGGACCAAAACTGCACACAATACTCCAGGTGTGGTCTCACCAAGGCCTTGTACAACTGCAGTAGTACCTCCCTGCTCCTGTACTCGAATCCTCTCGCTATAAATGCCAGCATACCATTCGCCTTTTTCACCGCCTGCTGTACCTGCATGCCCTCTTTCAATGACTGGTGTATAATGACACCCAGGTCTCGTTGCACCTCCCCTTTTCCTAATCGGCCACCATTCAGATAATAATCTGTTTTCCTATTTTTGCCACCAAAGTGGATAACTTCACATTTATCCACATTAAATTGCATCTGCCATGAGTTTGCCCACTCACCCAACCTATCCAAGTCACCCTGCATCCTCTTAGCATCCTCCTCACTGCTAACACTGCCGCCAAGCTTCGTGTCATCCGGAAACTTGGAGATGCTGCATTTAATTCCCTCATCCAAGTCATTAATATATATTGTAAACAACTGGGGTCCCAGCACTGAGCCTTGCGGTACCCCACTAGTCACCGCCTGCCATTCTGAAAAGGTCCCGTTTATTCCCACTCTTTGCTTCCTGTCTGCTAACCAATTCTCCACCCACACCAATACCTTACCCCCAATACCGTGTGCTTTAAGTTTGCACACTAATCTCCTGTGTGGGACCTTGTCAAAAGCCTTTTGAAAATCCAAATATACCACATCCACTGGTTCTCCCCTATCCACTCTACTAGTTACATCCTCAAAAAATTCTATGAGATTCGTCAGACATGATTTTCCTTTCACAAATCCATGCTGACTTTGTCCGATCATTTCTCCGCTTTCCAAATGTGCTGTTATCACATCCTTGATAACTGACTCCAGCAGTTTCCCCACCACCGACGTTAGGCTAACCGGTCTATAATTCCCTGGTTTCTCTCTCCCTCCTTTTTTAAAAATTGGGGTTACATTAGCCACCCTCCAATCCTCAGGAACTAGTCCAGAATCTAACGAGTTTTGAAAAATTATCACTAATGCATCCACTATTTCTTGGGCTACTTCCTTAAGCACTCTAGGATGCAGACCATCTGGCCCTGGGGATTTATCTGCCTTCAATCCCTTCAATTTACCTAACACCACTTCCCTACTAACATGTATTTCACTCAGTTCCTCCATCTCACTGGACCTTCTGTCCCTTACTATTTCTGGAAGATTATTTATGTCCTCCTTAGTGAGGACAGAACCAAAGTAATTATTCAATTGGTCTGCCATGTCCTTGCTCCCCATGATCAATTCACCTGTTTCTGTCTGCAGGGGACCTACATTTGTCTTTACCAGTCTTTTCCTTTTTACATATCTATAAAAGCTTTTACAGTCCGTTTTTATGTTCCCTGCCAGTTTTCTCTCATGATCTTTTTTCCCCTTCCTAATTAAGCCCTTTGTCCTCCTCTGCTGAACTCTGAATTCCTCCCAGTCCTCAGGTGAGCCACTTTCTCTGGCTAATTTGTATGCTACTTCTTTGGAATTGATACTATCCCTAATTTCTCTTGTCAGCCACGGGTGCACTACCTTCCTTGATTTATTCTTTTGCCAAACTGGGATGAACAATTGTTGTAGTTCATCCATGCAATCTTTAAATGCTTGCCATTGCATATCCACCGTCAACCCTTTAAGTGTCATTTGCCAGTCTATCTTAGCTAATTCACGTCTCATAACTTCAAAGTTCCCCTTCTTTAAGTTCAGAACCTTTGTTTCTGAATTAACTACAATCACAACAGTCTCAAAGCCCAGTGGGCACAGAAACATCGAACTGAATGAAATAAAAAGCTCAATGCAGAGCCAAGTGACTCTGTCTGACAATCAACAAATTTAGCTCCATCACAGAGCCTCAGGTGTAAGACAATGTTCATCGGTGATGAGACATCACTTGTCCAGAACTGGAGCTCAATTTTATTCAGACAAAAGGCAATCCACACAAAGTGCTGGAGAAACTCAGCACGTCAGGCAGCATCTATGGACATGAACAAACAGTTGATGTTTCAGGCCGAGACCCTTCTTCAGGGCTGAGAAGGAAGGGAGAAGATGCCAGAATAAAAAGGTGGGGAGAGGGCAAGGTGACAGGTGAAGCCAGGTGGGTGGGAAAGCTCAAGGCCTGGAGAAGGCGGAATCTGATAGAAGATGACAGTGGACTGTGGGAGATAGGGAAGGAGGGGACCCATGGGGGAAGAAATAGGCAGGTGTGAAGTAGTAAGAGATCAGATTGGAGAATTTGGGGGGGGGGGGAGGGAGAGAGAGAGAAGAGAAATTAGTTTTCCAGAAGGAGAAATCAATATTTATGCCATCAGGCTACACAAACAGAATACAAGATGTTTCTCCTCCACCCTGAGAGTGGCCTTGTCTCGGCACAAGAGGAGGCCATGGATCGACATGTTGGAATGGGAACGAGAATTGGAAGTGAGAAAAGAAAAGGCAGGCAGCATCAAACTGAAAATTATTTGGGCAACATTGAAGCATGCAAATCCCCGATGCACTGTATTCCATTTAATATTGGTTTGGATTAAATCATCCCCACACAGAGCCACAGAGAAGCTAGCTTCATTCAAGCCACCTAAAAACATTAGTTCAGTTTGAGCATGTAACAGGACAGGCAAAGAACATTCCCTAGTTGATGCACACAAACTAACATGTGACAAATGCGGGAAGCATTACGTGAATCGATGCAAGTTATCCTTTATGTCACCCTGTCAATCTCCAGGCAGTGTCACTCAAGAGAGTTGAACTAATTTTATTTTGTGTCTGTACGTGCTGGATGGTAACTATGTGTGCTGTGTGTGACTGTATGTAATGTGTTTTACACCTTGGCAGCAGAGGTACGATGTTTCGTTTAGCTGTATACATGTGTTTGGCTGAATGACAATTAAACTTGGACTTAAGTTGGCCTATCTCCTTACTTCACGCTACATATCTACTTCAGATTCAGCGACTGGCTTCATAAATCTCACTGCATAATATATAAATCACGTTTATTTTTACTAATTCACTGGCAAGTATTGCCCATCCCTAGGCATAGAAGAACATCTTGTAGCCGCTCCAGAGGACAGTTAAGAGGCACGAGCATTACCGTGGGCATCAGAGGCAAGGACAACCATTTCCCTCCCTGAACAATTCTATAACTTTGCGCAAAAAGATTCGGATAATCTGGCATCCACTGTTTGGACACCCTCTGGTTCACTTGCTAGCCAAGAACATGAACCAGAGGTCCAAGAGAGCAACTGCGAATGTGCAGCAAGAGCTGGAGCCAGGCCTAGACAGTGGACCAGGAGTTGGGAACCAGGAACACGAAAGGGGTTGCAGCAGGATCTGAGATCCGGAGCGCTTGCACACCTCCCACTCTGTAAAATGTTCCAATGTCTATAGAATATGCAAAACAGAAAGTGAAATAATGTAAATGAGTAATTGGGCATTAGTAACAGTTACAGCCAACAGAACAGGAAATCAGCTTGCACTATCAAAGTTTTACTTAACCACTGACATTTAAAGAAAAAAATTCCAGGTTTATTTAATTTCCTGAATTTAAATTCCTCAGCTCCTGTGGTAGCTCAGGCTTTGTATACCTGTAACTTGCTTTCTAAGCCTACACAGAGTGGATGTGGAGAGGATGTTTCCTATGGTAGGGCAGTCTAGGACCAGACGGTACAGCCTCAGAATAGAGGGACGTCCTTTTAGAATGGAGAGGAGGATGAATTTCTTTAGCCAGAAGGTGGTGAATCTGTGCAATTCATTGCTACAGTTGACTGTCGAGGACAAGTGATTGGACATGTTTAAAGCGGAGGTTGAAAGATTCTTAATTAGAAAGGACATCAAAAGTTAAGGGGAGAAGGCAGGAGAATGAGGTTGAGAAGGATAACAAATCAGCCATGGAATGGCAGAACAAACTTGATGGGCTGAATGGGCTAATTCTGTTCTATGTCTTATGCCACCATACCCGAACATATCCTAACTGTACTTGGTTGGCAGCTCCCCCCTCTCTGCTCACCATTAAACCACAGGTGTATTTTTTTGTTTCTTGGATTATCACTACACGTAACTGACTCAAAAGGAACATATTAACATGTTCCTGTGAGATTCATTTGCCTGAAATCTTGACAAAAGCTTCAAACTTGAAAGTGATAAATTTTCAAGATATGATCGTGGCGTTGTGGGCAGTGATATGTTCTAGTAATTAAGCACTCTAAACAAGAGCAGTTTCTGGATCCTTCCTACCTACTTGTAACTGCAACAGCCTAAATAAAATACAGTAATTTATTATTTTTAATTTAGAAAAACAGTGCATAGGCCCTTCTGGCCCTTCGAGTTGCAAACCCCGACAACCCAGATTTACCCCTAAATGAATCACGGGATAATTTACAATGACCAATTAACTTACTGACCGGTATGGCATTGGACTGTGGGAGGAAACAGGAGCACAAGGAGCAAACTCATGCATTCCACAGGGAGGACATACAGAGAATGTCAGGACTGAACTCTGACACCTCCACTGTAATAGCATTGCGCTAACCACCATGTTATTGTGGCGCTCGTGGTATAAAGTCACTCGGGAGTAACCAATATTTCAATTTGGGGGCCTGGACACAGCTTCAGAGCGGATTGTTTGGGGGGTGGGGTGGGGTGAGCGGGGATGGAGGGATCTGAACAGTCCAGGTTTATTCAGCATTACGTAGCTTACTCTGCACAGAGGGCTGCATCCACCAACGAGGCAGGGCTCTCACCCGGCAGATCCAGGCTTCTGCTCCATCCCAAAGCAGAGGCAAGCGTGCAGAGGAACAGAGGGAACAAAAGGAGAGACCAAATCAATGCAACCACCATAGAACTACGCAAAATAAACATCGAGTCACAAGGCTTCTCCTTTAAATTTATGGATTTAAAAACTAACATTATAAGACATTTTGTAGACATACTCTCAGTGGCCACTTTATTAAGTACACCTGCTCATAAATGCAAATATCTAATCAGTTAATCATGTGGCAGCAACTCAATGCACAAGAGCATGCAAGCATGATCAAGAGGTTCAGTTGTTGTTCAGAACAAATATCAGAATTGGGAAGAAATGTAATCTAAGTGACTTTGATCGTAGAGTGATTGTTAGTGCCAGATGGGGTGGTTTGAGTATCTCAGAAACTGCTGATTTCCTGGGATTTTCACGCACAACAGTCTTGTTCAAACACAAGAAAATTTGCAGATGCTGGAATTCCAAAGCAACACACACAAAATGCTGGAGGAACCCTGTAGGCCAGGCAGCATCTATGGAAAAGAGTAAACAGTCGACGTTGTGGGCCGAGAAGTCCTGAAAAGGGGTTTCGGCCTGAAACATCGACAGTTTACTCTTCTCCGTAGATACTGCCTAGTTTGCTGTGTCTACAGAGTTTACAGAAAATGGTACAAATAACAAAAAAAAATCTAGTGAGCAATAGCTCTGTGGCAAAAACACCTTGTTAATGACACACACACAAAATGCTGGAAGAACTCAGCAGACCACGCAGCATCTATGGAAAAGACAGAACAGTCGACGTTTCGCGCCAAGAACCTTCTTGTTAATGACAGAGAGGTCAGAGGACAATGGCCAGATGGGTTCAAGCTGATACGAAGGTGATAGTAACTCAAATAACCGTGCCTTACAACAGTGCAGAAGACCACACCAGGTTCCACTCCTGTTGCCACTTCATTAGGCACACTCCTGTACCTAATAAAATGGCCACTGAGTGTACACGAGAGATGTTTGTGCAGGGAGGGTGATCTCATTTCAGACACCTGACATCAGGCACTGCATTGACCAGACCTGGAATAAAGCACAAACATGACCCCATTCCACTCTCGGATAGCAGAGAGCTTTCTGTAACCAGTTCACATGTTCAGAAGATGAAGGCCTATAGCAAAAGAAGGGCACTTTCACTCTTAGTTATCACTCTGCATTCATAGCTGTGGACAACAGATCTCGGTAGAAACAAGTGTTGGAATCAGTTTTTAAAAATTTTTTTTATAGGATGCTGGTTGAATTAATGCAAGACTAAAATCATAGTTTTATTCGTAGTTTCTTTCTTCCTGACATAATTTGTATTTTTAACTATTTGTATCTTTAACGAACAGGTATTTTTCACAGTATGTGGTGGTTCGTCCCCACTTACTGGCAGAGGGCAGTATAGCAGTTACACAACTGTTTACCACCCTTTTTCACTTTTAATTTGCACATTTACACGTGTTATAATTGTGTAGTCTTTTAATTGGTTTATCTTCATCTAAGGAATTTCTGTTATCTGGAGTATATGGGTAATAGGTTTTTCAAAAGCGCCATACTGAATCTCTTTAAACTGTTTTGTTTCTCAGCTCCTTACTTTGTTTCAAGTGCTCTGTTTAAACTTTAAAATAAACAATCACGAAGAATCAGTTTCTCGCTCATTCCTGAACTAAAAGAACGAAGGGATCGAAAATAGCCAGGATCTGACACTGGCTACAACTGGTTCACTTCTAAATGAGAGATGACACCAATCGTGTTTGGTCTGTGCTACAATTCGGCTCTGGTCCTTGGGGTGAAAAGAGTGCTGGTATCCTTTCGACACAGCCCAATTTTATTGAATTTGGAGATAGAATGTGAAACGGGCTCCTCCATCCACAGTAGCTGCACCACCCAGCAGCCCACCTCTTTAATCCCAGCCTAATTTACAATGACCAGTTGGCAGGTACATCTTTGGGATGTCGGAGGGAACCAGAACACTCTGAGGAAACCCACGCGCTCACAGGAAGGACGTACAAACTTCTCACGGATGGTGATGGGACTGATCTCCAACACCGCGAGCTGCGATAGGGTTTCGCTAGGTGCTAGACTACCGTGGCACCACAAAAGGTGTTTAAAAGAACTAACCAGGTGTGGAGGAAAGAAAAACATAGGCTACCATGTTCAGGTGTTGCTGTTGTTACAGGAATTATTGCTGATGTCAGGGAAAAGCAACTCAAACAGTAATTTGCATCTTTTGGACACAAGTTTAAATCCAATACAGACTGCCAACAGGTAAAACAGCATCAATGTTCAAGACAAGGTGAAATTAGTGAGTCTTGTTGTAGGTATTATTTGTACTAGGGGATCTTGGCCTTACAGAAGTGCATTGTAAACTCCAGAAAAGTGTGTGAAGAGGAAAACTTTGCTGTGTGACTAAAAGGCATCTGAATAAAACTATTAGAAACACCTCAAGACTTCTATATTTCTGCTATTATAACAACACACACAAAATGCTGCAGGAACTCAGTAGGTAAGGCAGCATCGATGGAGTAAACAGACAGTCAAGGGCTTCTTCAGGACTCAGTTCTTCAGCACAAAAATTGTTGTGGAGCACCTCGGAGGCAGAGAAACCACGAACAATATTGAAGATACCGGAGTTTAGCAGTTCAACAGTACACCCTCAATAGTAAGGGGGTTTCGTCTCTTATGTTACTGCGTAGGCTCATTAAAATGGCTTCTTTGCTATGTTATACTTGGGAATGCTTCTTTGTTATGTTAAACGCTGAGAAAGTTTTTGCGGTAGCAGCTTGTTTTGGTTTAGAGTGTGATAAGAATATGTTACGAACCAATTGGGATAGTTGTTATGCTTTTGGTGTATTTGAAGATACTGTATGCGCGGGGTTTTGGGGCAGAAGGTGGGAGAGACAGACAGAGGATGGACCAGGTGCTGTGATGTCCGCTAACGGGGTTGGACCCCGAGCAGGGCGTTCGGCGAGGAGAGGAGACAGGGATGGACCAGTGTGGAGCGTCTGGTCGACCACCATTGTTGGTCCCAGGCGGGGGGTCGAGGTGGTCCCAGAGGTCGCAGGGTGAAGAAGGGCCCTGAGCTCCAACTGTTTGTGCACGAAGAGATTGAACTTTGATAAGTGTGGCGCCTTTTATTTTCCTTTTATATTTTATTCTCTATTAATTATATAGTTCCAGTAATATCTATAAACTGTAAATTATTTAACCATATCTGGTGTATTGTCTGTTATTTGGGTGGGGTGGGTTACATCACACAGCATCCACACAAACTAATTACCCAGTTTGGCGGGGCAGAGGGCTGTTTCCCTAAACGACAGCGAGCCGAGCGACCCTGAGGTTGGCCAGGGGGGCTACATTTAGATTACACGTTCAAAATCATAAATATTCTGTTGTGAGAGATGAGACAGAATCTGTCCAAGGCAAACCAACAACTCGTGTGTGTTGCACTGAGTGATATCAGCAACAATATGATGTACCTGGCTGGAGAAAACTTGAACTGCAGTATCTTCCTTTTGGATTGTGTACAGTTGCTGGATTTTGTATTTCATACAAACTCAAATATCAGGGACTCAGCATTTGTGGTTATCTGTGCAGTGCTCTGTATGGGGTAGGACACACCTAACAAAACTGATGAGAGTTTTTTTTTGAGGAGGTGACAGAGGAGCTTGAGGATGAGGGCACAGGACATTGTCCATATGGAGACAATTTGATAAGCTCCCTCACAGTCAGTTGGATGGCATCCGTTAGTCTCACGAGACCATGGATCTGCGCCTGGAAAGTCTTGCTTCAGTCTCTCCAGGGCGTAAGCCTGGGCAAGGTTGTATGGAAGACTGGCAGTTGCCCAAACAGCAAGTCTCCTCTCTCCACGCCACCGATGTTGTCCAAGGGAAGGGCAAGGGCCGATACAGCTTGGTACCGGTGTCGTTGAAGGAGTTGCCAGAGCAAGGTTGAAAGCAACATCGGACTGCCTTAGGGACTCCAGCTCCGGATTTGTCCTCGGGGTTTACTCCTGAAGCCGAATCCAAGGTTGTCAAGTTGAGGAGTGGTAGTGGGGCCAAGCTCCCACTACCTATAAGTGCTCCTCACGGCATGCGCCTCAAATAGCTTCTGACAACCAAGTCCAACTCCTGGCCTTCTCGTGTGGCTTAGCCTCTAAGCCTGGTCGAACTCTTTCTACTGACAGAAGGGGCGAAGGCAGGTCCTGGTGCCTTAAAACCAGTGCTTTGGGTAGATGGAGCTCATCAACCTGGGAAGGCAGTCCATCTAAGAGAGGGAAAACTCTCATTTCAAACCTCCGCTGCCTTGCAGCCATACCCACTTATAGGAAAGGCTTCGGGAGTAAGCCCTGAGGACAGCCAGTTAATTCAAAAGATAAAGGCGCAGGGGATCTAGGGTGAATTGTAAACATGGATTGAGAACAGGCTTCTGCATAGAAGATGGAACGCCGTTTGCTCTGGCTGGAGGTCCGTGACTGGCGATGTTCTACAAGGACTGGTGCTGGTACTTTGTTGTTTGCAATATATACTCAGTGGCCATTTGATAAGCCTGCTCACTATTGCAAATATCTAATCAATGTGGCAGCATCTCGATGCATAAAAGCATGCAGACATGGTCAAGAGGTTCTGTTGTTCAGACCAAACATCACAATGGGGAAGAAATGTGATCTAAGTGACCTTGGCAGGGTGGTTTGAGTATCTCAAACTCCTGATCTCCTGGGATTTTCACGCACAACATTCACTGGAGTTTACAGAGAATGGTGTGAGAAACATAAAACAGCAAGCGAGAGGCAGTTGTGTGGGTGAAAAAGCCTTAATAATGAGAGAGAATGGCCAGACTGGTTCAAGCTGACAGGAGGGCAACAGAAACTCAAATAACCACACACTACAACAGTGGCGTGCCCAAGAGCATCTCTGAACGGACTACGTGACAAAACTTGAGTGGATGGGCTACAGCAGCAAAAGACCACACCAGGTTCCACTCCTTTACCCAACATATTGGCCACTGAGTGTACAGCACAAAATGTAGAAGGGTGGATCAGTAAGTTTGTAGATGACAGTAAGATTGATGGAGTTGTGGACAATGTAAGAGACTACCAAAGAACATGGCACGGTATAGATCAGTTACAGATATGGGCAGAGAAGTGGCAGATAGAATTTAATTTAGACAAGTGTGAGGCGTTGCACTTTGTGAGGCCAAATGAAAGGACAAAGTATACAGATAATGATAGACCCCTTAATAGCTTTAAGGCACAGAAGGTTCTTGGGAGGCAGATTGATAGTTTACTGAAAGTGGTTTTGCAAGAGGACAAGGTGAAATTGGCAGGTCTGGTATGGCTGCCTTTGTTGGTAGGGATGTTGAGTATAAAAACACAGGATTCATGTTGTAATGATACAAAACTTCAGTCAGACCGCACTTGTCTGCAGCTCTGGTCACCCCATCACAGGACAGATGTGGAGATGAAGAGACTGTGGAGAGGGCGCAGAAGTAGTTTACCAGGACACTACCCAGATCGGAGGTTATGAGCTAAAAGATCGGACAAACTTGAGTTGTTCTCTCTAGAGCAAGGGTTTCCAGCCTAGGGTCCATGGCCCCCTCAGTTAATGGTAGGGGTCTGTGGCATAAAAAAGATTGGAAAGTCCTGCTCCAGAGCATTGAAGACCGAGAGGAGAACTGATAAAGGTTTCCAAAATTCCGACAGGCATAAAGAGGGTCAGCAGTCAGAATCTTTTCCCCCAGGGTAGAAATATCAAATACTACAGGACAAGCTTGAGGCTGGATTGGGGGATTGGACACTTAAAGGCAACATGAAGAACAAAGTTGTTTTTTTTTTTAAAAAAAGCACAATAATAGATGCCTGGAATGGGTTACCAGAAAGTAGTAGAAACAGACAGTTTGGTGGTGCTTTAAGTGACTTTTAGATAGGCACATAAAAATACAAGGAATGGAGAGACAAGCAACACACATCAAAGTTGCTGGTGAACGCAGCAGGCCAGGCAGCATCTCTAGGAAGAGGTACAGTCGATGTTTCAGGCCGAGACCCTTCGTCAGGACTAACTGAAGGAAGAGTTAGCAAGAGATTTGAAAGTGGAATGGAGAGATATGGATGATTACCAGAAGAAAGACCCGTGCCTGTACTTGCTGTATTTTAAATGAATGCGGGGGGGGGGGGGAGAGGGAGAAGGGGAAGGGTCTCATTGAAACCCATCTAATATTGAAAGGCCTGGATAGAGTTGACGTGGAAAGGATGTTTCCTATTGGGGGGAGGGCTCTAGGGTCAGAGGACACAGCCTCAGAATAGACGGATGTCCCTTTAGAACAGAGATGAGGTGGAATTTCTTCAGTCAGAGGGTGGCAAAACTGTAGAATTCATTACCACAGATGACCGTGGAAGCCAAGTCATTGAGTACATTTAAAACAGAGGTTGATAAGTTCTTGATTAGTAAGGGCATCAAGGTTTACGAGGAGAAGGCAGGAGAATGGGGTTGAGATGGATAATAAATCAGCCATGATGAAATTGCAGAGCAGTCTCAATGGGCTGAATGGCCTAATTCTGCTCCTGTCTTATGGTCTTATTTAGTACACACTGGCATCAAGATCAGCACAACATAGTGGACCTATGGCCTGTCTTGTGCTATAATGCTCTATGCTTTAAATTGCATTGTCTGAATCCATTAACGTCTTGTTCAAGAAATGCTCCCAACCCAAGAGATTCACCCCCATCATGTCACCTTTCCAAACTACAAAAAAGGTTGCCATGGCAACAGTACAATGTAAAAGACCGTGTCAGCGTAGTTACTCCATCCTTTGCGACAAGGGTGCAATACCAGCCAAGGGACATTACTTGTCTGGGCCTGAGACTGGATGACCAAACATTAACAGTTCTCACTCTGGCCACAGGGTGGGGCACTTTGCGGTAAAACTACTACACAAAGGTGCAGACAAAACCTGCCCTGTGCACAGCTACTCCAGGAGTTCTGCAGATGCTGGAAGTTCAAGCAACACACATCAAAGTTGCTGGTGAACGCAGCAGGCCAGGCAGCATCTCTAGGAAGAGGTACAGTCGACGTTTTGGGCCGAGCCTGGCCTGCTGCGTTCACCAGCAACTTTGATGTGCGTTACCTGTGCACAGCTAACCATTTTAACTGGAGAGTGAAGCACAGTTTTGCCAGCAATGAAAGGTTTGAAACAGGTTAAAAAAAACAACGCAGAGCTCTCTTTAATTCTCACCTGTGGTTTATATAGAAAATTTTTTAAAAAATTAATTCTGATCATGTCCATATCTCTGCTTTGCAAGCGTCTACAGACGCTGGAAATTTATTTATTTATGGAGATACTGCATGAAACAGGCCCTTTGAGCCACGACCCCCAGCAACCCCCGATTTAACCCTAGCCTAAACACAGGACAATTTACAATGACCAATTAACCCAGTAATTGGTATGTCTTTGGACTGTGGGAGGAAACCAGAGCACCTGGAGAAAACCCACAGTCCATGGGGAGAACAGAGACTCCTTATAGATGACATTGGAATTGTACTCCAAACGCCGACGCCCTGAGCTGTAATAGTATTGCGCTAACCGCCACGCTACAGTGGCCCCCGTGAAAATCTTGAGCAACACACACTAAAATGCTGGAGGAACTCAGTGGGTCAGACAGCATTCGAACTGAGAACTTTCATCATGACCTATCCTGATGAAGGGTCTCGGCACAAAACGTCAACTGTTTGTTTCCCTCAGTACATGGTACCTGCCTGCTAAGTTCCCCCAGTATTTTGTGTGTATTACCCTACTGTGGTGGTGGTGCAGTAGTATCTGCACTGGACTTCAGAGCAAGAGGTCCCGGGTTCGAGTCCGGCTGGCTCTGTGCAGAAGTTCCACTCGTGCTGGGTTGTGCGTTGAGCTAGCAACTTGGCCTTGTGAAATTGACATGTGCTAAAGAAACACCAGGTTGCCACCCAATGTGCCCAATGGTGCAGGGAGGAACTTTACCTTTACCATGTCTAAAACTAACATACAGGAAGGGTGCCCAAATATCACAGCAGTGCTACAAAGCCTGAAATGTGAACCGAGGAACCTTAGTGGGCATAAGTGAAAGTTTAAAAAAACCTCACAGAATATTTACAATGTACTGTATGTCAACGAATCCACTCTTGCCAACCAGTACAACCCTCATCACTACAGTATAGCAACATAATGATCACTTTCTACTTTGTTTTGTTCTAATTGTGTTCTTTCTTGTAAAAATGTGCATCATTTATGTTCCGTTCATGTCTTTCTTGTAAAAATGTGCATCATTTATGTTCCGTTCATGTTTTTCTTTGAACGCTGCCGATCTAATACTGTGTGTTTGTGATTCTGCTCCAAGTTCCTGCACCTGTGCACACGTGTAGCTTTGCTTCCGCCCCGGCTGCGTGTCTGCGGGCTCCGCGACAGTTACTTCGCTCTTCACTGCAGTGAGGCCCAGTTTGTGGGCCTGCTCCGGACTTCGTGTCTCCGGACTCTGTGACATTCAGTACATAGCGGAGTGAACGGAGGCCGAGGCTGTGGGCCTGATCCGGACTTCGTGTCTCAGGGCTGTGACATTCAGTACATAGCGGAGTGAACGGAGGCCGAGGCTGTGGGCCTGATCCGGGCCTCATGCCTGAGGACTCACTTTCATTCTAAATGCCATTTGATTACTTTTATTGTTTGCACAATTTGTTGTTTTCCCTCTTTCTCTTTGCACATTGGGTATTTGTCTTTTTATTTTAAATGGGTTCTTTTGGGTTTCCTGTTTTGTGGCTGCCTGTAAGGAGACGAATCTCAAGGTTGTACTTTGAACTTTGACAGTAAACTTAACTTTGACGTATGTATACGCTGATCAAACAGCCCGAAATTGGCTTTGTACAGATTCATAGTTACACTGGCTGGATTGAAATTAAGTAACACCAGTGGCAAAAGCCCCTCCCAAACCAACAAGAGATTGGAAATTGACTGCATGCTCTACACTTACCGGGAGAAATTGTCCTCAGCTCCTGGTGCCAGAGTCCCAGTGGTGGGCACAGTATCGGAAAATACATCCACCAGCAGACTGCCTCCACCAGCAGGAGCACTCTTCAAGCCAAGCAAGTCAGCAGAAGGGGAAGGCGTGGACTACAGGAAACAGGAGATCCGGTTATAGAACAGCCAAATAAATAAATAAATCACAGCACCGAATTACGACTCATTTATACTAAATGGGCAGGACCATCTATTTTTCCTCAACTGTAATTGCACAACTAGGTAGCCTGTGGTTGAAAAGTGGCTCCATAAAATTTGTGGGAATGCTGTTTCAGTGAGTGAATGGTTATTCTGTAGGAAAGGCTTTCTGAGGATTTACTGGAAGGAGATGGTATCAAAGAAGTTTTGTAAGGCTTCGGTCAGACCGCACAGAGTATTGTTAGCAGTTCTGGCACCCCTCAGAAGAAAGAATGTGCTGGCATTGGAGAGGGTCCAGAGGGGGTTCACGAGAATGATCCCGGGAATGAAAGGGTTAATGTACGAGGAGCATTTTGTGGCTCTGGACCTATACTCACTGGAGTTTAGAAGGTTGAGAGGGGAATCTCACTGAAACTTACCAAATATTGGAAATCCTAGATGGAGTTGACTTGGAGAGGATGTTTCCCATAGTGGGGAGCCTAAGACCACAGGGCACAGCCTCAGAGTAAGAGGATGTCACTTTAGAACAGGGATGAGGAGGAATTTCTTTAGCCAGAGGATGGTGAATCTGTGGAATTCATTACCACAGACAGCTGTGGAGGCCAAGTCATTGGGTATATTTAAAGTGTAGGTTGATAGCTTCCTGTTTAGCTAGGGTTTCAAAGCTTATGAGAAGGCGGGAGAGTGGGATTGAACGGGTTAATAAATCGCTGTGATGGAATAGCAGACGCGATGGGCCAAATGTCCCAATTCTGCTCCTATGCTTGATGGTCTTTAACAGAAATTGGGTCATTCACTTACATTCCAAAAAGGGTTGCTTTTGTAACTTTTGTTGACAATACAACTATTGTCGGCAGAATTTCAGACGGTGATGAGAGGGCATACTGGAGTGAGAAATATCAGCTAGTTGAGTGGTGTCCCAGCAACAACCTTCCACTCAACGTCAGTAAGACTAAAGAACTGATTATGTTCTCTTGGCTACCATCAGGAATGAACACAGAAGCCTGAAAACACACTCAACGATTCAGGAACAGCTTGTTCCCCTCTGCCATCAGAGTTATGAATGGATACTGAACCCATGAACAATACGTCACTACTTTTTTCTATTTTTGCACTACTTATTTAACTATTTAATGTATATACACTTCCATTCACATTTTTTTTTCTATTATTATGTACTGCATTGCACTGCTGCCAGCAAAGACAACAAATTTCACGGCACATCAGTGATATTAAATCTGATTCTGATGATACAGAACATCAGCTCAACAATAATTGGGAGGAGTTACACAGGCAACTGGGACTTGTACAGACTGGCACAATTTGTACAGACTCAGGCCAGAAAGGCCTGTTACCATGCTGTACAACTTTCCACCTGTTATAGTTTTTCATGCAAACTCTAAAAGGGATGTGGATTTAGTGACTTATATCTGCAGTTGGCCAGCAACATCAGTATTAATTACTTCTATTTATTTTTTATTTTGAGAAGATAAGCTGTATTGTGGCGGACTGCAGATTTCTGTGACATTCATGGACTCCGGGTCTGGAATTATTTTTTGTGCGACCGTATTTTACTGATATCTTACATGTGCTCACTCTCTTGTACGTGCTTTGTGCCGTGCGTGATGGTTGGTATTGTGTTTTGCACCTTGGCCCCGGTGTTTTGCATTTGGCTGTATTCATGTATGATTGAATGACAAGTAAACCTGAATTGAATGTAGCACAGAACACTGAGCCACGCTGCCCAGCAGCCCACCAATTTAACCCTAGCCTAATCACAGGACAATTTACAATAACCAACTAACCTACCCAGTACGCCTTTGGATTGTGGGAGGAAACTGGAACATCCGGAGGAAACCCACTTGCTTATGGGAAGGATGTACAAACTTTCTCAGAGGACACCAGAATTAAACTAAAAACTCCAATGTCCCAAGCTGTAATACTGTCACACTAACCGCTATGCTACTGTGGTGCCCAATTATGTTTCAGGAAGGTTAAAGGTCAATTATCTCCAGCACCAGATTCCTATGGTACGGTGAAGTAATTCATGGATTCTCATACCAGCAACCAGCTGGTGCTCCCATTGGTTCTGACATTCATTGTGTCGGAAGAGCGACGCAAAGGACATATTTCAGTTTAGTCTCCTCTGGGTTTCTGAAGTTTGTTTTTCTGCACCAATTTACCTCTTCCCTTCTGGAAGTAGATGGAAGAGGCAGCTCCCAGCCTACTGTAATTAAGATACTATCTCTGACAGTGCAGTGTTTTCTCTATTCAGCACTGAACAACTGCTTGAATTTTGTGCTCAAGTCCCTGAAATGCAACTACAGCCTTCTGAATTGGAGGTAGGTGGTGCAATGTATAGTACCAAGTATGACACATGGTCAGAATTATATACACTCAATGGTCACTTTATTACGTACACCTGCACAGATACCTAATCAGCCAATCATGTGGCAGCAACTCAATGCACAAAGGCTGCAGACTTGGTCAGTTGTTGTTCAGACCAAGCATCAGAATAGGGAAGAAATGTTATCTAAGTGACTTTGACTGTGGAACGACTGTTGCTGCCGGATAGGGTGGTTTGAGCACCTCAGAAACTGCTGATCTCCTGGGATTTTCACGTTCAGTCTCTAAAGCTTAGAGAGAATGGTATGAAAAAGAATCCAGTGAACAGCAATTTTGTGGGCGAAAACACCTCGTTAATGAAAGAGGTCAGAGGAGAATGGTCAAACTGGTTCAAGCTGACAGGAAGGTGACAGTAGTTCAGATAACTATGCCTGACAACAGTGGTGTGCAGAAGAGCATCTCTAAACGCACAACACATTGAATCTTGAAGTAGGGGCGACAGCAGCAGAAGACCACGAACATACACATTGGGTGGCGTTGTAGTATGGCGCTTTTACGGCGCCAGCAATTAGAAGCCCAGTGTTCAATCCCGACACTACCTGTAAAGAGTTTGTACATTCCCTCCACGATGACAAGGGCTTCCTCTGGTTGCTCCGGTTTCCTCCCACATTCCAAAAGCTATGTATTAGGGTGAGTAAATTGTGGGCACACTATGTTGGCACGGGAAGCATGGCAACACTGGCAGGCTGCCCCCAGCACATCCTCGGAATGGGTTGGCCATTAATGCAAACAACACATTTCATTGTATGTTTCAATGTGCATGTGACAAATAAAGATAATCTTTATCCTTATATGGTTCTGAACAGATCAAAGAATAGTCATAATTTATTAATCCCGGAGGGGAAATTGGTTTTCGTTACAGTTGCACCATAAATAATTAAATAGTAAGATGTAAATTATGCCAGGAAATAAGTCCAGGACCAGCCTATTGGCTCAGGGTGTCTGACCCTCCAAGGGAGGAGTTGTAAAGTTTGATGGCCACAGGCAGGAATGACTTCCTATGACGCTCTGTGCTGCATCTCGGTGGAATGAGTTTCTGGCTGAATGTACTCCTGTGCCCACCCAGTACATTATGTAGTGGATGGGAGACACTGTACGAGATGGCATGCAACTTGGACAGCATCCTCTTTTCAGTCACCACCGTCAGAGAGTCCAGTTCCATCCCCACAACATCACTGGCCTTACGAATGGAATATAGGCATTTCACCAAAGTCACACTCACCACTGTGCTGGCATTCACAACAGGTTCGACACCACCGTTCACCTCTGTTTGTTCCTTCTTCCCTTCTTCCAAGTCAGTCATGGTGCCTGGTCCCTTCTTCTTCTTCAGCTTGGCAAGGATGGAGGATTCCCGCTCGGGGAATGGAGGCATTTCTTCCAGGACGGTGGCCTATACGGTGGGGTGGGGGGGTGGGGAAGCAGAGATGAGGAGAGTAAAAATGAGAGAGCCCAAAGAGAAACAGACAGAAGTGGAGGGGAAAAAGTCAAAAGAGAAGTCAGTTACTAGGCTGGAGCCGATATGTCTACACATCATACCCAGCAGTTTCCCCTCCCCTCTGGGAAATCACATCAACAAAAATGGCTGAAATGCTTCCACTTTAAAATTCTTGCCCTCACTTTCAAGTCTTTCTATGTCCTCCCATGCCTCCCTTCCTGCAACTGAGTGATTCAGATCTCTCTGCTCCAGCAATCATCCTTTTGATCATCGCGGAATTTAACTGCTCTTACTGCTGCCTCCTTGAGCTACTCTCTGAAATTCTCTCCCTGAACGTCTCCTTCCTCAAGGTGTCCTTAAAACCCGCAGCTTTTGCTTACCCATGATTCCCTTACCTGAAACGCTATCATATGTAATGCTCCCATGGGGTGCTTTGATAAGCTTTTGCCGCATTAAGGGTCCTACATAAAGAGAAGCCACTGTTATTGATGATTTTACGTGATGACCATAGGACCCGGGGGCAGAATCAGGCCATTTGGCCTATCATGTTTTCTCCACCATTCCATCATGACTGACTTAATGTCTCTCTCAACCCCTTTCTCCTACCTTCTCCCTGTAACCTTTGACATTCTTACAAATCAAGAACCTATCAACCTCTGCTTTAAATATGCCCAATTTCTTAGCTTCCACAGCTGTTTGTGGCAATGAATTCCAGATTCACCGCCCTCTGGTTAAAAAATTTCCTCATCTCTGCAGTTTGTGTGTGTATAACATGACATTGTGAGTGATGATAAACCCAATTCTGACATATGGGTCTCTGTTGTGGACAGAGAGTGCGAAGGGGGCAGGGAGAGGGGAACCATGGATGGGACAAGGGGAAGGAATGGGAAGCACCAGAGAGACATTCTGCAATGATCAATAAACCACAATTGTTTGGAATCAAATGACTTTGCCTGGTGTCTCAAGATTGGATGCGCCTGCATCTGCTCCACCAACCTCTGGCACTCCTCCTCTGCCACCTGTCCCACACCCCTCCCTCAGCACTCCTCTTTCCCCAACATCCGTTGCTCCTGGCAGCAGATTTACAAGCTTACACTCAGCTCCACTGACAAATACAGTGCTTTGCAAAGGACTTAGGCACCCCATATGTACTGCAAGCTTAGACTAAGAGTCGGTCTTGGGCAATTCTAGTTTGTGTGCCTCATCTACAAAACTTCCAACTATTTAGGAAATAAATAGGCGATGGAGGGGAAAGAACAGTGAGGGTTAGTAATGAGTAAATAGGGATGTGGTTTGTGCTAACGTGGTAACCAGGAACCGTAGACAAAGCTTCTAAGTGGAGACCTAGAATGCAGTAGTGATGATGTCCAAGGTTCAGGAGTTTCATTGATTACGTAATAGAGTGCACCCAATGTTTTAATAGAAAATTGGATTTACTGTTAGACCTGTGGACAATCATTTTACTTTGTAGTCAGGACCTTGTCCATTACTTAAAGTCTTCCTGTAGCCACCATTCTGTTATCAAAAGATAATTTTACTGGTAATCTTGTCAACTGAATGTAAAAGCTCTATTTGTGTGATGTAGTTCTTATATGAAAATGTAGATGAGTGGGTTAGTAAGTTGCAAATGATATCAAGAGTGGTGGAGTTGTGGATAGTGTAGAAGACTGGCAAAGATTCAACATGATGTAGACCAGTTGCAGATATGGGCAAAGAAATGGCAGATGTAGTTCAACCCAGATAAATGGAAGGTGTTGCACCCTGGGAGGGCAAATGCAAGGAGACAGTACAGTGTTGCTGAGCAGAGAGATCTTGGGGTCTAAGTTCATAGCTCCATCAAAGTGGCTACACGGGTAAATGGGGTGGTTAACGCAGCTTATGGAATGCTTGCTTTTATTAATCGAGACATTGAGTTAAAAAATCAAGAGATTATGTTGCAACTTTATAGAACTCTGGTTAGGGCGCGTCTGAGTATTGCAAACAGTTTTGGTTACCCCACTGTAGGAAGGATATTGAGGCTTTGGAGAGGGTGCAGAAGAGGTTTACCAGGATGCTGCCTGGTTTAGAGGGCATGTGCTATCATGAGAAGCTGGACAAACTTGAGTTGTTTTCTTTGGCGTGGCGGAGATCTGATAGAGGTTTATAAGATTATGAGAGGCAGAGACAGAGTAGACAGGGAGTATCTGTTTCCCAGGGTAGAAATGTCTAATACCAAAGGGCATGCATTGAAGGTGAAACGGGGGTAGGTTCAAAGGGGATGTGAGGGGTAATTTATTTAAAAATTTACTTATGTATTTTTTTTTACTCAGAGTGGTGACCGTTACAGTGGTAGAGGCAAATACATAAGAGGCTTTTAAGACACATTTATATAGGCACATGGATGTGAGGAAGACAGAGGGATATGGACGTGGTGTAGGCAGGAGGGGTTAGTTTTTGGGAATTTTTGATTTACTTTTTTAGCTGGTTTGGCACTACACCGTGGATCGAAGGGCCTGTTCCTGTCCTGTCCTGAACTGTTCCATGTTCTATGTTCTAACCTGCAGGGATATGCATCTTGAATAAAAGAAATTGCAGTCAAAACTTGTTGTTAGCCTGTACATTACTAAGGTGTAAGACGAAGAATATTTCTCTCCTCGGGTGAATGAGGAAGCAAAGACCAAAGCCTGAAAGTGTCCAGACTGAAAGAGGTCCGTGGGTCTGAGCATAAAAGCTGTTTCAAAGTGTCTGCTCCAGAGCAGAGCTGATTCCTTCTGTGCTCTGTAATTTACTCAAAGTTACATTAAGTTTTTATTAGAAAACCCAAATAGGAAAGGTGAAGGTCGATATTTTCTCAGCATTGCACTATAATTGAGGTCTCTCACAGGAACAGGGCCAGGCCATTCGGCCCTTACAGCTACTTTACATTCCAATGTCATGGCTGATCTGCGACCCAGCTTCGCCCAACTGCCATTTGCTTCTGCTTACCGCATCATTTTGAAGTTATTACCAAAATCTCATCCAACGGTCATAACCGCAAACAACAGTCGATAATGCATTGGAATTTGTTAGGTTTAGCTGTGTGTGGACAGGTTCCCATCTGCATAGGCAGCAAGCACTACCAACAACATACCACTTCTCAAGTACGGGTCATTCAGCTGTAAAATGGTAGTTAAGTCCCTAAAAAAAAAATCTTCTGTTATAGAAAGTCACCTTATGACAGAGCAGGCTGCAATTGCCTACGGAGCACAGATTTAAACGGGTTTTCCTGATCCCGGAGAGCTATGTTGGCTGGAGTCAGGGCTTCTTGCTTTAGTTCTACCTACGGTCACCCATGCCAAACAAGTCAAAGGGTTCTGATATGCTGAAGGAAATCCTGAACACCACCAGAAATGAAGGATCTTCCTTGCTGCCCTAAATGACCAGTGGCATAATAGGGTGTAAGTAACCAGCACTGTGTCGTCTGAGTACCGTACCTTATTCATATTGAATTGACTTTATTTCCTACATCCTTAAATACGTGAGGAGTAAAAATCTTTACGTTGTGCAAATTAGTTATTTGTAATAAATAGCTCATACAGTAAGTATACAACAGAACAGTTAATACAGATTAGAAATACAGTTGTGTCAGCATGAATTAATCAGTCTGACGGCCTGGTGGAAGAAGCTGTCCCGGAGTCTGTTGGTCCTGGCTTTAATGCTGCGGTACTGTTTCCCGGAGTTAACAGCTGGAACAGTTTGGGGTTGGGGTGACTCGGGTCCCCAATGATCCTGGATACTGTCTGGTTTAGAAAGCATGTAGGCTGAGTGAGCTGGGGCTTTCCTCTTTGGAGAGGAGGACGACGAGAGGAGAGTTACTACAGATGTACACAAAGCATAGATCAAGTGGACAGCCAGATAATTTTTCCCAGGGTGGAAACAGTCAATACAAGGAGACACAACTATCAAGGGGGTGCAAGAAAAGTATGGGGAGGGCTTCAGAGGCAAGCTCTTTATAAAAACAACACATTGGAATGTGCTGTCAGGGATTGTGTAGAGACAGAAACATTAGGGACATTTAAGAGACTCTTAGATAAGCACAAAGATGAAAGTAAAATGGAAAGCTACATAGGAGGGAAGGGCCAGATTGATCTTGTAGCAGTAGGTTAAAGGGTCAGAACAACACTGTGGGCTGAAGGGCCTGCACTGTACAGTTGTACGTTTTATCTTTTAATCCATCAATTGAATTATAACAAATTTACATTAAGAAAACACAGGTTCTTACAGAACTACCTGCCCTTGGGCCACAGACACCAGCCTAAAGCATTCATTAGAACACATGCAAATACTACTCCATTATATATAGACCCTGTATGCAGCAACAGGAAACAGAAATGAAATGAGGGCGCTGGTGTTTTACATACCAGAACATCAGTGCTGGCAATGGAGCTGAGCTTCAGGTACTCCACAGCCCGCTGCTGTAGCTCCACGTCAGAGTTCCGGAGCTGGCTGTCACTGCGCAGCACATCCTGGATGGTGGCCTTGGTCTCGGGGAAGAGGTTGACAAACTTGATGTACGAGGAGAGCAGAAGGGCACGAGTTGGCACACTGCACAAGTGGAACTTGGAATGAAGCAAGTTGAACTGAACCAAGGGGCTGAAAGATCGGGAAAGAAAGGGGAGAGAATAAATTAAATACGTCACAATAATCATACACAGTGACTTAGACATCGATTTCTTGAACTTCTGGTAACTGCCCCTCTTCTCCTTCACCATTCCCATTTCCCCTTACTCACCTTATCTCCTTATCTGCCCATTACCTCCCTCGAGTGCTCCTCCCCTTTCCTTTATTTCATGGCCTTCTGTCCTCTCCCATCAGATTCCCCCTTCTCCAGCCCTTTATCTCTTTCACCAATCAACTTCCCAGCTCTTTACCTCACCCCTACCTCAGTTTCACCTGTCACCTTGTACTACTTCTTCCCCTCCCCCCACCTTCTTATTCTGACTTCTCGTCTCTTTTTTCCAGACCTGATGAAGCGTCTCAGCCCGAAATCCTGACTGTTTACTCTTTTCATAAATGCGGCCTGGCCTGCTGAGATCCTCCAGCATTTTGTGTGTGTCACAGTGACGAGTCTGGAAAGGACTTGCTGGTGAACTATACATCTCTGACACCTTGAACGTCTTCACCCTTGACAAGGCCTTGACCAAGAGCACGTGTTTCCCAAATTGTGGACCACCAGTCTCAAAACTCCTCCACCATTCAGAATTGAAAATAAAGTGCTGTCCCTTTGTGGTCACTGGGGTAAAGTCCTGGAATTCCCTAGCCAAAAGGGACTGAGGTTGCTCAAGGTGACAGCATCCTGCCACCTTCAAGGAGCTAACTTGTGAATGGGCCAGATAGGGTGATATGGTGGCACAGTAGTCCGTGTAATGCTACTACAGCGCCAGCGACCCGGGTTCAAATCCGCCACTGTCTGTAAGGAGTTTGCACATTCTCCCCGTGACCACGTGGGTTTCCTCGGGTATTCCAGTCTCCTCCCACTGTCCAAAGATGTACGGCTCTGGGCCTCTACTCACTGGAATCAAGAAAAATGAGGGGTGACCCCACTGAAATCTATTGAATGTTGAAAGGCCTCGATAGAGTGCATGCGGAGAGGGGGTTTCCTACGGTGGGAGAGTCTAAGACCAGAGGACACTGCATGGAACGGAGATGAGGATGAATTTCTTCGGGTACATAAGTGTAAAAGAGGCGAGGGAGGACACTGGACTGTTGGAAAATGATGCTGGAGAGGTAGTAATGGGCAACAACGAAATGGTGGATGAACTGAATAAGTATTTTGCATCAGTCTTCACTGTGGAAGATGCTAGCAGTATGGTGGAAGTTCCAGGTGTCAGGGGGCATGAAGTGTGTGAAGTTACCATAGATAGAAGGTTCTTGGGAAACTGAAAGGTCTGAAGGTAGATAAGTCACCTGGACCAGATGATGTACACCCCAGGGTTCTGAAAGAGGTGGCTGAAGAGATCGTGGAGGCATTAGTAACGATCTTTCAATAATCACTAGATTCTGGAATGGTTCCAGAAGACTGGAAAATTGCAAATGTCACTCCATTCTTCCAGAAGGGAAAAAGACAGAAGAAAGGAAACTATAGGCCGGATAGTCTGACCTCTGTGGTTGGAATAATGTTGGGAGTTGATTATTAAGGATGGAATCTCAGGGTACTTAGAGGCACATGATAAAATAGGCCGCAGTCAGCGCTGTTTCCTCAAGGGAAAATTTTGCCCAACAAATCTGTTAGAACAAGCGGGATAGACAAAGGAGAATCGGTTGATACTGTGCAATTGGATTTTCAGAAGTGCCACACATGAGACCGCTTAACAAACTACGAGCCGATGGTGTTACAGGAAAGATTCTAGCATGAATAAAGCAGTAGCTGATTGGCAGGAGGCAAATAGTGGGAATAAAGGGGGCCTTTTCTGGTTGGCTGCTGGTGACTAGTGGTGTTCCACAGGGGTCTGCACTGGGACAGCTTCTTTTTCACGTTATATGCCAATGATTTGGATGATGGAATTAATAACTTTGTTGCAAAGTTTGTAGATGATATGAAGATAGTTAAGAGGCAGGTAGTTTTGAGGAAGTAGAGAGGCTACAGAAGGACTCAGACAGATTAGGAGAACAGGCAAGGAAGTGGCCGATGGAATACAGTGTCGGGAAGTGCATGGTCATGCACTTTGGTAGAAGAAATTAAAGGGTTGACTATTTTCTAGATGGAGAGAAAACACAAGAACTGAGACATAAAGGGACTTGGGAATCCTTGCGCAGGATTTCCTAAAAGTTAATTTGCAGGTCGAGTCTGTGGTGAGAAAGGCAAATACATATGTTAGCATTTATTTCAAGAGGACTAGAATATCAAAAGCTAGGATGTAATACTGAAACTTTATAAAACACTGGTGAGGCCTCACTTGGAGTATTGCGAGCAAGTCTGGGCCCCTTATCTTGGAAAGGATGTGCTAAAACTGGATGGTTCAAGGGAGGTTCACAAAAATGATTCCAGGATTGAACGGCTTGTCCGAAAAGAGCATCTGATTGCTCCAGCCCTGTATTCACTAGAATTCAGAAGAATGAGGGGTGACCTCATTGAAATCTATCAAATTAGGCAAGGCCTCAATAGAGTGCATGTGGACAGGACACTTCCTTTGGTGGGAGAGTTTAAGACCAGAGGACACAGCCTCAGAACAGGGGAGTCTTTTTAGAATGGAGACGAGGGGGAGTTTCTTTAGCCAGAGGGTGGTGAATCTGTGGAATTCTTTGCCATAGGCAACTGTGGATGGCCAAGTCATTGGGTATATTTAAGGCAAAGGTTGATAGATTCTTGATTTGTCAGGGCATGAAGGGATATGCGGAGAGGCGGGAGATTAGGGCAGAGGGGTAAAATAGATCAGCCATGATGAAATGGCGATGGGCCAAATGACTTAATTCTGCTCCTATATCTTATGGCATTTTAGATTAGTAGGTTAATTGGTCACATGGGTGTAACTGGGTAGTGCAGGCTCTTAGGTTTGGAGGGGTCTGTTACCGTCCTGTGTCTCTAAAATAAAAAATAAATAAGCTGCTAGCAACTGCCATAAGCACAAAATGATGTTATAAAAATCAGAATGGTATGGCAAAGAAACGAGTCCTTCAGCCCAGCATATCTATGCCAACCTTTATGTCTACCTAGAGAATTGGAATTTGGTATTATTGTCAGATGTACTGAGATACAGTGAAAAGTTTGTCTTGCTTACTGTTCATACAGATCAGATCATTACACAGTGCATTGAGGTAGAACAAGGTAAAACAATAACAATGCAGACACTAGAGTCTGTAGATACTGAAATCTGGAGCAACACTCAAAATGGTGTGAGGAACCCAGCAGATCAGGCAGCATCTATGCAAGGAAATGGACTGAAGAAGGGTCTCGTCCTGAAAACTCGATGGTCTATTTCCCTTTGTCGATATTGCCTAATCTACTAAGTTCCTCTAGCATTTTGGAGAATTTTGCCGATCTTCATAAGTCTTATTTCAAAGGGCATGTGGTTGTGCATTTGACGGGTAAATGTGCAAGGCAGCTGGAGTGACAGTAATCCCAGGACTCAGTCAGGGGTAGCTGATCGAGAAGCGATCGCTAGGAAGTGTTAAAGGGCCACTGCACATATTATTCCCACAGGATGCATTTGCCAGGGGTGAGGTCAGCTCGATCATGGGCACTAGCCTCCCCAACATCCAGAACATCTTCCAGGGAGTGATGCCTCAATAAACATGGCCACCATCATGAAAGACGCTCATCACCCAGGCCATACCCGTCTCTTCTCATTGCTACCAGCAGGGAGAAGGTGCAGAAGCCTGAAGGAACACACTCAACAATTCAGGAACAGCCTCTTCCCTTCTGCCATCAGATTTCTGAATGGACATTGAACCTGTGAACATTGCTTCACTACTTCCCCTCCCACTTTGTGCAATACTTATTTAACTTAACTTTTTTAATATATATATTGACTGTAATTCAGTTTTTGTTATGAATTGCATTGTACTGTTGCCGCTGAACAACAAATTTCACAAAATTAAATCGTTCACGATCGAAGAAGGGTTCTGCCTGATACACAGGACAATGGGAACTGGCACTACAGCATCAACATAGTAACACTGGACCAGAACTTTCTGTTAATCAGACCATAAGACATGGGAGCACAATTAGGCCATTTGGCCTATCAGGTGTGCTCCGCATTCTAGCATGACTGATTTATTACCCATCTCAGCCCCATTCTCCTGCCTTCTCCCTGTAACCTTTGACACCCTTACTAATCAAGAATCTCTCAATCTCCGCTTTAAATATACCCAATGACTTGGCCTCCACAGCCAAGTTCACCTACGATCTCTTTCTGTTTCATAGGTGAACATGTATACTGGGTGAGGACAAAACGCCACCAATGTCTCTCTAGGTGCTGTGTAAAGCAACACAATATTATCACAATCGTTAATTAGCCACTCCTCCAACAGGACCACAACCTCGTCACTGGGTTTGGAGGCTTGTGTGCCTCAATGACCCAGAGAGCTATGCTGGCTGGAGTCAGAGCTTTGTGCTTTGACTCTTGGTGGGGTCACCCATGCCAAACAGGTCAAAGGGTAGAGGCCAGACTAAGAGTGGAGCATCCGTCCCCCAGTTCTGGGGGTTCAGCTCAGGGCTAACAACCCTGATAGGCAAAACAAAATTGTTACGGAAACGGCAATGAAGCACCCTTCTACATTGGAATGTGACAGTATTCCTGAGTCTCCACCCGGGACTTGCATGACCAACAGCAGTAAAAACCGAGAGGAAGCTACTGGCACGATGAAGAAATCAGAATCAGGTTTAATATCACGGGCACACTCGTGAAATTTGTTGTCTTTGTGACAGCAGTATGTTGCAATACACAAGAGAAAAACTGAATTATCATATATTATATTTAATATATACAGTAAATATATATATATATATATATAAAATAATTAAATTAAAAAGTAGTGCAAAAATAGAAATAAAAGAAAGTAGTGAGGTAGTGTTCATGGGTTCAATGTCAGAGGGGAAGAAGCTGTTCCTGAATCGCTGAGTGTGTGCCTTCAGGCTTCTGCACCTCCTTCCTGATGGTAGCAATGGGAAGAGGGCATGTCCTGGGTGATGGGGATCCTTAACGATAGACACCACCTTTTTGAGGCGTTGCTCCTTGAAGATGTCCTGGATACTACAGACATGCCCACAGTGCCCATGATGGAGCTGACCAAGTTTACAACTCTGCAGTTTATTTTGATCCTGTGCAATAGCCCTCCCCTGCCCTCCATACCAGCTGGCGATGCAGCCAGTTAGAATGCTCTCTATTGTACACCAGTAGAAGCCCTGAACTAGAGATGGAGAACCTTCACTGCTGTCCTAAATGCCACCAGCGTAATGGGCAGCAAGTTAGTTAGCCAATATAAACTGAAATAGGGAAAAATCTAAACAACTTGCACGTCAGCCATTACACTCCTTGTGTGGTGATCACTGGCGATAGGAAAAAAACCAATTGCTCCGTGATGTTGTGGCAATAGGCTTCCCACATAAAAACAAAAACAGTGATGTGGGGAAACAAAATATAGATGAGTCACCATCACTAGAGAAATTTTGCAGCATGTACCCTTGTTCACAATAAGGAGAAAGAGATGCAAAATAATTGACTGCCAAAGTGGAAACCAGAGTGGACAATCTAGCTATGGGACACAGATCATGACTTGGGTTTGGAAGCAAAGCACCGCAGATGCTGGAAATCTGAAATAAAAACAAAAACTCACGACAGAAACTCGAGAGAAGTAAGAGCACTTAAGATAATTTGAAGGGTAGTACTAACACCCCCAAGTCCTGTACAACAGCTGTGGCTCAGATGTACAAATCATTATTTTCATTTCAGAAAGCCATATCAACTATCAAAAATAATGGTATTTTTTGTTAACTTTTATCTTTAAAAGATGGATTCTAACCTTTTTCTGGAAGCAACTGATCTAGAGCACCCATTTTCCCTCTCTCCTTTAGATGCTGCCTTCCATTCTATTGGGAACGCTCCAGAACCTGGAGGCTTCATTAGTCGGGGGGTGGGGGGGGGATTGAATTCAAGAGCATGAAGTAAAGTTGCAGCTTTATAAAATGCTGGTTAGACCACACTTGGAATACTGTGTTCAGTTCTGGTCGCCTCATTATAGGAAGGATGTGGAAGCTTTAGGGAGGGTGCAGAGATTTACCAGGATGCTGCCTGCATTAGAAAGCGTGTCTTATGAGGACAAGTTGAATGAGCTAGGGCTTTTCACTAAGGAGTGAGAGGTGGACTTGATAGAGGTGTATGAGATAATTAAGACGTATTGATCACGTGAATAGCCAGATAAATTTTCCAAGGGCAAAAATGGCTAATAAAAAAGGGCATAATTTTTAAGATGGTTGGAGGAAGATACAAGGGGATGTCAGAGATGTTCTTTACACAAAATGTGGTGATATTTTATTTATTTTTTATTGAGATAAAGCATGGAACAGGCCTTTCCAGCCCTCTGAACCGCACTGCCCAGCAATCCCACCATTTAATCCTAGCCTAATCAAGGGACAATTTACACTGACCGATTAACCTACTGTACATCTTTGGACTGTGGGAGGAAACCAGAGCATCCAAAGGAAACTCACTCATTCCACAGGAAGGACGTACTGACTTCTCAAAGGGGTCAGAATTGAAATCTAAACTCTCGACGCCTCGAGCTGCAATAGCATCGCGCTAACTGCTACACCACCGCGTGTGGGAGAGATTATACCTTTCATGCAAATCCAACCCGAGAAGTTAAAAGGAAATTCGTCTTTTTCCAATAAACATATCTAGCTTAAAACATGGTGGATACCATCATATTACAGAAAAAGTAAAATAGCAACTCAATTTGTACATAGTCCGAAAGGAAGGCAGATGTTCTTAGAGCTGGGGACGAAGGGGATATTATTCTTTCAAATATGTCACACATTGTGCAGAATGAGACATACAACTCACCAGTAATGAGCAAGGTTTCTGGCACAGATACAGAAAGCGGGTCACAGAATTCAGTGAAGGAAACAATCAGCTTTTGACAGGATATTGACAACACTCTAATGATGACTTTATGCCAAGTCACAGTGCTGCAGAGAAACAGCAAGACAAGCCCTGGCTAACTTCAAAACAGTGCTAATAACCACATTCTCAGAAGGATATGCTCATCTTAATACAAGTGACTGGCCGGCTCTTTTAAACACAAGAGATTCTGCAGATGCTGGAAATCCAGATCAACACATTTGCAAAATGCTGGAGGAACTCAGCAGGTCAGGCAGCATCCTGGAGTGGAATAAACAGTTGGCATTTAATATCAGGATGAACTGTCCTAATGGAGGGTCTTGGCTTGAAACATTGACATTTATTCCTCCCCACAGATGCTGCCTGACCTGCTGAGCTCCTCTGGCATTTTGTGTGTTACTCTGGCCATCTGCTTTACCTTGTTTGCTCACCTGGATCGTGGATCACCAGCAATCAGATTTCCAAATTCTCCTAGAATATATCCACCAACTTTCACCATGTTCTCATGACAGGCTGGGGCCTGGAGTGCCTTAAAAACAAAATGCAAAGTAGATTAATATAGAAAGAATAGGAGGAGGCAGTTTTCAAAACACTCCTTCCCACTTTTACCAAATTTGGGACAGCACAATGGTACAATCGCAGAGCTATTGCCTCAACTTCTGCAGTCTGGGTTCAATTCTGACCTCCAGTGCTGTCAATGTGGAGTTTGCATGATGCCCTCCCCAAAACGGATGCCCTCAGATTTCTGTGGGTGTCCTTCCCAAATGTAGGCACTCCCAAATTTCCACGGCTGCTCTTCCCAAATGTGGGTACTCCCAGATTTATCCATCCCAGTTCCTTGGATGCCATGGGGTTTTAGATTTTCTGATCAGTCTGCCATGAAGGATTGCATGAAGATGGATAGGAAGGACAGATAGACAGATGGGTGGATAGGAAGGACAGATAGACAGATGGATGGATAGGAGGATAGATAGATGGATAGGAGGATAGATAGATGGATAGGAGGATAGATAGATGGATAGAAGGATAGATAGATAGGATAGATAGATAGAAGGATAGATAGATAGATGGAAGGATAGATAGATGGAAGGATAGATAGATGGAAGGATAGATAGATGGAAGGATAGATAGATGGAAGGATAGATAGATGGAAGGATAGATAGATGGAAGGATAGATAGATAGATGGATAGATAGATAGATGGATAGATAGATGGATGGAAGGATAGATGGATGGAAGGATAGATAGATAGAGTGTGTGTGTGTGTGTGTGTGTGGAATGGGCCCTTCAACTACGCAGTTGTTGATGTTCATCTCTGGGAGTGCTCGTGTTTACAATAGGCCCTTTGCCCACATGTCTGGGTCCTGATTGGCACTGAGGCTGTCACTTCAACTGGTGATGAACCGTCTGCAAGCTCAGCATATACCACAACATCAGAAGCCTCAACCAGAGCTACCAATATTCACTACCATCCATATTCACTACTATAAACTACCAGGTTAATATACTTGATGTACCATAACACAAGCAATCAAATAATTGTGCAAAGTCTTAATATTAAAAATTATTTATGCAGCAAAAAGGGAAAATGTTAACTAATTTATTAACATAACACTTCCCAAGCCACTTTACATATTGTCTTGTAGACGGATGTTATAACATTTAGACAGAAAGCAGACTTCAGAAGATGAAGTTTATTGTCATCTGATTGTACACATATATAATCAAACAAAACAATGTTCCTCCGGACCATGATGCACACACAAAGCACATATCACACGTACCTTAATAGACACTCCCTGAGTAGGAGTGGACTATGTTGAACCAGATCATTTTAGTCAAGTGTGACTGACTAGGCTGCAGCTGATTGCTTTTAGAAGTTAAATATAAGTAAAATTAGGAGGGGCCTAGTTCGATTTCCCTTTGTGATGTGGTCAATAATTACAGGCAGATTTAAAGTAGTTAGTTGAAATAATAGATGAGAGTTGAGGACTATTTTCCCACCACCTCAAGAGTGGTGGGGCATCTGGAATTCAGTGACTGAGAGAGTGTGAAGGCAGAAGCCCTTCTCATACATCTAGATGGACACCCAAAGTGCCAAAACTTAAAAGCTAAGGACAAGGAATTAGGAGGAAGAGATGGTCTGAATTCATAAATATGACATGTATGATGTGGAAAATGGTTTATTTTGGTGTTACTAACAACTCAAAGTTGTTGATTTCTTTCAGAATTTCAGGTCAGATACTTACCTCAAACACAGTCTTTGCGGCATAGCCTTGGACGTCGTCACGGTTAATAACAATCTGAATAACTCGGTACCACACCTCCTCGCTGACATAGTCCCCTGCAATGCGGATGAGGTTCAGGATGGTGTCGACGTACCATGTGTAATCCACGGCGTACTTTTCTGCTAGGATTGCCACCTTCAACACCTGATACAAACAGAGCAAGTGGTTATTTTCTCAAACTCCAGAGGGTGTACCGAGCACACGAAGCACGACCATCATTTCTGTGGTCCATTCCAAGACCAAGCAAGTCAATAGTTCGGTGCCTCTGCTACTTAATGCAGAGTCTGCATTGTTCTATCAGTGTGCTTGTACCAGATGCACTGCAGCCACTTGCCGGCACTGTACAGTCCCATTACCAATCCTTCATTTTGCCCAGGTGCTTTCTTGCCTCCTTCCCTCATACCTGCTAGCTGGCTCTTTCTCAGGTAAACCAAAGACATGTTTAACTGATAACTTGGCTTTGTAATCAAGTTTCTGCATGACATAAAGATAATACTGAAAAGTTTAAGGGGAACACAAGGGGAAACTTCTTCACTCAGAGGGTTGAGAGAGTCTGGAATGAGCTGCCAGCAGGAGTGGTGCATACAAGATCAATTTCAACATTTAAGAGTAGGTTTGATAGGTACGTGGATGGTAGGGGTATGGAGGAGGGCTATGGTCCCAGTGCAGATCGATGGGAGTAGGCAGCTAAATTGGTTCGGTACGGACTAGATGGACCAAAGGGCCTGTTTCTGCACTGTACTTTTCTAGGACTATGACTCCAAGTGGAGTATGCAGAAGGACATCGAAAGATGTGGCACGGTATTGGTTAGCACAACACTTTACGATACAGGCAACCTGGGTTCAATTCCCACCGTTGCCTGTCTCCCCACGACTGCGTCCGGGTTTCCTCCGGGTGCTCTAGTTTCCTACCACAGTCCAAAAATAGGTGCAGGAGTAGGCTATTTGGCCCTTCGAGCCTGCACCGCCATTCAGTATGATCATGGCTGATCATCCAACTCAGAACCCTGTACCTGCCTTTTCTCCATACCCCCTGATTCCTTTAGCCACAAGGGCCTTATCTAACTCCCTCTTAAATATAGCCAATGAACTGGCCTCAACTGTTTCCTGTGGCAGAGAATTCCACAGCTTCACCACTCTCTGTGTGAAGAAGTTTTTCCTCATCTCGGTCCTAAACGGCTTCCCTTCTATCCTTAAACTGTGACCCCTTGTTCTGGACTTCCCCAACATCGGGAACAATCTTCCTGCATCTAGCCTGTCCAATCCTTTTAGGATTTTATACATTTCAATAACAGCCCCCCTCAATCTTCTAAATTCCAGAGAGTATAAAAGTCCTATGGAAGTCATATGAAAGTCCTGCCATCCCAGGAATCAATCTGGTGAACCTTCTTTGTTCTCCCTCTATGGCAAGGATGTCTTTCCTCAGATTAGGGTACCAAAATTGCACACAATACTCCAGGTGTGGTCTCACCAAGGCCTTGTACAACTGCAGTAGTACCTCCCTGTTCCTGCACTCGAACCCTCTTGCTATGAATGCCAGCATACCATTCGCCTTTTTCAGTGCCTGCTGTAACTGCATGCCCACTTTCAATGACTGGTGTATAATGACACCCAGATCACATTGCACCTCCCCTTTTCCTAATCAGCCACCATTCAGATAATAATCTGTTTTCCTATTTTTGCCACCAAAGTGGATAACTTCACATTTATCCACATTAAATTGCATCTGTCATGAATTTGCCCACACACTTAACCTATCCAAGTCACCCTGCATCCTCTTAGCATCCTCCTCACAGCTAACACTGCCACCCAGCTTCGTGTCATCCGCAAACTTGGAGATGCTGCATTTAATTCCCTCTTCCAAGTCATTAATATATATTGTAAACAACTGGGGTCCCAGCACTGAGCCGTGTGGTACCCCACCAGTCACTGCCTGCCATTCTGAAAAGGTCCCATTTATTCCCACTCTTTGCTTCCTGTCTGACAACCAGTTCTCTATCCACATCAATACCATACCCCTAATACTGTGTGTTTTAAGTTTGCACACTAATCTCCTGTGTGGGACCTTGTCAAAAGCCTTTTGAAAATCCAAATATACCACATCCACTGGTTCTCCTCTATCCACTCTACTAGTTACATCCTCAAAAAATTCTATGAGATTCGCCAGACATGATTTTCCTTTCACAAATCCATGCTGACTTTGTCCGATGATTTCACCGCTTTCCAAATGTGCTGTTATCACATCTTTCATAATTGACTCCAGCAGTTTCCCCACCACCGATGTCAGGCTTACCAGTCTATAATTGCCCGGTTTCTCTCTCCCTCCTTTTTTAAAAAGTGGGGTTACATTAGCCACCCTCCAATCCTCAGGAACTAATCCAGAATCTAAAGAGTTTTGAAAAATTATCACTAATGCATCCACTATTTCTTGGGCTACTTCCTTAAGCACGCTGGGATGCAGACCATCTGGCCCTGGGGATTTATCTGCCTTTAATCCCTTCAATTTACCTAACACCACTTCCCTACTAACATGCATTTCCCCTCAGTTCCTCCATCTCACTGGGCCCTCGGTCCCCTACTACTTCCGGAAGATTTTTTAAATATAGGGACGTGTACGGTTATGCACTTTGGTAGAAGGAATAAAGATGTAGACCATTTTCTAAATGGGGAGCAAATTCAGAAATCAGAGGTGCAGTGTAAAGGGACTTAGGAGTAATCGTGCAGGATTCCTTAGTTTGCAGTTTGACTAGGTGGTGAGGAAGGCAAATGCAATGTTAACGTTCATTTTGAGAGAAATGGAATACCGAAGCAAGGATGTGAAGCTGAGGCTTTATAAGGGATTGGTCAGATTGCACTCGAAGTACTGAGAGCAGTTTTGGGCCCCTTATCTCAGAAGGAATGTGCTGGCATTGGAGAGGGTCCACAGGAGGTTCATGAGAATGATCACAGGAATGAAAGGGTTAATGTACGAGTAGCATTTGATGACTCTGGGCCTGTGTTTAGGAGAATGAGGGGTTGAGAGATCTCACTGAAACCTATTAAATATTGAGGGGCCTAAATAGAGTGGATGTGGCAAGAATGTTTTCTGTAGTGGGAGGGTCTAGGACCAGACGGCACAGCCTTAGAATACTAGATGTCCAGTTGGAACAGAGACGAGGAGGAATTTCTTAAGGCAGAGGGTGGTGAATCTGTGGAATTCATTGCCACAGACGACTGTGGAAGCCAAGTCACTGGGTGTATTTAAAGTGGAGGTTGATAGGTTCTTGAATAGTAAGAACATCAAAGGTTACGGGGAGAAGGCAGGGTTTGAGACTGATAATAAATCAACCATAATGGCCTAACTTTGCTCCTAGCATGTCTTATGGTCCAAATATAGGAAACTTATGCAGTCTATACAAGCAACACAACAGTAAGTTTAAAAAAAAAATGGAAACCCACTCTTTCACATCTCCAAACAGCTGCATTACGGAGAAAATAGTGGAGATCAGGTCAGAAAATACCCTCAAAGTCCCAAAGTCAGCACACATGAAAGCTGCTGATTTCAGGATGCAAGGCCAAAGGAGTAAACAGCCATTTATGTGAAGAATTTAGTGAGGTAAAGTAGGGGGAAGAATGATCCTTCTTTGCAAAGGTAAACAGTATTCATTCTAACCACCACTTGCAGAGGACGTTTCCTATGGTGGGAGAGTCTAGGACCAGAGAACACAGCCTCAGAATAGAGGAGCATCTTTTTAGGACAGAGGTGAGGAGGAATTTCTTTAGCCAGAGAGTGGTGAATCTGTGGAATTTGTTACCACATGTGGCTGTGGAAGCTAAGTCATTGAGTATACAAGGCAGAGTTTGATAGATTCTTGATTGGTCAGGGCATTAAGGGATATGGGGAGAAGGCAGGAGACTGGGGCTGAGAGGGAAAATAGATCAGCCATGATGAAATGGTGATAGGCCAAATGGCCTAATCCTGCTCCTATATCTTACGGTCTTATTCAATGAAGAGAGTTTCACAGAAGTATATTAATTCACAAAGTTAATCTAAAAGAATCGGTTCATCTTCCCTACTCTCACTACACCAATGAGGGGACAGGACAGAAGAGAGTTTCTACATGCTAGTTATTGATGTAGATGACTTTTGAAAGAGACAAGAGAGCAAAACTCACAATTTCTTCTCGAATGGAATAGTCAGCAGTCTCCAGGTAGCTTAACATTTCAGCCACAATCTGTGGTGCGTTTGTTCGATCACACATGGCATAAAGAAGGTCTGCAGCTCGCTGGCGCACACTCACATCCCGCTCAGTCTGTTCAACATAATGAACAAAAACTTAATCAGCAAGCAACTGCATCGCAATACATGTCTATGGGTGCTTGGTTCTCTGTAATATCATTAAATAGATTATGGCACCTAGAAAGTGCAAAGAGAGAAAATATTGTTGCATATATTGAATTTGTCCTCCAAGAGGACCACATCCTTGTTGTGGTTTGGAGGCTCGTGTGCCTCAGCTATGTTGGTTGGAGTCCGGGCTTTGAGCTTTACCCTTTGACCTGTTTGGCATGGATGACCTTATCAAAAGCCAGAGGCCAGACTAGAGAAATCCACTGATCCTCCAGGTTCGGGGGTTCAGCTCAGGGCTAACCACCCTGACTGGTAAAACAAGATTGTTATGGAAACAGCAATGAAGAATCCTTCTACGTCTGATTGCAACGGTATTGCAAAGTCTCTGCATGGGACTTGCATGACTGCCAGTAGTGAAAACCAAAAGGAAGCTACTGACATGATAAACACCACAAGAGATAGAGGGCCTTCATTGCTGCCTTAAATGCCAGCAGCACGATGGGCAGTAAGTATATTGAATTTGTACTTGGAGAGAATTTATTCGAACCTCTACACGTGATCATTGGTACTAAGGGCATAGAGATCGCACCCGTCCTTTTTCAGGCAGATTGTCAATACCTTGCCTAAAATCACAATGCTTCACTTTTATGAACTTACAGCCACGTGAGACACCACAGCCAAATGAAAAATTACTTCAACAGGGCAACACTGTAGCCTCGCGGTTCGCACAATGCTTCACAATGCCTGCTGTGAGATCAGGGCTCTATGCCTGTCACCATCCGTAAGGAGCTTGTACGTTCTCCCTGTGACCGTGTGGGCTTTCTCCCACATTCCAAAGATGTGCAATTAGGATTAGTGAGTTGTGAGCATACTAAATTGGCACGGGAAATGTGGCGCCGCTTGCAGACTGTCAAGCGCTATTCCTGCTGATTTGATACAAATGACGCATTTCTGAAACTGTATGTTTTAATGTACATGTGACAAATAAAGCTAATCTCTTGCATCTTTTACCAGACAGCTCATTCACATGCCCTAAAAATGAATTGAGAATGGAAATTGGAAGGTGATGTCAGGGCCAACCACTCCTTTCTTTGTGGCATCAAAGCTAATTCCATCCTCCAACTACACAGGATCAGACAGTCACAACCACGTATGAATCAGAGTTTTGGGGGGTTATGTCACTATCCAGACACAGAATGACAAACACCTAGGCTTGCATTTCAGTGCTGAGTGTTCACCGTCACAAGTGCCATCGTTCGGATGGGATATTAAACAGAGATCCTGTCTGCTATTCTAACAACTTTCTACAGGAGCACTATCGGGAGTGGCCTGTCTGGCTGCATCACTGTGTGGTGCAAAAGCTGCAAGGTCCGCATGACCCAGAGGATAGTAGCAACTGCAGAGCAGATCACTGGGGTCCCCCTCCCCACTACTTATGACATTTACCGGGAACGTTGCAAAAAAAAGGCCCAAAGCATTGTAGAGGATTCCTACCGCCCAATCCCAGTCTCTTTCAACCAGTACTGTCAGGGAGGAGGTACAGGACTATCAGGATTAGGACTGCGACTGCCAGCTTCTTCCCTCAGGCTGCGTCACTAGGACAGCGAGCTGTTTACCTGTGCTCAGAATTACATGCATTTTGAATTGTATTTTATTAACTTATTTGACGTAATAATTTGTTTTATGTACTAATTTAATTTAACTATTAAATTAGCACAAGTAGTGCAAAAATAAAAAAATTAGTGAGGTGGTGTTCATGGGTTCAATGTCCATTCAGAAATTGGACGGCAGAGGGGAAAAAGATGTTCCTGAGTCATCATCGAGAGTATGCCTTCAGGCTTCTGTACCTCCTTCCTGATGGAAATGACCAAGGTGATGAGAGTCCCTAATGATAGATGCCTTGAAGATGTCCTGGATACAATGGAGGCTAGCTGGAGCTGACTAATCTTCACAGCTTTCTGCAGCTTCTTTTGATCCTGTACAGCAGCACCACCCCCCCCACCCCCCAAATACCAGAAAGCGATGCAGCCAGTTTTGTGGTTGCATCGTGCTGTAGAGCAATGTTGCTTCGTTTGTTTGGCTGCATATATGCACAGTCTGAAGACAATAAATTTGACCTTGAACTTGACAATTTGAAACAAGGGCTGCAAAGTAGTTTTCTGGCATCCTGCCCATTATGTCTCACACAATAAGCATCACAAAATAGATATTTGGCATTCATCACATTATTATTTGTGGGATCCAGCAAAGTACCAATTTGTTGCCACATTTACTTTGACAGAATAGCAACTGTACTTCATAAAGCATGCCGACAGCAGCAAAGCATCTTGGAACACCTAAAGGGGATTTCAAAAGGTTTTACAGTGGTGCTAGAAAGTTTACGAACCCTGTAGAATTTTCACTATTTCTGCATAAAAATGACCTAAAATGTGATCAGGTCTTCATGCAAGTCCTCAAAGTAGATAAAGAGAACCCAATTAAATAAATAACACAGAAACAGAGAAAATTGTGTAGGGTTTACAAACTTTCTAGCACCACTGTACTTAAGTACATACCTTAAGCCTATAAATCCCATTTGATGGTCATTTGGGACAGAATGACCATCCAATGCATCCATTCCTTAATGGTCTGTGCTAATGACCATTTCAGCCTTGGGATAATGACTTCAATAGGGTCTTGGGCAACAGTAAAAAATCAGTGCCAGTTGTTTTTGAGGTTGAAAAAATGCTAGCCAGCACTGAGAGGGAGGAATCACATTGTCAAGTTCACCAATGACAAGACAGCAGTGGGGCTCATCACCAACAACGATAAGACAACCTACAGAGAGGAAATGGAAAAGCTCAAGGCCTGGTGCCAGCCAGAGAGACTCTTCCTTAATGTCAATAAGACTAAGGAGATGGTTATTGACTCCAGGAGAACTTGCACCCCTCATACCCTTCTTTACATCTGCGGCACAGCAGTGGAAACTGCAAGCAGTTTCAGACTTCCTGGGAGTGCACATCTCCCACAGCCTCTCATGGTCCCAGAACATATCCTACACAGTCAGGAAAGCTCACCAACACTTCTGCTTCCTGAGAAGACTGAAGAAAGCTGGAATGTGCGTATATATACACTCACGTCATTCTACAGAAACACACGAGGGAGTATCCTACCGAGCTGCATCACTGCTTGGTATGGAAAGTGCACTGCAGCAGACAGGAAGGCTCCTTAATGGATGGGGAAATCTGCCCAAAGCTTTACCTGCACCAGCCTACCCATCAAGAACATATCTACAGAAAGGTGCCGGAAAAAAGGCCAGAAACATCACGAAGGATCCCACACACCCTGCTCGTGGACTGTTTGTCCCACTCCCACCAGGGAAGAGGCTATGTAGCATCCATGCCAGGATGACCAGACTCAAAAACAGTTACTTTCCCCAAGGAGCAAGACCGATCAACATCTCCACCCACTAACTCCACCACTACTTTATAATTTCCTGTCAGTCACCTTATGTATAGACATTCCTGTGCCTAGCATCACTTTATAGATACACAACCTAAAAGCTATCTTATGTACTTATATTTATTGCCTGTTTTTTACTATTGTGTTTCTTCACCTCTTAAGTCTTCCTCGTGCCGCAATGGATCCAGAGTAACATTTCGTTCTCCTTATACTTGAGTACAGGAAATGACTAAACAATCTTAAAGCTTAAAAAAAAACACTTCGGTTCCTGCAAAAACAAAATGCAGCTTACCTTCAGTGCGTTGATGACTGTTTCAATGTGGGTTTTGACAGCCTCGTGGGAGAATTCAGAGCCTGCCAGCAGACACATGCTTTCCAGGGCTAGGTACCGGAGGTTAGTCTCGCGGTGTTGCAGGAATTGGCCAAGCTGGTTACACGCACGCACCAACAGGTTAGGTTCGCTGCCAGGAAATTTTAAAAAGCTATTAAAAGATTACATTCTCAAAACAAGCCACTATTTCCTCCCTCCAACAGAAGCAGTCAGCAGATTGCATAAAAACAGCAGTGAAAATAAAGAAAGTACCTTGGCCTTTTAGCCGATCACAGGATCCAGAAAATAATTCCATATCTATTTCAGAAAAAAGTTTGTGCAGAAGCTGGAAATTTTGAGCAATAAACACAAAATGCTGGAGGAACTCAGCAAGACAGGCAGCATCTATGAAGGGGAATAAACAGTCAATGCTTTGGGTCGAGATGTCGCTTTTATTCCCCTCCATAGATGTTGCCTGACTTGCTGAGTTCCTCCAGCTTTTTCAGTATATCAATTTCTCATACTTTCCCTCAATGCTCCACTTTCACACAGCTAAAATCAAAAGTCTCATTTAATTAAAGTTGCAGTGCACGCATTATTTTATTTTATTTACTTATTTATTGAGATGCAGCGCGGAACAGACTCTTCTGGCCTTTCGAGCCACACCACCCAGCAACACCCCTATTTTAACTCCAGGCTAATCACGGGACAATTTACAATGACTAATTAACCTACCAACCGGTACGTCTTTGGACTGTGGGAGGAAACTGGTGCACCCGAAAGAAACCCATGTAGTCATGGGGAGAACATATAAACTCCTTACAGGCAGTGGAGGGAATTGAACCTGGGCACCTGTACTGTAAAGCATTGTACTCTCCACCACGGTACCGTGCTGCCCTACCATTATCCCACATCATGGTCTTCCATTTACAGACCATAAGACTTGGGAGTAATACAAGGCCATTCGGCCCACTGAGTCTGCTCCACCATTCCCTCATGGCTGGCTTATTATCACTAGCAACTCTATTCTCCTGTCTTCTCCCCATAACCTTTGATGCCATTACTAATCAAGAACCTATCAGACTGGTATATATCCATCTGGGAGATGAGATCCAACCTTTCGTTCCATGCTCACCTCCAGGTTACAGTTCTGGATGTCATTCGCTTTCACTCAACTGGCCGCATTCTAGGTGGGCCAATGTATGCGCATTAGTGGACAATGAGCATGAAATAAAAAATCAAAACCATCTTGCGCAATCAATGCCCAAGCTACACCAATTCTATCACATCATTTATAAGCAGCATATCACATACCTGTCATAATGTATAATAAGGCTGATTGCTTCGAAAAGAATTGCATTCTTAGCATTGGAGTGTTGTACCTTCTTGGATTTAGGTGGCTCTTGAGCTTTGTTCAGAATAGTTTCCATACATTCAATCAGGCGACCTTTCACAGCAGTGTCCTCTGCAAGAGAATGAAATAGAAGTGTAGTAAAACAATCAAATCACACCGACTGATCAATTTAACAAGTTTTAATGATACAGCAAGGAGCAAACAATCTGACCTAAGTCTGTACTACTTGGTTCACTAGCCACTAAATATCAAACCACTCTTCTTGATAGAGATGTACGGGTAGTGACAGAGCTGGCAGCCAGAGACCATTTTTCCCCAGAGCAGAAATTACTAGTCCAAGGGGGCATGACTTTTTGTATTACACACCAAATGCTGGAGGAACTCAGTAGGCCAGGCAGCATCTATGGAAAAGAGTAAACAGTCAACATTTTAGGCCAAGACCCTCCATGAGTCCTGATGAAAGGTTTCGGCCCGAAACATTGACTCTGTATTCTTTTCCAGACACTGCCTGGCCTGCTGAGTTCTTCCAGCATTTGTGTATATTACTTTGACTTCCAGCATCTGCAGATTTTCTCTTGTTTTTTTGGGCATAACTTTAAGGTGTTTTGAGGAAAATGTAGGGGAGACGTCAAAAGGGAGTTTTTTTTAAAAATTACACAGACAGTAGGTGCATGGAACATGCTGCCAGGGCTGGCGGCAGGTACATTAGGGACACTTACACAGACACATGGATGAAAGAAAAATGGAGGGCTACGTGGGGAGGGAAGGGCTAGATCAGTCTTGGAGTCAGTTAAAAGGTCGCACAACAATGTGGGCCAAAGGGCCTGTACTGTGCTGTTTAAACCAATTTCAGGATCTGTACATCAGCAATTAATGTTCATTCCTAATGGCTCTTGAACAGAGTGCGTTCTAAGCCACTTCAACAACCACTTTGGTAAGCCAGATTTCCTCTCTTGAAGAATATTTATGAACCCAATGGGTTTGATCCTTTAATATTTTAACAGCTTTGTGGGTCATCATTACCACCAGTATCTTAAATATATTAATTCCAAATAATTAACCTACTTTTAATTTCGAGGATTACAGGATGTGATTTGAACCTGTGGTTCTAGATTGTACAGAGTTCAAAGAAAACTTATTATCAAGGTATTTAGATAAAAATGCAATAGAATCAATGAAAAACTACACACATAGATGGACAAACGACCACAGTGCAAAAGGCAAATTCTGCAAACACAAAAAAAAAAATCAAATAATAAATAAATAATATTGAGAATACGAGTTGTCGAGTCCTTGAAAGTCCATAGGTTGTGGAATCAGTTCAGTGTTCAGGTGGGTGATGTTACCCACACTAGTTCCAAGACCCTGATGGTGGAGGGTGACTAACTGTTCCTGAGCCTGGTGGTGTGGGGCCTGAGGCTCCCGTACCTCCTGCCTGATGGCAGCAGTGAGAGAGCACGGCTGAACGGTGGGAGTCCACGATGGTGGATGCTACTTTCCTGTGCAGCGTTCCATGTAGATGTGCTCAATGGTGGGGGAGGACTTTGCCTGAGATAGACTGTGACGAGATTATAGCCTTCAGATAAATAGTCTGCCGATTTAACCACTGATGTATCCTTATCTATATTTTTTAGAAACTTGCATTTGTGTAACATTTATTTTTGGTTGACAATTTCAGGATCATACTGTTAATACTGCAATTTGTTTTACTAATACTTCTTTATTCCGTTGGTGGTATGTCCATTAAATATCGCATTGCAGCGACACACAGGAGCGGCAAACCGTCCTGTCGTTGCACGGCCATCTTCTGTTTCACTGTTATATCTGTGTGTGAACCGATTCACTGGCGACGCTGCGGGTAATTCAGTGGAGACAGATGTTTCCGATCACAACAGTGCAGGACACAGTCATTAGGTGATGCAAGAGCCTTACCAGGTGGAGGATAGCACTGCAGGAGCCGCAGCAGTTTGACGGAAAGCCAGGGCGCTGGAACAAAGTAATACGTGTAATCCTGCAGGTCTGTGGAGGCTGAGGACACAATCTGAAAATGTCAAGGAACAAGCACTGTACAAACTATCTCATTAAATGCGAATCAAACCTCTTCTGAAGCAGGCTCAGGAACATAGAGCATCAGAGTCAGGTGTATTATTGAGTTATAGAGAACCACAGCACAGAAACAGACCCTTCAGCCCATCTAGTCTGTGGCAGACTGTTATACTGCCTCGTCTCATTGATCAGAACATGGACCATAGACCTCCATGCCCCTCCAATGCATGTACTTAGTCACGCTTTAATTAAACATTGCAACCGAACCCACATCCACCACTTGTGCTGGCAGCTTGTTCCACACTTGCACCATCCTGAGTGAGGAAGATCCCCCTCTGGTTCCCCTTAAATGTTTCACCTTTCACCCTTAACATATGGACTAGTTCGAGTCTCATCCAACACGGACTGAAAAAGCCTGCTTGCATTTACCCTATCTATACCCCTCCATCAAATCTCTCCTCATTCGCCGATGTTCCAGGGAACAAAGTTCGAATCTACTGATGCTTTGCTGCACGCTTGAGTGCTTAGTGGGGGAGTGCCGATTTTTGCTGGTTGTGGGGGGGGGGGGGAGAGGGGAGGACCGATACTTTGCTGCTGCTTATGTGTGGGAAGAAGGGGCTGGGAGGAGCTTTGGGGAATCTAACATTTAACTATCATTCATTGTTTGGGGCACACCTCTGTTTTCGTGGATGTTTGCGAAGAAGAATTTCAGGATGTATATTGCATACACTTCTCTGACATTAAATATACCTACTGAACTATTGAAACCTATTCAACCTTTCCCTACAACTCAGGTCCTCAAGTCCAGGCAATGTCCCTGTAAATAATCTCTGCACTCCTTCAATCCCACTGCTAACCTTTCTGCAGGTAGGTGACCACAACTGCACATCGCACTCCAACTCCGGCCTAACCGATGTCTCACACAACGTAACATCACTGACATATGTTGTGAAATCTGCTGTCTTGCAGCAGTACAGTGCAAGGTATAAAAATTACGATAAGCTGCAGCAAGTAGGCCATATAATCTCTTGAATTAGTATTACACACAGTATCATAGTTAATCTGATCTTTGGCTTCAATACTTTCCTCTCACCCTCATAACCACCAATTCTCCAACAGTTCAAAACTTTCTCTCAACCTCAGCTAAAAATAAACTCAAGTGACTCATCACTTATCATTTTCTGATTCCAAAGACTGCCTTGAGTTTCAGAAAACAGATTCCTCCCCATCTCTGCCTTGTAATCAAATAATTTTTCTGAGACTACTCAGAAGCAGAGATGCTTACTAAGATGCATACCTTCTTCAGCACACATCTAATTTTTATATGTATTTGATATTCAAAAAATACTTTATGCTAATTTATATTAAAAAAGGAAAAGTTTTATGCAAATTTTATATTCAAAAGAGTAAAAAATATTTATTCCATTCCCCAGTATTCTCTTCACCCAGTGCAATCTCTGTTAACCATACCAGGATCAGCCACATCATGTCTGCTACTGTGTTCCAACCCAACCTCAGAACAAGGCAGTCTATTGAAGTGGGCAATATCTTACCATTTTGAAAATGTGCAAGACTAATTCAGTTAGTTTGGTGACAATCTGCAAGTTGGTAGTTTTACACAGAGGTCAACATACCCCCCACTCAGAGGCTGACATCTCATTTCACCTGGAATGCAAGCCTCAATGTCCGATTGCAGGGACCTCAATATTTCAGGCAGGATGTAAAGCAAACACCCATAGATGAAGAACAAGCATCTAACCCACTGCACATTTTGGTTTCAATTTATGAAACTGTCCCTAGGGAAGCAGAATTTTTGATTGAGAATATTGGAAAAGAAATGTGGGGCATGTGGCTCCAAACGATGGATGTTGAAGGGTCTTGTCCCAAAAGGTCGACTGTTTATTCTTTTCTACAGACGCTGCCTAACCTGCATCTTATGTGGCCTGCTGAGTTCCTCCAGAATTTTGTGAGTTGCCCTACTGCTCTACTTCACCATTCCCATTTCCCGCTCTCACCTTATCTCCTTACCTACCCATCACCTCCCTCTGGTGCTCCTTCCCCCTTCCCTTTCTTCCACAGCCTTCTGTCCTCTATCGGATTCCCCCTTCTCCAGTCCTTTATCTCTTTCATCAATCGACTTCTCAGCTCTTTACTTCACCCTTGCCCCTCTCTCGGTTTCACCTATCGCCTACTACCTTGTAGTTCTTCCTCCCCTCCCTCCACCTTCTTACACAGACTTATCTCTTTTTTCAGTCCTGAAGAAGGGTCTCAGCCCGGAAGGTCGACTGTTTACTCTTTCCCACAGATGCTGCCTGGCCTCTTGTGTTCCTCCAGCATTTTGTGTGAGTGTTGCTATGACACATGATCTTGTTCTATTTTCCTTAACATCTGCCGGACGATGCTGAGGATGTTCTACAAGTCTGTGGTGGCCAGTGCGATCATGTTTGCTGTTGTGTGCTGGGACAGCAGGCTGAGGGTAGCAGACACCAACAGAATCAACAAACTCATTCACAAGGCCAGTGATGTTGTGGGGATGGAACTGGACTCCCTGACGGTGGTGTCTGAAAAAGAGGATGCTGTCCAAATTGCACGCCATTTTGGACAATGTCTCCCCTCCACTACATAATGTACTGGGTGGGCACAGGAGTACATTCAGCCAGAGACTCATTCCACCGAGATGCAACACAGAGCGTCACAGGAAGTCATTCCTGCCTGTGGCCATCAAACTTTACAACTCCTCCCTTGGAGGGTCAGACACCCTGAGCCAATAGGCTGGTCCTGGACTTATTTCCTGGCATAATTTACATATTACTATTTAACTATTTATAGTTTTATTACTATTTAATTATTTATGGTGCAACTGTAACAGAAACCAATTTTCCCCGGGATCAATAAAGTATGGCTATGACTAAGAAGTGAGTGGAAAATAAACCTTCAGTAAGCATTTTATCCTCCAAGTGGACCAAATTGTTATGATTTGGAGGCTTGTATGCTTCAATGACATGGAGAGCTATGTTGGCTGGAGTCACGGCTTTATCCTTTGGCTCTTGGTGGGGTCACCTACGCCAAACAGGTCAAAGGGTAGAGGCCAGACTAAGAGTGGAGCATCCATCCTCCAGTTTTGGGGGTTCAGCTCAGGGTCAACAACCCTGACTGAGAAAATAAATTGGTTGAAGAAACAGCAATGAAGAATCCTTCCACATCTGAGTCTCCACCCCAGACTTGCATGACTGACAGTGGTGAAAACAGAGAGGAAGTTACTGGTATAATGAATGAAACCCTGAGCATCCCCAGAGATGGAGGACCTTCACTGCTGCCCTAAACGACAGCAGCATAACCAGTAGTAAGTAAGCATCTTATTCCTCCATAAGGAATGATGAAAAGGTGATCCTGATTAAATTGCAATCATGATCCCTGCCACATTACAGAAGTATTTTACATTGCCCATTTCTTCCCTCACCAGCCCATCCATCATTTGTCCTACTGAAAGACTTTCACTGGGACAGCACATCCTCTGACAGGCTGCCAAAGAGGCCAGGTGCAAGTCTATTTGTGAGTTTCTTGTGCTACGTGGAGTGTACGGCACAGCAAAAGGCAATTCAGCTATAGATGTTGCTGACATTCATATTCTATTCCAACTTCCTGCAATATTTTCACATTTATCACTACAGTCCTCTACTCCCTTTTCCTGTTTCCCTTTAGATGTGTCTATTCAATCGCAACCTTTCTTTGCGATAGCAAATCCCACCACTCCTTAGATAAATAACTCCCCATATGGCTTCCAAATGAATATTTTATCCTGAGGCTCTGGCTTGCTCCATCCCACAGTGGAAATATCCTCTGATTTCAAAAAGAAACATTGCAATTCCAAATAATTTTGAAAAGGCATATGTGGACAGCTATTACAAAACAGGCACACTGATAGGCAACCATCCTTTGAATACTTGTTCTTCTCCTTTCTCAAAGGTCTCTGTATCCTTTCCTTTATATAGTAGCCAATGCTGCACACAGCATTTCAAGTGCCATCTATTTCATGCTTGATGTAAATTTAGCACAACTTCAGTAGGGTTTCTGGCTCTATGCTACTAGTAATAAATGTAGAGAAGTTGGTTTGCTTTCTACGTCCTGTGCCAATAACCTGATCAGTCCATACTTTTAAGACCATAAGGTACAGGAGCAGAATTAGACCATATGGCCCATCGAGTCTGCTCCACCATTTCATCATAGCTGATCTATTTTCCCTCTCAGGCCCAATCTCCTGCCTGCTCCCCATATCCCTTCATGCCCTGACTAATCAAGAGACTATCAACCTCTCCCTTAAATATACTCAATGACTTAGCCTCCACAGCCACCTGTGGCAATGAATTCCACAAATTCACCACTCTCCAGCTAGAGAAATTCTTCCTCATCTCTGTTCTAAAGGGACAACCCTCTATTCTGAGGCTGTATCCCCTGGTCTTAGACTCCCCCTCAGAATAGAAGATCGTCCCTTTAGAACAGAGAATATACTTCGATTGTGCCTGAGGTATTAAACATTTCAGGTTATTTGGACTTTATAGACAACCTTCCCACATCCACTCTATCAAGGCCTTTCAACATTCAATAGATCTCAATGAGATCAACCCTTATTCTTCTGAATTCCAGTGAGAATAGGCCCAGAGACATCAAACATTCCTCAAATGACAAGCTTTTCAATCCCAGAATCATTTTCATGCACCTCCTTTGAGCCGTCTCCAACGACAGCATATCCTTTCCAAACTTTTGTTTATATTTTCCATGTACTGTACATTTTATTTTTTAAAACCATGAAAATGTGATGTATAATTGGTATTCAAATTCATTTGCCAGTGAGCTGTCCATTGTTGTTGGTTTGTACTCCATCCTAGAGCTAATAATGACCAACTGCATCACCCTATGCATACAGTTCAGTGAAATCCAAAAATATTCTTGACAAGTCTAACCTTTAAATAAATCAATTATATGAAGCTGACTTTCAGTTCTGTTTAATGCAGCAGAAGCAGCTGCACTCTAGTGAGAAGGCAAAGCAGAGAAGCAATCTACTCACTGGCATTGATATCATCGCTATTAAACAAATATATTTTGGTCCATTACTGGCTTAGTTCAGGAATGTTTACTACCAAGGTGAAGCCACCCTCAGGGTATATTCTGTCAGGGTAGTCTCCAACCTGATGGCATTATTATCGATTTCACCTTCTCGTAAAAAACCTTTTCCCTTCCCCTCCCCCTCTTCTATTCCCCACTCTCTGGCCTTTTACCTCTTCTCACTTGCCTATCATTTCCCCCTGGTCATCTCCTCCTTCCTATTCTCCTATGCCCTCAAGCTTGTCATAGTCATAGTCATACTTTATTGATCCCAGGGGAAATTGGTTTTCATTACAGTTGCACCATAAATAATAAATAGTAATAAAAACATAAATAGTTAAATAGTAATATGTAAATTATGCCAGTAAATTATGAAATAAGTCCAGGACCAGCCTATTGGCTCAGGGTGTCTGACCCTCCAAGGGAGGAGTTGTAAAGTTTGATGGCCACAGGTAGGAGTGACTTCCTATGACGCTCTGTGTTGCATCTCGGTGGAATGAGTCTCTGGCTGAATGTACTCCTGTGCCCACCCAGTACATTATGTAGTGGATGGGAGACATTGTCCAAGATGGCATGCAACTTGGACAGCATCCTCTTTTCAGACACCACCGACGGAGAGTCCAGTTCCATCCCCACAACATCACTGGCCTCTGTTGGCATCTGCTACCCTCAGCCTGCTGCCCCAGCACACAACAGCAAACATGATAACACTGGCCACCACAGACTTGTAGAACATCCTCAGCATCGTCCGGCAGATGTTGAAGGACCTCAGTCTCCTCAGGAAATAGAGACGGCTCTGACCCTTCTTGTAGACAGCCTCAGTGTCCTCAAGTCCTCCTTCCCCTTCTCCCCCCACCCCGGTTCACCTATCACCTTCTAGCTAGCCTCCTTCCCTTTCCTCTCCACCTCCTTTTCCTTCACACTTCCTTCTCGTTCCTGATGAAGGGTCTCAGCCCAAAACGTCGACTGTTTATTCATTTCCATAGATGCTGCCTGCCCTGCTGAGCTTCTCCAGTGCTTTGTCTGCGTTGCTCAGTGTTACACAAAAATTGGGCATATATGATTTTTTTTTAAAAATCAAGATACAAAGTTTGGTCTATAAAATCCAAATAACCTGAAATGTTTAATACCTCAGGCACAATTCTCTTGTTAAAGTTTACCACCAACACCAAAAACTTATAGGTCCAATCAGTAGTTACAAGTTCCTTTTGAAAACTACATGTAACTTTTAAGAATATTGCATGTACAGTGCCTTGTAAAAGTATTCAACCCCCAATCCTTTGGTTGTAATACTCATTTATGTGACAAGGGATTTTGATCAATTTAACTGAGAATTTTTATTTGTGAATCACGTTCCGTTTTTCACAGTAGAGCCCCAAAAAACTGGGAAAATTGTAAAGCATGACAAATTAAAAATTCAAAATCTGAAATGTCAGAAGTTCAAAAGTATTCATCCTCCTTTCCTCAGTACTTAGTTGAACTACCTCTTACAGCTATTACAGCCAGTTGTCTTTTTGGACAAGTCTCTGTTAGCTTCGCTAGATTTGCCCATCTCTCCTTGCAAAATTGCTCAAGCGGCAGTGGACAGCAAACTTGCGGTCTTGCCAGGGATGTTCAATTGGGTTAAGGTCAGGACCTCAACTGGGCCACTCAAGGATATTAATTTTCTTCATTTGAAGCCACTCTATGGTTGCTCTGGCAGTGTGCTTTGGGTCGTTAATCTGCTGAAAGACGAACTCTATTACCATTTGCCTGATTTGTCTTGAATGTTCTTTCCTCTTTATTTTGGTTTGGCCTGTTGAAAATCTACCATACTGTCAGACCTTGCAGAGAGAGGGGGTATTTATTCAGGTGATCCTCCAAATTTCTACATCAACAAATCGGGCGAGTTGGCAAGGTAGTGTACGGTATTGAACCTGAGGAAAATTAGCGTAGTAATTACAAAAGGGATGAATACTTTTTCAGCCTGACAATTTTGGTTTTTAATTTTGAACACATTGTTGATGTTTTGATTTGAAATGATGCACAATGTTTTGCCAGTGGTGTAGCAGCATCCGCACCGAACTTCAAGGCGAGTGGTCCCGGGTTCGAATCCGACCAGCTCCTTGCAACTTTTCATCCGTGCCGGGTTGAGCGCCGAGCTAGCAACTTAGTCTCGTTAAAAAACAGACAAAAATGGTAAATGGCAAGGTTGCTGCCCGATGTGCCAGAAGGCGTGGAGAGGGATAACAATGTGTTGCAAATTAGCTCAAAATAATTTTTAATGTAGAAAATAAGTAAAATGTGAATACCTTTTCAATGCACTGTATAAAAGTATGACATTTATATAGTTGAAATTTAATACCATCATGTTCTATGGTGAAAACTTTGAAACATTTTCCAGATTTTATTCACGGGGACATGCAAGAGAACCTTCATCCACCAGGCTTTGGGAAGGACCCAGTCGGAACAGTAAACAAGCTTTTACAAAATGATCAGTTAACAGGAATCAATTTGCACAAAAGGAGGGAATGCTTCAATGATGAAAAGATGGAGCGCCCCCATGATCACTTACCCGGCTCAGCCTGGAAACAGCCAACGAGACACACGTCTTGAATTCATCTGGGTTCTTCTTGCTCAGACAAGTGATAAGACTGGTAGCAGCTGTCACTACACCCTGCAAGGAATGCAAAGAATGAACAAAGGTTTCTGTGAAACAGGTTCAATGCATGTAGATGCTCCAAGATTTGGAGAGTTAACTTGTGTTTGGACCAGCAAGCTTTGGCCTAGCGCACAATATTTCTTGGTCGAAGTCAATCCAAATGGGAGCAGAACTTGGCCACTTGGTCCACTGAGTGTGCAGCACCATTCCATTATGGTTGATTTATTGCTCCTCTCCCAAAATTAGCAGCTCTTTAGCATCGCAAACACGAGGAAATTTGCAGATGCTGGAAAGTCAAGCAACACACATCAAAGTTGCTGGTGAATGCAGCAGGCCAGGCAGCATCCCTAGGAAGAGGTACAGTTGACGTTTCGGGCCAAGACCCTCCGTCCGCCAGAGAAAGCAGGATCTCCCAGTGGCCACACGTTTTAATTCCACGTCCCATTCTGACATGTCTATCCATGGCCTCCTCTACTGTAAAGATGAAGCCACACTCAGTTTGGAGGAACAACACCTTATATTCCGTCTGGGTAGCCTCCAACCTGATGGCATGAACATTGACTTCTCAAACTTCCGCTAATGCCCCACTTCCCCCCGTACCCCATCTGTTATTTATATACACATTCTTTCTTTTTCTCCCTCTGCCCCTCACTATACCCCTTGCCCATCCTCTGGGTTTTCCCCCACTCCCTGGGCCTCCTGTCCCATGATCCTCTCATATTCCTTTTGCCAATCACCTGTCCAGCTCTTGGCTCCATCCCTCCCCCTCCTGTCTTCTCCTATCGTTTTAGATTTCCCCTTCCCCCTCCCACTTTCAAATCTCTTACTAGCTCTTCTTTCAGTTAGTCCTGACGAAGGATCTCGGCCCGAAACATCGACTGTACCTCTTCCTAGAGATGCTGCCTGGCCTGCTGCGTTCACCAGCAACTTTGATGTGTGTTGCAGCTCTTTAGCATATTGTTTGTTCCTGAGTGTCACATTAAACCCCATTTTTTTCTATTCCAGTTATTCAGGAAGCAACTGAATGATTGCATGATACTATTTTATCAGGCAGTTTGAAGTCTTGGTCAAACTTCAACCAAATGCCCTATGAGAGATGTTAACAAAGGAAAACTCATTATAATACTCTTGCAAATTTCTACAGATGTACCATGGAGATCATTCGACTGGTTGCATCACTGTCTGGTATGGAGGTGCCATTGGACAGGATCAGAAAAAGCTGCAGAAAGTTGTAAACCCAGCCAGCTCCACCACAGGCGCGAGCCTCCCCAGCATCGAGGGCATTTTCAAAAAGGTGCTGCCTCAAAAAGGCAGCATCTGTCATTAAGGACATTCCTTCTTCCCATTGCTACCATCAAGGTGGTGGTCCAGGAGCCTGACAACACACTCAACATTTTCGGAACAGTTTCTTCACCACCACCATCAGATTTCAAAGATTTAATGTACATTTACGCAGTATACAACCCCGGGATTCATCTTCCACAGACAACCACAAAGAACACCATGAATAGGCAATGAACCCATGTACACTACATTGCTCTTTCTGCACCAATTTAGTATTACAATTTATAATTTTAGAATATACCAGTGATATTAAACTCAATTCTGATTTTGCCTGCAGAACAATGTTATCCCTTCGATGCAAGTGATACCAAAAGAATTGCAACTTAGAAAAGGTCAATATTCATTTAATTTTTCTCCGTCAGTATTTCCTCAATTTAAGCAGAGAAAAACTATTTAATTATGGAATTTCACTTTATGACACCACTATGGTCAACCAAAATTCCAATGACAAACGTGCATCTGAATCCAGAGAAAATATTCCTTAATGCTTTTAGAACATGGTCACAAGAGGTAACCAAAGACTAAATTATTGTCACATACACCAACTTGTTTGTGTTATTCCTCTTGGCTCCTTGTGGCACATTGGGCAGCCATTTCTTTAGCATTTTGTCCTTTTTTTTTTAAACGAGGCCGTGTTGCTAGCTCGAAACTCAGCACAGCACAGATGGAAATCATGCAAGGAGCCAGCCGAATTCAAACCCAGGACCGCTCGCCTTGAAGTCTAATGCTGATGCCACTACACTACCGGCTGACTTATACATCACGGTGCAATGAAATTCCTTGTTTGTGTGAAGCTCACAAAGATAACACAAAACACGGCAATAACAAACACAATTATGAGTACCGATTAGCAGAAGGCTGCAAAGATTGTAGTGCAGTCTGAAGTAGTGCAAATCAAAAATTGTCGAAATGACAACAGTGGAATAACAGAGGTAGGGTTGAGAGAACGAGAATGTGGCAGCACCATCAGGAAGTGGGTGTGAAAGACGTTCAGGAGTCTGATAGCTGTGGGAAAGCAACTATTCTAGATTTCTAGGCTTTCTTGCAGAAAGCAGACCGTAAGACATAGGAGCAGATTTAGGCCACTCAGCCCAGAGTCTGCTCCACCATTCCATCAGGGCTGATTTATTATCCCTTCTCAAACCTATTCTTCTGCCTTCTCCCCATAACCTTTAAAACCCCGAATAAACAGGAACCTATCCACCTCCACTTCAAATATACTCAATGACTTGGCCTCCACAACTATCCGTGGTAATGAATTCCACACATTCACCACCCTCTGGCTAAAGAAATTCCTCTTCATCTCTAAATGGATGTTCTACATGAATATCCCTCTATTCTGAGGCTGTGCCCTCTGGTCCTAGATTTACCCATTATAGGAAACATCCTCTCCATATTCACTCTAACTCGGCCTTTCAATATTCGATAGGTTTCAATGCGAGCCCCCCACCCCCGCCATTCTTCTAAACTCCAGCAAGTACAGGTACAGAGCCAAACTCTTCTCATATGTTAACCCTTTCATTCCTGGAATCATTCCCATGAATTTCCTCTGGACCCTCTCCAATACCAGCACACAGAAGAGAGAAAAAGAGAATGTCCAGGATGGTAGTTGTCCTTGACAATATTACTAGCTTTCCCGAGCAATGCACTGTGAAGATGAAGTAGGTGGAATGAAGCAATGAGCCCATGATGGACTGGGCCGTGTTTACTACATGCTCACATCAGGCTGGGACATAACCCATCAGAAAACTTTCTACAGCATGTCTCTAGAAGCTCCACAGAATTGTCACTGACATGCCAAGCATTCTCAGACACCCAAGGAAATAAGTATGTCAACCCATTAGTGTGAAGGGACCAGGTGAGGTTGATGGCAACATCTATGCCAAGCAAACTGAAGCTGTTGGCCATTTCTACAGTAGCTCTGTTGATGAGGAAGTGGCTTTATTCGCACCCAGCTTCCTTAGGTCAACCACCGACTCTTTCACCTTGCTGATGTTAAGGGTTAGGATACTGTTCCAACACCATCATCATCTCTACAACACTCCATTACTAAATGACAATAAACGAGGACCGAGTGTCCTCATAATCTAATCTAATCTCGGTTGAAAAGGACAAGGTTTTATTCACCAGTCCACTTCCTTATGTCAACAACTGACTCTTTCAACCCATGACATGAGGCTGCAAAACAAGAGCCCATGATTTTACAGCAAAGGTACCGACGTGGATAGAAGATCGGCTGACTGGCAGGAGGCAAAGAGTGGGAATAAAGGGGCCCTCTCTGCTTGGCTGCTGGTGACTAGTGGTATTCTGCAAGGGTCAGTATTGGGACCGCCTCCTTTTCATGTTATATGTCAATGATTTTAATGACAGAATTAATGGCTTTATGGCCGATCTTATGGATTGTACGAAGATAGGCAGAAGGGCTGGTAGAGCTGAGGAAGCAAAGAGTCTGCAGATGGACTTACACAAAATAGGAGAATGGTCAAAGAAATAGTAGCTGGAATACAGTGTCGGGAAGTGTGTGGTCATGCACTTTAGTAGAAGAAATAAAGGCACAGGGAGAAAATTTGGAAATAAGAGTTGCAAAGGGACTTGGGACTACTTGTGCAGGACTCCTGAAAGGTTAACTTGTAGGCTGAGTCAGTAGTAAGGAAGGCAAATGCATTGTTAGCATTCATTTCAAGGGGACTAGAACATAAAAGCAAGGATGCAAGGTTGAGAATAAAGCACTGGTGAGGCCTCACTTGGAGTATTGTAAGCAGTTCTGGGCCACTTGTCTAAGAAAGGATATACTGAAACTGGAGAGGTTTCAGTGAAGGTTCACAAAAATGATTCCACGATTGAACGCCTTGGCATATGAAGAATGTTTGATGGCTCTGGGCCTGTATTCATTAGAATTCAGAAGGATGAAGGCTGACCTCATTGAAACTTATCAAATGGTGAAAGGCCTTGATATAGCAGATGTGGAGAGGATGTTTCCTATTGTGGAAGAGTCTAACACCAGAGGACACAGCCTCAGAATAGAGGGGCATCCTTTTAGAACAGAGATGCGGAGGAATATCTTTTGCCAGAGGGTGGTGACTCTGTGGAATTCATTGTCACAGGTGGCTATGGAGGCCAAGTCATTGGGTATATAAAAGGAAGGGGTTAATAGGTTCTTGATTAGTCAAGGCATGAAGGGATATGGGAAGAAGGCAAGAGATTGGGGCTGAAAGGAAAAAAGGATCGCCGTGATGAAATGGTGGAGTAGACTCAATGGGCCAAATGGGCAAATTCTGTTCCTATGTCTCATGGATGTAATGCTGAGGCTTTACAAGTCATTTGTCAGGCTGCACTTAAGAATATTGAGAGTAGTTTTGGATCATTTATCTAAGGAAAGATGTACTGGCATTGGAGACGGTCAGTGTAAGTTCACAAGCATGACCCTAGGAACAAAAGAGTGAACATTTGAGGTGCATTTGATAGCCCTGACCTGTACTCACTGGAGTTTAGAAGAATGGTGGGGGAGGAGGAAGGAAGGGGAATCTCATTAAAACCTATTATATATTGAAAGGCCTAGACAGAGTCGATGTTTCCTATATTGGGTGAGACTAGGACCAGAGCCCTTTAGAGCAGAGATGAGGAGGAATTTCTTTAGACAAAGGGTGGTGAATCTGTGGAATTCATTGTCACAGGTGGCTATGGAGGCCAAGTCACTGGGTATACTTAAAGCGGAGGTTGATAGGTTCTGATTAGTAAGGGCGTCAAAGGTTCAGGAGAATGGAGTTAGAAGGATAATAAATCAGCTCTAATGGAAGGGCAGTCTTATGATCATAAGGTTTCCTGTACTCCATCTCATCATTATTGTTGATGCGGCCAATAACTATGGTTTCATTGGCAAACTTGCAGATCAAGTTTGCACTGTACCTGGCCTTACAGTCAAGTATATATAAAAGGAACACTCCACTGCAGCTTGTGGCATTACTTTATGATAAATAGAATAGAACTGCAACAGATCTAGCAGCTCAAATCTCGACATCCATGAGCCTTTAAAGCCCATCAACACCAAGCGAAATGCAATCCACAACCTGAAATTCCAAAAGTCTATTGTTAGGGCAGGAGATCCCAACCTGAGGTCCATAGACCCCTTGCTTAATGGTATTGGTCCATGGCATAAAAAAGGTTGGGATCCCCTGTGTTAGGGAATCAATCCTCATTCAATCAGGACAGAATGGTATGCCAGGAGATAGAAAGATATAGCTAAAATTGAGCTCCCAATCCAATAGAATACTTGCATGCCAAGCAATAAAAAAACCCAGCACATAGTACAGGTTACCACACTATGTTACAGCATGTTACTAAGGTTCAGTGTTTATGGATTTGGACTACGTACTTTTTCAGTCTTATGGTTCTATATTCTGTGTTTTCACCCATTCTTTTTCTTTGTGCGGGGGTGGGGCAGGGGGTTTTAGGTGGGGGGGTGCCCATGTTCTTGGTAGTGTAGTGTGTGGAGGGAGCGGGATTCGGAGGATTTGATGTTTGCACTGTCGTTATTTTTGTGCAGAGGGGTGGGTGGGTTTGTTGTTTCTCTGACCTTTCTTTGGTTCATCTGGAGAATAAGAATCTCAGAGTTGGATACTGTGTTCATACCTAGACAATAAACGAACCTTTCGAGCAAGCCAAATGATCACACCATCAGCAGGTTAGATCAAAATTCTAAATTCCTGACATGACCAATTTGAAGAGTGGAAAATCATTAAAATAAGTTCTGGGCATGCTATGTCGGTATCGGACACATGGTGACACTTGCAGGCCGCCCAAAGCACGTATTCGGACTTCATTGGTTGTTGACGCAAACACACTTCACTGTATGTTTCAATCACAAACAAAAGAAAATCTGCAGATGCCAGAAATCCAAGCAACAAAGAATGCTGAAGGAACTCAGCAGGCAGCATCTACGGAAAAAAGTACAGTCAATGTTTCGGGCCACGACCCTTCGTCAGGACTGGGAAGAAAAGATGAGTCAGAGTAAGAAAGTGGGAGGAGAGGAGGGAAAACCACAAGGTGGTAGGTGAAACTTGGGGGGGGGGGAAGGAGGGAGAAGTAAAGAGGTGGAAAGTTGATTGGTGAAAGAGATGAGAGATACAGGGCTAGAACAAGGCTGCCCTGCTCATTCCACCGAGATGCAACACAGAGCGCCACAGGAAGTCATTCCTGCCTGTGGCCATCAAACTTTACAACTCCTCCCTTGGAGGGTCAGACACCCTGAGCCAATAGGCTGGTCCTGGACTTATTTCCTGGCATAATTTACATATTACTATTTAATTATTTATGGTGCAACTGTAACGAAAACCAATTTCCCCCGGGATCAATAAAGTATGACTATGACTATGACGTTGATTTCTTGAAGTTCCGGTAATGCACCCCCGCCTTCACCATTCCCCTCTCTCACCTTATCTCCTTACCTGCCCACCACCTCCCTTCTGGTGCTCCTCTGCCTTTCCTTTCTTCTTTCTCTTGTCCTCTGCCATTAGACTCTCCCTTCTCTAGCCCTGTATCTCCTTCACCAATCAACTTCCCAGTTCTTTACTTCAATCCCCACCCCCGGTTTCACCCATCACCTTGTGGGTCTTCCTCCCCTCCCACCCCACCTTCTTATTCTGCCTCATCTTTTTTTCTCACCAGCCCTGATGAAGGGTCTTGGCCCAAAACATCGACTCATAGATGCTGCCTGCCCTGCTGTGTTCCTCCAGCATTGTGTGTATGCCACTGTATGTTTCGATGTACACGTGACAAGTAAAGCTCATTTTAGCGTTCTACCTTTCTCAAACAGTTATCAGGAGAAAGCTCCAAGAATACCTCCACCCTCAATGAAAGAGGCCCAATATGAGTCTCAAGTGCAAGGTTAATGCACTCACAACTGCATTTAACTCAGAGTTTGGAGTGGATAACCCATCTTGGCTTCCTCATGAGTTGTCTTGTCTTCAGTCAATGTAACGCTCCATAGTGTCAAGAATAGTGACAGTATGGGATGCAAAAAAGGTTATAAAGGCACACATCAATGTTTGTACAACAGAACTAGCTACACCTCTTGACAATTACAACACCGGCATCTACCCGATCAGGTAGAAAACTTTGCAGGCACATCTTGTCCATGGAGAGCAGCCAAAATCTAATAAGGTGAAATACTACCAGGTCTGTAGTTAATCATTACCAAATTAATGAAAGCTGCAGCAATTAGTCACAAATAACCAGTTTACTGATACCCTGTTTAGGTTCTGCCAAGAAGATAGGCCTAAAATACATCACAGATTCACACAAACATGATCCAGGTATCAGATTTATTTATCACATGTACATTGAAACATACAATGAAATGCATCGTTTGTGTTAACAACCAACACACCCAAGGATGTGCTGGAGGCAGCCCGTAAGTTTTGTCATATATTCTGGCATCAAAATAACATGCTTACAATAGGGGAAATTCCAGGGGCAATGTGAATGAGGCTGACTGTGGCATGAGGGACTTGGGTAAAAATGTAGCCAGTGAGTATCAAGTGAGAATATTCCAGTGGTTGGAGTCATACCTTACACAAAGGAGGACAATTTTGGCTGATGGAGGGCAGTCACTCTACCTACAGGACAAAGACGCAGTTCAGTCCAAGTCGAGGCTACTATAGTGATGAGAGTCTCTCCACAAAGTCATAAATGCAGACATCTAATCATTGCACAACAGATAATTCCATTTGCAACTCCTCAGAAAATGCAGTAACTCATGCCTGGATGCCACTAAACCTAGATTATGTTCAGGCATGGGTGATAAGTGACAAGCAACATCTGTGTTACAAAACTGGCATTTCCTATCTCTAGTAACAGAAGGTCTAACCACCCATCGTTGTCCTTCAGCACATAACAATTGTTCGATTCCCCGCCTTCAACTTCCTGAGGTCACCACTGAAAACTTTAGCTATAACAGCTGATCAGAAATGGGATATCCTGCAGCAAATGTCACCCCCCCCACCCACATTTCTGATGCCCAAAAATCTACAAGGTGCATCCAGATGTGCTGAAATGCTCTGGATTGGCCCAACTCCAACAACAGAAGACTCTAAAACAACATGTCCACGTCACTGGCTATCCATCCACCACCCTTAATGTTCTTTCCATCACAAATGCAATGCATAGATACCCTACTGTAAAAAATATTTAAAATAGATCACAAGATATAGAATTCCAGTGGGTATGTCAACTGGAGATACAGCATTGACTATGGACCCATTGAATACTGAAGCAAAAGGTTCTGCTTAGCAGTTGAGAATGAGACCCTTCAATGATATTTCTCTCCTTCAAATGTTTGGGTAATTACAGCTTCTGACTGAAGAACCACTAATTTCTTGGCCTTACTGTTTGTACACCGGAAGGAGAAATGGCCAAATAAGCTTAAATTAATCAATTTATACAGAAGAAAAGAAACAGAGGTAACATGTTGCTTACCAGATGCTGATCATTCAGTAAGTGCACAACTCGGGATGTCCACTCTCCCATGGGTACCAAATCCGGGGAAGTCTTGTAGAGACGCAGCAGACACAAGGCAGCGCTCTGTTTCACACTATCCATTGTATCACTGACAACACGGCGTCAAAAAGTTCAATGTCAGTAATGAACCAGAAAGCAACAGAAAAGTACAGGTGTTGTAAATCTAAAACTAACAAATGTGAGGAACATTCAGCATGTCAGACAGTATCTAATTAGTTTCAGGTCAAAAAGTCTTTGTCAAGACCATAAAAGGGCTGATAAAATGGTATTTAAGTAGCAGGGTAGATGTCAGAAGAGGTGGATATAAAGAGAATATCTGTGATAGGGCAAGACTCGGTTGCCACATGTATGTAGGGGTTGTCCAATTAAATAGATTGTTGGAGCTGCTATCAAATGGATCATTGGATGCTGCCATCAAAAAAACTAAAGGTACTTCAAGGTGAAACGTTAACTCAGCTTCTTTCTTTTTTTTGTAATATAATTTTTATTGAATTTTCAAAAAGAATACATGAAAAAAAGAATCTACCCTCCCCCCTCCCCTTAACCCCCCCCCATATATAGTCCTACCTAAAAAGAAAGAAAAAGAAAAAAAAAAGAACCGCCTGGGTATTGGAAGGTTTCCACATGCTCCATGGGATTCAAAATAAATTTGGTATAATTATTGCAACATACATCAAAGTTGCTGGTGAACGCAGCAGGCCAGGCAGCATCTCTAGGAAGAAGCGCAGTCGACGTTTCAGGCCGAGACCCTTCGTCAGGACTAACTGACGAAGGGTCTCGGCCTGAAACGTCGACTGCGCTTCTTCCTAGAGATGCTGCCTGGCCTGCTGCGTTCACCAGCAACTTTGATGTATGTTGCTTGAATTTCCAGCATCTGCAGAATTCCTGTTGTTTGGTATAATTATTCGTTACTTTCCCCAAGTGACCAAAATCTTTATCGGAGCACTTAAATATGCCATCCTATCTTTTGTAAATACGGGCGCCAAATATTCAAAAATGTTACATATTTATCTCTTAAATTATAAGTAATTTTTTCAAGTGGAATAGAACTGGCCATTTCATTATTCCAACGATCCATACTTAAATACGAATCAGATTTCCAAGTAACTGCTATAGTCTTCTTAGCTACTGCCAATGCAATTTTTATAAATTCTTTCTGATATTTATTCAATTTAAGTTTCGGTTTTATCCCTTCAATATCACCTAATAAAAATAATACAGGGTTATGTGGAAGTTGAGTTGCAGTAATTTGTTCCAATAAGACTCTTAAATTTATCCAAAAGGGTTGAATTTTAAAACAAGACCAAGTAGAATGTAAAAAAGTACCAATTTCTTGATTACACCGAAAACATTTATCAGATAGATTTGAATTTAATCTATTTATTTTTTGCGGTGTAATATATAATTGGTGTAAAAAATTATATCGTACTAATCTAAGTCGAACATTTATTGTATTTGTCATACTGTCAAGACAAAGTCTTGACCAATTAGTTTCATCAATATTAAGATCTGTTTCCCATTTTTGCTTTGACTTATGGGTTCCTTGTTTAATTGTCTGTTCTTGAATTAAATTATACATACAAGAAATAATTTTTTTAATTTTCCCTCTTTGAATTAAAATTTCAATTTCATTAGGTTTTGGCAAAAACGTTGTTTGACCCAGCTAACCTTTTAAGTAAGCCCTTAATTGAAAGTAACAAAAGAAAGTATTATTAGATATTTTATACTTATCCTTTAATTGTTCAAATGACATCAATATACCTCGTTCAAAACAATCTCCTATAAATTTAATCCCTTTTTGGTACCAATTGTATAAAAGTTGATCGTCCATTGTAAAAGGAATAAGTCTATTTTGGAACAAAGGTCTCCTTGCTAATAGAGATTTCTGTGTTTCATTATCAACATTTATCTTATTCCATAGATCAATCAAATGTGTTAATATAGGAGATTCTTTCTTTTCCTGTATCGATTTAGATTCCCATTTATATATAAAATCTTCAGGTCTATTTTCTCCTATCTTGTCCAGTTCTATTTTAATCCATGCTGGTTTTCAATCATCGAAGAAAGATGCAATAAATCTAAGTTGATTTGCTTTATAATAGTTTTTAAAATTTGGAAGTTGTAACCCTCCTAACCCAAATTTACATGTCAATTTTTCCAATGATATTCTTGACATTTTACCTTTCCAAAGAAATTTTCTCACACATTTATTTAACTCTTGAAAAAATTTCTGTGGCAATTGTATTGGTAATGTTTGAAACAAATACTGTAATCTAGGAAAAATATTCATTTTTACAACATTGACTCTACCTACTAATGTTATTGGTAATATCATCCATTTGTCAAGATCTTCTTGAATTTTTTTAAATAGTGGTAAATAATTAAATTTATATAAATTCTTTACATCATTATCAAGTCTTATACCTAAATACTTTATACCATTTACCGGCCATCTAAATTGGGTTACTAATCGACATTGACTATAGTCTCCTTTAGTAAGAGGTAAAATTTCACTTTTATCCCAATTTATTTTGTAACCTGATACCTTCCCATATTCATCCAATCTAGAAGATAATTTATGTAACGAATGTTGTGGATTTGTTAACTCAGCTTCTTTCTATGAATGCTACCTGATCTGCAGTGTGTTACTAGCATTTTGTTTATGTTGCATTTGAAAGTCTTTGCACATGATCTGATATTATTAAATTGTAGTATTTGGTTTAATGCAAAGTTACATCAAGCACTCCAAGGGCTGTCCCAGCATTGGTTAGTCATTGGATTTTAATTGTCCCTTTCTTAAATAGAAGCCATATTTGTGCACGCAGTTAAAAAATAGAGCCCCAATACACCCCAGCAGATACCCAATGACATGCAGGTTGCTTCTTTTTAATGAGTTAAAGTTGCCCCAGGTGAGTTAAAGTGCCAGGTCTAATATCACCTCCCTGAACAAGGCACAGCAGCGCCTCCACTTCCGAAGAAGACTGAGGCAAGCAAGGCTCCCACCCATCTTAACTACGATTACAAGAACGTCATTAAGAGTGTCCTGACAAGTTGCATCTCCATCTGGTACGGGAGCATCACACCAGAAGTCCCTACAAAGGACTGAAGGACTGTGAGAACGACTGAGAGGATTATTGGGGGGGGGGGGGTAAGGTCTTCATACCATCCAACAGGGACATTTATGCTATACCACCAAACACTGACAAGGCAATTCATTCACTTTTACCAGTTTCTGAAGACCACGTCAGCATTAACATGCCATCTACCCCATGTTGGAAACCACTGTCTTTTTAAAATGATTTTTTAATATATAAGATTTGTACTTTTAATGAACATGTATTTTTCACAATCATTGGCAGAAAGCTGCATAGTCATAGTCATACTTTATTGATCCCGGGGGAAACTGGTCTTCATTACAGTTGCACCATAATTAATAAATAGTAAAAAAACCATAAATAGTTAAATAGTAATATGTAAATTATGCCAGGAAGTAAGTCCAGGACCAGCCTATTGGCTCTGTTTATCTGTTTATCAACTTTCTCATTCTTCATTGGCCAAGTACCTGCACAATACCCAAATGATGCAATTGTTTTAATTATTTAGCCTATTGATTTATCTCTATCCAAGGAAATTCTCTCATCTTATCCATAAAAGTTTGATTTCTCAAAAGTGCCATCATTTATTCCTTTGTCTTAAACCCCTTAACTGCAATCCCCCTCAGCATTGTTTCTCAACTCTATTTAATTTGCTTAATACTTGCATGTTTGTTTGAATTCTAAAATAATGAAATCTTGGAATTAAGACTGCTCGCTGTTTTTGGCTCCCCGAAAAACCCAAAGGATCAGAAATTAAACAGTGATCCTACACCCATAACACAAATCACCCTTCTCAGGTGGAAATGCTTAATGAGGGACAGATGGAGAATCATTTATGACCAGAAATAAAAGGTTGAAATACTCCACTTCATTTTCTGTAGCACATTGGACAGAGAAAAATCTTTTATCCTAACTAAAAATACCAACAGCAGACGCAGTTGAGGACATACATACCCAGCTACCAGGATTTTGGGAATCTCAGAAGCGAATGCCTCGGCCATTTCTCTGCTGCCGACATTTGCAATGCAGTGCAGAGCGAGGCACATGAAGATAGGGTTACGGCTGGCCAAGTCGTTCTTGATGGCATTGTTAATCAGACGGATCAGCTCACTGTTGGAATTTACCAGCACAGAGATGAAAAGGTAACCCTGAAAACACAAAAACACATATCCAAGGCTGGATTTGAAAAGGACAGCCATGGTATAACTGACCAATTTTGTGGCCTCAGAAGCTCTGGTAGCTGACATGACAGGGGAATTGCAAATAAACCACAAAGCTCTAGTTAAAAGGCACAATACAATTTAGATTCTCAACACAGGAGTTCCTGACCTTCCTTATGCCATAGACCCCAGGTTGAGAACTCTTGTTCTAAAACAAGATTTGGTGCACAGAAGGATCACTAACCTTAAATCTCTGTCAATGCTTAAGTGACCGGAACAAATTGTTGGCATCTTGATAGTTTTACCAAACTGCTAGTCAGCTGATGTTAAGATATGAAACATTGATTTATTTAGAGATACAGTGAGGAATAACCCCATCAGAGCCACACCGCCCAGCAACCTCCAACAGCCCCAATTTAACCCCAACCTAATCATGGGACAATTTACAATGACCAATTAACCTGCCAACTAATACATCCTTGGAAACTGGAGCACCTGGAGGAAACCCATGCATTCCTTGAGGAGGACGTACAGAGCATGCCAGGATTGAACTCCGAACTCCAACACCCCAAGCCGTAATAGCGTCGCGCTAACTGCTACACTATCATGGATGTATGGTCAATAATAATAATCTGGAATATTATTTTATGTCAAGCCATAGTATAAAAGCTGGCACTTATGGAATCAAGATAAATACACACTGGATGCAAAGGAGAAAACTCTGACATATCCAGCACGTTGCACACATCAATGTCAGATTGTCATAATACACCCCAGCTAAACCAAGGGAGTCAAATCTCAAAAATTCACAGACATCAATAAATTAGTAGCTTGACTTGTGAATAGATAAACTGAGGAATAATTTGAAACAGCTTTTCCTGCTATCCTGGCCAATATTTCGCTCTCAAACTTAAAAACTTAAATAGTTGCCTCTGATCATTATCTCAGCTCTACGCAAGACTGCACTATGTACAACATGGTTATAACCTCTCTTTGTACACAGCAGTGAGTACACAAGTGTTTTGCAATATGAGGGAAATTACATAAAGGGAAGATCTGTCTTTAGGAAGTCTGTGTGCAGCCTAATTATGAGAACAGATTAACTGTGCTATCCTTCTCAGTTGAAGAATATGTGACCCCTATGTTTTGAGTTGAGACATTAAGCAGAAATACTCTATTGAGACAAGCACTTGCTTTTAAATTTTATTTAGCTCTACAACGCGGAATACGCCCTTTCAGCCCTTCAAGTCACGGTGACCCAGCAACCCCTGACAAATCCGATTAACCCTATCCTAATCACGGGACAATTTACAATGACCAATTAACCTGCCTGGTATGTCTTTAAACCCACACATTCCATGGGGAAGATGTAGAGACTCCTTACAGAACGGCACCAGAATCAAACTCCAAACTCTGGAACGTCTCAAGTTCTCATAACATCGCGCTAACCACTAAGCTATGTTGCCAACCCCAGACTTTTTTTGGAAAGACAATTGCTAATCAGAAATCTTGCCTAGTCTCAAGCTTCCAATTCTGATTAGTGAACTGAATAAAATGGGTGTGCAAGGGGAATGAATTTGATTGGCTGGTATCACCAGACAACCACTTTCCTTGAGATCTAACTTTCTGTCTAAAACAATCACACTACAATAACCCTTCCCACAGGTTTAATCAATCATAAACAAATACTCACAATCTGCTTCTCGGTGTATTTATTAGAACTGAGCAGATTGACAGCCTCCATGTGGCCAAAATCAATGTCATGGCCGAGCAGGAAGATGAAGAGCAGCTTGCAGACATACTTTTTCTTACTGTAACCATCCAGTGCCTTATCTCCTATAAATCAGAAAAGAGAATTTCTCAGAAAGGTACAGAATGTGCAGCGAGCCAAAGGACAATACCTCATTTACTTATTTAGAATAGTCTCTTCAAGCCACGCCATCCTACAGCCCCCAATTTAACCCTAGCCTAATCCCCGGACAATTTACAATGAACAATTCACTTACTAATTGGTAGGTCCTTGGAATGTGGGAGGAAACAAAAGCACTTGGAGGAAGCCCACATATTCTACGCAGAGGACATACAAACTCCTTACGGAAGACACCAGGATTGAACTCCGACGCCCTAAGCTGTAATAACATCATGCTAACAGCTACTCAACCGTAACAATCATATCAGAGGGATAGTAGGTGAGAAGGCTGATTACCCCAAATTCCCAATTCTGATTCGGCCCAGTACCTCACAGGTAAAGCCCTCCCAACCACTGAGCACATCTACATGAAACGCTGTCGGAGGAAAGCAGCGTCCTTTAGCAAAGATCCTCACTACTCAGGTCAGGCTCTTTTCTGGCTGCCGCCATCAGGCAGAAAGTACAAGAGCGGCAAGGCTCACAACACCAGATCAAGAACAGTTACTACCGTTCAACCAGCAGGCTCACGAATAAAAGAGGATAATTACACTCATCTATTGAGCTGTTCCCACAACCAATGATTTCACTTTAATTTAAGGGCTATTTATCTTGTTATTTCCTGCTTTTGTTATTTATTGCTATTTATTTATAGTTGCATTTGCAGAGTTTGTTCTTGCTCTTTCATTGAGCCTGTTTACAGTTACTATTCTATAGATTTGCTGGGTATGCCTGAGTACAAAAGAGCCTAATAAACCAACAATTGCCGCCAAAGGTCACAGTTGAGAAAACAGTCAATTAGGCAAGAGCCATCTTCAGCCCCTTCATTACAAATAGATAAGTTTATTCAGATTTCTGTATTTTTTCCTTCCTCCTCCCCCCACACCTTGCCCTGAATCCTAGTCACACTATCTAGAGTCTAGTAGAAAGTCAGGCTCTAGTCAAATAGTTTACCCAAATAGAGACTTTTTTTTCCAAGAAACCAGCTGACTCATGACTAAAACAGGAAGCCCAAATGTGAAGGGAAATTGCTGTTTTCTCTCAGTTCCATGAATTGACCGCACTTAAATCTTAGGTGGACAGGATAAAGAACAATATAGGAAACTAAAAATTGTGCTGACCCACTGTGTTTGGAGGAGGGAGCCAGTCCCACGTTTACTAGTAAACTGCAGCAATTATGAGCTTGCTTCTACTGCAGTGGTGAGAATTACAACACCAGCTCAGTTCCTTGATTTTAATATCTTAAATAATTTCCCAATTCTGGCTTCTGCTACGTTCTAGAATAGTACAACACTGAAAACTACTCTCCCTTCAGCAAAAGAAGGTAGATACAGAAATAAAAAAAATTTTAAAAACTCAAATTTTTCAGAAGATACTTCTTGGAAACTTTTTAGTTTCCTCAGGTATCTTGCCTCCACTGAACCACAACCTTCCTCAGTCTTTGTCAATCCCCACTGGCAGGTTATCCCATTACAGAAATAAAACCGAAAACACTTGTCAGGCTGGAGAGAGAAACAAACGTTCTACGTTCAAGATTGTTTACCATCTTTTCCTGTACACAAGTGTAAAGGAGAATTAAGTAATCGTTATTCTGGATCTGATGCAGCACAAAAGATAAAGAATAATAATTTAAAAAAACACAATAAATATAAATACATAAGCTAGCTTCTATACCTACATTGACTATATGTCCATAAAGTGACACTAGCTGTACGTATGGTGACTGACAGGAAATAAAGTTATGGTGGTGTAGGTGGGTGGAAGTGCTGATCAGCCTTACTGCTTGGTGAAAGGAACTGTTTTTGAGTCTGGTGGTCTTGGTGTGGATGCTACATAGCCTCCTCTCTAATGGGAGTGGGTCAAACAGTCCATGAGTAGGGTGGGTGGGATCTTTCATGATGATGTTAGCCCTTTTTTCCGGCACCTTATAGTATGGTTGAAGACTAGTCCTATGCACATTTAGACTGGTTTAGCTGTAATGGGCCTTTTTATTTCCCCCCTTTCTTTTCTTTCTCTTAATAACTGTTTGATAAAACTGAAATTGGTAGATATGCTTTCTTTATAACTTTATGCTGGTGTATGATTTGTCATTTCTTGGCAGTACTCCCACAGCATTCGCTCCAATTGAGGTTCTGTTAATCTGAACATCCCAACTTTCCTGTTTGGTTGAAACACTAAATCATGCAGAACCTAGACATATAAAGGTGGTCTTCTCATCACTGAGTCATGTGACTGTTAGCAGAGATAGCTATCGCGCCAAGTTTGCATATGAGCCTGGTGAGAGGGTTTCATAAATTTTTATATTCCTTTACAAAATCCAGTTATTTCTTTGACAGCACCCAGGTAAATCCTCTACCCATCTCACTTGTCTTCCCCAACCCAAGGAAGCAGTAAAACAGGCCAACACCCTGGATGCCACAAAAATAGAAGTGGTGGAACATGATGCAGGGTTTGAGTTGAAAGATCAACTATTCCTTACGTTTCCTCCCACCCCTCCCACGTACGCTGGCTGACACTCCAACAGATTTAGTCAGGGAACATCTGCAGAAAGAGAAAAAAAATTCAGAACACCTTAACTACCACCTCAGAAAAGATGCACTATGTGGGGAGCCTTTGATTTAAGCTCCTTGGTGTCAGTTTTGGCAATCTTTTACCAGCTAAGCCACCAGGAAGCACTCAGTTTTCCTCTTCCTAAAGTTCATTCAGTTCTGCTACACGCTCCTAGAAGACAGCGGCGCGGCTAATGTAGATGAACTGGACACACTGATGAGGGAGAGGGAGAAGTGGAGAGTCCATCATCGTGCCCGACGCCGGCTGCCTAGGCCTGAGTCGACGTCGTAGCAGTAGTAGTAGTGCTACAGCCAACCTAATGAGCAAGAGCACACATTCATAAGATTGGGAAGTGTTACTATGTAAAGAGGTAGTTGAGAAGCAAGAGAGTTGCTTGCTTAGGATTTGAAAGGGCTGGAAAATGTAAAGCAAACTAAAAGTTTCAACCATTGAAATGAAGTGTCACTTGCTGTCATGACGGCATGAATATCAATATCGCCTTCCGGTGCTTTTCCCTTCCCCTTTCCCTTTTCTATTCCCAACTCTAGCCTCTTACCTCTTCTCCTCACCTGCCTATCATCTCCCCTTAGTGCCCCTCTCCCCCCGCTTTCTCCCATGGTCCACTCCTCCCCCATCAGATTCATTCTTCTCCAACCCTTTACTTTTCCCGTCTGCCCGGCTTCACCTATCACCTTCTAGCTAGTCCTCTTTCCCCTCCCCACAGCTTTTTATTCTGGCCTCTTTCCTCTTCCTTGTCAGTCCTAATGAAGAGTCTCTGCCTGAAATGTCCACTGTTTATTCAGTTCCACAGGTGTTGCCTGATCTGCCAAGTTCCTTCAGGAAGTTGCTCTGAATTTCCAGCACCTGCAGAATTGTTTGTGTTCATGGCATTTTTTATCTCTTTCATAGATTCTGCTGTGCCTGTTATGTGCTTCCAGCAGCTTTATTTTCACTTTTCCCAGAACAGGAGAAACATTAGACACAGACTACACTAGAAATGGACAAATTTTAAATGAATTTGATTTGATTTGATAGCGGTATACCTGATAAGAGGCACAGATGGAGCGGACAGTCAGAGACTTTTTCCCAGGGCTGAAGTGACTAATGTTAGCGAGGTGGAGGTACATCTCTAGCAAAGAAGGTGTAAGGTGCTCCTTCCCTCTGCTAGCTTACAGGTCACACTTGAGCAAGGTGCAACACCGCCCCCCCCCCCCCCCCAAGATCAGGATCACAGGAAACCATAGGAGCAGGTGGTAAATCATCATAAGGGCAGCTGGCACATATCAGGGAGCGTTGGGTATGGGGCTAGCAAACGCATCCTGTAAAAACCCAGAGTTACAAAATTGCCAACAGAAGTTCCAAAAGCCTCAACCCTGAGACAGGAAGGACCGTCGAAGAGTGCTGCACTTAGGGACAACTCTAAAGACTGGCTCAGGACAAAGGACTCTGGCAAGCTGCTGTCAGTGGCCTATGCCCAGTAGGACCAGTGAGCTTAAAACAAGAACAATCTCAGGCACATGGATGAAAGAAAAATGGAGGGTGATAGGGGACGGAAAGGTTAGATTGATTTTCAAGAGTATTGTAAAAAATCGACACAACATCGTGCTCCCAAGGGTCTAATGTGCTGTATAATTCTATGTTCTAATCTGCAGAAACATTAGTTCAAGTCTGCAATCCAAGGGATACCTCCCGTGGAAAACAATGAAATTTCCATTGTGGATTCAAATGCATATCAGATGGGCTTTTTCCCCCACAAGAGATTATAAAATATTAGCAACTGGTGACAGGAAGTATGTTGAGTTCAAATTGGCTTGGGAGAAATGCTTGACACAGGGTCCATGGTTCTCAAAATGGCCGCTTCCCTCAGGGTCATTTCTAGGTTTCGAGGCAGACTAATTGACAGATAATGGATGGCCATAATTTCACAACAATTCCATTATCACTAGGATAAAAGGCAAGGTAGTTGGACCTTAATCTATTTTGTTTTGCTGCATGGTTGAATTGGAAGGAGGTTAGAATGCAATTAATTTCCCAGTGAAGCACATTACCTTCTATTTGACATTGCTAATCAGATGAGATGTTCCAGTTTCAGATTTCAGGCAAGGGGACAGGGATAGTCTAGTATATATTAACATTGTTAAAAAGAAAGGATATTATGTGGAGGAACTCAATAGGCCTGGCAGCATCCATGGAAAAGAGTGAACAGTCGATGTTTCAGGCTGAGTCCCTCCATCAGGAACCACAATGGGTTTCACTCCTGCATCTAATAAAGTGGCTATTAAGTATATATTCCTACAGAAACTAATAGCTTTAACTAATATTACTATTGCTTAAAATGTCCAATACAGACACGGGCCATGGAAACGGTTTACATCAACACCTACACTTCACAAACCTGCCCCCACCCCATATTCTTCTGTTCTCTGCTGCACAACATGTTTATCTAGCTTCCCCTTAAAGGTATTTGACTCAACAACAGCTGTGGTAACGAGTTCCACTTGAGGAAATACAGACATGGTATTTTTTTAATTTGTCAGTTTGTTTTTTATTTTCTGAATGTACTGTTCTTTCCATTAATTTCCAAGACAATGGCAATTCGTAAGGAGACCTTCCTCATCATTTTCCAATCAAGAGTCTTTGTCTGTCCACACACTATCAGGAGGTGCATAAATGTGAACAGTGGATCTCTGTGCTTAGAGAAGATGGTGTCATAGTTAATCGAGAATAGCAAATAGCCTCCACCTTGTAGCTCACTAGATAGCATGATTGCAATTACTACCTGAGGCAAGGAAGAATATAATTTCCACAGAAGTGCTAGTGTGTACCTTTTGCAATAGATTTTACACCATCCAGTGTCACTGCCAGATAAGACCAAGTACTTCGGCCAAGAGCTACAACACGGGATCCCAACCTGGGGCACGCGGACCCCTTCCATAACGGCATTAAAAAAAGATTGGGAACCCGAGCTACTGGGACCCAAGAATCACACATCCTTTTACACTCTATTGATGCTGCTTCTGTAAGTAGCGAAGTTGTGGAGTTCTTGCCAGGTTTGTGGTCAGTCACCAAATTCGATCAACTTAATCAGTTCTAAAAGGGCATCCAATCGACAAATGGGTACTCATACCTTTGAACTTTGATCGGATGTTAGCCAGTTCCTTGTTAATGCGTTTAATTTCAGCTTCTTTACTTTTACCTGAAAAGAAAGGAGAAAACAATGAGCAATCAGGATAAACAACCACTCCTCCCTCCCCATTATCCTCAAGACAGGTGACCCCCAGGGCTGTATGCTGAGCCCAATGCTATACATACTGCTCACACACGAATGCAGAGTCAAACACCCAAGTAATCACAATGTCAAGCTCACTGATAACCCGACAGTGGTGGGGCTCAATACTAACAATGAGGTCTACAGAGAAGAGGAGGAAGAGTTTGAAGCCTGCTACCAGGCAAACCAATGTCAACAAGATAAAAGAGACGGTTACTGACTTCAGGAGAACTCACACCACTCACACTCCTCTTTACATCAGTGGCACAGCAGTGGAAACCGCCAGTAGTTTCAAACTTCGGAGAGTGCACATTTCGCACAACCTCTCATGGTCCCAGAACACGTCCTCCAGAGTCAGGAAAGTTCAACAACGCCTCTCATTTCTGAAGAGGCTGAAGGGAACTGACTTTGCACATCTATACTCATTTCTACAGATGCACAGTAGAGAGCATCCCAACAAGCTGGATCACTGCGCGGTATGGAGACTGCACTGCGGTGGACATGAAGCCTCTATAATGAGTAGTCAAAAATGCACAATGGACCACCAGCACCAGCCTACCTGCCAGCAAGAACATATATACAGAAAAGGACCAGTAACATCATGAAGGATCCCACTCACCCTGCTCATGGACTGTTTGTTCCACTCCCATCTGGGAGAAGGCTAGGTAGCATCCATGCCAGAACTACCAGGCTCGAAACAGTTACTTCCCACAAACAGTAAGGCTCCACCCACTAACCCACTTCTCCAACACCACTACTGTATCATTTCCTGTCAGTCATCTTCTGCACTGACACTCCACTATCTACTGTCACTTTATAGATGTACAATCAATGTAAATAAGCTACCTTACATAATTATATATTTAAAACACGAGAGAGAGTCTGCAGATGCTGGAAATCCAAAGCAAAACACACAAAATGTTTGAGGAACTGAAGTGATCATGCAGTATCTATGGAAAAGGGTAAACAATCGACGTTCCGGGCCAAGGCCCTTTATCAGGCTGAGAATGAAAGGGGTAAGATGCCAAAACTTTCCTTCACAGTCCTGATGAAGGACTTGGCCCAAAAAGTCGACTGATTACTCTTTTCCATAGAGGCTGCCTGACCTGCTGAGTATTTATATTTAAATAGTTTCTTAATTATTATGTTCTTTATCTTACTATGGTTTTTGTGCTGCATCAGATCCGAAGTAACAATTATTTTGTTCTACTTTACACTTGTGTACTGGAAATGACATTAAATAATCTTGAATCTTGACGTACTTAGAGCAGTGTGGTGATAATAGTAAGAGGTGAAAATCATGAGCTGTTTTGATAAGCAGGGTGAATGAACTTCTACAAGCAAGATGATTATGCAGCTAACATGGATTAACTTTATTGGAAAAAAATGTAACAATCAAAAGTGCACAGCCTGAACCATTATCTCTTAAACAATATGCTTCAATTATGTCATATCCACTTCTTAAGGATCTAACAAATTAGTCTATACAGCAATACAGGGTTTTATAAATTACAAGAGAAGATAGCAGGTATTGGTATGTAGTGGTGCGACAAGGCCCCGAGTCCCTAGTGCAAAGAACGACCCAATGTTTGGACGATTTAAACACCAGGCCAGTGGTTTGAAAAGGTAGGGTGGTGGGACCAGAGGCAGGGGTCAGGCTGGATCAGCTCACTGTTCTGCAACATTTGCTCCGCTCTTCGCTTCAGTGGGGCTGAGGCTCTGGGACGTGTTGCGCGGAGGCTGAGGGCCTGCTCCATCTGCGTGTCTGCAGGCTCCGCGATATTTGCTCTGCTACGTGCTGAACTGAAGCTGAGGCTGTGGGCCTACTCTGGGCTTCATGTCTGGGGGCTCTGCGACATTTACTCGGCTATGTACTGAACTGAGGTTGAGGGTTTCGTGTCTGAGGACTCGATTTCGTTCTAAATGTTATTGGTTTACTTTTATTGTTTGCACGATTTATTATTTGTTTCCTTTCTCTGTGTATTGGGTGTTTGTTGTTTTTTTTTATAAAATGGATTCTTTGGGGCTTCTTGTTTCATGGTTGTCTATAAGGAGAAAAATCTTAAGGTTGTATAATGTATACATAGATAATAAATGTACTTTGAACTTTCAGGTAAGAAATTCTACAGGTTTCAAATTTTTTAATTGTGCAAACATTGACACAATACATGAGGGAGTAGAAGGTCTACACATCAGCTTAGGATGTATGGCAAGATCTCATAACTAAAGTCTATTACCTACATAGACAACAGCTCTTCTCACCTCTAATTATATATATTTTTAAAAGATCAGAGGTACCCAGATATTGGAAATCACTGACCAGAGTGATATTAAGAAACATCTTGTGCCCCAGGTAAAATTTGACACCACTTTCAAGAAATTATGTGTTTACATGTAAATTTTAATTACATCACAAAAGTGGCTCAAGTATAATAGATTACTGTGAAATGAAAAGCTTGACTCAGGATTCAAGTTTATTTATCAACTGCATCTTGAAACATACGGTGAAATGCATCGTTTGCTTTACCAACCGACATCCCCAAGGATGTGCTGGAGGCAGCCCGCAAGTGTTGCCACACATTCCAGCACCAATGTAGCATGCTCGCAATGCTCGGCACAACAACATGACCACACAACCAAACACAGCAAGCATTAAAACAACAGCAAAACAAGCTCTGTTCCTCCCACCCACCCATATACACAGTTATCGAACCCCAGGACAAGCCATCTTCCTTGGCCTCCAGTGGACGAGTCACCAGTTTCGCAAATCCGGGTCTGTGGGCATCTTGGTTGAAGAAATTAATCAAGGTGAAAGCAAAATTCCTTGTTTTCTCCAGATGACAATGATGTTGCGGTGTTCACTGAACTTGGCAGTTAGCTTGTAGACATTTCATCATCAGTTGAGATGACATCCTCAGTGCGCAGTTGTTGTTGTTTCTCTCTGGGAGTGCTCGCATTTAAACAGCCCCCCCTCCCACCCTATTTGCTACCCCTTCAATTGACCTTTGAATTCTATTGGCTTGCATTTCTCTGGCTCTTAGGGGTTTGTCAACTTCAAAGTGTTTCTTAACACAGTCATTAGAAGAGAACCACGCTTTTAAAACTTTCCGTGCCTGCCTCATGTGTTTGCCTGCGCCAGAAGCTCTGGTGTGTCCTTCGCGGCCTTCACCTACCCAGATGAGCGACAGTAGGCTGTGTCTCCGCACGGCCAGTTTATGCTCCTTAAAAGAGTTGAGAGCTTAAGTCCTGTCTGGATAACGTAGTTCTCGTTGCAGTCTGCACAGGTGATCCTGTTAGAACTTTTTGCTGCCTATGTGAACCAACATATGGGTCAGAATTTGATATTCTATAGTACAATAGAATATCTCTTTCCTCAATGCGTACATCTCAACCTAGTTACCAGCTGAATCTCTTGGTTTAATAGATATGGAAAGACAGGATTTAAAAATTCTTTGTGCATTTAAATGAAGAATTTTACATTTAAAATAGATCCAGATTTCCCAAAGACTACCTTGTAAAAGCCTCTTGCAGTGTAGATTGGAGTGAAGTTTCCCAGGTAGAATTTCCATCTAAGCTGATATCGTTGCACACGTGCAATACATAAAAACCAAAATACTTCCAGCTGTATTACAGTGGTGGACCCGTATCAGGAGGCCCAGGAGGGGTGCCACGGTACCACACAGTTGGTGTGACAGTATTACAGCTCAGGTCTCTGGGCGAGGAAATAAAGCATCAGCCATGGTACTCAGCGATGACCTGGTCGATAACACATCCGTGGATGCTGATTGGCAACCAACATTTAACAAATGAAATGCTGCCAACACTCTTGACCTGCACTGAACCATGAAATTGGGCTCTGGAGAGCCGTATTAGAATTATGCCAGAGCAAGTCACTGCTTGCAGGAAAGGGGGAAGAGAGAGTAAAGAAGGAGGAAAAACTAAAAAAAAACGAGGAGAGGGCAAAAAAGTTATTAACCTTTATTTTCGCAAGCAATTTTTCTTTTAGAGAAAAACAACTCAATGCAGCAGAATCCACCAAATTCCAGCAATAACTCACCCTCCCCCAAGACTTTCACATCAAGCATCTCAATCACTACATCCTCCTTACTCAGTGAGCTGAAGGAAATGGAGTGGGCCTTTTAGCCTCTGTTAGGATGTACTACATCACCTCCACCTCCAGAATAAATAACAGCACTGAAAACAAGCTTGCCGACATATTCCAGACAACCGTCCCCCTATAGAGCTCCTCTTTGATTCCCAAGGGTAGCTTTGTTCCTGGGCGGCGAAATCTCGAAGGAAACATCCTAAGCTCAACACACTGATGCAATCACGAGGAAGGCACGCCAGTATACTTCATCAGGAGTTTGAGGAGATGTGGTATGGAATTGCCAGCAATTAACACCATCATTCCCACAGTCCTGATTGAAAAGCTACAGAACCTAGGCCTCTGTACCTCCCTCTGCAACTAGACCCTAACTGGAAGACCACATTCTGTGCAGAATGTCAATAACATCTCTGTCTCGCTCCTCGCTGACAATCAACACTGGCGCACCACAGGAATGTGTGCTTAGCCCACTGCTCTACCCTTTCTATACCCCATGGGTGGCTAGGCATAGCTCAAATGGCATCTATAAATTACAACCACTATTGGCAGAATTTCAGATGGTGGCAAAAGGGCGGACCGGAGCGAGATATACCAGTTATCTGAGAGTGGTATCGCAACAACAACCTCGCAGGCAATGTCAGTGAGATCAAAGAGCTGGTTATTGACATCAGGAAGGGGAAGTCAGGGGAACACAAACCAATCCTCAGAGGGATCTGAAGATCTAACCTGGATGAAACATATTGATGCAGCTATAAAGGAGGCAAGAAAATGGGTACATTTCATTAGGGGTTTGAGGAGACTTGGTGTGTCAACTAAAACATGCGAAAACTTCTACAAATATACCGTGGCGAGCATTCTGACTGGCTGCACCACCGTCTGGTATGGGGTGGGCGGGGGGGCTAATGCATAAGATTGAAATAGGTTGAAGAAACTTGTAAAATTAGTCAGCTTCATCATGGATACCGACTCTCCATAGCATCCAAGACATCTTCATGGAGCGATGCCTCAAAAAGACAGCATCCATCATTAAGGATATCCACCACCCAGGACATACCCTCTTCACACTGTTACTGTCAGGAAGGAGGTACAGAAGCCCAAAGGCACACACTCAGTGGTTCAGGAACAGCTTCTTCCCCTCTGCCATCTAATTTCTAAATGGACACTGAACTCACAAACACTACCTCACTACTTTTTTTTTTAATTTCTGTTTCTTTGCAGTGATTATTTTAACTTAACTATTTAATAGACATGTATGTACTTACTATAACTCAGTTTTTTTCCTATATTTATCACGTATTTCAGAGTACTGCTGCCATAAAGTTAACAAATTAAGACATATGCCAGTGTTATTAAATCTAATTACGATTCTAATTGATGGCTTTGTGGTCAAGTTTGTGAATGATAAAATGGGTGGAGGGGTAGGTAGTTTTGAGGAAGCAGAGGTGCTACAGAAGGACTTAGACAGATTAGGAGAATGGGCAGAGAAATGGCAGATGGCATACAGTGCTGGGAAGTGTATGGTCATGCCCTTTGGTAGAAAGAATAGCAGGAATAAGTGAAAAACTTAAAAATCTTAGGTGTAAAGGGACTTGGGAGTCCTCAGGCAGGATTCCCTAAAGGTTAATTTGCAGGTTGAGACAGTGGCAAGGAAGGCAAATGCAATGTTAGCATTCATTTCAACAGGACTAGAATATAAAAGCAAGGATGTAATGTTGAAGCTTTACAAGGCACCGGTGAGGCCTCACTTGGAGTATGGTGAGCAGTCTTGTGCCCCTTATCTAAGAAGGGACGTGCTGATGTTGGAGAGGTTTCAAAGGAGGTTCACAAAAATGATTCCGGAATTGAAATGCTTATCTTATGAGGAGTGTTTAATGTCTCTGAGCCTGCACTGGGGGAGGAGGGTACATCTTACTGAAACTTAACAAAAGTTGAAAGGCCTCTATAGAGTGGACAGGGAGAGGATGTTTCCTATGGTGGGGAAATCTAAGATTAAAGGACGTAGCCTCAGAAAAGAGGGATGTCCATTTAGAAAAGAGATGAGCAGGAATTTCTTTAGCCAGAGTGGTGAATCTGTAGAATTCATTGCCACAGGCTGCTGTGGAGGCCAAGTCTCTAAGTATATTTAAGAAAGAGGTTGATAGATTCTTGATTAGTCAGGGCATCAAGTGATACAGGGAGAAGGCAGGAGATTGGGGCCGAGAGGGAAATAGTTCATCCATGATGAAATGCCGGGGCAGACTCGATGGGCCAATTAACCTAATTCTGCTCCTACATCTTACGGTCTTATGCTCAAAGACTCTAGCAAATTCCTCCAGATACACAATGAAGAGCTCTCCGACTGGTTGCATCACTGTTTGGTATGGAGGCTCCAAAGCAAAAGATCGAAAGAGACTGTAAAGGGTTGTAGATTCAGCCAGCTCCATCATGGGCACAACTCTCCCCATTATTAAGAAAAATCTTCAGAAGCTGGTGCATCAAATAGGAAGTATTCATCATTAAGGACCCTCACCATCTGGGACATGCCCTCTTCTTATTACTGTCATCAGGGAGGTGGTACAGGAATCCGAAGACACACTCAATGGTTTAGGAACAGCTTCTTCCTGTCTGCCATCAGATTTCTAAAAGTCCTATGAATAGATCACTGAGTCCCCTTTTGCACTAAATTCGTAATTTTTGTCTTGTACTGCTGCCACAAAACAATAAATTTGTGAGTATATGTCAGTAATAATAAATCCGATTCTGATCCTGATCTGAAACAACAGAAGCATCCTAATCAAACAGCTTTTCATCACTACCTAACCAGATTAAGTCTTACTGTGTCAACTTACGTCATTACAAGCATTTACTCGGCCAATGTAATCTATTTAGACTATGGCTGGACTTTACCAGCCTGTGACATATCAAAATTATATCATCCTCTGTAGAAACCACCTGTTCCAATAAATGCTATTATTTTGTATTCCAAATTGTTGCATTTAACACTTAGATTGCACTCTTTTGGCTCACCATCTTAGAATTGATAACTGAATCCCTTATCCCCAGAATCAATTACCTACTGCACACCATCCATACTAGCTCCAACACAGACGGTCCCAAGCCCATCTGCGAAAGGAGGAGTGTTGGGCATGAGGCTCACAACCCCATCCCATGAAAACCCAGTGCAAAAGAAACACCAGAAGCTCTAGAGAGAGGAAGGGTACACCAGGATGGGCTACACCTGGGGACAACGTGAAAGACTGGCCCAGGACAGAGGATTTTGGTGAACTGCTGTCAGCGACCTACAGCCATAGATGTGATGGGTTGAAGTATGTCCTCTCCGCACTAAGCTTATCACTACAGCGGATCCAACATTGATATTCAAATAAACCACACGAAGTGCTGGAGGATCTCAGCAGGTCAAGCAGTAATTAGAAATAAACAAACAAACAGTCAACATTTTGGGCTAAGACCTCCTTCAGTCCTGAACAGGAGGCTCGGCCCAAAACATTGACTGGTTATTCATTTCCATAGATGCTGCCTGACCTCCTGAGATCCTCCAGCATTTTGTGTTGCTTTGGATTTCCAGCACCTGTAGACTTATTATATTTAGATATTCAAGTTTTTCTTTAAAATCTCCATCTCATAATCTCATCTTTGATCTTTGCCTACCTTAATGTTATCTCTTAAACTATGGATTTCCTCACACTTTACTCCTAAAACTCTTCAGATTGAACATATAAAATACAATTCTGATATGAACTAACTGTGGTACAGTAGCAACAGTTAGCGCAATGTTGTACAAGATCGAGCTTCAATTCCTGCCGTTGTCTCTGAGCAGCTTGTATTTTCTCCCCCTGACGTCATGGATTTCCTCCAGGTCCTCCGACATTCCAAAGATGCACGGTTAGGGCTAGTGAGTTGTGGCGACGCTAGGTTAGCACCGGAAGTGTGGCGACACTTGCGGGCAACCCAGCACAATCCTCACTGATTTGACTTGATACAAACAATGCATTTCTCTGTTCTGAAGTATTCGTGACAAAGCTGATCTCTATTTTATCTTTTAAGATGCAGGCATTCTCTCATTTCTCAGGCAATGGGATTTTCAGTTTAAGAACTGAAGCTTAATTTCCCAGCTCCCATGGCAACACCCAAGAATTTCATCTGTCTCCCCTGGTATGGTCACCATATAAAGCTTTTCTTCCCCCTATTTTCCGACACAGACAAAACCCCCTCATGGATGGCTGTGAAAACAGAACACTTTTACCAGAGGAGGGGCTTCATTCTCCCTCAATCCTGCAAGTTGTTGTGTCTTTGTCCATTGATTCTTTCACCACGTACCCATACTAAAAGGACAACTTATGGTCCGGTGCTCCCAACGCAGCCTCCTCTACATTGGCGAGACCCATTGTAAGTTGGTGGACCACTTAGTCGAGCACCACTGCACCATACATCACAAGTGAGACTTCCTGGCAGCAAAACATATTAATTTCAATTCCTATTCTGACATGTCAGTCCATGGTGTCCTCTTGTGCCAAGATGAGGCCACCCTCAGGGTGGAGGAGCAGTACCTTATATTCCACTGGGTAGCCTCCAACCTGATGGCACCAATATCAATTTCTCTTCCCGGTAAACAAATCCTACCTCCCACCCCCCATTCCTCACTGACCTCCTGCTTCTTCTCAGCTGCCTATTACTTACCCCAGGTCACCTCCTCCTTCCCTTTCTCCGATGGTCCATTCTCCCTTCTTATTAGATTCCTTCCTCTCCAGCCCTCGACCGTTCTCACCGACATGATTTCACCTATCACCTTCCATCTAGCCTCCCCCCCCCCCACTTTTTTTTATTGTGGCATCTTCCCCCTTCCTTCTCAGTCCGGAAGAACGGTCTGAGCCCAAAACATCAAGTGCTTATTCATTTTCATAGATGCTGCCTGACCTGCCGAGTTCCTCCCGCATTTTGTGTGTGTTGCTTTGGATCTCCAGCATCTGCAGACTCCCTCGTGTTTACAATTAATGGTAGTCTGTCTTTGGGATGTGGGAGTTAACTGGAATATTGGGGTGGGGGATAACCTACATGGTTACGGGGTGTAGGAGCTACGTATCTACTTTCTGTCTGTGTTGTGTGGTGTAATCTGTCATGTGGGTTGGGGTGTGGTAGAAGCAAATGAGTATAGTTACACTATTTCAGTTCAGCCGCTAATTACACTTAGTACTATCGCTAATTAGAATGCTTAGTTATGCTGAGATTGCTATATTTATAATTTAGTTTCGTTAGTTTTCAATTGATGCAAGGTCGTTCGCTTTTGCTGGTTTCTTAATAAGGGATCGAACTTACTTTTTCGGTTTGGAAATTCATTATCGGGAAGTGCGTTATACAGTGTCAAGTACCCTGGTTTAGTCTTTCAGTGGTTTTAAGTTGTCTTACCAAGTACCTGCTACGCAGGGAGAATGTGAGAACTCCGTACAGCACATATCACACACCTGACTCACGATGGTGCAAACCAGCAGCCCGAACTGCTGCCATTGCCATGACTACTATTTATAGTTCAACTGACAGAAAAAGATAATGAGATTATTATAATATTGCTGTTTGTAAGGGCTTGATGTGAAAAAATACTGGTCTCCATTTCTAACAGCGATTCAGAGAAAACTTAAGGGAACTCTGACAAGACATTTTAGTAATGAGACAAGGGCAGGTCAATGTTTCTTTTGAACAAAGGTGATTTAGAATTTAAATTTTAGAGCACAGTGTACAAAATTATGCAAGGACCAGTCTAGGCAAGCAAGAAGGACCCACATCTCATATCAGAGAATTCAATAGCTACAGGTCATAGATATAAAGTAAACGGCAAAAGGTTGGATATCAAGGAAAGGCGGGGGGTTGAGAATCCCCTCCCCCCAGAAGGTGTGGGGCTCTGGATCTTTCTCTGCCTGAATGAGTGACAACATTCTTTTTCACACTTGCAGACTGACAAATGACAATAAGGTACACTGAATCTGGAATCTGAAGAAGCTGAAGAGAAGCAGTTCCCAACCTGGGATCCACGGACCACTCAGTTAACGATAGGGGTTCACAGTATAAAAATGGTTGGGAACTCCTGCTCTAGAACACAGAACAGGATAACACAAGAACGGGTCCTTCGGCCCACAATATTGTACAGAACCAGCAAAGTAGTAAAATCAACCCCCCCCCCCAAAAAAAACTAATTCCTCCTACCTACATAATGTCCATGTCTCCCCGTCTTCCCCACATCCATGTGCCTCTCTAAACATCTCTTAAAAGCCTCCAATGTATTTGCCTCTACCACCATACCAGGCAGCACATTTCAGGCAAACACAACTCTGAGTAAAATAACTTACCCCTCACATTCCCCTCTGAAACTAACCCCCCTCCTCACCTTCAATGCACGCCCCCTGGTATTAGACATTTCTACCCTGGGAAAAAGATACTCCTTGTCTACTCTATCTCCGCCTCTCAATCTTATATACCTCTACCTTAAGGAGGCAGATTCCCTCATATATTTAATGTAGCTTGATGGGCTGTAACCAGAGGCTACGGGAAGGTGGGAAGGATCAATAATTTTGTTTTGGCCTGCAAAGCTGAGAGGCAGAATAGATTCCATGTTCTAAATCTCACTGATTTGAAGTCTAAAGATCAAAGCAAATTTACTATCAAAGTATATATACCATCCTGACATTCGTTTCCTTGCGGGCATTCACAGAACAAAGAAATACAATAGAATCAATGATAAAACTGCACATAAAGACTGACAAACAACCAATGTGCAAAAGACAAACTGCACAAACAAAAAAAAATCATAATAACAGATAAACAGATTGATAACTAACTAAACTAACACTGAAAACACGAGTTGTAGAGACCTTGAAAGTGAGTCCATAGGATGTGGGATCAGATCAGTGTTGAGTTGAGCGACGTCTCCTACACTGGTTCAGGAGCCTGATACTTGACGGGTAGTAACTGTTCCTGAACCTGGTGTATGGGACCTAAAGCTCAAGGCGTGCACACACTGCCGTCCGTCTGCACTCACAACTGTGCAAGTGAACTCCCACCAGCTTAATAATAGCACCCAGAATTAGTGACACAGCTGATGTGCCAATGAGTCTTCAACAATGGATGCAACTTGGGATCTTTGATCTTTAATTACAGTTTTGATCAAAAGATTTGCTATTCTCCTCAGGAAATTGGTTTCCATCCATATAAACCAGGGCAGCTGCAGTCACAATTCTCAGCGACTAGTGTGCAAACATATGCAGAGAATTCATGGACTGATGTACTGCCACATTTTAAACAGACCCAATGAAAAATCGACAGAGACACCAATCTATATGCTGCAGAAGTAGAACAGTTGACCACTTTCTAGCTTTTTCCCTACAAATTTGGTCCCAAACTTCCAGTTATTTTCTGACACTCTTTCACTTATTTCAATATTGAGCCAGAAAAAATGGTGCCAGGGGTCTTTTTTGCAGACCCAGGCAACTTCTTCCAGTTTGCCTACAAAACAGCTTATTCCTCCTTTATCATGCCTTTCCTTTCTTTTCAAGGTGGCTGGGGTCCTGTCGGAGTCCGTGATCTACAGCTGCAGCTCAAACTAGACTTCTCCACAGGCGGTGGGTTCTTGCAGCCTGGAAGACGTGTGCCTTTGGGGTGCGGCCCTGTGGACATCCCAGTTCCTCGTCAAGTGAAGTGTCACAGGAGACCGAAACATCGGGGTAGCAGGCGGTGTGCGCTGCTGTGGAAGGCCCCTGCACCAGCGATCCTCTCGCTCTCTCTCAAGGGTGAATGAGAGGCTGCTGGCCACTTGCATTTGTTGCAGGAGCGACCTCTCTCCCCCTCGCTAGTGAGAGAGCGCCTGTCTGAGATACCGAAGTGTTGGGATGGACTGTAGTTTTCTGACAGTCTCTTCGGGGGCTTTGCTATTGCTTGCATGGTGGGGGGAGTGGCTCGATACTTTTGCTGGAGCGAGTGGCGGGGTAGGGGAAGGGGGAGGATCAATGCTTTTGCTGTGGCTTGTACATGGGAGGGGAGAGGTAGGGCTTTGGGGTTCTGACATTTTTGTCATTTATTCTTTGGGGATTTATTTCTGTTTCGCAGATGTCTGCAAAGAGTAAGAATTTCAGCTTTTATGCTGTATATATTCTCTGACATCAAACTGAACCAGTGAACCACTTTAAAGCCCTCAGAAATAGTAAGGAATATTATTGGCACATTTGAAATAGAAAGATTAGCTTTATTTGTCACTCGTGCATCAAAACATACAGTGAAGTGTGTTGTTTTGCCTCAGCGATCAACACTGTCTGAGGATGTGCTGGACTGCAGATGTTCCCACACTTCTGGCGAAAGCGGAACATGCCCACAGCTTACCAATCCTAACCTCAATGTCTGCGCAATGTCTCTGGAGCAACCGGAGGAAACCCTCACGTGCATGGGGAGAACAGAGTAGAAAAGGCAGATCTCAATACTGGCAGTGGCCCTGTAGATGATCTGCCATATTCCTCAACTTATTCAGAGATACAACACGGTAACAGGTCCTTCTGCATTGGCGCTGCTCAATTACATCCATGGGGGCAACTAACCTACTAACCGGAAAGTCTTTGGAACATGGAGGGAAACCGGCGCACCCAGAGGAAACCCATATGGTCAAGGGGGAGAACGTACAAACTCCTTACAGGCCACGGTGGGAAATGAACCCAGGTCGTTGGCACTGTAGTAATGTTACACTACCATCAGCAGCCCACAATACTGAGCTGAACATCAGATTCAGGTTTAATATCACCAGCATATGTCATGAAATTTGCAGCAGCATTACAATGCAATACATAATAATAGGGAAAAAAAATATATTTTTTAACTTGTTAAAATAAATAGAAATAATAAAGTAGTGAGGCAGCGTGCATGGGTTCAATGTCCATTCAGAAATCAGATGACAGAGGGGAAGAAGCTGTTCCTGAATCACTGAGTGTGTCTCTTTAGGCTTCTGTACCTCCTTCCCGATGTAGCAATGAGAAGAGGGCATGTTCTGGGTGGTGGGGGTCCTTATAAGATGGATAATCCCTTTTTGAGGTGCCATTCCTTGAAGATGCCCTCGATACTATGGAGGTTAGTACCCATGACGGAGCCGACCGAGTTTACAAATCCCTGCAGCTCATTTCAATCCTATGGAGTAGTCCCCCTCCATACCAGACAGTAATGCATATTCCCACCTTCACCCCTCCTTTTCTGCGGTAAGCTTGCCAAGCTCGCACAGATGGGGGAAGTCTTTGAGCAAATATAGTGCCCCCATCCACCAAGTGAAAGATGGAATGTCATGATTTACCAGTGGGCTTACAATGAAGCAAGGTGGAAGAAATGTGAAGAGATCATATAGCTCAGTTGAAGATCCATTTTATTCAGAAAGGGCAAGACGAGGGAACACACACCAATCCTCACTGAGGGATCAGAAGTGGAGAGAGTGAGCAATTTCAAGTTCCTGGGTGTCAATATCTCTTGAGGATCTATCCTGGTCCCAACATATCGATGCAGCTACAAAGAAAGCACAACAGTGGCTATGTTTCATCAGGAGTTTGAGGAGATTTGGTTTGTCACCTCAAACACTCAAAAACTTCTATTAATGTACCTTGGGAGAGCATTCTGACTGGCTACATCATTGTCTGGTCCAGGAGGTGAGTGGGGAGGGGAGAACAACTGCAACGGATTGAAGTCAACTGCACAGAGTTGTAAACTTAGTCTGCTCCATCATGAGAATCAGCCTCCATAGTATCCAAGACATCTTCAAGGAGCAATACATCAAAAAAGATGGTGTCCATCATTAAGGACCCCCACCACCCAGGCCCCCTTCTCAGTGCTATCATCAGGAAGGAAGTACAGAAGCCCGAAGGTACACACTCAATGACTCAGGAACAGCTTCGTCCCCTCAGCCATCCAATTTTTGAATGGACACTGAATCCACGAACTCTACCTCACTACTTTTTTTATGGCTATTTTTCATTACTTATTTAACTATTTGATTTACATATATACTTACTGTAATTCAGTTTTTCCCCCTCTCTATTATATTTTGTATTGTACTGCTGCCACAAAGACAACAAATTTCACGACATACGCTAGTGATATTAAACCCGAATCTGATTACACGTTTCTAAATGCAGAATATTCACTGAAGGTGTATTTTGGTAGCTAATGAAACAAATCAAAACAGCAAACTTGTGCAGACTTACAGGAAACTAACAAAAGCACACATAGCAGATCTGAACAAACAACCTCCAAAGGACTTTGGCTCAGCAACTTTGCTAAATGAAAACACTAATGCAGACAGTGGGATGTCCCAATAACAAGTTTGTGATTACTCTTGGGGAACTCGGAACAACTGGTAAATGCTGGCATATATGTCCCTGCTAACCTGGAATCACTCAAATCATAAAAGTGTTTAAGGTGCCCTCTTTTCATCGTTACCATCAGGAAGGAGATACAGAAGCCTGAAGGTACACACTCAGCGATTCAGGAACAGCTTCTTCCCCTTCTGCCATCTGATTTCTGAATGGACATTGAACCCCTGAGCACTACCTCACTAGTTTATTATGCTTCTGTTTTGCACTATTTTTAATTTAACTATTTAATACACATATACACTTACTGTCATTGATTTTTTCCCTATGTTTATCATGTATTGCCACTAAGTTAACAAATTTCACCAGTGATATTAAGCCTGATTCTGGCCCCTTTTAATACACACTGACGCAGGCCATCAATAAAGTATTGCTGGAGCTTGCAATCTGCACCATTGCAAAATAAATAGGGTACAGTTCTAAAACACAAAAGGGAGTAAATGTTATGGCAGAACTGGAGAAGTGTACAGTCATTATCATTTTTGAGTGGTCTCAGTAAAGAGCTGTACTTGTAACTCTGATGCTGATGGTCAAGGTTCAATACTATTGAGAAATAAGGAAGGGCACGCTCTACACCAGGACTGCAGTCGCTTCCAGTGCATTAACCACAGATTTTTTGACGAATGCAGTCAACAACCTCATAACATCCTGACCAATTTGATCTTACTAGATTATCAGACGTTCTACAGCATTAACCAGAGTGAGCAATCTCATTGTTTTGTACAAAGCACTCAAGGGGACTGAAAACCTCGCTTTTGCCCTTGTGGTAGTCTCCCTACATCAATTCAGCTTTTGGCACCTTATTCAGTGACAGATCCTGCATTTTGGGCATCAGTTCTCGTTTATCTGCAACATCTCCAGGCCTGCTCTAAATTCCTGGTTCAGGGAAGATATACAATGAACAAATGTAAGAATTAGATAAGGCTGTCATGAGGAGAGGGGGGAGAGAGGCAAGAGGCAACCGCCCTCGATCTACTGCCCTAAATAGCGGCATCCCTGGTCCTTCTAAAATGGAAGTGCTGTGCCCACAACAAGGGGCATGCCACCAAAACCCTCCCAACAGGGCACGATTGTCCACATTTGTTGAGCACAACAGGGACCTCCTGGGCAAGGAGGAGGGAGCAGGAGTGGACTCCACCTCCAGCCTCCACTCTCTCTCCCTCACACAGAGGGAGTGAAGTCAGTCCAAGGAAACGCTCCAGAGCACTACCAGCACCATGGGGTGTGACGGCACTCCGCGGCATCACCGTGGAAACCGTGCAACCCCCAAACCCAAACCCAACCCCTTGTAATGCCCCAATAAAAATATATGATGCACAGATTAATACTGGTTAATTAAAAGGGAAGGGACTGATCAACATTAAGGAGAGGGCAGATGAATTATAAATGAGCTGAAGGACGCCCCCACCCACTCCCCCAAAAAAATATATCTGTAGGCACTCACAGTTCCTAATGTCAGAGATAAACACCGCCAGCCCCCTCATCCCATCGCCTTTAGACACCGCGGGCATCTTCTCGGGTTACAATCTACCGCCTCAGCCAAGAGAATCGGGCGGAAGGCAGCGAGCGAGCGGGCGGCCGCGGTCTCTTACAATGAGAATTTCACACCAGGCCTCGGTCTGCCTGTCACTGGGCGCCTGGATCAGCAGGCCGGAACTGGGTGGAAACCAAGCCGCCCAACCTTCATCCCCTTCCGCCGGCCTTGTTGGGCAATATAAACGTCAATCATAGAGTTCTGTTGTCTAATTAGTTAAAATCAACGTCACTCACTGTAAATCACAAATACTATTGGTTTATCAAACTTGAGTGTACTGTCAACCCTCCGTCACAGCTCATTGGTTACATGGTGCGTCAATGCGCATATTCTAAATTTTTATTGGACTGTGTCAGCATCAATCAACACGGGCTCTGGAATCTATTTGCTAAAAAGGGATTGTACCACTTGGTGGGTGGGATCTACTCATACTTTCTTCCGTGAGTGAGCAAAACAATTGTCTGTCAAAATATTCGGAACTCTAATTGGCTGGTATGATGATCATGGGGTGGGTGTAATGTTGGAGCCGTGAAGTCGGGAATGAGGCGCGGAGGCGGGAAGACAGGATGGAGCTTGATGTCACTGGACGAATTATCAATTTGAACAAAAAGTTAACATCGCGTTTGTTTTTAAACATATGGTAAATAATATTTTCCATGCAGCGGCCATTACAAATGCGATGCATTTTGATTGGACGATAAACGACATCGTAACGGAAGTACCGCCCTCCTAAAAAATCGCTGAATGGTTAGTAAATCTGCCAATAACTAAAGTCCTGCTTGATGATTGTGCGGGAGGCCTGTCAATCAATCATGCGGCGGCCCCTTGACGGTGGGAGGACTGGAATTAATATAATGAAACTTTCTTCATTCTCCGGAGGTTCGGAGTTGTTGCAGTGATCAATATTATTCCCAGACCAACATTAACTGGTGCAAAAGGGGTCATGAATTGGTTCGAATACGAGCCCCATGTACTGAATTAACAGTGTAGAAACTAGCCATTTGGCCTAATGCTCAAATTATGTAGAGTATGGAAACCCAGTTTCCTCATTCATTCAAACAACATTTGACTAGTGCATTTGAGTGCACAAACCTTGTGCATTTGACTAGTTTCTCTTTAAATATGTCTATGCCATTCACATCGATTGTGAGAGGGCTTTCTACGTGCTCACTTCTCTGGATAAAGCTTTCTCAGGAATCTCATTGGCTTTATTAAGGACTATAGAGTCACAGAACAGTACAGCACAGAAACAAGCCATTGGGTCCATCTATTCCATGCCGAACCGTTTCAGCTGCCTACTCCATCAATCTGCAGCAGGACCATAGACCTCCGTACCCCTACCAGGCGTGTACCTTCTCTTAAAGGTTGAAATCAAGCTCGCATGCACCAGTTGTGCTGGCAGCTCATTTCACACTCTCACAACCCTCTGAGTGAAGGAGTTTCTCCTCATGTTCCCCTTAAACTTTTCACCCTTAAACCATGACTTTTGGTTGTAGTCCCACCCAACATCAGCGGGAAAAGCCTGCTTGCATTTACCCTATCTATATCCCTCATAATTTTGTATACCACTGTCAAATCTCCTCTCAATCTTCTGCTTTCCAAGGAATAAGGTCCTAACCTATTCAATCTTATAATTCAGGTTCTTCAAACCTTGCAACATCCTTGTAAATTTTCTCTGTACTCTTTCAACCATATTTACATCTTTTCTGTGAGTAGGTAACCAAAACTGCACACAATACTCCAAATTAGGCTTCACCAGTATCTAATGTTGAAGTTGTCTAACATCCCATCTCCTGTACGCAATACTTTGAATGTGCCAACAGCTTTCTTTACGACCCTGTCTATCTGTGACGCCACTTTCAACAAATTACGGACCTGTATTCCTAGATTAGTCGGCTGGTGGTGCAACGAGATCAGTGCCAGGCTCGAGAACGGAGGTTCCCGAGTACGATCTAGTGACAAACCGCCCCCGTGCGCGCTCTCCATCCGCGCCGGGTTGATGTCGAGCTCGCAACTCGGCCTCGTAAAATAATACTGCGAAATGTCTGTGTGAGGAGTGGTGCCCCACACAGCCTTTCGAACTGTGCCTTGTAAGGCATGAAAATGCTCGATGCTGGCCTCTCAGGTCTGAGTCGATGTCGTCATCATCATCATCATTCCTAGATCCCTTTGTTCTACCACACTCCTCAGTGCCCTACCGTTCACTGTGTAAGCCCGACCCTAGTTGGTCCTACTAAAGTGCAACAACAGGCAAGGCTTCTACTCTAATACTACTCTCACGTTTTTAATTCAGTCCCAAATGACCAGTTCTCATCAAAATAACAATTGTATGTTTATCTCATCAAAAATAGATTCAAAAGATTCTAAGATTCAAAGGTTGAAAGTACATTTATTATCAAATAATGGATGAATTATACAGCCTTGAGATTTGTCTGCTTACTGGCAGCCACAAAGCAAGAAACCTGAAGAACCCAATTAAAGAAAAAAAAGACCAACACCCAATGTGTAAGAGAAAGAAAAAGATGACAAATCATGCAAACAATTGAAGTGAACAGCTACATTCCGAACCAAATTGAGTCCTCAGATCGGAACCCCAGAGTAGGCCCAAAGCCTCACTTATCAGTTCATCATTTTAGTGGGCATGGTGCAGAGCAGTCGGGGCAGTCATCATACCCTCAACACCATGGAGAAAGGAGTGCTCATCATGGAGAATGAGCGAAATCGGCTCCTGCCCCGGATCTTGTCACTCTTGTCTTTTCAGTCTATCTGGGCCAGTGTTTAAACTGACCAAACGATGGAAAAGTAAAAGTCTCTGGTGCCCAGGAGAGAGGAGTGAACATTGTGGAGAGCAAGCAAAATCATTCTCGCCTCTGATCTGGGGTGGCGGTTACATAGTCTAAACAGCGGATCGTACCTCGCACTAGGATCTAACTACGGCAAAGGAACCGGGATCTTCTAACTGATTCCTCATCTTTTTTTCCTCCAGTCCTGCTGAAGGTTCTCAGCCCGAAACGTCGACTGTACTCTTTTCTCTAGATGGTGCCTGGCCTACTGAGTTCCCCTAGCAGTGTAGATGTCTTGGCTACTATGGAGGCTAGTACCTATGATGGAGCTGACTAATTTTATAGCTCTCTGCAGCTTACTTTGATCCTGTGCAGTAGAGCCACCCCTCGCCCCCAATACCAGATGGCGATGCAGGGGGATTAACAAGCAAAAAACTAAATAGAACTAAGGTACAGTTTTGACAAGGTCTATCTGAATGGTGGAACAGGGCTTGAGGAATGGTGGGTCAAGACGCATCTGAGGAAGACAATAGGAGTCAACATTTCAGGTCAAGCCCCTTCATATACATCCAAGTTCACATATATCCTAAATGATCCTAAATATATTCAATGACTAAAAATCCACGTTTCATTACCCCTCAAAACTAATCAATAAGCTTCAAGGGCTTGGCCTCAATACCTCCTTGTGAAAGTCGGATCCTTCAATTCCTCACTTGCAGACCCCAGTCAGTTCAGATTGGCAACAACATCTCCACATTCTCCATCAGCACAGGAGCTCCCTGCTCTACTGTCAGGGCACTGGAGCAGGGATCCAATCGCAGACCCAGTACTGCGCACACAGTGATATTAATTGAGTAACAAATCCCAAGGTGCAAACCAGGTCAGCGTCAAAGTTCAGGCAGAGATCAGAACATCCATAGAAATTCAAAAACCAGAATCGGGAAACGGGCAGAGTCAATATTCAGACAGACAGAGTACAGGTACAAATACTGGAAAGGTTTAGGAAAACTCACTGGCACAATCTGGCAACAAACAGGTGAAAACACAGGATGGAAATACACTAACAATAAACAGAGAGGCAGATGATAGGTGGAGCACAATGAGACACAGGTGGCGGCAATACAGCTAATAATGAGAAACAGGTGAGAGACGGAGTAATACAGGGGCCAACACAGAGCGTCATAGGAAGTCATTCCTGCCTGTGGCCATCAAACTTTACAACTCCTCCCTTGGAGGGTCAGACACCCCGAGGCAATAGGCTGGTCCTGGACTTATTTCCTGGCATAATTTACATATTATTATTTAATTATTTATGGTTTTATATTGCTATATCTATTCTTGGTTGGTGCAACTGTAACGAAACCCAATTTCCCTTGGGATCAATAAAGTATGACTATGACTATGACTATGAGTAGAACAGGAGCGGGGACAGAAGCACATGGCAATACAAAACCACAGACTGACAGCTAGGGGGAAAACACACAAAAAGACAGAGTTCAACTGGAGGTACGGACATCTACTCGTTTTACACTTATGACTATGTGGGCTAAGCACAGCCATATTCACGTTCGATGACGACACCACTGTTGTCGGGCAAATCAAAGATGGTGACGAATCAGCCTATAGGAGAGAGATTGAAAATCTGGCTCAGTGGTGCCACGACAACAAGCTTTCACTCAACGTCAAGGAGCTGATTATTGATTTCAGGGAACCAGATATCCATCAACTAGTACTCACTGGAGGATCAGAGATGGAGAAGATCAGCAACTTTAAATTCCTTGGTGTTATTATTGTGGAGGACCTGTCCTGGGCCCAGCACGTAAGTACAATTATGAAGAAAACATGGCAGCACCTCTACTTCCTTAGGATTTTGTGAAGATTTGGAATGACGTCTAAAACATTGACGAATTTCTATAGATGTGTAGCGGAGAGTGTATTGATTAGCTGTATTACACCTATATGGAAACACCAATGCCTTGAACGCCAAAGCCTACAGAAAGAAGTGGGCACGGCTCAGTCCATCGCAGGTAAAGACCTCCCCACATCTACGTGCAGCGTTGTCGCAGGAAACAGCACCAACCATCAGGGACCCCACCACCCAGGTCACACTCTCTTCTCACTGCTGTCATCAGGAAGAAGGTACAGGAGCCTCAGGACCCACAACACCAGGTTCAGAAACCTTATTACCTCACTGCTGTCAGGCTTTTGAATCAAAGGGGATAACTTCACTCGCTCTCTCACTGAAATGTTCCCACAGCCAATGGACTTACTTTCTAAACACAAAATAATCTGCAGATGCTGGGTTCAAAGCAACACTCACAACACGCTGGAGGAACTCAGCAGGTCGGGCAGCATCCGTGGAAATGATGAGTCGACGTTTCGGGCCGGAACCCTTCGTCAGGACCCCTTCCCTCTTCAGTCCTGACGAAGGGTTCCGGCCCGAAACGTCGACTCATCATTTCCACGGATGCTGCCCGACCTGCTGAGTTCCTCCAGCGTGTTGTGAGTGTGACTTACTTTCAAGGACTCTTCAGCTCATATTCTTGATATTTATTGCTTATTTATTTTTTTTTCTTTTTATATTTGCACAGTTTGTTGTCTTTTGAACACTGGTTGAACGCCCAGTTGATGTGGTCTTTCATTGATTCTAATATTGTTATTATTCCATTATGGATTTATTGAGATTGCCTGCCAAAAAATGAATCTCAGGGTTGTACGTGGCGACGTGTACGTACTTTGATAATAAATTAACTTTGACTTGACTTTGACTTTTGACCCTCCTATGGGGAAAAGACCTTCAAAGATTTACAATCCACTGATTGACCCGATTGTCCTTACAAGCACACCTGTTTTCCTCATGTTCTTCAGGGATGAAAAATGTTGCTGTTGAACCCTTAACTGTGGAGCATAGGCCATTGTTAACCTCCCATCCCCATCGTCCTCGGTTCTGAGCCAGTTTCTTGAGGGTGGACTAGGAGCTCATCTGTTTTTCTGATATTCTTCAGGGGATGAAAAATGGCTTTGCTACAAATGCCTCTGCGTTGACTCATAACTATCTTTGAAAATGACCCAGCAAATGAGTCAAATTAGAATCGGAATCAGGTTTATAATTACCAACATATGTGTTGTCTTGTGGCAGCAGTACAGTGCAAGAAATTTTAAAAAATATCTGTAATTGCAATCATTAACTAAATAGTGGGAAGGTGGGATAGTGAGGTCATGTTCATGGGTTTATGGGCTGTTCAGAAATCTGATGGCAGAGGGGGAGGAGCCATTCTTAAAGGTCAGGTGGGGATCTTCAGGCTCCTGTACCTCCGACTCAACATGCTGACACCCAGGAACTTGAAGCAGCTCACCTCTTCCACCTCTGACCTTTCAATGAGGTCTGGTGTGCGTTCTCCCACCTTTCCCTTCCTGAAGGGCACAATCAGTTCCCTTGGCCTTGCTGACTTTGAGTGTGAGATTGTTATTGCGACACCACTCGACCAGCTGATCTAGCTCTACCCGGACACCTCCCTGTTTGCACTTGAGACTCTGCCAGCAGCAGAGGTGTCATCAGTGAACGTTCAGATGGTGTTTGAGCTGTGCCTAGACACAGTTGTGAGTGTTGTGACTATTAATCATGGTTGGCACCGAAATATGTGGCGACACTTATGAGCTGCACCTGGGGTGTATCTTTAGATTGCATTAACTGTCAGTGCAAACAATGGCTTTCACTGTATGTTTCGATGTCTTCGTCTTCTTAACCCCATCACCCCTTCTGGGACCTAGGCTGCCAATATCAGCTCTCTTTGTTCTGGGTAAGTCTTTCATTTTGCCCTAGGTATCTTCTTGGTGAGGATCCTTCCTCTCCTAGGGATGAGATCTTTGCAGCTTCTTCTGGCATTTCTGTAGCTCTGGGTTTTTACAGGATAGGTTTGCTAGCCCCATCCCCAACCGTCCACCTTTCATACTCGGGCTTAGGACTGTCCAAGGCAGGGTTACGTTTCCATTTACACGTGATAAATAAAATGAATCTGAGTCTGGATAAAATGGTCCTCAACTCCTTCAGTGCCAGCTTGACGCTTGCCAGTGGTGGAATGTAGACTGCATCCGGGATGATGGTGGAGAACTCCCTCGGCCAATAGAATGGAGGACACTTGAATGCCAAGTGTTCCAGATAGTAATGCTAGCATTGCCAGTGTGTTCAAATCCTGTGAGAAAGCAGAATCAAAGAGAAGAATCTCATGATTTGTTGGATACTGGAAAGAACATTTCCTTTTCAGAAGAGGTTGACAATCTCCCCACCACCGAGCACATCCACAAGGAACGCTGCCTCAAGAAAGCAGCATCTATCATTGGGGACCTTCACTCCCTGGACCATGTTCTCTTCTCGCCTCTGCCATCAGGAAGGAAGTACATGAGCCTTCGGTCCCACTCTACCAGGTTCATTCACCTCTGCTGTTACATACCTTGTGACTGTCTTATGAGGATGATGTAATGGTCTTGTGCAGGTCACATGATGTAATTTTCCCGCCGATGTGAGGTCACGTGATGACCTGTTCTCACCAGGTATATAAAAAGGGAGACCCTTGGTGTGACGCAGTTAGTTTTTCAGTTCAGTTTTGTGTTAGTTCGTCAGTTACCCCGTATTGCTGCGTATTTGTTTTATGACGCAGTTTCGTTTTAAAACGGAGTTTTCCTGTCTATTTTAAGGTGCAAGGATTGTGCCGGCAATTTCACAAATCACTGCCAGCTTTGTTGGTATATCTTTGATTTTCCTTTTCAGTAGTATGGGAGGGTGAAGACTTTGTCAAAGTACGGGACCTGAAGGATTGAAAGAAGTTGGTGTCGTTCGGCAGTTTAATAAAGGATCGACGTTATTGAGTCTTCGGTAAAGAAGTAATGACCTGCATCGGAGGTAACTCCTGCCAAAAGAGCAAGGAAGTTCGTGCAGGGTTCGCTCACCAGAAAAAGGTCAGTTCCTTTTAAGCTGTTTATTTCCTTGGTCGTGAATCCTTTGGACAGAACCAGCAGAAACGTCGCGTTCATGAAGAAATCTTTCTCCAGAAAAGTCTCTCCTCATTGACTGTGTAATTCACTTGGACTTTCGAATTTACCACTTTAAGAACTGTTTTTGAATTTACCCTTTTAGGAACTGTTCCAGAGTTGCCGTATAGCAGTTAACTTCTGGTTAAATTAGTCGTTTGAATATTTTTCACTATTGTTGATCAGAGTTTAATAAATGTTTGTTTGTTTTTATAAAACCTGACTCAATTGATATACTCATTGTTGCCAGTCACATGGCACTGCTAATTAAATTTTTTAGGCTGGCTGGTGGCGCAGTGACATCAGCGGGACTCCGGGGCGAAGGTTCCCGAGTTCGAATCCAGTCGGGCCGCTCCCGGGCACGCTTTCCATCCGTGCCGGGTTGAGTGTCAAGCTCACAACTCGGCCTCGTAAAAATAAACTGCGTTGTGAGAAGGACGTGGGGGACCTCTCACAGAATCTTTCCTCCAAGACAACCACTTGAAAAAGTGGTCGCCGAGGCTCTGGTAGAGTATGGCACACAAAAAAGTAATTAAATTTGCTGGTGACACTACACTGATAGGCCTAATCTCAAATAATAATGAGGCAACCTACAGAGAGAAAGTCATCACCCTGACACAGTGGTGTCAAGAAAACAACCTCTCCCTCAATGTCACAAAAACAAAGGAGCTGGTTGTGGACTACAGGAGGAATGGAGACAGGCTAACCCCTATTGATATCAATGGATCTGGGGTTGAGAGGGTGAACAGCTTTAAGTTCCTCGGCATCCACATCACCGAGGATCTTACGTGGTCTGTACATACCGACCGTGAGGTGATAAAGGCACAACAACACCTCTTTCACCTCAGACGGTTGGAGAAGTTTGGTGTGGGCCCCCAAATTCTAAGAACTTTCTGTAGGGGCACAACTGAGAGCATCCTGACTGGCTGCATCACTGCCTGGTATGGGAGCTGTACTTCCCTCAATTGCAGGACTCTGCAGAGAGTGGTGCGGACAGCCCAGCGCATCTGTAGGTGTGAACTTCCCACTATTCAGGACATTTATAGAGACAGGTGTGTAAAAAGGGCCCAAAGGATCATTGGGGACCCAAGCCACCCCAACCACAAACTGTTCCAGCTGCTGCCATCCGGGAAACGGTACCGCAGCATAAAAGCCAGGACCAACAGGCTCCGGGACAGCTTCTTCCACCAGACCATCAGGCTGATTAACTCATGCTGCACAACTGTATTTCAATGTTATATTGACTATTCTGTTGTACATAATATTTATTATAAATTATAAATTGCACATTGCACATTTAGATGGCGACGTAATGTAAAGATTCTTACTCCTGAATGATTAAGCAATAAAGTCAATTCAATTCAAATCTAAACCAACTAATTTATTTTATAGCTGCATGGACCAACCATTGCTCTGAGCAGGAAATTTTAGCTCAGTCTGAAAACTGCGCAGCACTTTAAATGTTTGTTTTAGTAATATACATAGTATGAAAATTGAAAAATCACATACTTTTGATTTTATTTATTAATTGAAAGGTATAATGAAATACAGTGCAACAAAGAAAATCTTACACATTTCATAAACTTTTTCTAGCTGCATCCAATTCCAGCAGCGTGGCAACAAAGGCTATGTGTGTGGGAGCATTTCAGTTACTGTGCGGCCACACCCCCATGCAGTTTAGAGAGAACAGTAGTTATTACCCTACATCCATCAGGCTCCTGAACCAGCATAGATAACTTCACTCATCTCAACAATGAAATGATGCCACAACCTATGGACTCTACAACTCAAGTTCTCAGTACCATTTATTCGATTACTTAGTTATTACACTGGACAACAATTTTTTCAAAAGTGTTGTTTACTCAGAATTTTTTTGTTCATGATAGATTGCTTGAAGCTGAGTACAAATATAATTTCAGTCTACTTGTAAATGTAGGGATTTGGAGGAGAAACAAGAAATTAACTTTTGTAGAATGTAATGTGTTTAATTGCAATAGTTCAACTAAGTTAAAAATGTTTTATTGATGATTTTCATTTGTACTCAGTGTCTGATGCTTCTCACTTAAGTGCCCAGCATTGATGGAGTCCAGTTGCCCTGATACCGTTTCTCCATAACCGCAATATCCTGGTGAAACCTTTCACCGTGCTCCTCACTGACAGCACCAAGATTTACAAGGAAGAAGTCTAAATGGGAATGTAGAAAATGAACCTTTATTGACATGTACTTCATGGTCTTGTGTGCTTGAAGCATGATGTCAACCAGCTTGTTGTTTGGTTGGTGCTCTGTAGTTGCCAAGGAAATTTTCAACAACATCCTTGAATTCTTTCCATGTGATTTTCTCCACTCCCATTAGAAGTTCTTAGAATTGCCTGCCAGTGATGACCTGCTTGATTTGTGGACGAACAAAACATGCTTTCAGATTGATTTATCACATATACATGTTAACATTCAGAGAAATGCATCACTTTGCATTAACACCCAGCACAATCTAAAGATGAAGTGGGGAAAGCCTGCAGAAGAGCCGCACTTTCTGGCACCAACAGAGCTCAGCAGCACAACACATCTAAGCAGAATCAAACAACACACATCAAAGATGCTGGTGAACGCAGCAGACCAGGCAGCATCTCGAGGAAGAGGTACAGTCGACGTTTCAGGCCGAGACCCTTCGTCAGGACTAACTGAAGCAAGAGCTAGTAAGAGATTTGAAAGTGGGAGGGGGAGGGGGAGGGGGAGATCCAAAATGATAGGAGAAGACAGGAGGGGGAGGGATAGAGCCGAGAGCTGGACAGGTGATTGGCAAAAGGGATACGAGAGGATCATGGGACAGGAGACCCAGGGAGAAGGAAAAGGGGGGGGGAACCCAGAGGATGGGCAAGGGGTGTAGTCAGAGGGACAGAGGGAGAAAAAGGAGAGAGAGGAAAAGAATGTGTGTATATAAATAAATAATGGGTGGGGTACGAGGGGGAGGTGGGGCATTAGCGGAAGTTAGAGAAGTCAATGTTCATGCAGGGTCTCGGCCCAAAACGTCGACTGTACCTCTTCCTAGAGATGCTGCCTGGCCTGCTGCATTTACCAGCCAATTTGATGTGTGTTGCTTGAACTTCCAGCATCTGCAGAATTCCTCGTGTAAGCAGAATCAAAGGTGTGGATGAATTAGCATACAGGAGGGAGATTGAAAACTTGGCTGACATATGTCATAACAACAGCCTCTCACTCAATGTCAGCAAGACCAAAGAATTGATTGTAGGCTTCAGGGGAGGGAAACCAGAGGTCCACGAGCCAGTCCTCATTGGAGGATCAGAGGTGGAGAGGGTCAGCAAATTTAAATTCCTCGGTGTTTTTATTTCGGAGGACCTGTCCTGGGTCCTGCACAACAGCACCTCTACTTCCTTAGTAGTTTTGAAGATTCGGCATGACATCTAAAGCTTTGACAAACTTCTATAGATGTCTAGTGGAGGATATATTGACTGGCTACATCATGGCCTGGGATGGAAACAATAATGTTTTTGAATGGAAAACCCCCGCTAAAAGGTAGTGAATTCGGCCCAGTACATCAGGGGCAAAACCCTCCCAACCAATGAGCACATCTACATGAAACACTGTCATAGGAAAGCAGCATTCATCACCAGAGATCCCTCACCACCCAGGCCATGCCCTCTTCTTGTTGCCGCCATTAGTTAGAAGGTACGAGAGCCTCAGGACTCGCACCACCAGGTTCAAGAACAGTTACTACCCCTCAACCATCAGGCTCTCGAACAAAAGGGGACAACTACACTCACTTGTCCATCCACAACCAGTGATCTCACTTTAAGGACTCTTTATCTTGTGTTCTCATTATTTATTTCTATTTATTTACATTTGCATTTGCACAGTGTGTTGTCTTCTGCACTCTGGTTGATCTTTCATTGATCCTGTTATAGTTACTATTCTATAGATTTGCTGAGAATGTCCATAGGAAAACGAAACTGAAGGTTGTACATGGTAACATATATGTACTTTGATAATAAAATTTACTTTGAACTTTGAAATATTGATCAGATTTACCATTTACCACCTGTAGTATCTGAGAATCAATGCTGCCCATTTTGAAAGCCAGCATCAGCCAGTCTTTCATCTTTCTCATAGTCATAGTCATGGTCATACTTTATTGATCCCGAGGGAAATTGGGTTTCATTACAGTTGCACCAACCAAGAATAGAGTATAGATATAGCAATATAAAACCATAAATAATTAAATAATAATATGTAAATTATGCCAGGAAATAAGTCCAGGACCAGCCTATTGGCTCAGGGTGTCTGACCCTCCAAGGGAGGAGTTGTAAAGTTTGATGGCCACAGGCAGGAGTGACTTCCTATGACGATCTGTGCTGCATCTCGGTGGAATGAGTCTCTGGCTGAATGTACTCCTGTGCCCAACCAGTACATTATATAGTGGATGGGAGACATTGTCCAAGATGGCATGCAACTTGGACAGCATCCTCTTTTCAGACACCACCGTCAGAGAGTCCAGTTCCATCCCCACAACATCACTGGCCTTACGAATGAGTTTGTTTTTTCTGTTGGTGTCTGCTACCCTCAGCAAAGGCTGCTCTACTAATTTCTCCCGTCATAATAGAGGACTTAATGTTTATCCAAACTCTTATCCTTCTGCCGTGTTTTACTTCCCACTCTCTTAACCTGTGGGTTTACTTTGCTACTGGTTTGCACCTCATCTTTGCGTTGACAGCAGATTTGGACACATAACACCGTCTTCTCATCAAAGCCATTGATAAAAATGAGGGAAAAAAGCTGAGGCCTATAAGCCGGTGGTATCCCATTAACTACAGCCTGCCAACTCTAAGTCAAGTCAAATTCCCAGCCCTGGAGGACACCTACAGCTCTCGCTGCCTAAGGAAAGCTACAAGCATCTGTAAGGACAATACACACCCATGCAATCATCTGTTTGAACTTCTTCCATCTGGCAGACGTTATAAGATTTTCTATGCCCGCACTTCCAGACTGAAAAATAGCCTTTTCCCCAGAGCTATAATTGCTCTGAACCAATCGATCAAGTATCATCCATAAATCTGTTATATTGCCACTTTAATACGGTTTTGTGGCTGTCATGCATCTGAGTTGTGCTTTTGTACTGCTGGACAGTGCTTGCACTGGCTGGTTACTTGATTTTATTTATTGTTTATTTTATTTGTTGTTTTATAGCATTGAGTACGAGAATTACAAACTCATTTTCACTGTATAGGTGCATGACAACTGTACTATGCAATGACAATAAAGATATTTCATTTCATTTTATTTATCATCATTCAAATTTATACATGCATATAATGTATATAACCATATAACGTACTGTATATAGAAATGATATGCAGTGGAGTCTCCTGCCTGATGGTAGAAAGTCAAAGAGGATGCTGGATGGATGGGTGGGATCCTTCATACACAATACAATGTTGGAACCAATGCAGGGCAGTAGCAGAGCGGTTACGGCAATCGCTTTGCAATGCCAGTGGTCAACCGATTGGAGTTCAGTCCCCACTGCTGTCTGTAAGGAGTTTGTACGTTCACCGCTGTCACGGGGTGGGTTTCCTCCATGTTAAAATACTTAGGGTTAGTGAGTTGTGAGTGTGTTATAAGACCATAAGACAAAGGAGCAGAAGTCGGCCATTCAGCCCATCGAGTCTGCTCCACCATTTTATCATGAGCTGATCCATTTTATCCTATTTAGTCCCACTGCCCCGCCTTCTCACCATAACCTTTGATGCCCTGGCTACTCAGATATCTATCAATCTCCGCCTTAAATACACCCAATGACTTGGCCTCCACTGCTGCCCGTGGCAACAAATTCCATAGATTCACCACCTTCTGACTAAAAAAATTTCTTCGCATTTCTGTTCTGAATGGGCGCCCTTCAATCCTTAAGTCATGCCCTCTCGTACTAGACTCCCCCATCATGAGAAACAACTTTGCCACATCCACTCTGTCCATGCCTTTCAACATTCGAAATGTTTCTATGAGGTCTCCCCTCATTCTTCTAAACTCCAAGGAATACAGTCCAAGAGCGGACAAACGTTCTTCATATGTCAACCCTCTCATTCCCGGAATCATTCTAGTGAATCTTCTCTGTAACCTCTCCAACATCAGCACATCCTTTCTGAAATAAGGAGACCAAAACTGCCCACAGTACTCCAAGTGAGGTCTCACCAGCGCCTTGTAGAGCCTCAACATCACATCCTATACTCTATTCCTCTAGAAGTGAATGCCAACATTGCATTCGCCTTCTTCACCACCGACTCAAACCTGGAGGTTAACCTTAAGGGTTATGTTGGTGTTGGAAGCATGGCAGCCTACCCCAGAACAACCTTGGACTGCTTTGGTCGTTGACGCAAATAACGCATTTCGCTGTATATTCTGATATTTCGGTGCTCTTCTTTTGCCCGTTACGCCGCTGGCGTTCAGGGCAGCAATGAAGGTCCTCCATCTCTGGTGGTGTTCAGGGCTTCCTTCATCGTGTCAGTTGCTTCTTTTGGTTTTCACTACCGTCAGTCATGCAAGTCGCAGGTAGAGATTCAGGAATACCGTCACACTCAGATGTAGAAGGATTCTTCATTGCTGTTTCTGTAACAGGATTGTTTGACCGGTCAGGGTTGTTAGCCCTGAGCTGAACCCCTGAACATGGAGGACCGGTGGATCACTCTTAGTTTGACCTTTGCCCTTTGACCTGTTTGGCATGGTTGACTCTACCAAGAGCCAAAGCATAAAGCCCTCACTCCAGCCATCATAGCTCTCTGGGTCATTGAGGTACGCAAGCCTCCAATCTCTACGACAAGGTTGTGGTCCTTTTGGAGGAATGTTTCAATGTACAATGTTCAATGTTCAAGGTAAAGTTAATCTTCTTCATCTTTAATGTGTTTATCCTTTCTCTGTTTTCTGTCTACTTATTAATTCTTATCCTGGTTATGTCACCTCTCCAATCTCAGTCCTGGTGCAGGGTTTCAGCCTAAAGGCTGATTTATACTTCTGCATAGTAGCCTACAGCGTAGCCTATGCAAGTGGCCTACGCCATTGTAAGCACCTATACTTGTGCGTTGGTGTGTCTACGTTGCTCTGCAATTCACTGCCAAAACGCTAGTTGGCAGTGGGGTTTCTATGCCACTGTGTTGAGTTTCTTCGTGTTGAAACTCAGGACGAAGAAACTCAAACTTCAAACAATGACGACTGAAATTGAAGGAGGGTGAATTTTCTGTGCTTGTCCGACCACTAAGAGACATGGACAAGGAAATGTATTTCAAAAATTTTTGGATGTCGGCTGGTAGATTTGATGATTTGGTTCATCATCTCCAACCATTTATTTTGCATCAGTGTATGCACAGTATACTCAGAGACTGGCAACCACCATTCAAGTTTTAGCTTCAGGTGGAAGTCAACAGGCTGTAGCAGCTAGCTACAAACTGGCGTCAAGCACAGGGTCCTCCATATGTTCGGAGGTCTGTAAAGCTTTGGAAGCTATTGCAGTGTGGGAGGAAATGCGATGCTACCAAACGGACCAATCACAGTTGCTGTGGTCTGCATCGCCACAACGCGTAGTTACATTTTTGGGGAGGTGCACGTCAGGCTACGGCATAGGGTACATGGCTATGCCGTACCTACAGCGTAGATTTGATGCAGAAATATAAATTGGCCTTAACACGTTGACAATTCCTTCCCCCTCCTTCCCTCAAGATTCTGTTCGAACTGCTGAGTTCCTTCAGCAGGTTGTTAGTTGCTATTAATTCTCAGTCAACATTATTATTATTTATTATTCCCAATTCTGTGAGCCTTAATTTTCCAAGGAACTGGAATTTGTCTGCCAAGTGCTAATTAGAGCGTATTTGTCAGCTCCCCAGATTGCCTGGTGTTACCTATTTACAGTAGCATAGCGGTTAGTGCAACGGTTTACAGTGTCAGTAATACCAATTCCCGCTGCTGTCTGTAAAGAGTTTGTGCATTCTCCTCATGACCGCGTGGGTTTCCTCCCATTTTCCAAAGATGTTCGGTTGTGGTTGGGGTTAGGAGTTGTTGGCATGCTATGTTGGTGTCTGAAGTGTGGTGACACTTGGGGGCTTCCCCCAAGCACAATCCTCAGACTGTGTTGGTCGTTGACACAAACAATGCAACTCACCTTCTCTTTTACCCCATTCTTCCTCCATGGGTCAGTCCGGTTTCAAATCTTCACTGGAAGATTTCATGTCCAACATTGTAATTTCAATCACCAGCCACCAGAGGGCACTGTGTGGCAAACCGTGTTACAGTCTGTCTTTAACTAACAATTGCCAAAACGGTCAAATATTTTGAGGAGCATTTAAGTTCATAAGTCTTGCACATACGTTTGCAATTAATAATTGAGAAACCCTAACCCAGACAAAATAGTGCTGAGAAACACACACAGAATGCAGGAGGAACTCAGCAAGTCTGGCAACATCTGCGGGGGGGAGTAAGCAGTCGACATTTCGGGCACAGACTCTTCATCAGAACTGGGAAGAGAGGGGGAAGGGGAAGAAGAACAAGCTGGAAAGTGATAGGTGAGACTAGATGAGGGGGAAGGTGGGTGGCTGGTGCAGTAAGAAGCTGGGAGGTGATTGTTTGGAGAGGTAGCTCACTGAGTTCCTCCAACATTCTGTGTGTATTTCTCAAGATTTCCAGCTTCTGCAGAATCTCTTGTGTTTAAAATAGAAGTGACCCTAATATGCACAAAATCTGAGTTAGCACTTTCATAAAGCTTCTTCTCATTTTCATCGATCAAGCCAACACTCTTCGTGCAAAAACTCCACCCCACCTCACCCACACAGTCCTCCATCCCAAACGAAAACCTCTATCCCACCACCACACACCCCTCCCCATCCCAAACCAGAACCGTTATCCCACAAATCAAACACCCCTCCCCATCCCAAACCAGAACCTCCATCTCCATCCCACCACCACACACCCTTCCCCATCCCAAACCAGAACCTCCATCTCCATCCCACCACCACACACCCCTCCCCATCCCAAACCAGAACCTCCATCTCCATCCCACCACCAAACACCCCTCCCCATCCCAAACCAAACCCATATCCCACTTCACCACACACTCCTCCCCATCCCAAACCAAAACCTCCATCCCTTCACCACACACCCCTCCCCATCCCAAACCAGAACGTCCATCTCTATCCTACCACCACACACCCCTCTCCATCCCAAACCAGAATCTCCATCCCACTTCACCACACACCCCTCCAAACCATCCCAAACCAGAATCTCCATCCCACTACCACACACTCCTCCCCATCCCAAACCAGAACCTTCATCCCACTTCACCATGCCCCTCCCCATCCCAAACCATGCTCAGTATATAGCTCCTGGAACACCAAAATATTGATCTTAAAATTCTCATCACTTACAAATCATTCAAAGGTTTCGTGCTTCCCCCCCCCCCCCCCACCACCACCTCCTCTAGTCCTCTTTCTTCAGGGATCTCTCCATCTTTCTTCAGGGTTCACTCTTGTCTTCCTGATTTTACCTCCAAGAGGACCACAACCTTGTTGTAGGGGTTGGAAGCCTGCTGGCTGGGGTCAGAGCTTTCTGCTTTGGCTCCAGATAGGGTCACCCACAGCAAGCAGGTCAAAGGGTATAGGCCAGACTAAGAGGGTCCACCTGTTCTCCAGGTTCGGGGGTTCAGCTCAGGGCTAACAACCCCAACTGGTCAAACAAAACTGCTGAGGGCTAGATCGTGGTATTCAAGGCCTACTACTACGTCGACTCAGGCCTAGGGGGCCGGCGTCGGGCACGATGACGGACTCTCCACTTCTCCCTCTCCTTCATCAGTGTGTTCAGTTCATCTACATTAGCCATGCCATAGTCTTGAGAGGACGCCCAGGGTTCATCCTCCCATGCCTGGGCTCCCATATGATGACCAGGCTGGCAGGTAGCTCGGGGTGGCATAGAAAGTGCCCCGCTAGTTGCAGTCTTCTCACCTCGATTTTAGTGGTGAGCATCGGTAGGTTGTTATAGAGCTCGACGTTCGTCATGTGCTGTTGCCAACTCACGTCAAGAGCCATCCGGAGCACTCGTGTATAGTGTATTCAAGGCCAGTGATCCAGAACTATACGAGATGTTCAGGTGCAGACCACAGAAGGCTATCTTAAGAGCAAAAAAAAAGATTCTATTTGAGGTCAGAGATGGAATTGGATGCATGTCAGCTCTGGCAGGGTTTGCAAAGCATACAAAGCATTATGAATGACAGTGAGGCATCTCTTCCAGATGAGCTCAATGCCTTTTATGTGCGCTTTGAAAGGAGAAATGAGTAAGTATGCAAATGATACTAAAATAGGTGGAGTTGTGGATAATGAAGTTGGTTTTCAAAGCTTGCAGAGAGATTTAGGCCAGTTAGAAGAGTGGGCTGAAAGATGGCAGATGGAGTTTAATGCTGATAAATGTGAGGTGTTACATTTTGGTAGGACTAATCAAAGTAGGACATACATGGTAAATGGTAGGGTATTGAAGAATGCAGTAGAACAGAGGGATCTAGGAATAATGGTGCATAGTTCCCTGAAGGTGGAATCTCATGTGGATAGGGTGGTGAAGAAAGCTTTTGGTATGCTGGCCTTTATAAATCAGAGCATTGAGTATTGGAGTTGGGGTGTAATGTTGAAATTGTACAAGGCATTGGTAAGGCCAAATTTGGAGTATTGTGTACAGTTTTGGTCACCGAATTGTAGGAAAGATGTCAACAAAATAGAGAGAGTACAGAGAAGATTTACTAGAATGTTATCTGGGTTTCATCACCTACGTTACAGAGAAAGGTTGAACAAGTTGGGTCTTTATTCTTTGGAGCGCAGAAGGTTGAGGGGGGACTTGATAGAGGTATTTAAAATTATGAGGGGGATCGATAGAGTTGACGTGGATAGGCTTTTTCCATTGAGAGTGGGGGAGATTCAAATAAGAGGACATAAGTTGAGAGTTAAAGGGCAAAAGTTTAGGGGTAACATGAGGGGGAACTTCTTTACTCAGAGAGTGGTAGCTGTGTGGAATGAGCTTCCAGCAGAAGTGGTTGAGGCAGGTTCGATGTTGTCGTTTAAAGTTAAATTGGATAGATATATGGACAGGAAAGGAATGGAGGGTTATGGGCTGAGTGCAGGTCGGTGGGCGTAAGAGTTTGGCACGGACTAGAAGGGCTGAGATGGTCTGTTTCCGTGCTGTAGTTGTTATATGGTTATATGGAAATTAAACTAAATCTACGTGAATCCCTCCAGCATCTGGTGACCCTGTGACCTCTGTCTTGGAAGCGGACCTGAGAAGGGTGAATCCTCGCAAGGCGTCAGGCCCTGATGATGTAGATGGCTGGGGTCTGAAAACCTTTGCCAACCAACTGGTGGGGGTGTTTTGTCACTGCTCCAGTCAGAGGTTCCCACCCGTTTCAGGATGAGCGGCCTCAATGACTGTCACCCAGTGGCACTCACATCTACTGCGATGAAGTGCTTTGAGAGGTTGGTCATGCTGGAATCAACTGCTGCCTAAGCAAAGGCCTGGACCCGCTGCAATTTGCCTATCACCACAATAGGTCTACAGTGGATGCAATCTCACTGGCTCTCCATGCAGCCTTGGACTACCTGGACAATTGTAATACTTACATCAGGCTGCAGTTTTTTATGACTAGCAGCTCAGCATTCAACACAATCATAGTCCTAATCAAAAAGATCCAAAATGTAGGCCTCCGTACCTCCCTTGGCAACTGGATCCTTGACCTCCTCACCAGGAGACCACAGTCTGTGCGAATCGTAAATAACATCTCTTCCTCGCTGACTATCAACAATGGCGCACCTCAAGGATGTGTGCTTAGCACACCCACGACTGCTTGGCTAGACACAGCCCTAATGCCATCTATGAATTTGCCGATGACACAACTATTATTGGTAGAACTTCAGATGGTGATGAGAGGGTGTATGGGAGTGACATAGATCGGCTGGTTGAGTGGGGTCACAGCAACAACCTTGCATTCAATGTTAGTAAGACCAAAGAGTTGGTTGTGGTCGAGGGACCACACACCAGTCCTCGTTAAGGGATCTGAAGAGGAAAGGGCAAGCAGTTTCAAGTCCCTGGGTGTCAACATCTCTGAGGATCTGTCCTGGGCCCAACACATTAATACAATTACAAAGGAGGCACAACAGCAGCTATATTTCATTGGGAGCTTGAGGAGAATTGGTATATCATCAAGGACTCTCACAAAGTTCTGCAGAAGTACCGTGGAGAGCATTCTAACTGGTTGCATCGCTCTCTGGTTTGGAGGGGCCACTGCACAGGATTGGAAAAAGCAGCAAAATGCTCGAAGTTCAGCCAGCTCCATCACGGGCACTAGCCTCCCCCACCGCCAGGACATCTTCACGAAGTGATACCTCAAAAAGGCGGCATCCGTCATTAAGGACCACCATCATTCCGGACATGCCCTCTTCTTACTGCTACCATCAGGGAGGAGAACAAGAAGCCTTAAGACACACACTCAGTGGTTCAGGAACAGCTTATTCCCCTCTGCCAGCAGATTTCCAACAGGACATTGAACCCATGAACATTACCTCAGTAATTTTCCCCTCTCTTTTTGAACTTCTTATTTAATTTATTTTTTAAAGTTAAATCTTATTGCATTTTATAGTTTTTATTCCTATGGATTAGTAGTGGGTAGTGGCTCCATATGTCACTACTACAGGGCGTGACGACCCTGCCTCACACGAGTCCCGGGCTCGGCTGGCTCCGGCTGACAGTACCCGGTATGGGCCCCTATCCAGGGTTACAGATCCCACTGCCTTGTGGGTATCTTCGGGAGAACAGAAGGCTGAGGAGTAAACCCTACAGAAATCCGGAGTGGAGCCCCTAAGGCGGTTGGATGATGTATCACGTCACCTCCCAGCAGCTCCTGCAGCCAAGCTGATGCCAAATGTACTGCTTTGCATTCCTTTGGACCACATCTGCAAGGCCGAGAGGGGGATCTTGATGTCTGGGCAGCCCAGGATCTCCATATTCATCGCTGTTGCAGATAAATCTAAGGAGCAGCAAACAGAATAGATCAGGCCGACTCAGAGAGTTGTTTCAGACTGAAGGATTTTATTTACATGATATCATGGAGAGCCCAAGCACCTAAAAGCGGGATCTTGGAACTCTGCTTAACAATAGAGTACACTCTTATTTATACCCCAAACATACGTGACAAGAAGCACTCAAAGCTGTAAGGAGGAACCTAAACTACAATTCTACAGAATAGCGAAGCTGGACGATATGTCCTTGAGAGGTATACATTTTCTAAGTGTTGGTTCTCAGGACAGTATATCAGACTTTCCAAGCGCAGACATGTGATGATTCTTAGAACGAGGAAGCACAGACATAGATTTTTACCCACACATTTCAATCACACAGTGTACATTAGTCGCAGATAAGTGATTACAGACTTTGAATTCACATACTAGAAAAAGGTTATTAACCCCTTAACATTCGTCACAATGTCTTACTGGTATGGAAGTTGTCCTGTCCAAGACCGAAAGAAGCTGCAGAAGATTGTGAACACGGCACAGCACATCACACAAACCAATCTTCCGTCTGTGGACTCACTTTACACCACACGCTGTCGGAGCAGTGCTGCCAGGATAATCAAGGACACGACCCACCCAGCCAACACACTTTTCATCCCTCTTCCCTCCGGGAGAAGGCTCAGGAGCTTGAAGACTCGTACGGCCAGATTTGGGAACAGCTTCTTTCCAACTGTGATAAGACTGCTGAACGGATCCTGACCCGGATCTGGGCCGTACCCTCCAAATATCCAGACCTGCCTCTCGGTTTTTTTGCACTACCTTATTTTCCATTTTTCTACTTTCTATTTATGATTTATAATTTAAATTTTTAATATTTACTAATTTTTACTATTTTAAATATTTTTAATATTTAATATTTGTAATCCAGGTAGTGGGAAGCGCAGAATCAAATATCGCTATGATGATTGTACGTTCTAGTATCGATTGTTTGGTGACAATAAAGTATAAAGTATAAAGTATTCTCCTGCCTTTTCCCCATAACCTTTGATGACTTGATTAATCAAGAATGTACCAACCTTCACTTTAAATATTCCCAATGACTTTATTCCACAGCCGTCTGTGGCAATGAATTCCACAGATCCAGTTTTTTTACTACAAAGCTGTCCAAGATCTTGGGATTTATTGTTTTTTTTGGTTGCATTGTAGGAAATTGTAAAACTATTTCCGATTCATCTCTTCCTTTATTAGAAAACTAAATGTTTTTTGATTCATGTGAACTTTCTCCAACCCATTCTATTATCTTGCTGGGGCCCCCTCTACAGCAGCAAGAGCAGGTGTAGGCCAGGTGATCCCTGTCCACAAAGGCCACCTTGAGCTTCCAGTTACATGTTATTTCAGCTCTCCTTCCCATTCCCATACTGACCTGTTTGACCTCTGTTTCCTCCACTGCCATAGTGAGAGCGACTGTGTAGTAACTTCTACTTTGAAAAAGGCACACTCGACAACTTCATGCCCAAGAAACAACTTTATCTCGAACGTCAAAACCGTTATGCATATACAGAGGCTTTCACAACCCCTTACGGCATGGCAGGTACACTATATACAGCACACCAGAAGTAAAAAGAACGGAAGTAGAACCCCCTATTATCCTAATTAGTATTAACTTACTTTTAATAATGCTCACATTATAACAACCTGTAATATAGAAGATTAACATCTTATATTCACGTGGTATCGTGGAACTTGCTTTAATGCAAGGGTTAACGTAACATACAGACAGGGTTTGACTGCATATAGGAGTGTAGACAGCACAGGGAAGAAAGATCTTTGAAGAGCAAAGCTTCCCTTTGCACAGCAGGGGTCTAGAGACGTGATAAATCATGAGGTTGTGTTGCATTTTGATAAAACTCTGGTTCTGCCGTATCTCATGTATAGCATATACTTCTGGTCACCCCACTACAGGGAAGATGTCGGGGCTTTGGAGAGGGTGCAGAAGAGGTTTACCAGGATGCTGCCTGGCTTAGAGGGCATGTGCTATCATGCGAGGCTGGACAAATGTGCCTATAAGTGATCCAGGGCACATAGACCAACTGCGGGACAATTGCTTTACTAACTTCAACGTGTCGTCAGTTATCACCTTGTAGTTTCTATTGACTTTTAACACTCCTATTGTGAATGGTGATTGATCTTGCAAGTCAGGAATTCAAACATACACAGTTTATCAAATGGCCAATGTCCAAAACCGCCTGTCAATTCTGTATAAAAATGGCATATCTCAGTTCAGACTTTAGAACAGTGCAGGATGACAGGGGCTGCATTGTTCCCCTTGTGCACAAGTAAAACAAAGTGCAGTTGAGTCGTAGGGGTGCGTGTGTTCTGGGCCCAGTTATTATAGTTTATTATCCTCAGTATGAGTATGAGACAGTATGAACATCATGTTTTTCAATTTTAGATAATCCTCAAGCCTTGTGTTGCTTTCCCTCCCCTACCAACTTACCTTTCCCATTCCTCCCTGTTACCTAGATTTGTTACTGTGCACCAAAGCAACACAGACAAAATGCCAGAGGAACTCAGCAGGTCAGGCAGCATCTGCGGAAAAGACTGAGCAGTCGACATTTCAGGCCGAGACCCTTCTGGTTCCATCTGCCCATCACCCCTTCATGGATTACGTCAACACTCCTCTCTGCCTCAGTAGAGCAGTCAACATAAACAAACATCTCATGTAACCAAGTTTGAAAACTCAATAAAAAAATTATTTAAAAAAAAACAAGCAAACAACTCACCCACTCAGGCATTCTCTCACTTCTCCCCTCCCATCCAGTAGAAGATACAAAAGCATGTACCACCAGGCTCAAGGTAATGTCCGTCCCATTGTTACAGGAGTATTGAATGTTCCCCCGTATGATAAGATGTATTCTTGTCCTCACAATCTACCTCGCTATGACCTTACACCTTGTCTGCCTGCACTCTCCTTTCTCTGTAACTGCAACACTTTATTCTGCATTCTGTAATTATTTCCACTTGTACTGTGTAATGAAATGTTCTGTATGGGTGACATGTAAAACAAAATTTTTCACTGTGTCAACAATAAACCAATTTACTGCACGCTGATCCACTTTGGCCCATCTTTCCTGTCTTCTACCCCCTTCCGGCCCACCTGCCCATCATCCGGCTCCACCAATCACCTTCCAGTTCCGTCCGCCTTTCCCTTCCCCTCCCCACTCCTCCACCTGGCTCTACTTCCCCTTTCCTATCACTCACCAGCCTCGGATTCTAAACGCCTGCTCACCTGCCTGACTCCATCCGCCCCCCCATCCCCTTCTCAATCGTTCCACCCATCACCTCCCAGCCTCTGTCTTTCACCTCCTTCTCCTCAACCTGGCTCCATCTGCCCATCATCCCCCACCTCACCTGACCATTATCACCTGCTTTGCCCCTCCCTATCAACTCTTTCTTCTGCCTATCTTGCCTCTAATACTTCGAGTCCTAATCCAGGATCTCGAACTGAACCATTGACTATCCTTTTGCCTCTGTAGTTGCTGCCTGACCCACTGTTTACTTACTTTATAACTATTTCTTATTGTAACTTATAGTTTTTGTGTATTGCACAGTACTGCTGCCACAAAATTTCACAACATATGTCAGTGGTCATTATGTATTTAATATTTCAGTAATATTTGAACAATGTTGTCGGTCTATTTTTTGAATTGGCATCCTTTGTTATTTATATAGTTCATTACGATTAGATGTGAAAGGACAGAGAAAATTTACAAGGATGCTGCCAGGACTGGAGTTATAAGAAAAGATTGATTAGGTTGGGACTTTATTCCTTGGAACGTAGAAGATTGAGGGGAGATTTGATAGAGTTATGCAAAATTATGAGAGGTATAGATAGGGTAAATGCAAGCAGGTTTTTTCGACTGAGGTTGGGTGGGACTACAACTCGAAGTCATAGGTTAAGGGTGAAAGGTAAAAAGTTTAAGGGGAACATGAGGGGAAACCTCTTTACTCAGAGGGTCATGAGAGTGTGGAACGAGCTGCCAGTGCAAGTGGTGCATTTGAGATCGATTTCAACGTTTAAGTGAAGTTTGGATAGATGCATGGATGGTAGGGGTTTGGAGGGTTATGGTTCTGGTGCAGATCGATGGGAGTAGGCAGTTTAAATGGTTCAGCATGGACTAGATGAGCTGAAGGGCCTGTGTCTGTGCTGTACTTCTCTATGATTCTATGACTATGTGAATGGCATACATCATTACGTCGCCGCGCCAGATGTGCGTACCTCAATGAGTAAAGGAAGTGGTACCTTTGAACCTTTATTTGATTTTGAAAAAAGATGGGGCTCATTTGCTCGTTATTATCACTTGAGTTAATTGATATAGTTTTTCCACGATCTAACTGTAAATTTTTTAGTATATTTTCTTTTCTTGCTGGCGGTTTGATGTTTATTTTTAGAAGCTTTTTGCATGACGCATGGCTCCGGGGTTGTACACCTAATGGGTTCTTTTTTTTTCTCACTTTTCTGCTCAGTAGGTTTTTTTGTTAACACAAAATTTTTTTTCAATCTTTAAGATAATGTTTTTTTTGAGGCATTGTAAGTGTTGTTACTTCGATGTACTCACGTTATTTTTCCTGCATAATATAAGAATAAAAAGATTTGAAAAGAGAAAGGAAGAAAGGAAGGAAGTGGCTGGCGTGTTACAAAATGTAACAGTAATAAACTTGACTCTGATTCTAAATTGTTGTTATTAAGGTTAATGAGGAAGATGCATTATTGTCACTGCAGTGCAAGGAAGGTAGAATTTAGTAACAATACCACTATGTGTCGTACTGTCGTTAATCGGTTTATGCTGATTTAATTTACTCAAGACAGAAACTAAACCAGGCAAGAAACAACTGGTGAAGACCGGTGCAAGACCATTAGACACAGCACAATTATTTAAGAAACTTTAATTGAGAATGTTTACATGTTACAAGCCATTCACTTTTTGATTTACTGAAAGACGGCATTTCCATGGGCCACAGGTTTGAATCATCCTAGAGTGGGTACATGGGCTTTTGAAGCTGAGACAGAAATGGCACTACGCCACCTTTCTCGCCTCTCCCGCCAAGAGTTTATCACCACCAGCAGAAAACCGTTTGCTTTTAGGTCCCTGTGAGGGGTTTGGATGCTTTTTCCAGCGACAGGAGAGATGACAAGCAGGCAATGCAAATCTAAGATAATTGGCAAAAGAGCCAGAAGGGAGATGATAAGAATTCTTCATTTTATTATGCAGTGGGCTGCAATAATCTTCAAAGAGATAAAAAGGAAAATTTGGTGGAAGTAGGTTCAACATTGGTTTTCACAGGACATGCTTAAAATGACAAAAGACAAGGTGGAGGAATGAAAGGGCTGGAAAATGTAAATGGGCCGAATAGTCTTCTGTATCATGATTAGTGGTTTTTATTTCCAGTCTCTATTTGTACAAAAATATACAGTTGCTTAAAATTCTGGACATGGAGGGCATAGGAGTCATTTTGACTGACAGTCAAGAATACTCCAATGGAAGAACTTGCATTGCTATTGGCTTTGAGTAGGCATGGCATCATGGGGGTGGACATATCAGGTGACCATGGCACAAGTAAGGGAGCGCGCAGCTGAAGGAACAAAGTCATGTGATTGGACATACAAGAATGTGTTTCTACAAAGTTTGTTTCTACAAAATACCATAAACGGAATCAGATCATAAGTCTTCAGCGCTGACCTATGCTCCTTGGCTACCAGTTAGGGCTTTGAGAAAGGCTGATTGTACACTGAAAGCATTTTCCTCCAGACTCCAAACAAGGGGTTCAGCAGATGCTGGAACTCCAGAGAAACACACACAAAATGTTGGAGGAATTTGACAAGCCAGGCAGCATCTACGAAAGTGAATAAACAGTCAACGTTTCAGGCCAAGACCCTTCCTCAGTACTGGAAAGGAAGAGGGAAGATGCCGGAATAAAAAGGTGGGGGAGGGGAGGGAGGACTAGGTGAAACCAGATGGTTGGGAAAGATAAAGGGCTGGAGAAGAAGGAATCTGATAGGACAGGAGAGTGGACCATAGGAGAAAGGGAAGGAGGAGGGGACCCAGGAGGAGGTGATATACAGCTGAGGAGAAGAGGTAAGAGGCCAGAGTGGGGAATAGAAGAGGGAAGGGGGAGGGAAATTTTTACTGTAAGGAGAACTGGGTGTTAATAGCTTCAGGTTGGAGGCTACCCAGACGGAATATGAGCTCCTCCACCCTGAGAGTGGTCTCATTGTGTCAAAGGAGGAGACCATGGAGAGCCATGTTGGAATGGGAATGGGGATAGGAATTAAAATGCTTAATACCGGGAAACGTGGCAGATGGAGAGGAGGTGATTGACAAAAGCAGTCCCTCAATTTCCGTCGGATCTCACCAACGTGTGTAAACAGATGTGTAGGGGTTGATGGAGGATTGGCTTAGCTGCACTGACCCTTGCAGGTGACATCAGTGGGAAGCAGTTACATTATTATTTGGTCACTTGTACTTAGCTCTGCGGTGACCCTATCCTGCACTCAGTACGATGCTGAGCATAGGCCAAGATCATGATGTCTGAGGTGGCAAAAAAAAAAATCCTGTACAGAAAATACCACAGAATGAATCGTGAGCCCATAGAAGGGACCCATTATGTTGCCTACTTGCAGATGGCCTAGGTGCCAGACACTAGTGATGAAGAAACGGAATCCCGGATTTCACAGAGGCAGGCGTCCAGGGAGATGTAAAATATGTAGTGAAATTTTAAAAGAAGGAACTGCTTTTCAGCTGTAGTGCTTATCTGCTTTGACAAGTTGGCAGTACATCACCAGGGAGAAGATTAGGCCCAGGATCTGAGGAAGGAGAGAAAGAACATTCATTAATAAAGTGGAGAGGGTCGGTAGCTTTAAATTCCTTAGCCCAAGCTAACATGCCGCATGCAAGAGAATTCCGAGAAGCACGGTTTCCTGTAAACAGACGTGTAGGCTTCGATCCTATTTACGAGGTAATACAGGCAAAATTTTAGACCACAACACACAAAGTTCACCACGCAACCAATCAGCAATGAAGTCTCCTGCCTACATCACAACTGAGTTTCCGTAACGACGACCAATCAGCTGATTGTTAAGTATGTAAAGGCCAAGCATTCGGAGGACACACCACAACCAACAGCGCACTGACCATGTCTCCTCGCATGACAGCAAAACGTTTGCAAATGAATTACCAAGATCAGAGAATCATTAACGTATCAGTGGATCTGTCTGGGACCAGCACGTACTGTAAATGACATCACAAGGATGGCACAACAGCGTCTCTCATTTCTTAGAAGCTTGTGTCGATTTGGCGCGTCACTAAGAACTTCGGACTAACTCCTTTAGGAGCACAGTGGGGAGTATCCTAACTGGTTGCCTGGGATGGGAACACCGATGCCCAGGATTGGAAATGACTGTATACAGAAAACGGTGGATATAGCCCAGTCCATCACAGGCAAAGCCCTCACTATTATTGAGTACACTTACGTGGAGTGCTGTCACAAGAAAGCAGCACCTCTCATCAAGGACCCCACCATCTAGGCCATGCTCTCTTTATTTATTTATATGTATTGAGATACATGTGTGGAAAAGGCCCTTCCAGGACAATTTACGATGACCAATTAGCCTACCTACCAGTACCTCTTTGGACTGTGGGAGGAAACCAGAGCACCTGGAGGAAACCCACACAACCCACATGGTCATGGGGAGAACGTACAGACAGTGGCAGGAATCTAACCCGGGTCGCTTGTACTGTGAAACATTGTGCTAACCATTAGCTACAGTGAGGTGTGGAAGCTTTAGGACCCACACCACCAGTTTCAGAAATGGTTAATACCCTACAACCATCAGGCTCTTGAACCAGTGTGGATGACTTCACTCACCTCAACTCTGAACTGATTCTGTGACCTACAGGACTCCACAACGCATGTCTTCAGTATTGTTTTTATTTGCAAGGTCTGATGTCTTTGACACGCTGGTTGTTTGTCAGTCTCGGTCTGTTTATGTGCAGTTTTTCATAAATTCTGTAGCGTCGTATATCTTGTTCCAAATGTTTTTATTGTGAGGCAACATCAGCTTAACTACAAACTGTACAACTGACAATGTCCTAAAGTACAATGCTTCTTTTCTCTTTTCTTTCTTATAACAACATAATGAAAATCAAATGAATGTATGTATAGTAAACAAGTAAAAAGCAAAGGAAACCCTATCACTCCGTCTCCTTTCCCCTTCCCAGCCCTTCCCTCCCCTCACCCCTCCCGTATGTGCTGTTTAGGTCCTACCGCCCCCAACACTTAGTTCAGCTGTCGGTCTCTGCTAAATAATGGTTGCCACGAGGAAATCTGCAGATGCTGCAAATTCAAGCAGCACACACAAAAATTGCTGGTGAACGCAGCAGGCCAGGCAGCATCTCTAGGAAGAGGCGCAGTCGACGTTTCAGGCCGAGACCCTTCGTCAGGACTAACTGAAGGAAGAGTGAGTAAGGGATTTGAAAGTGGGAGGGGGAGGGGGAGATCCAAAATGATAGGAGAAGACAGGAGGGGGAGGGATGGAGCCGAGAGCTGGACAGGTGATCGGCAAAAGGGATACCAGACTGGAGAAGGGAGAGGATCATGGGATGGGAAGCCTGGGGAGAGAGAGAAGTGGGGAGGGGAGCCCGGAGGGTGGAGAGCAGGCAAGGCGTTATAGTAAGAGGGACAGAGGGAGAAAAAAGAGAGAGAGAGAAAAGAAAGGGGGAAAAAAATAAAAAAACATATTAAATAAATAAATAAGGGATGGGGTGTGAAGGGGAGGAGGGGCATTAACAGAAGTTAGAGAAGTTAATATTCATGCCATCAGGTTGTAGGCTACCTAGACAGAATGCCCCTCCTCCCCTTCACACCCCATCTCTTACTAGCTCTTCTTTCAGTTAGTCCTGACGAAGGGTCTCGGCCCGAAACGTCGACCGTACCTCTTCCTAGAGATGCTGCCTGGCCTGCTGCGTTCACCAGCAACTTTGATGTGTGTTAGGTGAGGACGGGTGTGTATTCCCACATCTCACCCTTTCTGAGCTCCACAATCGGTTCTTTGGTCTCACTGACGCTGCCAGGTTGTTGCGTAAGACCACTCAACCAGCTGATCTGTCTTGCTCCTGTACGCCCTCTCAACACCGTCTGAAATTCTGCCAACAATAGTTGTGCCATCGGCAAATTTATAGATGCCATTTGAGCTGTGCCTAGCCACAAGTCATGGGTGTAAAGAGAGTAGAGCAGTGGGCTAAGCACACACCCCTGAGGTGCAGAAGAACCAAGGAGAGATTCTGTGGATGCAACAGAGGCACTGGGATGCTGTGGTGCCTCCCAGGTGCCAGGATCATGAACATCTTTGGGTCCTTGGCATTCTAAAGGGTGAGGGTGAGGGTGAGCAGCCAGAAGTCTTGGTATATATTGGCACCAATGGCATGGGTAGGAAAGGTGGGGAGGTCCGGAAGAGGAATTTTAGGGAGCTGAAAAGCAGGACCTCCAGGGAAGTGACCTCTGGATTGCTGCCTGTGCCACGTGCTAGTGAGGGTAAGAATGGGACGATTTGGCAGATGAACGCCTGGCTGAGGAACTGGTGCAGGGGGCAGGGTTTCAGATCACTGGGATCTCTCCTGGGGAAGGTATGACCTGTACAAAGGGGATGGGTTACACCTGAACCCGAGGGGAACCAATATCCTTGCGAGCAGGTTTGCTGGAGCTGTTGGGGAGGGTTTAAACTAATTTGGCGGGGGCAGGGTGGGTTTCAGAGTGATAGTGCTGAGGATGGAGTAGCTGGTTTACAAAGAGTCAGTGCGTAGGAGCAGCTGATGATGGGGCAAAATTACGGTCAACGGGACGGGTTGCAGTGTAAAAAGGGGACAAAATAGAAAAGGGTGATGAATACAGGACTGAAGCTGTTATATTTGAATGCACACAGTGGACAGAATAAGGTAGATGATCTTGTAGCACAGTTACAGATTGGCATGAATGACATTGTGGGCATCACTGAATTGTGGCTGAAAGAAGATCATCGTTGGGAGCTTAATGTCCAAGGATACACTTGTATCAAAAGGACAGGCAGGGAGGCAGAGGGGGTGGTATGGCTCTGTCGGTATAAAGTGAAATCAAATCCTTTAGCAATTCATGACATAGGATCAGAAGGTGTAGAATCATTGTTGGTAGAGCTAAGAAACTGAAAGGGTAAAAAGACCCTGATGGGTGTTATGTACAGACCTCCAAACAGTAGCAAAGACACAACCAATATACTGGAGGAACTCAGCAGGCTAGGCAGCATCTATGGAAAAGAGTTTAGTTGAGGTCTGGGCCAAGACCTTTCATCAGGACTGGAGGAAAAAAAGTGAGGAGTCAAGAGTCAGAAGGTGTGGGGAGGGGAGGAAGAAACGCAAGGTGATAGGTGAAACCGGGAAAGAGGGAGGGGGTGAAGTAAAGAACTGGGAAGTTGATTGGTGAAAGAGATACAGGGCTGGAGATGGGGGGTCCAATAGAAAAGGACAGAAGGCCATGAAAGAAAGAAAAGGGGAAGGAGCACCAGAGAGAGGCGAGGAAATAAGGTGAGAGGGAAAAGGAAATAGGGAATGGTGAAGAGGGAGCATTACAGGAAGTGAAAGGGGGGGGGGAACAGTATGTTGGAAGTTCCAGGTGTCAGCGGGCTTGTGAAGTCACCACAACCCGACAGAAGGTTCTTGGGAAACTGAAAGGTCCGAAGGTAGGTAAGTCACCTGGATCACATGATGCACACCCCAGAGTTCTGAAAGAGCTATTAGTAATGATCTTTCAAGAATCAATAGATTCTGGAATGGTTCTAGAAGACTGGGAAATTGCAAATGTCCCTCCACTCTTCAAAAAGGGAGAGAGGCAGAAGAAAGGAAATTATAGACCAGTAAGTCTGACCTCAGCGGTTGGGAAGATGTTGGAGCCGATTATTCAGGAACTGGTTTCAGGGTACCTGGAGGCACATGATAAAATAGGCCAACGTCCTCATGGTTTCTTTAAGGGAAGATTTTGCCCGACAGATCTGTTGGAATTCTTTGAGGAAATAACAAGCAGGACAGACAAAGAAGAATCGGTAGATATTGTGTACTTGGATTTTCAGAAGGCCTTTGAGAAGGTACCACACATGAGGCTGCTTAACAAGATAAAAGCCCATGGTATTACAGGAGAGATACCAACAAGAATAGAACATTGGCTGATTGGCAGGAGGCGAAGAGAGGGAATAAAGGGAGCCTTTTCTACTGACTGCCAGGGACTAGTGGTGTTCCAGAAGGATCTGTATTGGGACCGATACGTTTTACATTATATGTCAATGATTTGGATGATGGAATTGGTGGCTCTGTGGCCACGTTTGCAGATGATACAAAGATAGGTGGTGGGGCAGGTAGTTTTGAGGAAGCAGAGGGGTACAGAGGACTTAGACAGATTAGGAGAATGGGCAAAGAGGTGGCAGATGAAATACAGCTTTGGGAAGTGTATGCTTATGCACTTTGGTAGAAGAAACAAAAGCATGGACTATTTTCTAAATGGAGAGAAAATTCAAAAATCTGAAGCGTAAAGGGACTTGGGAGACCTCGTGCTGGATTCCCTAAGGGTTAATTTGCAGGTTAGGAAGGCAAATGCAATGGTAGCATTCATTTCAAGAGGACTAGAATATAAAAGCAAGGATGTAATGTTAAGGTTTTATAAGGGACTGGTGAGGCATCACTTGGAGTTCTGTGAGTACTTTTGGGCCCCTTATCTTAGAAAGGATGTGCTGACATTGAAGAAGGTTCTAAGGAGCTTCACGAAAATGATTCCAGGATTGAAAGCCTTGTCATCTGAGGAATGTCCGATAGGTCTGAGCCTGTACTCACTGGAATTCAGAAGAATGAAGGGGGATCCCATTGAAACCCATCGAACGTTGAAAGGCATTGATTGAGTGGATGTGGACAGAATGTTTCGTATGGTGAAGGAGTCTAAGACCAGAGGACACGGCCTCAGCATAGAGGGACTTCCATGTAGAATGGAGTTGAGGAGGAATTTCTTCAGCCAGAGAGTGGAGAATCTGTGGAATTCGTTGCCACAGGCCGTTGTGGAGGCCAAGTCTCTAAGTATATTTAAGGCAGAGACCTTGATTGATCAGGGCATGAAGGGATACGGGAAGAAGGCAGGAGATTGGGGCTGAGGAAAATCGGATCAGCCATGATGAAATGGTGGAACAGACTCGATGGGCCAAATGGCTTAATTCTGCTCCTATGTCTTATGGTCTTATGGGTGTTAGAATTGTAGAGCACACAGGTTTTTGTGTCCTCATTTTTCCTTACAGCTCTGGAAAATAACTAGTTGGAGTGGAGACATTAACTTGATTTCTGTAGTTTTTATATTCCCCAGGGCATTCCAATTGCTTTATAACTAACAACATACAGTTCTTTCGCAGCTTTCTCAGTATTGCATTAAATACAGTAGCTAATTTGTGTAGGAAAAGGTCTCACAAATCAGTCTTGAAATCCTTCCGCATGACACCAAATAAGTAATGCAATTGTGAAGCAATAAATTGACGCATCACGATGAAGCCACACTAGTGGCTATACTTCATTGGGAGTCTGGTTTGTCACCAAAGGCTCTAGCAAGTTTCTACAGATGTACAGATGGAGGGCATTCTGACTGGTTCCATCACCATCTGGCATGGAGGCTTCAGCGCACAGGATGAGAAAACGCTGTGGAGGGTTGTAAACTCAGTCAGCTCCATCACACGCACCAACCTCCCCATCTTCGAGGACATCTTCAAAAGGCAATGCCTCATGAAGGTGGCATCTGTCACGAAGGAACCTCACCACCCAGGACGTGCCCTCTTCTCATTCCTACCGTCAGGGATGAGGTACAGAGGTGTCTTTCCTGTAGGTAGGTGACCGGTACCGCACACAATACTCCATATCTGGCCTCGCTGACGTCTTATGCATGTTTCTCATCTCACTGCTGCCATCAGGAAGGTGGTACAGGAACCTCAGGAGCCACTCTACCAGGCTCAGGAACAGTAATTATCCCTCAACCATCAGGGTCTTAAACCAACGGGGATAACCACTTAACTTCACTCACCCCATCACTGAACTGTTCCTACAAACCTATGGACTTACTTTCAAGGACTCTTCACATTCTTGATATTTATCGTTCATTTAAAAGGCTGGATCCATCCTTGGCTACAGCCTGGACTCTTCTGTGGAGAGGAGGTCACTAAACAAACGGTTGTCCATTATGGACAATCTGGCGCATCCTCTCCATGACCTACAGAATAAGCCGCTGAGCACCCTTCCAAACAGACCCATTCAGTTCCGCTGTCACAGGGATCATTACAGAAAATCTTCCCTACCATATACAACACTTCATCTCTGTGTGACTGGAGAACACACATCACAGTATAGTAGTCTGCTTTATTATTTTGTACATTATTATTGCATGTTAGTACATTATTATTGCATTCTGTATTTTCTGTATAAGTTTGCACACTGCCAAGAGTGTTTTTAAATGTCCCTGCTGTAATGAAAGAATTTCCCACTCGGGATCAATAAAGTATTTATTACTTATTTATTATTTCTTTTTTTTCTTTCTTTTTGTATTTGAAAATTTTTCTGTCTTCTGCACAATGGTCGTTTGTCTGTCCTGTTGGGTGTGGACTTCAATGATTCTGTTGTGTTTCTTATACTTGCTGTGAATGCCCGCAGGAAAATGAATCTCGGGGTTGTTCAGTATATGGTGACGACTTTGTATTTATTTTGAACTTTGTACTTTATACAACTTCAACATGACATCCCAACTCCTGTACACAATACTCTGATTTATGAGGGGGCCAAAATGGAGGGTATATGTTTCTGGACCATTTCAAGAGAAAGTTAAGGGTAAGCCTCTGCTGTGGGATTGGGGAACATACAGCCCAGATCCTGTAAGAATGCCAGGCTGAGGGTAGCAGACACCAGCAGAATCAACAAACTCATTCGTAAGGCCAGTGATGTTGTGGGGATGGAACTGGACTCTCTCACGGTGGTGTCTGAAAAGAGGATGCTGTCCAAGTTGCATGCCATCTTGGACAATGTCTCCCATCCACTACATAATGTACTGGTTGGGCACAGGAGTACATTCAGCCAGAGACTCATTCCACCGAGATGCAACACAGAGCGTCATAGGAAGTCATTCCTGCCTGTGGCCATCAAACTTTACAACTCCTCCCTTGGAGGGTCAGACACCCTGAGCCAATAGGCCGGTCCTGGTCTTATTTCATAATTTACTGGCATAATTTACATATTACTATTGAACTATTTATGGTTCTATTACTATTTATTATTTACGGTGCAACTGTAACGAAAACCAATTTCCCCTGGGATCAATAAAGTATGACTATGACTATGACTATTTCCTTTCCTCAGGAACATTAGTGAGTGTGATTGTTATTTTTTAAAACAGCAATCCAAGAACTGGGCAGAATGGATCAATTTTTGGTGGGACTACTAAGGAAGTGGGTGGCGCCGTGGTAACTAGCACGCAGGAGACTTCCAAAAGACAGCACCTCAAAAAGGCAGCATCCCTCATCACCCAGGACATGCCCTCTTCTCAGTGCTACCATCAGGGAGGAGATACAGGAACCTGAAGACACACACCTAATGATTCAGGAACAGCTTCTTCCCCTCTGCCATCCGATTTCTGAATGGACAATGAACCCAAGAACACTATCTCACTATTACTTTCCTCTCTCGTTTTGCATTATTTACTTAATTTCTTATCTACACACTTCTTATTATAAGGTATAATTTTTATTATGTACTGCTGCCGCAAAACAACAAATTTCACGATGTATTATCATCATTATGTGCTGTGTCGCGTGACAGGGGCGATCACGGTCTTCCACCTGTCCTTAATCTGCTTTTTCTGTGGGACAGATCCCCTTCACACTGTTGTTCTTATTCTTTTCTCTGCCCATGACCATGATTGCTCTTGGCAAATTTTTCCACAGAAGTGATTTCCCTTCTTCTAAGGGTATCTTTACAAGACGGGTGACCCCAGCCATTATCAATACTCTTCAGAGGTTGTCTGCCTGGCGTCAGTGGTTGCATAACCAGACTTGTGATATGCACCATCTGCTCATATGACCATCCATCACCTGCTTCCATGGCTTCACATGACCCTGATCAGGGTGCTAAGCAGATGCTACACCTTGCCCAAGGGCAGCCTGCAGGATAGCAGAGGGACTACTACTACTATTACGTCGACTCAGGCCTAGGGGGCCGGCGTCGGGCACGATGACGGACTCTCCACTTCTCCCTCTCCCTCATCAGTGTGTTCAGTTCATCTACCTTAGCCGCGCCGCTGTCTTCTAGGAGCGCGTTGACCATAGTCTTGGGAGGGCGCCCGGGGTTCATCCTCCCATGCTTGGGCTCCCATATGATGACTAGGCTGACAGGTAGCTCGGGGTGGCGTAGACAGTGCCCCGCTAGTTGCAGTCTTCTCGCCTCGATTTTAGTGGAGAGCATCGGTAGGTTGTTATAGAGCTCAACGTTCGTCATGTGCTATTGTCAACTCACGTCAAGAGCCATCCGGAGCATTCGTGTATAGCAACCATCTAGAGACTTTCCCATAGACTTGGTGAGTGTCCACGTCTCACATCCGTACGTGAGAATGGACTCTAGGACTGCTATGAAAATCCTCTTTTTAAGCCCTCTGGTCAGGTTCGGCTTCCAGATTTCCTTCATGCCGTTCATAGCCCTCCACGCCAGCGCCTTCCGTATCTTTATGTCCTTCTCCGAACTCATCATTCTTGACCGGAGGTACTTGCAGTCAAAGCAGAACATAGCAGATGGAAGGAGCGCCTTACACCTCCTCTGTTAGAGAGGCATCTCCTCCCCACCACTTACACACACAAATATCTGTTCCAACACCACCCCCGAGCTCACCATTTCCACACGTGGACTGGAGAGCCATGAGTGAGGTCGAGGCGATGCTCATTGGTTTTCTGGTCACGTACTGTACCTGTAGCACTGGGATGCAAAGTCCAAAGATGCAGATCGCCACAATGTTTTCCTTCAGCCACTTGATAACCTTGTCGTAGCATGGCTGTGGACGGAAGACAGCAAGTTAAACCCATGCATGAACTGTTTATCACACAAACACTCGGTGGCCACTTTATTAGGTACACCTGTCCACCTGCTCATTAATGCAAATACCTAATCAGCCAATCACATGGCAGCAACTCAATGCATAAAAGCATGCAGACATGGCCAAGAGGTTCGGTTGTTCAGAACAAACATCAGAATGGGGAAGAAATGTGATTTTGACCCCTCGGTTAATGGTACAGGTCCATGGCATAAAAACGGTCAGGAACTCCTGCTCTAGAGTTTAGAGAATGTGAGAAACAAAAAAAAATCCAGTGAGTGGCAGTTCTGTGAGTGAAAACACCCTGTTAATGAGGGAGGTCAGAGGAGAATGGTCAGACTGGTTCAAGCTGACAGGAAGGTGACAGTAACTCAAGTAGTCATTCATTACAACAGTGGTGGGCAGAAGAGCATCTCTGAATGCACAACATGTTGAACCTTGAAGTGGATGGGCTACAGCAGCAGAAGACAATGAACATACACTCAGTGGCTACTTTATTGGTACAGGAGCTACCTTAAGTGTAGTTCTTAAATCCACGAGGCTGCACTGAACTTTAATCCTACAGTTGCCCTAAATTGTAATATTACCTCATCTATGTTTCCGTTGTGAAGTGCCACAATTTAGCTCTTTCACTCCAGAAACTCGTGGCCGAGGAACAGGTCCATTGAACAAGACAATGGCATATGTCATTACACCACATCATTATGTAAGTGCCTCACTAAAGAAACTAAGTAGACATCATTATGGGTCTTGTGTTTCCCTTTCGATTAGTTTCTGAAATACAAAACAAACATCTGTAACTCATGTTCTCAGTATTATCTATTTACTTTTTTGTATTTGGACACTTTGTCCTCTTTTGCACGTTGGTTGTTTGTCTGTCTTTGTGTGCAGTTTTTCATCGATTCTATTGTATTTCTCTGTTTTACTGTGAATGCCTGCAAGAAATGTATAGTTTACCAGGTCAAGTCTCTGGAGAGGAGGTCTGAGGTCACAACCATTTGACTGAAAGTAGAGTTTTAATCTAATCTCGGTTTTAAGTGCTTCATTTTTTTTACAAAATAAACAAATCGTTTGACACCGAGGCCAACCTGCATTTACATAGTGACTTTAACTGACAAAAACGTTCCACAGGAGCCTTGTCAAGCAAAAATAGACAAGAGCCACATGAGACAAAATTAGAGCAAGCCACTAAAAGTTGAGTACTCTGGTCTAAAGGACAAAGGGTGAGAGAGAACGCGAGACCATAGAATCTTGATAATTGCTTTCATCAGTGCAGAGATGATTTGTGTTGTCAGATGAGAGCAAGGCCACCAAGGAGAAATTGAGGAACTCTAGCCTGTTCATTTTAGGAAAAAAAAATGGCCGACTGGTGGCATCAGCACCCGACTTTGAGGTGAGAGGTCCTGGGTTCGAATCTGGCCGGCTCCTTGCACACTTTCCAAACATGCTGAGTTGAGCGTCAGGCTTTCAACTTGGCCTCATAAAAAACAGACAAAATGCTAAAGGAACAGCAAGATTGCCACCTGATGCACCTCCAGATGCAGAGAGGCCTAGCACTTTAGAAAAATGAGAGGACTTTTTCTTCAAACATGGAAAACCCTTAAAGGGATTGGTGGAATAGACAGAGGCAATTTCTTCTCAGTGGGAAGTCAGACTGGAGTTTACGGTACCAGGATAAGAACTGGACATTTAGGTTTGAGATGAGACATTTCTCCACACTGAGGTTTGTGAATCGTTGGAATTTGTCCATCTCAATTGGCTGCAAATGTTTAGTTACTGAGAGCATTAAAAGCAATTTCAAGTTCCTGGGCGTCAATATTGCTGAGGACCTAACCTGGTCCCAACATATCCATGCAGCTACAGAGAAGGCAAGACAGTGACAGCCAACTGGCGTTTCAGAAATTTCTCCAGATGTTCCTCTGTGAAAGCACAGAGGAACATCTGGAGAAATTTCTGAAACGCCAGTTCGCTGCAGTTGTTACTGCGCGATGGAGAAATCTTTCGGAGGGAAGGCCCCAGAATCACTGGCTTTGCCTGCTGCTGGCCACCGAGATTGAGGTCGAATCGTTCGGATAGAGATGGCGCTCAGTACTCGGTGTCGGAGGGCTGATCGGAGGCTCAAAGTTTTCGGACGACTCAGAGTCGGACTGTGGTCGGGTATGGCAGGGAGAGTTTTCTTCCTTCTCCCGTCTGCGTGAGATGTGGGACTTTTGAGAGACTTTGAACTTTTTACTGTGCTCATGGACTTCTTCATCAAGTTATGGTATTCTTGCACTGTTGTAACTATATGTTATAATTATGTGGTTTTTGTCAGTTTTTCAGTCTTGGTTTGTCCTGTGTTTTGTGATATCACACCGGAGGAAATATTGTATCATTTCTTAATGCATGCATTACTAAATGATAATAAAAGAGGACTGCGTGTCTTCATAATCTAACTAACTATATTTCATTTTGAGGCGATTTGGTTTGTCACCAGAGACACTCTCAAATTTCTACCTATGTACTGTGGAGAGCATTCTAGCTGGCTGCATTATTGTTTGGTATGGGGAGGGGTACTGCACAGGATTGAAGCAAGTTGCTGAGAGTTGTGAACTCAGTCAGCGCCATCATTCAGGACCCAGTCACCCAGGACATGCGCTTTTCTCAGTGTTACAATCAGGGAGGAGATACAGAAGCCTGAAGATAAACACTCAATGATTCAGGAACAGCTTCTTCCCCTCTGTCATCCGATTTCTGAATGGACATTGAATCCATGAACACTCCCTCACTACTTTCTTTTTTGTTTTCTGTTTTTGCACTACTATATTTAAATCTAACTAGTTAATATACATATATACTTACTGTAATTCAGTTTTTCCCTGTACTTATCATGAATAGCATCGTACTGCTGTGTCAAAGTTAACAAACTTCACGACATATGCCGGTGATATTCTGACTCAGATTCTGACGAGTTTCATTGAATGACTCAGCTCTTTCCTCTTTACTGCTTTTCATGGCTGCCACACGTGATGCAAATATGATGGAGGGTGAGTAAGAGGCCAGAACATGAGAATTAGGGTTAAGAAGAGGCCACCTAGTCCTTCATGCCAGCTTTGCATTCATTGTTCATGTTGTTTCCTGCCCTGTCCACACAGCTATTTATATCCAGAAATCTACTGATCTTTTGAATCATTCACTGACTGAACATCAAAATTTCAATGACTCATCACCATTCAGTGAAGAAACTTCTAAGTGGCCACACCTTAATCTGAGAGAGCCTCTCAGGTCCTCTCAGCCAGAGGAAATGTACCCACCCTGTCAAATACTGTAAGAATTTTTTTAAGGATCATTTTTTCTGAACTCTGGTTACAGAAGACTTTTCTACTTAATCACTCCTTGTAAAGCAATCCTATCAAAAAGTCTGGTGAATATTCACCAGCTTCACTGAACATGCACAATACAGGGCCTTAGGCCTAGGCCTGTGGTGTTCTGCTGAGCTTTGAACTCAGTCCAAGATCAGTCTAACCCCCTTCCTTCCTCCATAGCCCTCCAGCTCTGTTAATTAATTAATCCATTCAGAGATACAGGCCCTTTCGACCCAACAAGCTTCACCACCCAGCAACCCACCCATGTATCCCTACAGGACAGCTTACAGTGGCCAGTTAACCTACCTCCCCACACGTCTATGGACTGTGGGAGGAAACTGGAGCACCCGGAGGAAACCCACGCGGTCATGGAGAGAACATACAAACTCCTCACTGTCAACGGCGGAGTTGAACTCTGAACTCTGATGCCCCAATCTGCAGTAGTGTCACATTAACTGCTACGCTATTGTGGTGAGCTTTTCTATTATCCGTATACTATTTCCAAGTTTTTTTTAATGTCCTTCTAACATTATCCCTGGCTGTGTGTTCCACACACCACCATTCTGAAAAATAACTAACTCTGACATCCCCCCCGCCCATACTTTCCTCCAATCACCTTAAAATTATGCCTCCGCTTCCATCCTTGGAGAACTCCATGTATGCTTCTTCTCATTTGTACACCTCTATCAAGTTATCTCTTATCCTTCTTCACTCCAAAGAGGAAAGCCTTAGCTCTCTCACAAGACATGCTCTCCAATCCAGGCAGCATCCTGGTAAATCTCCTCTGCACCCTCTCTAAAGCTTCCACGCCCTTCCTATAATGAAGTGACCAGAACTTAACATAATTTTCCAAGTGTGGTCTAACCAGAGTTTTATGGAGCTGCAACATTACCTCATGGCTCTTGAACTCAATCCCTCAACTAATGAAGGCCATACACCTTCTTAACCACCCTATTAACTTGCATGGCAACTGTGAGGGACTATGGACGTGGACCCCAAGATCCCTTTGTTCCTCCACACTGCTAAAAAATCCTACTATTAACCTTGTACTCTGTCTTCAAACTTAACCTTCCAAAGTGGGTCATTTCACATTTTTCTGGGTTGATCTCCAAGTCGTGGCTATCCCTCGAGGTCGAGGATGATGGTCTTCATTCTGAAGAAGTGGCCCACAGAGCGAAGACGCCTGTGCGTGTATTTGTTTAACGTGTACTTGAGGTTGCACTCCAAGAAGCACACGATACTTCACAAATCAACCGACTGATTCCAATGGCACGGAAACCACGACGATTGGAGCTGATGGATTTGTTGCAGCCTTCATCCGCCTTCACAGCCATTGAGTCTGAAGTAACTTTGTCCACCTGTTCCACCGTTGAGGTCTTGGTTGGATTGTTCTTTGTCAGGGACCTCACCCTCGACCTTACCACCATGGGTGACCCTACCAGGAGCACAGCAAGTGATCTCCAAGTGCCATTCTTCTGTTTAAGAAGCCCAAAGCTACACTCAAGCTTCAGGTGCAGTCTCAACAAAGCCCTTCGAAATCACAATAGAAAATCTTCACTCTTTGCCCAAATTCTGTTGTAATAAAGGCAAAGAGCATTTGTTACTTGAGGATCTGAGTATAGGAGTCCAGGTAAAGGCCAGCAAATCATTTGCCTTCCTCATTGCTTCCTGTACCAGAAGCAAGTACCGGAGGCCCAGAGGTGGGCCTGTCCTGCGGTTGGAGGCCTGTCTCAGTGAATGAGTGAATGGTTGGCTGGGGAGGGTGCAAGAAGGGCTTGTTATGCTGATGTTTCCTTGTCTTCTTTTATATTGTTTTGTTGTTCCCTCTGCAATCTCTTCAGCTACTTCCTTCGGAACCCGAGGGTGCATTCCATCAGGTCCAGGAGATTTATCCAATAGAGGCCCATATCAGAATCGGGTTAATCACCACTCACATATGTCATGAAATTTGTTTTTTTTTGTGGCAGCAATACAGTGCAATACCTAAAATTACTACAGTCCCGTGCAGAAGTCTTAGGCACCCTAGCTATATATGTGTGCCTAAGAGCTTTGCACAGTACTGTACAATGAAGCATTGAAATATATAATGGAATGTGTCAAATCAAATCGGTAAGTATAGTGCTGGGGGCAGCCCGCGAGTGTCGCCGCGCTTCCAGCACCAACTTTGCGTGCCCGCCACTCACTAACCCTAACCCGTGTGTGTTTGGAATGTGGGAGGAAAACTGAGCACCCGGAGGAAACCCACAGACAGCGGCAGGAATCGAACCCTGATTGGCGGTCGCCAGCGCAGTAAAGTGATTGCGCTACCCAATCTGCCCTTATAATTCAGCATCCATTCCACACCCAAATATCTGAACTTCTGACTCACGTCTTTCCACCAGATATCAGGGATGCTCGAGCAGTTGTTGATCAGCTTGAAGCAGCAGGAAACGGGCACCTTACTTCCGTTTAAGACAGAGAACCAGTCGTCATAGCGGATGACACCACAGCACCGGAACTGCGCAGAGAAAGAAATGCACGCACGCAATCAGTTTCACTTCTAACCTCATCCCTGAGCAATGAGAGCTGATAATATTTTGATCTTCCAAATGATAAAGGCTCAATAAGGAGCCATGTGAACAAGTTTACTGTCATTGATAAAAGGGGCTTTAAGAGGATGGATATTAATGTGTCCAAATAAGAGGAAAGAATTGTCAAATACCAGAAGGCAGGCATTGAAGGTGAGAGGGGGTAACTTCAAAGGTGGTAGTTTTTTTACTCAGAGAGTTGTGGATGTCGGTATGGCGGTACAGGTAAATACATTAGAGGCTATTAAGAGACGTTTAGATAGGCTCATGGATGTAAGGACGATGCGAAGACGTAATGCAGGCAAGTGCGAGGTTTTGCACTTCCGTATGAGCCAATTGACGTAGGTCTTACACAGTAGGGCACTGAAGAGTATGGATAAACAAGAGGATCTAGGAAAACAGATCCATAATTCCTCGAAAGAAGCATCACAGGTAGACAGTGTTGTAAACAAAGCTTTTGGCACATTGGCCTTCATAAATCAATGTAATGAGTACAGGCAATGGGATGTTATGTTGAGGTTGTATAAGACATTGGTAAGGCCTAATTTGGAGTATTGTGTGCAGTTTTGGTCACCTGTGTTGTGCAGTGTTGGCGCGTGGCCAAGTGGTTAAGGTGTTCGTCTAGTGATCCGAAGGTCACTAGTTTGAGCCCTGGCTGAGGCAGCGTGCTGTGTCCTTGAGCAAGGCACTTAACCACACATTGCTCTGCGACGACACCGGTGCCGAGCTGTATGGATCCTAATGCCCTTGGACAAGATTGGTGGCATGGAGAGGGGAAACTTGCAGCATGGGCAACTGCCAGTTTTCCATACAACCTTGCCCAGGCCTGCGCCCTGGAAACCTTCCAAGGCGCAAATCCATGGTCTCATGAGACTAACGGATGCCTATTTGGTCACCTACCTACAGGAAAGATGTAAATAAGGTTGAAAGAGTGCAGAGCAAATTTACAAGGAAGTTGCTGAATCTGGATGACCTGAATTATAAGGAAAGATTGAACAGGTTAAGACTCCATTGCTTAGAACGTAGAAGATTGAGAGGAGATTTGATAGAGGTATACAAAATTATGAGGGGGATAGATAGAGTAAATGCAAGCAGGCTTTTTCCACTGAGGTTGGGTGGGACTACAACCAGAGGTCTGGGGTTAAAGGTGAAAGGTGAGAAGTACAAGGGGAACATGAGGGGAAACTTCTTCACTCAGAGAGTTGTGAATGTGAAACGAGCTGCCAGCACAAGTGGTGCATGTGAGCTTGATTTCAACGTTGAAGAGAAGCGTGGACAGGTACATGGATGGTAGAGGTATGGAAGGCTGTGGTCCTGGTGCAGGTCGATGGGAATAGGCAATTTAAATGGTTTCGGCATGTTGGGCCTGTTTCCGTGCTGTACTTCTCTATGACTCTATGGAGGGATATGGACATTGTGTGGGTAGGACGGAGTAGTGGTTTTGATTTACTTTTTAGCTGGTTCGACTGAACACTGTGGGCTGGAGGGCCCGTTCCTGTGCTGTACTCTTCTATGTTCTATGTGCTATCGTGAGAGTTGGACAAACTGGGGGTTGCTTCGCTGGAATGGCGAAGGCTGAGGGGAGATCTGACAGAGGTTAATAAGATTAGGAGAGCACGGACAGAGGAGACAGATAGCATCCTTTTTCCCAGGGTTGAAAAGTCTAAAATCAGAGGGCACGCATTTAAGCTGAGAGGGGTTAAATTCAAATGAGATGTGCGGGGCAAGTTAGAGAATGGTGGATGCCTGGAACTCACTACCTGGGGTGGTGGTAGAGGCAGATACATAGGGACTTGTAAGAGAATGTGAGGGAAATGGAAGGATTGTGTAGGTAGAAGTGATTCATTTATTTAGCCAGTTGATTACCAATTTAATTTTTTTGATACAACATTGTGAGCCAAGGGGCCTGTCCCTGTGCTGTACTTTTATCTGAATAGCTGGCTGGTGGTGTAGTGGCTTCCGCAGTGGACCTCGAGGTGGGTATTCCCAGGTTCGAATCTGGCCAGATCCCGGCACAATTTCCATCCGTGCTGGGCTGAGCATCACTCTAGAAACTTTGCCTCGTCAAAGACAGACAAAATGCTAAAGAAACAGCGGTTGCCGCCCGATGCACCACACGGCACGGAAAGGAACAACACTGATCTGCAGGGAAGGCCGATCAAGGAGCTTACATCCATCTGCACAATATCCCAGCCATTGGTCAAATCGCTGTGTCCAGATGTGTTGTAGAACTGAAGTCCTTTCTTCAGCTCCTTCTTCGCATACTGGTTTATCTAGGGGTAAATACAAGATAAAAAGCAGTTGTAATAATCCGGTTTCTCAATCAATTGTTCCATCGTAATGGAATCAGATATCACTGTGCCTGATCAGATTTCATAATCACAGCATGCCAACCAATTCGTCAGGATTAGTTACAGATGTCAATTGTTTGATTGGAGTCAATAATGGATCTCGGGTAATCAATTAGTGTCAGGAAACGTAGAGGAGGCTTGACCCAAACACAGAGCAGTGGAAACAATTTGATGGTGAGTGAATACTTTAATAATAGACTGCAAAAATCGAAGCTATGAACGGCTGCAAAACAAGAGAGATCATAAAGCTGAAGATCTAGGAGCAGAATTAGGCATTTCATCATGGCTGATCCATTTACCTCTCAGCACCAATTTCCTTCCTCCTCCCCGTAGCCCATCATGCCCTGCCTAATCAAGAATCTATCAACCTCTGCCTTAAATTTACCCAATAACTTGGCCTCCACTGTTGCCTGTGGCAACAAATTCCACAGATTCACCACTCTCTGGCTAAAGAAATTCCTCCTCGTCTTTGCTCTAAAGGAATGTCCCTCTATTCTGAGGCTGTGTTCTCTGGTCCTAGACTCTCCCACCATAGGAAATGTCCTCTGCAAGTTGTGATTAGAATGAATACTGTTTACCTTTGCAAAGAAGGATCATTCTTCCCCCTACTTTACCTCACCAAATTCTTCACATAAATGGCTGTTTACTCCTTTGGCCTTGTATCCTGAAATCAGCAGCCTTCGTGTGTGCTGACTTTGGGACTTTATTGAGGGGTATTTTCTGACCTGATCTCCACTTTTCCCCCTGTCCTCCAGCTGTTTGGAGATTTGAAAGAGTGGGTGTCCCTCTATTCTGAGGCTGTGTCCTCTGGTATTAGAATCTCCCACTATAGGAATCATCTTCTTCACATTCAACATTCAATACGTTTCTTTGAGATTACCCCTCACTCTTTTAACCCCTGCAGTTCCGCAATTCTTCCCACAAGGATTTAACACCTTCTAATCGTAAGTGATCCCTTTCTAAGGATTTGATTTTATTATTTTACCAACAGAGCTATGCTACCTCCGCTACCTACCTGCCTGTTATTTCAATATAATGTGTGCCCATGGATGTTAAGCTCCCAACTATACTCTTCTTTCAGCCACAACTCAGTGATGCCCACAACATCACAGCTGCCAATCTCTAACTGCGTTACAAAAACAATACTAAACACGACAAGGCAGCTGAAGGCCAGGAGTGACTGGCTGGTTCGATGAGTGAACAAGGCCTGTGGATGAGAGCTGGGTGTAAATAGGCTGCAGGTGATGAGTTGGAGGTGAGAGGTAGGTGACTCCTATTAGCTGGGTGGAGATCAGGAGGAACCTGCATGTGCAGGCCTGAAAATTAGATCCAAAACCAGATGCCATTTGACTAACTGGAAGCAATTACAGACTCCAGGTCAGTAATTCGGGACAGTATTGGACAATAGTGTCAAGTAAATGAATCCATGCCATGACAGACAGGATTTCCCAGCAGCTATCTATTTCAATTTGACTTCCCATTCCAATGCAAGTCCATGCTGCTGGGAGATTGGAGGTGATAGGGGGAAGAGGTGAAGGGCTGAAGGAGGAGGAATCTGATACAGTGAACCGAGGAAGAGGAAGGAGGAGGGCCACAAGAGGGAGGTGATTGTCATCTCAGCTTGGAGGAGCAACACCTCATATTCCATCTGGGTAGCCACCAACCTGATGACATGAACATCAATTTATCTCCCGTCTCTCTTTTTGTATTTCCCATCCTGGTTCCTTTCTCAACCCTTCTCTTCTCCTTACCTGCCCAAGAGCTCCCTCTGGTGCCTTCCCTCTTTCCCTTTCTCCAATGGTCTACTCTCCTTTCAGGTTCCCTTTCCTTCAGCCCTTTATTTTTTTTCCATTTATCACCTCCCAGCTTTTCACCTCACCTCCCCTTCCCCACCCTCCTGACACCTCACCTGTTCTCACTCATCACTCATCACTCAGCTTGTACGCCTTCCACTCCCTCTACCTTCTTGTTCTGGCTTCTTCCCCCTCCCCTTCCAGCCCTGATGAAGGGCCTCTGCCTGAAACTCCGATTGTTTATTCCTCTCCTGACTTGCTGGGATTCCCGGCATTCTGTGCTCAAGGTTTCCAGCATTTGCAGAATCTCTCGGCTAATTGATTCAACGGTGTTGTGCTGTGCTTTGCATGTTACATTAGTATCTGGGCTGAGGGAGTCAAGGACTTGGGATGAGCAAAATCCCTACTTACTGTATCCTGGCAACACAGGAATACAATTCCAACAGTCATTTCAAGGAGGAAGATGATCAGAAGCACCACGAAGAACTGTGAGAAAGAGAAAGGTTGAGTCAGGAAATGCAGAGAAGGCTTAACCCAAATGCAGAGCAGCAGAGACGATTCAGCAGTGAGCGATAACTGTGATTATAGACCACAAAATAACACGAGGGGCCGCAAAACAATAGAGAATAGAAACTAAACACAACAGGCAGCAAGGTAAACTTTGATCGGGCAGGGGGAAATCAAAGTTGACACCAACTCATTTGATGGGTGAACAAGGACAGTGGATGAGAACTGGGTTTAAATAGGCTGCAGGTGATGAGTCTGGCATGAGCAACAGGTGAAACCTATTAGCTGGGTGGAGACTGGGAGGTGCCTGCATGTGCAGGCTGGAAGGTATCAGCCAGAGCAGGCGTAACTGGTTGGGAGACATCAGAATGGGAAACCAGGGCACATTATTTTTATTTACCAATTTTTAAGAATGTATGCTGGAATTTTTTTTCTCCCTGTCCTTAAATGCCCTTGAATTTCAGGGCCACATCAGCATTTCCCGGGTTTGAGTACTATAGTTATCATTATTAATGACTAGATATTTTATTTAAATTCCAAATGATGAATTTATCATTTTATTTAGAGATAAAAGGTAACAGGACCTGCGCCACCCAATTACATCAATGTGACCCATTAACCTACTAACCCGTATGTCTTTGGAATGTAGGAGGAAGCCAGAGCACCAACTTGGTCACGGGGAGATTGAACAAATCCTTTACAGGCGGTGGTGGGAATTGAACCTCGGTTGATTGCTGTAAGCTGTAATAGAGTTACGCTTACCATTACACTGCTCTGCATCTGGTATTCCCAAGTCTCCCATCCAAGTACTAACCGTGCCTGAGCCTGCTTAGCTTCTGAGCTCAGACAAGATCAAGCATTTATAGGGTAGTTAAAGTTAGTCTACGGCCATACTAGCCTATGAATTTAAATTCCACAGCCGTGGTGTAATTTGAATTAACATCTCCGGAATTTTAGCTGAAGCCTTTGTGTTACTAATTCATTAAGTTAACCATAGCACCACCACCACACCCACATTATCACTGACGCTCAGTGGCCATATTATTAGGTACCTCCTGTACGTTCGTGATTTTCTGCTGTGTAGCCCATTCATTTCGACGCTCGACATGTTGCACATACAGAGATGTTCTTCTGCACACCACTGTTGTAAAGCATGGCTATTTGAGTTACTGTCACCTCGAGGCACTTTTGCCCACAGGACTGCTGCTTGCTGGATGTGTTTTTTTGTTTTTCACCCCAAACTTTGGAGACCGTTGTTCACAAAAATCCCAGGAGATCATTCCACGGTCAAAGTCATTTGGATCACATTTCTTCCCCATTCTGATGTTTGGTCTGAACAACAACTGAACCTCTTGACCATGTCTGCATGCTTTTATGCATTGAGTTGCTGCCACATGATTGGCTGATTAGATATTTGCATTAACGTACAGGTGAACCTAGTGAAATGGCCAATGAGTGTACTGAGCAGTGATGGTCAGAACACACAGACCTGTTCAGTTCTTCTTTAGTGTCATGTAGTCTTTTACAGTGATCAAAAAGATAACCCTATCTTGTCTGGAAGACACCAGCTCTGACCACTCCTTCAGGACTGTGGAGGATTTGTCACCCCTCAGATTCCTAGAGCATTCTAATTCAATGTTATCGCACACTCACGGTAAGCAGAAGGCAGCGGTTTTCAATCACAGCTCCGAGGCAGCCAAGAAATCCCACGATCATGATCACGGACCCGACAGCGATGAAGAAATTGGCAACGGTGAGAGATGGAAAGGATGAGGAGAGGGTCACAAAGTTCCCTTGTGTTACCACCAGCCACACTCCGACTCCGAGAATCCCACATCCTCCCAGCTGTATTGAAAAGATAGCAAATAGCATTTATGTTAGCACCTTAAACATGGTAAATATGAAGTGTTGTACGTGCAGCATGTCAGCAATGAAAATTTGATGCTGAGCCTTAGAGGGAAATATTAGAGCAGCTGATCAAAAGGGTGTAGTGTGAGGGGCTGAATATGACGGTAATTATAGAGTCATAGAGCACTACAGGACTTTGGCCTGTCTGGTCCATGCTGATCTGTTATTCTGTCTAGTATAGAAAAACCTAAGTGTAAGGGGTTTCTTCTTTTATGTTACTGCGTAGTCTAATTAAAATGGCTTCTTTGTTATGTTAACTGCTGAGAAAGTCCTCCCGCTAGCAGTTTGTTTGGATCATGTTACTGATAAGAAGATGTTACGAACCAAGTGGAATAGTTGTTATGCTTTCTGTGTGTCTGTAAGATATTGTGATGCGCGGGTTTTCGGGGAGAAGGTAGGAGAAAGAGACAGACAGAGGATGGACCAGGTGCTATGAGTCTGCTAACAGGATCGGACCCCGAGCAGGGGTCCAAGGTCCAGGATGTTCGGTGATAGAGGAGACAGCGACGGACTCGTGTGGAGCGTCTGGTCGACCACCTTTGTTGGTCCCAGGCGGCAGGTCGAGGTGGGTCCGAGGGGTCGCAGGGTGAAGAAGGAGGGTCCTGAACTCCAACTGTTTGTGCATGAAGAGATTGAACTTTGGTAAGTGTAAGTATTGTCTGTTATTTGGGCGGGGTGGGGTACATCACACAGCATCCACACAAACTAATTACCCAGCTTGGCGGGGCCGAGGGCTGTTTCCCTGGACGACAGCGAGCCGAGCGACCCTGAGACTGGCCGGGGGGGGCTACATACATCATAAGGGTATAGGTAACATATATATCTATAATGTACACATCTATTTGGGGCTCCACAGTAACATTGGGGGTTAGTGCAACACTTTTACAGTTCGGGACATCGGAGTTCATTCCTGGATGTCCTCTGAGAGAAGTCTCCGTACGACCCCCCCACGTGGAATGCACGGGTTCTCTCCCGGTTCAGACGGTCACATTTAATATCAGAGAATGCATACAGAACGCAACCCGAAATTCTTACTCTTCACAGGCATCCACAAAACAAGAAACCCCAAAGACTGAATGATAGTAACATCAGAAACTCAAAGCACCCCCCCCCCACATGCATAAGCAGCGGCAGATGCATCAACCCTTCCCCTCCCCCAACACGCACCAATAAAAGCACCCCCCCTCACCATGAAAACAAGAACAAAAGCCCCCCTCCCCAAAGAGTCCTTGATAGAGTCCATCGAAAACTACAGTCCATAGCCCAGCACTTCGGTATCTCAGACGGGCTGTCTCTCACCACTGAGGAGCTACGGTTTCCTCCCCATTCCAAAGACGTACGGGTTAGTAGGTTAATTGGTCATTGTAATTTGTCCTGTGAGTAGGCTAGGGTTAAATCAAGGGGTTGCTGGATCGGCAGGGCCTGTTCTGTACCTCTAAATATTAAGTTAATTTTGATACATTAACTGGCACCCTGTGGTATCAAATCTGGGAAAGGGAATCAAAAATGAGAAGGCACAGATTTCTAGGTGAGGGGGGTCAAGATATAAAAGGGACCTGAGGGACAACTTCATTCGTGCAGAGGAAACGATCTGTCAGAGGAAGTGGCTGAGGCTGCTACAATAATCACATTTAAAAGACAGTCGGACAGGTACATGGATAGGAGAAGTTTAGACGCATATGGATGTATTGCTGGCAAGTCATGGGAATGTTAATCAAAGATCGGCTTTATTCACTGAATACATTTACATGTATTAGGAATTTGCTGTGAGCTGTCGGTCAGGGAGTAACATGCACCAAAAAAAAAACAACATTCAACAATTATAATGGCCTCTCAAAGTCCAGCCCTATGTTCCTGTCGTGAGAGGTAGAAAAGGGGAAGGTCGGCCAATGGCTGTACAGGCCAATCCCTGTACAGTCGATACAATGGATTGCAGAAGCGTTGATGAGCTCCAACCATACCATCGACTTTGGACGATGAAGGTGGGAGGTCATCAATGGCCTGTTGTCCACTAGGGTCCGAATAAGTGAGAAAGTAACAAGTGTTTCCTCCCACAGTCCAAAGACCTACTGGTTGGTAGGTTAATTGGCCACTGTAAATTGTCCGATGAGTAGGCCAGGATTAAATAGGGGGTTTGCTGGATAGAGGTTCAAAAGTCGGAGGGGCCTGTTCTGCTCTGTATCCCAATAAATGAATAAACAAGTCCTCCCCACATCCAATTCTGTTCTGTATCCGAATAAATAAATAAACAAGTCCTCCCCACATCCAGTGGAGCCCCACACATTAGACATTTCTATGAGGTCACCTCTCATTCTCACATCCAGAGAACCGAGGACTGTCCTTATCTTAGTACCTAGCTTGGTGAATCTTTGTTGCATTCCATCAACGACAAGAATATCAACCACTGGGAGAGTAGACTCAGTACAGTATTCCAGGTGTGGGTTCACCATGGTCCTGCGTTATTGCACAAGGTATCTTTATTCTTATATTCAAATTGTCTTGCATGGAAGTCATTTGCCTTCCGCACCTGTACAAGGACAATTAGCTTCCGGAACGTCAATATTTTATTACTTAGAGATGCAGCACCCCAGGCCCTTCGAGCCGCACTGCCCAGCAACCCACCTAATTAACCCTAGCCTGATCACAGGACAATCTACAATGACCAGTTAACCTACCCACCAGTACGTCTGCAGTTGGAGCAAACTGGAGCCCAGAGGAAACCCACGCATTCCACAGGAAGGACGTACAAGCTTTCTTACAAACAGCGCTGGGATTGAACTCTGAACTCCAGCTGTAACAGCGTCACGCTAACCGCTAGGCCGCTGTGGCGCCCTGAGCAGAATCAGCAATTTTTATATTCAACCAAAATGAGGGACTTCACAGTTTCCACAATACACTGTTGCACAGTTCCTTAACTTGTCCAAGTTTCTTTGAAACCAGGGGTTCCCAACCTGGGGTCCATGGACCCCTTGGTAATGGCATCGGTCCACATCATAACAAAAGGTTGGGAACCCCTGGCTTAAATCCCCTTTGCATCCTTATATATCTCTTGAAGACGACCACAACTTTGCCGTTGGGCTTGGAGGCTTTCATACCTCAATGACCCAGAGAGCGATGCTGGCTGGAGTCAGGGCTTTAATGCTTTGGCTCATGGCTGAGTCACCCATGCCAAACAGGTCAAAGGGTAGAGGCCGGACTGAGAGTGGTCCACCGGTCCTTGAGGTTTGGGTGTTCATCTCAGGGCTAACAACTCTGACTGGTAAAACAAAATTGTTATGGAAAGAGCAATGAAGAATCTTTCTACATCTGAGTGCGATGGTATTCCTGAGTCTCCACCTGGGACTTTCATGACTGACAGTAGTGAAAACCGAGAGGAATCCACTGACACGATGAAGGAAGCCCTGAACACCACTAGAGATGGAGAACCTTCATTGCTGCCCTAAACACCACCCACATAGTGGGCAGTAAATAAGCAAACATCCTTGTCATTACTAGTATTCCTACTTAGTTAGGTATCATCAAACAACTTGAAAATGTTGTATTTCAGCTCCTCAATCACGCTGTTGACGTAGATTGTTTGGCTGGCTGTTGGGGGTCAGGTTGTAATTGCCAACCAGTGAATCTAACAGCTGCAGGTCAGGTGTAAGTCTCATTGTAGACCTGACTGTGACAGGTAGGATAGCCTGTGTGCAAAGTTTTGATTTAGGAGTGGGTAGTTTCAGTTTCTCTGGGTATGAAACTCAGAGTGTTGTGGTGCTACTTTCATTCCACACTAACACCTGGAAGCGAATGTTGGACGATATCAGAGCAAAATGAGGGAAGACTCAAAGCTGCAGAAATGTGATTTCTTAAGAAGAATAATGAAAATATTCTTTAGCCAGAGAGTGGTGAATCTGTGGAATTCATTGCCACGAGCAGCTGCAGAAGCCAAGTCATTTGGTATCTTTATGGCAGAGTTTGATAGATTCTTGATTGTTGTTTGTCCATCATCGTCGATGAAGACCTCGACACCGTTAGTCACTTTGAGACTGGATGCGGTGTGTCCGAAGATGACTGGTCAGGCCAATTCGGGCACGGAATGTCCTGGCACACGTTGGGCAGACGTGTAGGCGCTGCAGTTGTTGCGCTGGTGGCTCCGGACTTGCGCAGCTCGCGCTTACGTTGTGCTTCAGCAATGCGCCTCGCTTCGTAAGCTTCACAGCCCTTGTGGATGAGGCCACGCCAGGTGGGGCGGTTTTGTGCCAGTGATTCCCAGGTGGCCTGTGTTCTATGTCGTGTCTATGTCAAGCGACTTCAGGGAGGCCTTTAGTGTGTCTTTGTAACGTTTCTTCTGCCCTCCATGTGAGCGTCTTCCAGCAGAGAGTTCCCCAAAAAGGAGCTGCTTGGGTATGCGCTCGTCTGGCATGCGGATGACATGACCTGCCCACCGGGTCTGTGCTCTCATCAGCAGTGTGTGGACTGATGGCAGACTTGCTCTGGAGAGAACTTCAGTGTCTGGTACTTTGTCTTGCCATCTGATGCCTAATATTCTGCGAAGACAAGTCATGTGGAAATGGTTGAGCTGTCTTGCATGCCTTCGATACACAGTCCACGTTTCACAGGCATACAGGAGGGTAGTGAGTACCACGGCTCTGTAGACCTTCAGTTTTGTTGCTGGACTGATTCCTCGACGTTCCCATACAGTGGAGCGCAGTCTAACAAAAGCAGAACTTGCCTTTGCTATTCTGCAGTTAACTTCTGTATCAATAGTCACTGCTCGGGAGAGGGTGCTGCCAAGGTCAGTAAACTGGTCCATCGCCTGTAGTTTCTGTCCTTTGACTGTGATTTTCGGTTCTGTGTACGGTGCATGAGGGGCAGGCTGGTGCATGACTTCGGTCTTTATGATGTTGATGGTGAGTCCAGAGTTGTCACAAGCCGTGGAGAATTTGTCCATATTGACTTGCATCTCTGGATCCGAGCCAGCATACAGGGCGCAGTCATCGGCAAAGAGGAAGTCTCTCAGAACAGTCTCCTTCACATTGGTAATAGCTTGAAGTCTCCTCAGGTTGAAGAGCTTCCCATCCACTCTGTACTTGAGGCTGATTCCAGCATCACTGTCCTGGAAGACATCATTCAGCGTGGCAGTGAACATCATGCTGAACAGTGTGGGTGTGAGCACACAGCCCTGTTTGACGCCATTGGTGACTGGGAACGCCTCAGAGGACTCTCCGCCGTCCAGCACTCTGGCCATCATGCCACCATGGAACTGGCGTACCCTCTGAATGACTTTGGCGGGGCAGCTGAACTTTGACATGATTCTCCACAGGCCTTGTCGGCAGCCAGTGTCGAAGGCTTTCGTAAGGTCAACAAAAGTTGTGTAGAGGTTGCGATTCTGCTCCTGACACTTCTCCTGAAGTTGGCGTGCAGCAAAAATCATGTCAATAGTCCCATGGCCTTTGCGAGAGCCACACTGTGACTCTGGCAGCAGGCCCGGTTCCAGATGAGTGACCAGACGATTTAGCAGGACTCTTGCAAGGGTTTTTCCTGCAATGGAGAGCAGCGAGATTCCTCGGTGATTGTCGCATACGTGTCAATTGCCCTTCCTCTTGTAGAGGTGTACGGTGGATGCATCTTTAAGTTCCTGAGGAATGGATCCTTGCTTCCAAAAAGACTGGAACAACTCAGTGAGCTTCTCTATAAGTACAGGACAACCGGATCTGTAGATCTCTGCAGGTATGGCGTCTGCCCCTGGGGCTTTGCCACTGGATAGCTGGCTGACAGCTTTCGTGACTTCGGCTACTACGGCGGGTCATCCGTGGCGCTGCTGATGTCGACCTGGGGAATCCTGTCTATTGCCTCATCGTTAATAGATGACGGTCGGTTGAGGACGGCTTCAGAGTGTTCAGCCCATCTCTGCAGGATCTGAGCCTTCTCTGTAATGAGTTGTACCACCTATACTCAGGAGGGGGGAACTCCCGAGAGACTGAGGTCCGTAGAGAGTGTAGAGGGCTTCATAGATTTGTTAGTTAGGGCATGAAGGGACATGGGGAGAAGGCAAGGGATTGAGGCTGAGAGGGAAAATTAGATCGGCCCTGAAATGGCAGAGCAGACTCAATGGGTCAATGTAGAATAGTACAGCACATTACAGGCCCTTCAGCCCACCATGTTGTGCTGACCCGATCAAATGGCCTAATTCTGCTCCTATATCTTATGATCTCATATCGAGGAAGGACAGTGTAACAAATGGGGAAGTGTTGAAAAAAGCCGGAATAAGGGAGCTGGTATCATCTACCAGGAAACAGCAGCCGGAACTTCTGGGACACGTACTGAGGAAAGAGAAGTCCGAACATCTTGCAGTGACAGGAAAAACTGATGGAAGAAAAAGTCGCTGTCCACTGTGCATGACAGTCATGAGTTACATCCAGGGATGGACAGGCAAAAGTTTTGAAGAGCTTATTAGGACTTCTCATATTAAAGACAGATGGAAGACCGTGATTGCCCATGACATACGACAGGGCACATTATGGTGACGATGAGTTTCAATCTAACCTTTAGAGCAGTGGTCCCCAACCTCCGGGCTGCGGACCGATACCGGGCCGTGAAACCTGCAAGGGTACAGCGGTAGCCGGGACACACCCAGCACATCTTTAAGAAAAAAGCCGAAATAAACAAGCTGATTAATTAGGTGCCGCCTGGCACGTAAATGTCAGCCCAGATCAGAGGCGATTGCCGATTGCGTAGAGCAAGTGGAATTGGCAATCGCCTCTGATCTGGGCCAACATTTACGTGCCGGGTGGCACCTAATCAATTAGCTTGTTTATTTCTGCTTTTTCCTTAAAGATGTGCTGGATGCGTTCCAGCCACCACTGCACGCTTCGCGGCCTGGTATCGGTCCACAGCCCGGAGGTTGGGGACCACTGCTTTAGAGGGTATGGGGGCAAAACCCACCTCTGGTGGGACTACTCACACAGAATCTACTGTAGCTGAAGCTACTCAAAGTCTCAGCAGCCCAAATGATCTCAGAGGCCTATTTATTTATTTGTTTTTTAATTTATTGAGAGATACAGCCTGGCAACAGGCTTTTCCGGCCCAACGAGCCCCCGCCATCCAATTACACCCCCATGTGAACGATTAACCTTCCAACCCGTAAGTCTTTGGAATGTGGGAGGAAACCGAAGGACCCGGAGGAAACCTACACAGAGATGGGGAGAAGCTCCTTACGGATAGTGGTGGAACCGAACACGGGTCACTGGCGCAGTAAGAGCATTACCCTAACCAGCAGGCTTCTTACTGAGGAAGAAGTTCCGTTCACCCGGATAAACATTGAATTCACTGGAAATCAAACGTAACTTACCCAAAAGATAAGGTTGAAGATGAATAACAAGTATTTCATACACTGAAGGCAGTTTTGGCCCATGGTGAGTTCGTTAACCTAAAGGGAAGAGAAAATAAACTGTGAAATGATGCACTTTCTCTGAGTTTCCTCCCCATCACTGATCAACCATATTTGACACACCAGGTACATAAGAAATTCCAACATAAAAAATAGACTTGTATTTCTCTAACAGAAGAGATTCTGTAGATGCCGGAAATCCAGAAGAATACACACAGCATGCTGGAGGAACTCAGCAGGTCAGGCAGCATCTATGGAGAAGTCTGGTTCACTGGTTTATTGGCAAGACCAACGGCAGGGGAGATGCGTGGTCTCAGTTGTAGCGTGGACTAGGCCTCAAGCCTCAGTGTCGCCTGTTGCAGCCGCTGGGAGCGGAAACACCGGAGGCGGTGCGGCGTGGCGTCCATGCTGAATTGGGGGCAGGCCCCTCGGTTGGTGCTACCCTCCTGCGGTGTTCGCTCTGCGGAAGACAAGCTGGATTGAATGTGTGCGTGCGTCTGCGGACTGCAGAGGGCTCGTTCTTGCTGACAACATTCATATCCAATCTATCTGTGAGACAGGTCCCTCTGGGACTTTGGGCTACATTATATATTTTGTGTGTGTGTGTGACTGTACGTTTACTGCTATCTTATATGTGCCTTGTGCTGTGTGTGACTGTTGGTACTGTGTTTAGGACCTTGGTCCTGGAGAAATGCTGTTTCATTTGGCTGTATTCATGGGTATTCATGTATGGATGTATGACAGTTGAACTCAAATTTGAACTTGGAACAAGCTTTGGGCACCTGAGGTAGTGTAAGGACCAATGGCCATTCAAACCTTTGTGGTGTCCCTGTTAAAGTGGTCTTCATGTACTGAGACATCTGCAGGGACACTGTAGAGGTTCTAGCACAGGCAAGCATGAATTTTTAGAAGTGCATTTCTCTTCTGATAAATCCATAAACAAACTTATCGAAATAGGTGCTTCCATGAACCCCTAAGAGCCAAAAGAACGTGAGCCAATAGAATTCAAAGGTCAACTGAAGGGGTAGCCAATCAGGACCAAAGCAAGCGATCGGGGGCCTATATTAATGTGAGCACTCCCAGAGAGAGAAACGCCAAGAACTGCGTGCTGAGGATGTCACGTTGACTGGTGATGAAAGGTCTGCAGAAGCTCGGCGAACACCACAACATCAAAAAGATGTGAGGTTTAATGGGAAGGAAAGGGTGCTGGGAAGAGTGATGGCAGGAGTGTGAACGAAGGAGAACATGGAGATGAGAGCGTGTGAGGTGTGATATGGAGAGAAGGTAGGGGTGACGATGGAGAGGGTAATGTGAAGAGCAATGGGGAAAGTGTGAGGTGTGACTGTGTGTCAGTGATGGGTGGTGGTCTGCAGTACAATGAATGAAGGACCATTTGTGTAAAGTGTAAAGAGCAGCATTTGTCCTCTTTTACACATTGGATGTCATTGGGAAGGCTTTGGGAGTAAACCCTGAGGAAAATTCGGGAGCTGCTGTCCCTAAAGCAGTCCAATGTTGAGTTTAGTGCTGACTGACAACTCCTGCAACGTCACTGGTGCTAAACCGTATCGGTCTCCACTGTTCCTTTGGACTCATCAGCTGTGTGGAGAGGGGGAGTCTGCAGTATGGGCAACAGCTTGCTCTGCATATCGTACTGTCCTGGGCTGCGTATCAGCAGCTTGCTCTGCATATCGTACTGTCCTGGGCTGCGTATCAGCAGCTTGCTCTGCATATCGTACTGTCCTGGGCTGCGTATCAGCAGCTTGCTCTGCATATTGTACTGTCCTGGGCTGCGTATCAACAGCTTGCTCTGCATATCGTACTGTCCTGGGCTGCGTATCAGCAGCTTGCTCTGCATATCGTGCTGTCCTGGGCTGCGTATCAGCAGCTTGCTCTGCATATCGTACTGTCCTGGGCTGCGTATCAGCAGCTTGCTCTGCATATCGTACTGTCCTGGGCTGCGTATCAGCAGCTTGCTCTGCATATCGTACTGTCCTGGGCTGCGTATCAGCAGCTTGCTCTGCATATCGTACTGTCCTGGGCTGCGCATCAGCAGCTTGCTCTGCATATCGTACTGTCCTGGGCTGCGTATCAACAGCTTGCTCTGCATATCGTACTGTCCTGGGCTGCGGATCAGCAGCTTGCTCTGCATATCGTACTGTCCTGGGCTGCGTATCAGCAGCTTGCTCTGCATATCGTACTGTCCTGGGCTGCGTATCAGCAGCTTGCTCTGCATATCGTACTGTCCTGGGCTGCGTATCAGCAGCTTGCTCTGCATATCGTACTGTCCTGGGCTGCGCATCAGCAGCTTGCTCTGCATATCGTACTGTCCTGGGCTGCGTATCAACAGCTTGCTCTGCATTTCGTACTGTCCTGGGCTGCGTATCACAGAGACAGCTACGATGCAACATCCAGGGTCCACCCCAACCAGTGGAGGCCTTGGGGTGCTGGTTTGTGTCTGTTGTGTGGGATGTTTTTCATGGATTTTATTGTGTCTTTAGAAGCAAAGTCATAGAAAAGTGTGTTGGTGCGTGGCCAAGTGGTTAAGGCGTTCGTCTAGTGATCTGAAGGTCATGAGTTCGAGCCTTGGCTGAGGCAGCGTGTGTGTCCTTGAGCAAGGCACTTAACCACACATTGCTCTGTGATGACACCGGTGCCAAGCTGTATGGGTCCTAATGCCCTTCCCTTGGACAACATCGGTGGACCAGGGTAAAACGGTGGATGTTGTCTATATGGACTTCAGTAAGGCCTTTGACAAGGTTCCACACGGGTTAGTTAGGAAGGTTCAATCGTTACGCATTAATATAGAAGTAGTAAAATGGATGGGAGACGCCAGAGAGTAGTGGTGGATAACTGTGTGTCAGATTGGAGGACAGTGTGTAGCGGTGTGCCTCAGGGATCTGTACTGGGTCCAATGTTGTTTGTAATATATATTAATGATCTAGATGATGGGATGGTAAATTGGATTAGTAAGTATGCAGATGATACTAAGATAGGTGGTGTTGTGGATGATGAGGTAGGTTTTCAAAACTTGCAGAGAGATTTAGGCCAATTAGAAGAGTGGGCTGCAAGATGGCAGATGGAGTTTAATGCTGAAAAATGTGAGGTGCTACATTTTGGTAGAACTAATCAAAATAGGGCATACATGGTAAATGGTAGGGCATTAAAGAATGCTTTAGAACAGAGGGATCCAGGAATAATGGTGCATAGTTCCCTGAAGATGGAATCTCATGTGGATAGGGTGGTGAAGAAAACTTTTGGTTTGCTGGCCTTTTTTAATCAGAGCATTGAGTATAGGAGTTGGGATGTAATGTTGAATTTTCATAAGGCATTGGTAAGGCCAAATCTAGAGTATTGTGTACAGTTCTGGTCACCAAATTATAGGAAGGATATCAATAAAATTGAGAGAGTACAGAGGAGGTTTACTAAAGTGTTGCCTGGGTTTCATCTCCTAAGTTACAGAGAAAGGTTGAACAAGTTGGGTCTTTATTCTTTGGAGCGTAGAAGGTTGAGAGGGGACTTGATAGAGGTGTTTAAAATTATGAGGGGGATTGATAGAGTTGACGTGGTTAGACTTTTTCCATTGAGAGTGGGGAAGATTCAAACAGGAGGACATGAGTTGAGAGTTAAAGGGCAAAAGTTTAGGGGTAACATGAGGGGGAACTTCTTTACTCAGAGAGTGGTAGCTGTGTGGAACGAGCTTCCAGCAGAAGTGGTTGAGGAAGGTTCGATGTTGTCGTTTAAAGTTAAATTGGATAGATATATGGACAGGAAAGGAATGGAGGGTTATGGGCTGAGTGCAGGTGGGTGGGACTAGGTGAGAGTAAGAGTTCGGCACGGACTAGAAGGGCTGAGATGGCCTGTTTCCGTGCTGTAATTGTTATATGGTTATATGGTCATACGGTGGCGTGGAGAGGGGAGACTTGCAGCATGGGCAACTGCTGGTCTTCCATACAACCTTGCCCAGGCCTGAGCCCTGGAAACCTTCCAAGGTGCAGATTCATGGTTTCATGAGTCTAACGAATGTCTATTAATAGAAAAGTACAGCACAGAAACAAGCCATTTGGCCCCTCTAATCCATGCTGAAACCATTTAAACTGCTTACTCCCATTGACCTGCACCAAGACCGTAGCTTTCCATACCCCTACCATCCATGTAACTATCCAAACTTCTCTTAAATATTGAAATCAAGCTCGCAGCTGACAGCTCGATCCACGCTCTCACAACACAGTAAGTGAAGGATTTTCCCCTCATGTTCCCCTCGAACATTCCACCTTTCACCCTTAACCCATGACCTCTGGTTGTCGTCCCATCCAACCTTGTGCCTGCAAGAAGACGGATCTCAAGGTTGTGCAGGGTATACATACTTCGTTAATAAATTTACTTTGCACCTTGACTTTGAGGAGACAGAAAGCAAAGTACGACGGAAAGAGAGACGGAGAGGCAGTAGGATTGAAAGAGTGGTGGATGATGTAGACCGTCTTATAGAAATACAGAGACTGAATCTGAGGGGTGATGGAGTGAGTGTGGGAAGAAGCCTGGGGAGAGGAGGGTAATTTTTTTAAATTTCAAAATATACTTTATTCTTTCTTTTTCTTTTTAAATCTTTTTATTGAGTAAGTATACAAAAAAGGTAAGCCATATAAACATTAATACAATGTTAAAGTATAATAAAATTCCAAAAGATAACAATACCAAAAAGAAAATACTACAAACAATGTAATTTAAGCATAAGAAACCAAGATAACATAATAGTATACTAGATTTTATATATATCAATGGAAAAAAAAGAAAAAAAAAAAACCCCAAAAAAAAAACCCACCGTGCAACTAACTAAAAGCAAAGCAAAGCAATGGGCTAACTTGAAACCAAACAGAGTTAAACTTAAAATCACGTCCTCAATCCCGACCTCCATTAAAACAGTGAAGAAAAAACAAGAAGGGTAAATATTACATTAAATGAAAATATCGAATAAAAGGTCCCCAAATCTGTTCAAATTTAAATGAAGAATCATAAAGGTTACTTCTAATTTTCTCCAGATTCAAACATAAAATCGTCTGAGAAAACCAAAAAAAGGTAGTTGGAGCATTAAGCTCTTTCCAATGTTGTAAAATACATCTTTTCGCCATTAAAGTAAGAAATGCAATCATTCTACGGGCTGAAGGGGAAAGATTACTAGAAATTTTAGGTAGTCCAAAGATAGCAGTAATAGGGTGAGGAGAGATATCTATATTTAATACCTTAGAAATAATATTGAAAATATCTCTCCAAAAAGTTTCCAAAGTAGGGCAAGACCAAAACATATGAGTTAAAGAGGCTATCTGCCCCGAACATCTATCACAGAAAGGATTAATATGCGAGTAAAAACGCGCTAACTTATCTTTGGACATATGTGCTCTATGAACCACTTTAAATTGAATTAGGGAATGTTTAGCACAAATAGAGGAAGTATTAACTAATTGTAAAATCTGCCCCCAATCATCCACAGAAATGGTAAGCCCCAATTCCTGTTCCCAATCTACCCTAATCTTATCAAATGGAGCTTTCCTAAGTTTCATAATAATATTATAAATCATAACCGATGCACCTTTCTGACATGGATTAAGGTTAATTATCGAATCTAAAATATATATAGGAGGAAGCATTGGAAAGGAAGTAAGTATAGTACTTAGGAAATTTCTAACTTGTAAATATCTAAAAAAATGTATTCTTGATAAGTTATATTTATTAGATAATTGTTCAAAAGACATAAGGGAACCATCTAAAAATAAATCCAAAAACCGTAAAATACCCTTAGTCTTCCAAGTTTGAAAAGCGCGATCCGTAAAAGAGGGAGGAAAAAATATGTTACCTAAAATAGGAATCGCTAACCCGAATTGATTAAGATCAAAAAATTTTCTGAATTGAAACCAAATGCGCAAAGCATATTTAACTATCGGGTTAGAGACCTGCTTAAGACGTTTCGAATCAAAAGGAAGAGAGGAACCTAAAATAGAACCAAGTGTATAACCCTGAACAGATTGTAATTCCAATGCTACCCATTTAGGAATAAATAGTATGTCCCGGTCAAGTAACCAAAATTTCATATGTCGAATATTAATAGCCCAATAATAAAATCTAAAGTTAGGTAATGCTAAACCTCCATCTCTCTTAGCTTTCTGTAAATGTATTTTACCCAGTCTCGGATTCTTGTTCTGCCAAATAAATGAAGAAATTTTAGAGTCAACTTTATCAAAAAAAGATTTAGGAACGAAAATTGGTAATGCCTGAAACACATATAAAAATTTTGGCAAAAAAAACATCTTAACTGCATTAATACGACCAATCAAAGTTAAATATAAGGGAAACCATTTAGATGAAAGTTGAGTAATATGGTCTATTAATGGTAAAAAGTTAGTCTTAAATAAATCTTTATGTTTACAAGTAATTTTAATCCCAAGATATGAAAAGTAATTATTAATCAATTTAAATGGAAATTTATAATATAAGGGAAGATGTTTATTAATCGGAAAAAGTTCACTCTTACTAAGATTTAATTTATAACCTGAGAAAAGACCAAATTGTGCTAATAACTCTAAAACAGCAGGAATGGATCTCTCAGGATTAGAAATATATAAAAGTAAATCATCAGCATAGAGTGATAATTTATGGGACTTTAATCCCCGAGTTATCCCAGTAATATTTAAAGATTCTCGAATAGCAATTGCAAGAGGTTCTAATGCAATATCAAATAATAGGGGACTAAGAGGACAGCCTTGTCGAGTACCACGAAAGAGAGGAAAAAAAGGTGAGTTTAAGGAGTTAGTACGAACCGAGGCTACAGGGGAGTAATATAACAGTTTAATCCAGGATATAAATTTCAAGCTAAAATTAAACATTTCAAGCACCTTAAATAAATAAGGCCATTCTACTCTATCAAAAGCTTTCTCGGCATCTAAAGAAATAACACACTCAGGAACATTTTGTGAGGGAGTATAAACGATATTTAACAATGTACGAATATTATAAAAAGAGTAACGACCTTTAATAAAACCCGTTTGGTCTTCCGAAATAATAGAAGGAAGTACTTTTTCTAGTCTATTCGCTAATAACTTAGAAAAAACTTTAGAATCAACATTTAATAAAGATATTGGTCTATAAGATGCACATTGAGCAGGGTCTTTATCCTTCTTTAGTATTAAAGAAATTGATGCTCTATTAAAAGATTCCGGAAGTTTACCAAGTTTCAAAGAAGCCTCAAAAACCTTATAGAGCCAAGGAATCAATAAAGAAGCAAAACATTTATAAAATTCAACGGTAAACCCATCAGGGCCAGGAGCTTTCCCCAGATTCATAGAAAAAATAACATTCTTAATCTCATCCATTGTAATGGAAGTATCTAATAAAGAAGACATATCCTGTGAAATCAGAGGGAAGTCTAACTTATCTAAAAAATCATTCATATATTTAGAATCTCGAGGAGACTCTGATTGGTATAAAGAAGAATAAAAATCACAAAAGGTTTGATTAATCCCCACATGATCCAATATCAATCGATCATTTTGGTTATAAATCTGATTGATTTGAGATTTAACATAATTAGATTTCAATTGATTAGCCAGCAGCTTGCCAATTTTATCACTGTGAACATAAAAATCACTTCTTGTTTTCTTTAATTGGTTTACAATCGAGGACGAGAGTAGTAAACTGTGTTCCATTTGAAGTTCAGTTCTTTGTTTGTATAGCTCCTCAGAAGGAGCCATAACATATTTCTTATCAATTTCTTTAATCTTGTCCACAATTACCATCTCCTCCTGCTTCTGTTTCTTCCTCAAAGCAACGGAATACGAAATAATCTGACCCCGAATATAGGCTTTAAAAGTGTCCCAAAGAGTGTTAACCGAAATATCTTCTGTATGGTTAATTGTAAAAAAAAGCTCAATCTGTTCGTTCATAAAATTAACAAAGTCCGAGTCCTGAAGCAACAGCGAATTAAAACGCCATTGTCTATTGTTTGGTATATTGGCCATAATTTTAATAGAAAGCTTAAGTGGAGCATGATCCGAAATGGTTATAGAATCATAATCACATTTAATCACTGAAGGAATGAGACGAGAATCAATGAAAAAATAATCAATTCTTGAATAGGAATGATGAACATGTGAAAAGAAGGAAAAATCTTTTTCCTGAGGATGCAGAAAACGCCAAATGTCCGTCGACCCAGAATCAGAAAGGAAAAAATTAATCAAATTTGCAGATTTATTAGGTAAAGTCCGTAAAGGAGCCGAACGGTCCAAAGCTGGAGATAAACAGGTATTAAGATCTCCGCCCCAAATCAATGAAAACTCGTTCAAATTCGGAAACTGATCAAACAATGATTTATAAAATTCCGGACAATCCATATTAGGAGCATAAACATTAACCAAAACTACTTTTTTATTAAATAATAAACCACTAACCAATAAAAATCTACCATTCGGATCAGAGATAATATCCTGTTGTATAAAAGTAACTGAGGAGTCTATAAAAATAGAGACGCCTCGAATCTTAGCATTGGAGTAAAATATACTTTATTCAAAAAATATAATTATATACAATACACCATTCAATAACTTCCCTTCCTTTACATACGTTCCCATTATAGTCAGTACATATCCGTGCTTATGGCCACCTACGTGTTCACCTTACCATATCATTGTTGAGGGGTATACTCCCCGCCCCCCGACCCCTCCCACTCCCGCGGGAGGAGAAACCTATACTGTGGTCCTTCCCCACCGGGCCCTTGCGGTGGCTGCACCGAGTTTCAGTGCGTCCCTCAGCACGTACTCCTGCAGCCGAGAATGTGCCAGTCGGCAGCATTCTCCCACGGACATCTCCATGTGCTGGTAGATCATCAAGTTTCGGGCCGACCAAAGAGCATCTTTCACCGAGTTGATGATCTGCCAGCAGCACCGGATGTTGGTCTCCGTGTGCGTCCCCGGGAACAGCCCGTAGATCAGAGAGTCCTCTGTTACGCAGTTGCTGGGGATGAAACGTGACACTAGCCCATCCATCCTCCTCCACACCCTCTTTGCGAACTGACAGTGTGCGAAGAGGTGGGTCACAGACTCCTCCTCACTGCAGTCCTCCGGTGGGCAGTGGGGTGTGGAGACGACGTTCCGGGCGTACAGGAGGGCTCTGACTCGGGAGAGGAGGGTAATGATTTAACCAGAGGATACGTGGAATGTAAATGAGCTTAGCTTAGCGACTGGGGCAAAGACCACCATCAGCAGCTCGTCTTTTAAGTTATCCCAGGTATAGCCAATCTTCTCCTTCCTCTCCCAGTGATGAGGTCTTTGGACCTTCTGTTGGCGTTTCTGTAGCTCTGGGTTTTTATGGGGTGGGTTTGCTAGCCCCCATGACCATCCCTCCTCCTTTCTCAGCCAGGCGTGCGACCATCCAAGTCAGAGTTAATGCAAGTGGGTTGTAGTTTTCAATCCCCAGGGGCCATTCTCACAGTGCGCGTATTCTGTGGCCCTTTTACCATATTTGTGTATGAAGGAAAAATTTCAAATCATCACAGGAAAGAAGTCTGTTACACATTTTCTCTGGAATGTTCTGGAATTCCAAATTCCATTCACATCTATGATTTCAAACAACTGTGTGCACATTTGAATTGCAGGGGCACAGTGCTTAAAAACTGCTTAAATATTTACAAACACGAGAAAGCCTCCTGATGCTGTGGGTCCAGGGCAGCAACACACGCAAAGCTGGAGGAACTCGGCAGGTCAGGCGGTATCTGTGGAAAAGAGTAAACAGTCGACATTTTGGGGCTGAGACCCTTCTTCAGGACTGGTGGGGTGGGCGAAGGTGCCTGAATTAAAAGGTGGGGAGGAGAGGGGAAAGAGGCTGGCTGGAAAGTGAAAGGTGAAGCCAGGTGGGTGGGAAAGGTAAAGGGCTAGAGAAGAGGAATCTGTGCAGTTTTGATCACCTACCTACAGGAAAGGTGTAAATAAGGTTGAAAGAGCACAGAGCAAATTTACAAAGATGTTGCTGAGTTATAAGGAAAGATTGAACAGGTTAGGACTCTATTGCTTAGAACATAGAAGATTGAGAGGAGATTTGATAGAGGTAAACAGAATTATGAGGGGTATAGATATGGTAAATGCAAGCAGACTTTTTTCCACTGAGGTTGGGTGGGTCTACAACCAGAGGTCATGGGTTAAGGGCAGAAGGTGAAAAGTTTAAGGGGAACACGAGAGGAAATTTCTTCACTCAGAGGGTCATCAGAGTGTGGAATGAGCTGCCAGCACAGGTGGTGCATGCAGGCTTGATTTCAATGTTTAAGAGAAGTTTGGAAAGTAAGGGGTATGGAGGGCTATGGTCCCAGTGCAGGTCGAAGGACGTAGGTGGTTTAAATGGTTCAGTACAGACTAGATGGGCCAAAAGGCTTGCTTCTGTGCTGTGCTTTTCCATGGCTCTATGGCCAACATGATCCGAGGACTGTGCCGAGCTGCCTGCAAGGATGGCCGCACGTCTGGCGCCAACGTCACACGCCCAGAACTCACTAAACCCTAACCTCAGGTCTTTGGTCTGTGGGAGGAAAGCAGAGCCCCCCCGAGGAAAACCAGGTGGTCACAGTCTCCTGAGTCGCGATCGGGGATCATTGGCGCTGTAAGGTGGTCGCCTTAATTGCTACGCTGCCGTGCTGCCCGCAGAGTGGAACAGCTGAAACCCTTCACAAAAACCGGTCTAATGATGGGACCTTGACGTCAACGGGATGGGTTCAAATGGGGATTGAGAGGTGGCGAGGATTTAGGGATGGAACTCCAGAACTTGGGGCCTTGGGAGCAGAAGGCACTGTTGTCAGTGGTAGAGTTAAAGAGATGAGTCAAGTGTGAAAGGTAAGAGACCAGAGAATTGATGAGCTGATCAAGTGACCACCATTATTGAGTGGAACGGGCCAGTGGCAGAGGATATCACAGTTCAAGCCTTGCCCCTGACTGGCTCTCCTGTATAAACACCGCCAGCCACACAAGTGTAAGGACCTGAGCACAGACTATTGTTGTTTCGTTGATTGTTATGTTCCGTGCCGCCCTGCCGAGCACTGCGGGTATGTTCTGTTGGCGCCGGGCGGATGTGGCAACACTTGCAGGCTGCCCCGCAGCACACCCTCGGGTGTGTGGGTCGTTAACCCAAACGACACATTTCACTGTACATTTCGATGTAGACGTGACAAGTAAACTTGAATCCTGAATCTTGGTGATGATTTGACCTTCTGCTACTATCCTGAACGGAGACCACACCACCAGTTGAATTCAAAGTTTAAAGTAAATTTATTATCAAAGTACATATATATCACCATATACAACCCTAAGATTAATTTTCTTACAGGCATACTCAATAAATCCATTCATAGAATAATAACCATAACAGAATCAATGAAAGATCACACCAACTTGGTGTCCAACCAGTAAGCAAAAGACAACAAAACTATGCAAATACAAAAAGAAAGAAATAATGATGATAAATAAATAAGCAATAAATATTGAGAACGTGAGATGTAGAGTCTTTGAAAGAGAGCCCATAGATTGTGGGGATGGTTCAGTGATGGGGCAAGTGAAATTGACTGAAGTTATCTCCTCTGGTTCAAGACCTGATAGTGAGGGGTAATAACTGTTCCTGAACCTGGTGGTGTGAGTCCTGAGGCTCCTGCACCTTCTTCCTGATGGCAGAAGTGAGAAGAGAGCATGTCCTGGGTGGTGGGGGTCCCTGATGATGGACGCTACTTTCCTGCGACAACGCTCCATGTAGATGTGCTCAATGGTGGGGAATTCGATGGAACAGAGCTCAGTTTGAAACCAAAAGGTATGATATTCCGAATCCAATATTAATTTCTTGTGAACCCTCACTCTCCACTGTCTGTTAGACTGACACCCACCCGGCGAGGTGCCAAGGAAATGTTGGGCTATTCTGGTATGAAGGAGACATTGAACTGAGGTCTGCACATTGAGGTAAAAGATACCAGTTATTGTTTTGGAGAGGGTGAGGGATGGTCTTATAGAGTCGTAGAACTACAGCATAGTAGCGGACCCCTTTGGCCATCTAGTCCATGCTAAAATATTATCCTACCTAGTTTCATCGACTTGCATCTGACTATAGCCCTCCATGCCCTTCCCGAGGCCTTCTCGGTACCATGGCCAATATTTATGACCTGGTCACACACTATTGTGGAGGTGAAGGGGATCTCTCACTTAGCAACATTGGGAGCCCGCAGCGTGAAATTCCACAGCCACATTTCACATATTACATCAGGGACAAGAGGAGCCTAGGAAATGTTTTGAGATGTTCCAAGGCTGTGAAAGACATTACACAAATATAACTTTTCCCTTCCGTTCACAGTCCTGTAACTCGGGAAAGATGCAGACAAACAGCCTGATGAATCATCAGTTCAGCATGAGATATGACTCATGAGGAAGTGAAAAAAAATCACTCGGAACAATATCATGGGCATACAGTAACACGAAGTCCAGCTTATCTGTGTAAGGAGAAGTATATTGTAGACCCAGTGCACCGCGTACCTCAGTGCAGTCAGAATAGTGGTGTGCAACAGAACGAGTCTGCCACAAGTAATTTCTTTCTTCAACCCCTCCCCTCCCAGTAGCCCCGTAATTCTCATTATCCCTGTCCGGCGGTGCTCACGTTATGCACACGCACAGCGTGGACACTTGTGCACGGTCCAGGACAGAGGCATTTTTTGACGCGTCCGCGTCCTGCTTGTCGTTGCCTCCATTTTCAGGAAGGGGAGCCGACTGATGGGGTGGGCCGTCTTAAGAAAGCTGCCTGTTTCTGGCCGCACCTGCTCTGTGCTGGCTCAGTGGAAGAGCTAGATTTGGGGTTGGGCGGGGGTGACTCCTGGAAAATGGTTAGTTATTGATTGATTTTGTTGTGCAAATGCATTTCTGGACATTTGTGATTGTGAAGAAGGATGGGAAATGCCGTGTTTTGGATTTTGTGTAATTGTTCAGGCTCATGGTAACAACTGCCCCCACATTCCAAAGAATGGACCATATCCTTTCTCCTACAGTAAGGAGATCCTGACTTGGAAGGCAGATTTTGGTGTATGTGGGGAAGGGAGAGAGGCTGTGCTAAGCTGAGGAGTGTTACTTCAGACTAACGGTTTGGCAAAGCAGTCCTAAAAGTTTGATGGTATATATCTGTACTTGTTCTTTTGTATTTTTTGTTATTTTGCCATTTGTTTGCGCGGTAAATTTTTTTTTGCACTGTTTCTAATTATTTTTTCGCCTCTGGCACACAATAAGCATTTTCGCACTGAATGTGCTATTGCGGCCTGCCAACTGATCTTTAAAGCCCACCCCTCCCAAGGGCATGTGACTCTCATCAAAACCCAAGGTGTGACATGGTGGGTTAAGAACTTAGGAGACTGTCAGTTCAAATTCCGCCTTTAAATACTCCTCTTTGTTACTTTATGGACACACAATCAGTTTATGTACATGAGACCACGGTCTTATCGGGGAGAAAGCTGGGGAGTGGGGTCGAGGAGGGGGAAAAGGATCAGCCATGATTGAATGGTGGAGCAGACTTGACAGGCAAGATGGCCTAATTCTGCTCCTATATCTTATGGTCTTGTAAGCTAATCCTATGTATTTATATTAATTCTATTTTTTATCCTGTGTCAGATCTGGAGTAACAATTATTTTGATCTCTTTTACGCCGGTGTACTGGAGAATGACAATAAGAAATCTTGAACCTTGCCCTGAGGAGAGATTGAATTGACTTGACCAGGCTCACTGCAGTGGAGAATAATGGAGGTTGGCAGGCTGGAGAGTCCCAAACTAAGGGTCAAGGTCTTGTGGAAATGGGTTAGCCATTTTAAATTGAATTAGAATCAGAATCAGGTTTATTATCATCGAAATACATTATGAAATTTGTTGTTTTGCAGCAGCAATATTTTTAAATGATTATAAATTATAATAAGTATATTAAAATTAAATAAATAGTGAGGCAGAGTTCATGGATTCATGGACCATTCGGATATCTGATTCCAGAGAGGGAGAAATTGTTCCGGAAGTGCTGAGTGTCTCTCTTCAGGCTCCTGTACCTGCGCCCTGACGGTAACAATGAGACGAGGGCTCCTTATGAAATATAGCTCCTGGCATGCCTTCATCATGTTCACTCCAATGTGCGGGGCCCAGGACTGATCCCCTGAGATGTTGACAGCCAGGACCTGGAAGTTGCTCAAGCTTTCCACTGCGGACCCCTCAGTGAAGTCTCTGAATTCCAAAGCCCAGAGGCTGAGTGTATCAGCCACCGAGTGCAGAGAAGACGCAGATTGTTGAATCTCTGGATTTTCGAGGACAGGGATCAGATTGGAAAGTAAACCTGAGAAGCAGGATCAGTCATGATCTTATTAATTGGTGGATCAGACTCAAAAGACTGTATAGCTTACATAGTTCCTATTTTTATAACGTGCCTTCTTTATTCGATTTAGTTTGTGAGAGCAAAGGCATTATGCAAGAACTGTATTCAGGGACCCTCCGCTGGTCAGGGTCAACCATGGATGTTATGTCCCATCTGTCTACGTGACACGCAAGCCAGGGCAGCACGATACGGAGAGCAAGCTGTTGCCCGTGCAGCAGGCTCCTCTTCTGCATGCGGTTGATAAATCCAAAGGAACGGCAGGGACTGGTACAAGTCGTGTCGCAGGAGTGGCCAGTCAATGTTGAACTCAATGTAGGATTGCCTTAAGAACTCCAGCTCTGGCTTTTCCCTCGGGGTTCACCCCCAAAGCCTTCCCCATGAGTGGGTATAGCCCCAAGGCAGTGGATATTTGAGATCAGAGTTTTCCTTCTCCTAGGTGAGCTGACAACTATGGCTGACAAGCCCCATTTGCTTGAAGCAACTGGTTTTAAGACGCCAGTAACCTGCCCTTGCTCCTTCTCCTCTCAGTAGAAATGGTTCTACCAGGCAATAGCTAAGCCACACATGAAGGCCAGGAGACTTGGTTGTCAGAGGCTATTTGAGACACACGCCATTGGGAGCATTTAATAGGTACCCTAATTGGTGGGAGGAGAAGATGACGGCGCGACGGCATCTCGCAGCGGCCACTCCGGTGGTGATGTCTGTTATCTGTCAAGTAGGGTGCCGTGCACAATCCTGATTTGATGGAGACGGACGTGAGAGCACAGAGGAACATCTGGCGAAACTTCTGAAATGTCTGTTTCGCTGCTGCTGCTGCTGTGTGGTCCAGAATCTCCGGAGGGGAAGGCCCCGAGTCCTCGGCTTTGCTTGTTGCTCGGCGGCCGGGGGGGGGGGGTCGAAGTGCTCGGCAGAGGATGGTGCTCGGAGAGGCTGTGTCGGAGGGCTGGTCAGAGGCTCGAAGTTTTCGGATGGACTCAGAGTCCGCTGCGGTCGGGTGCTTCCAATGGTGCCGCATCGGCCAGTTTGCAGCGCTTGGAGGTTCATGGCAGGGAGAGTTTCTCCCTTCTGCCGCCTGCGTGAGATGATGAGGCTGTCGGGACTTTGAGACTTTTTTTTACCGTGCCCATGGTCTGCTCTTTATCAAATTATGGTATAGCTTTGCACTGTTGTAACTGTATGTTATAATTATGTGGTTTTGTCAGTTTTAGTCTTGGTTTGTCCTGTGTTTTTCTTGTGATATCATTCTGGAGGAACGTTGTATCATTTTTTAATACATGCATTTCTAAATGACAATAAACGAGGACTGAGTGTCCTCATAATCTAATCTAATCTAATGGGTTTATCCCCATTACTACCCCAATAATATGAAAACCTTAAGGAACCAGAAACTGTGTACAACAAATGTTAGGGCAGAGTTTGATACAGTATCTTCATCTTCTTCTTCGGCAGTTCCTCAGGATTGATGAGCATTGCATACTCATCATCTGGTCATCGTGATACTATTAAATGAGATTGCATTGGAGGGGTGCAGGGAGATTCATAAAACTGTTGCTAGAACAAGAAATCTGTAGCTATGAAGAAAGCTGCTGGTTTAAAAGCTAATTTTAATGGCAATTATACCCTGGGGATGTGTATGCTTATGACAATACACTTGAACTTGACTTGTTTTCCTTAGTAGAGAGGAAGATTTATGAGGGGCATGAATAGTGTAAATAAGTACTTCAAGGGTCAAAAACTGGGAGAATAGATTTAAAGAAATTGCGGAAGGATTAGCAAGGAGATGTGGGAAAATATTTTTTAAAACTCTAAGGGTCACAGCGTAATACAGCACAGAAAGAGGCCTTCTGGCCCAACTTGTCAATGCCTACCTGAGCTAATCGCATTTGCCTGCCTTTGGACAATATTGTCTAGACCTTTTCTTTTCAAAGTTTAAAGTACATTTATTATCAAAGTACATATACAACTCTGAGATTCATTTTCTTCCGGACATACTCAATATATCTATGGACTAATAATCATAACAGAATCGATGAAAGACCGCACCAACTAAGGCGATCAACCAGAGTGCAGAAGACAACAAACTGCATATACAAAAAGCAAGGATGTAATGTTGACTTTATAAAGCACTAGCGAGGCCTCACTTGGAGTATTGTGAGCATGTGCTGACGTTGGAGAGGGTTGAAAGAAGGTTCACAAAAATGACTCCGGCGTTGAAAATCTTTGGACTGTGGGGGAAGCCAGCTCTCCAGGAGGAAACCCACGTGGTCACAGGGAGAAAGTGCAAACTCCTTACAGGTTGTGGCAGGAATTGAAACCGGGTTGCTGGTCCTGTAAAGCATTGTGCTAACCACTACACTACATATCACTGCTGTTTACTATCCAAATACCGACGCATGAGGATTTCAAAACGTACAATTCAGAGTTGTCTGCTCTCGCAAATATCTAGCTTGCGCCAGCCTAGCCTGAGACATTTCTTGTGAAAACATCTTACTGCTCTCGGGCTGTAAAATATCATTTGCTGCTTCATTTGACAGTAAAGGTAATCATTATGTATGTTTTTATTTGGGTGGGGTTTGAAGAGTTGAGGGGCAACACTGCAGACCACCTTGGACACGTGTACCACAGGTTCGCCACCCTTAAATCAACTTGTCATTGGAGGTTTGAGTGGGATGAGCTGCGTTACTTTTAACTGCATCAGAATCAGGTTTAATATCACTGCCAGACAGCATGTTGTGAAATTTATTGTTTTGCAGCAGCAGTATATTGTAATGCATAATAATAGAAAACTAGAAATTACAAAATAAATATTTTTACAGTATATATATATATATATATATATATAACTAAATAAGTAATGCACAAAGTGAGCAAATAAAAAGCTAAATAGTTCATGGGTTCATTGTCCATTCGGAAATCTGATGGCAGAGGGGAAGAAGCTGTTCCTGAAATGTTGAGTGTGTGTCTCCAGGCTCCTGTACCACCAACTTTATGGTAGCAATAAGAACAGAGCATGACCTGGGTAATGGGGTTCTTTAATGACGGATGTTGACTTTTCGAGGCATCACCTTTTGAAGGTGTCCTCAGTGCTGGGGAAGCTACTGCCCGTGATGGTTTTGGCTGAGTTTGCAACTTTTTCTGCAGCTTTTTCCAATTTTGTGCAGTGGTTCCTCTATGCCAAATGGTTAGAATGTTCTCCATGGTACATGTATAGAAATTTGCACGTGTCTTTGGTGACACACTGAAACTCCTCAAACGCCTAATGAAATATAGCTGCTGTCATGCCTTCCATGCAATTGCATCAGTATATTGGGCCCAGAATAGATCTTCGGAGACGGCCATGAACTTGAAACTGCTGATCCCTCAATGAGGACTGGTGTGTGTTCCCTTGACTTCCCCTTTACGAAGTCCACAATTGATTCCTTGGTCTTACTGAGGTTGAGTGCAAGGTTCTTGCTGTGACACCACTCAAGCCAGCTGACCTATCTCACTCCTGTACGTCTCCTCATCACTATCCGAAATTCTGCCAATAGCTGTGTCATCAGCAAATTTATAGATGGTGTTTGAGCTGTCTCGTACCTATTGTGTATGCTTCATATCTGACATGGTAAACTGCAAGATAATAGCTGGGAAGTGCATTAGTCTCAATGATTTTTCTTTGGAGAGAATGGAGGTGATGGGCTGATTAGCCTCTACAATGATTCTGACATGGCATGCGTCCTGTTTCCTGTACATCTGTCCGAGATCCACAGATCACTCTGCTCAATCTTCGTAAAGGAATGCAGAATAAGGATTAATGCCAATAGATTTTCCTTTGTACATTCTGTCCTGGAGATAACGCTGTCTCTCAGTGAGAGGAGCAATCAAGGAACAGACTAATGTCTCTTCCTCTATATTTTAACCTCTAAGTGGCAAGAGGGTCCAGCTGAGTCCGTTAACCTCAAAGAAGAGAATTGGTACGAAATCTAAAAGTTAGTGGCTGGCAGAGTATAGAGTGAAAGACGAAGGGAGAGAAAGGAGCAATACAAACAGAATGGGGGGGTGGGGGGGAATTCCCTCTTTTCCCCATTATACTTCTGTCTCCCCCTCTCAATATTCCCTTTCCGTCATCCCTAGGGTAGGGGAGGAGTCCAAAACCAGGAGGCTCGGGTTTAGGGTGAGAGGGGTAAGATTTAGAATGGATCTGAGGGGCAACTCCTTCACAGAGAGAGTGGTGGGTGTACAGAACGGGCTGCCAGAGGAAGCGGTTGAGTACAATAGCATCATTTAAGAAGCACTTGGACAGGTACGTGGAGCGGTGCCTGTCATTGCTTCCAGTTTAAGATGGTGTAGGGCAATTTCCTGCGACTACTTACCAGCGGCAAACCACAAAACAGAAAGCTACTGAACACCTCGTTAATAACACTTTACTAACGCTAACCATGGAGGGGCGAGTGATGGCGGAGGCACAGGCAGAGGCAGGGTCGAAGCAGAGTCGTGATATCCCTGAGGAGAGTCCTGGTCTGAACTGGAGAGGTGCCAAATCTTGGCGGAGGGGTTGAGGCCTCAGAGCGGTCCGACAGCGAGGAACGAGCTGATGTTCGTACAAATTATGCGCCACGCCAGATTGAAAAGGTCAGGGTGTCGGGACCGGAGGGGAGGCGAGGATAGGTTCTGCCTGGTTCTGCTCACTAGTTACTCGGCACTGCGCTGAACTGAGGATGGGGCCTGCTCCAACTGCACTGATGCCCGACTTCGCATCTTTCATAAAACTCAGTCCAGAAGCTGTTTCAAGTCAAGCAAGAGGAATTCTGCAGATGCTGGAAATTCAAGCAACACACATCGAAGTTGCTGGTGAATGCATGAACATTGACTTCTCTAACTTCCGCTAATGCCCCACCTCCCCCTCGTACCCCATCTGTTATTTATTTATATGCACATATTCTTTCTCTCTCTCTCCTTTTTCTCCCTCTGTCCCTCTGACTATACCCCTTGCCCATCCTCTGGGTTTCCCCCCCTCCCCCTTTTCCTTCTCCCTGGGCCTCCTGTCCCATGATCCTCTCATATCCCTTTTGCCAATCACCTGTCCAGCTCTTGGCTCCATCCCTCCCCCTCCTGTCTTCTCCTATCATTTTTGGATCTCCCCCTCCCCCTCCCACTTTCAAATCTCTTACTAGCTCTTCCTTCAGTTAGTCCTGACGAAGGGTCTCGGCCTGAAACGTCGACTGTACCTCTTCCTAGAGATGCTGCCTGGCCTGCTGCGTTCACCAGCAACTTTGATGTGTGTTGATCAGGTCAAGTCAAGTCAAGTTCATTGTCATTTTCGACCATAAGCTGCTGGTACAGTACACAGTAAAAATGAAACCAGGTTCCTCCAGGACCCTGGTGCTACATGAAACAACACAGACCTACACTAGACTATGTGAGACAGCACAAGGCTACACTGGACTACGTAAAACAACATAAAAACTGCACTAGACTACAAACCTGCACAGGACTACAAAAAGTGCACAAAACAGTGCAGGGCAGTACAATAATTAATAAACAAGACAATAGGCACTTATTCTTTTTGTTTACATGATTTGCTTTTTGTTCTTTTTGCCAATTGGTTGTTTGATGGTCTTCTTTTCAATGGGTTCTTTAGAGGGTATTTGTTTTGCGGCTGCCTGTAAGGAGACGAATGTCAAGGTTGCATAATGTATTCTTTGTACTTTGAACTTTGAACTTTGAGTGTGTGGGCTTGTTTTGCTGTTGCTGTTTGTGTTGTTCTGCTGAGCGTCGTGGGCATGCTATGTTGGTGCCAGAACGTGTGGCAACACTTGGCGGGCTGCCCCCAGCACATGCTCGGGGTGTGATGGTTGTTAACGCAAACGGCGCACTGCACAGATTGTTCTGATGTACCTGTGATTAATAGTGAGCAAATCTAAACCTTGCTGAGTGGGTGCCGTGGTCAGCATGGACTAGTCGGGCCGAAGGGCCTGTATCCTTGCTCTGAGGCTCCATAACAGGAAGAGTGAGAGGCAGAAAGAGAAGTTAAAGAACAGTGAAAGGTAGGAAGAGACGGAGAATGTGAGAGGTGAGGCAGAATGTCAGAGATTAAGGGAGCTGGGGCTTTACTCTTTGGAGAGAAGGAGGATGAGAGGAGACATGATAGAGGTGTACAAGATAATAAGAGGAATAGATAGAGTGGATAGCCAGCGCCTCTTCCCCAGGGAACCACTGCTCAATACAAGAGGACATGGCTTTAAGGTAAGGGGTGGGAAGTTCAAGGGGGATATTAGAGGAAGGTTTTTTACTCAGAGAGTGGTTGGTGTGTGAGATGCACTGCCTGAGTCAGTGGTGGAGGCAGATACACTAGTGAAGTTTAAGAGACTACTAGACAGGTATATGGAGGAATTTAAGGTGGGGGGGGTATATGGGAGGCAGGGTTTGAGGGTCGGCACAACATTGTGGGCCGAAGGGCCTGTAATGTGCTGTTCTATGTTCTATGAAGAGAGAATACAAGGAGAGGAGACAGACATTTTAATGATGCATGCATGAGCAGACTGCTCTGTCGTGGACGTCCCAGCCCCGACTACGAAAGGAGGAGGGTGGGCACGGGCTAGCAACCCCATCCAGTAAAAACCCAGAGCTCAGGAACGCCAGCAGAAGTTCCAAGGGCTTCGTTCCCGGGAGAGGAAGGATCAGATGTCCTGGAAGGCGTATGGAGTCACGTGGTGAAAGCGAAAGCCCAGAGCCAGTCAGCCTTCGGTCCAGGACCGAGGATACTGGTGAGCTGCTGTTGGCAGCCTGCGCCCACATAGGGCTGATGGGCTCAAGAAGAAGGAGAAGATCAAGCGTAATCAGACAGAATCCTGAAGGACCGCAATCAGTGAGGAGTTGTCTGCATCTTGATATCTCTCAGTTCCTTTTGCCTAAGATTGGGGAAGCTGGACAGAGATTTCAGCATCTGGCTCAATCACAGCTCAGGACAGTGATCGTAGCCGCTGGTTCGAGTCACCGTCCTTGGAGTCCCGATGCTCTCGGAAGGGCCGCTGGGTCCCGATGCTCACGGAAATGTTATCAAAATTCTGAGATTTATGAATTGGACTGTGATTCATACAGGCCGCTGTCAGTTCTATGTTTTATTGTGTTCTTGCTCATTCTTTCTAGTTGAGGATTTGCGGGCTGGGGCTTTGGGAGATTGGTTAGTTTTTGTCTGTGAGGGAGGAGGTGGGGTTTGGGGTTTGTGAGTTTTTGCTTATTTTTCTTCTCATGTGGGCAGGGATTGATGTCTTTCTTTCAACTGCTTCTATGATTTTCTGTATTTTATGACTATCTGGAGAAGTTGAATCCTAGAGTTGTATTTTGTGTACATACCTTGCTAATAAAATGAACCTTTTGAACCTTTGAAAGCTGGGTCCTCCAGTTCCTTTTGCCTGAGACTGGGGAGGCTGGACAGAGCTTGCAGTACCTGGCTATGATCACAGCTCAGGACTGTGGAAGCACAAGTGGAAACTTTGACAGGCTAAATGGAATTTATTCCCTCAACTCTGTCTGAATCACGTAAATTGCTAAGAGATGGGCCTCTCTCTGATGAAGGTGTGTGTTGCCAAGTCTTGTAGTTGTTTGTAAGATAAAGGGACTTTATTCCCTCAGATCTTCCCTGATCCAAGAAACTTTCTCTTCTCAACAAAAACTTCACAAGTCAAGTATCCACACATAAACACTTATAAATTATTTGGAAGTGTTAAAAAGGTAAAGAAGCACGTTTATTTGAAACAAAATGGTCATCCTGCATTCCACAATTATTTCAGAAAGCAGTCAACTGAAATCCCATTCCAGCAGGTTGAGTACAAAGATGTCAGCTGACGTCGCTAAAGAAGGAAGCACAGAACCTCAACTTCTTTCACAATTCCCCCATTCTTCTTTGAGATGATGTCAAGAGGATCTCTTAGCACCTCTTTGAGGAGCAGAGGAGATCAAAGTCCTTAGATGTACATAATACCATCAGCTTTTCCTGGTCCGACTATGTAGACCAAGAAAGCACCTTTCTACGTCCTCAGAAGGCTAAGGAGCACCACAACACCACGTTCAGGAGCAGTTATTACCCCTCATCTATCAAGCGCTTTAACCAGAGGGGATAACTTCACTCAGCCGATGTTCCCACTATGGAGAGTGCATCCATAGTGAAACCTATGGACTCACTCTTCATCTCACGTTCTCAGTATTTACTGCTTATTTATTATTATTTTTATTTATTTTTTTCTCAGCTCAAGCTGGTAGAACCCAAGGTACAGGCATGGCCAACAACATTCATTTCTCGCAAACAACAGGAATTCTGCAGATGCTGGAAATTCAAGCAACATACATCAAAGTTGCTGGTGAACGCAGCAGGCCAGGCAGCATCTCTAGGAAGAGGCGCAGTCGACGTTTCAGGCCGAGATCCTTCGTCAGGACTAACTGAAGGATGTAGCTATTACTACTGAGACAACGTATACCCTTGTCCATGTTCCATAGTCTTTCAGTTTCCTCTTTTAGTTCAGCATATTTCTGGTTGCTTTTGCTTGTTTATCCTGTATTAGTATATTAATTTTATTTTTTTATTGAGATACGAGCGGAATAGGCCCTTCTGGCTCTTCAAGCTGCACTGCCCAGCAATCCCCCGGTTTAATCCTAGCCCAATCTCAGGACGGTTTACAATGACCAATTAACCTACCAACTGTGGGGAGGAAACTGGAGCACCTGGAGGAAACCCACGGGGAGAGCGTACAAACTCCTTACAGGCAGTGGCGGGAATTGAATCAGGGTCGCCAGTACGGTAAAACGTTGTGCGAACCGCTACGCTACCGTGCCACATTATCTGTACAGTTATTATGGATTGCCCCATCTGTAATAACAGCTCGGTCGTAATATAATTTGTGGGACTCCGACTCTAAAACTGGATCAGGCTTGTACTTACAGTAAGGTATGGGTTCTTTTACGAACATGAGATTCATTTTCTTGCGAGCATTAACAGTAAACACAAAGAAACAAAATGGAATCGATGGAAGACCGCACCCAACAAGACGGACAAACAACCATTGTGCAAAAGATAATACAATGTGTTGCTTTCCTGCGATTGTGTTCCGTGTTGATGTGCTGAGTTATGGGGAGGTCTTTACCTATGAAGGACTGGGCCGTGTTCGTTAGCTTTTGTCGTTCAAGGGCGTTGCTGTTACGATCCACTACATTTTGTACTGGGTGGGCACAGGAGTACATTCAGCCAGAGACTCATTCCACCGAGATTCAGCACAGAGCATCATAGGAAGTCATTCCTGCCTGTGGCCATCAAACTTTACAACTCCTCCCTTGGAGGGTCAGACACCCTGAGCCAATAGGCTGGTCCTGGACTTATTTCCTGACATAATTTACATATTATTATTTAATTATTTATGGTTTTATTACTATTTATTATTTATGGTGCAACTGTAACGAAAACCAATTTTCCCCGGGATCAATAAAGTATGACAATGACTATGACTATGATACCAGGCTGTGATTCAAGTATGCAATGCACTGTGCTAAAGTTCTACACGAGGAAGCATCATAACGTCATTATTAAGGTGCTCACCAAAATCCCAAATCCAGAGTAACGCACACAAAATGCTGGAGGAACTCAGCAGGTCAGGCAGCTTCAATGGAGAGGAGCCAACAGTTGACTTTTCAGGCCACGACCCTTCATGAGGACTCCTGATCAGCAGGACGCCGCCCGCCCCTGCTGAGTTCCTCCAGCATTCTGTGCGTGCTGCTCTGGATTTCCAGCATCTGCAGAATCTCCTGTGTGAACCAAGTGCTGTTCGTCTGCACGCACCAATTTTTATTGCAGTAGAGGAGGCCATGGTCCGACTTGTCGGAATGTAATGGGTAGTTAAACAAGGGCAAAGAAAAGAATGGGAATAAATTAGTTTTATTTGTCACATGCACGTCGAAACATACAGCAAAATGTGTTGTTTGTTTCAATGACCAACACAGTCTGAGCGTGTACTTGGGGCAGCCCGCAGGTGTTGCCAAGCTTTCAGTGCCAACATAGCACGCCCACAACTCACTAACCCTAACCTGTACGTCTTTGGAACGTGGGAGAAAACTGGAACACTCAGAGGAAAGTCTTGCTGGCAAATGTACAGTCTCTGGCAAATAAAATCAAAGAGCTAGATTGCTGTACCAGAGGGACATTTAAAACTGTTGCATGTTTTTGTTTCACAGAACCTTGGTTATCCGCTGCTATTCTGTTCTCTGCAATACAGCCTGACAAGTTCACAATTCACTGCCAAGATAGGATTGCTGAGCCTCTCAAAGGCAGAGGAGGTGTAGTACGCTTTATGATCAACTCATCTGGTGTACAAACGTTAACGTGCTGTCTCTGTCCTACTCAACCGACCTGAAACGTCTCGCGATCAAGTGTTGTCCCTTTTATCTGCTGGGAGAGATTTCAGCCATCACCTCAGTAATGGTGTAGATCCCACCTCAGGCCCGTGTCAAACAGGCTCTAGATGAACTGAGCGACGTAATCAACAGGCAGGAAACAGCACATCCTGATGCCTTCCCCATCATCTTGGGGGATTTTAACCAGGCCAGCTTGAAAAAGTCTCTAAATAATTATTACCAGCCAATCACTTGTAGTACCAGAGGAACCAACACACTGGACCACGGTTACACCACCATTCAGAGCACTTACAGTGCTATCCCACTCCCACACTTTGGAAAGTCTGATCACCTAGCTGTACTTCTCCTCCCTGAGTATAGGCAGAGACTGAAGACTGCAGACCAGCAGTGAGGACCAAGAAGGTATGGATAATGACAGTACAGGAGGATTCGCAGGACTGCTTTGAATCAGGGGACTGGACCGTATTCAGGGATTCATCTTCGGGTCTGAATGAGTACGTCACAGCTATCTCTGATTCATTAAAACTTGTGAGGACGAGCGTGTGCCTATGAGAACGTCCTGTACATAACCAAATCAAAAGCTGTGGATAAACCAGGAGGTTGGTAGTCTGCTGGGGGCTAGATCTGTGGCATTTAAGTCTGGTAATCCCAGCACTGTACAAAAAAAACAGCTAAGACTTATGGAGGGCTATTTCAAGAGCTGAACGAGGTTGGAGGTGACATCGGATGCACGTCAACTCTGGCAGGGTTTGCAGGCCATTACCTCCTACAAGGTGAAACCTAACATCATGAATGGCATTGATGCTTCACTCTGAGACGAGCTCAACGTCTTTTATGCTTGCTTTAGAAGGGAGGATAAAACTACAGCAATGAGGATCCCTACAGCAGCCGGTGAGCCTGTGATCTGTCTCAGAGGCTGATGTCAGAATGTCTTTCAAGAAGGTGAACCCGCGCAAGGCGTCAGACCCCGATGTTGTACTTGGTAGGACGCTGAAAACCTGGGCCAACCAACTGGCAGAGGTATTCAAAGGCACTTCAATCTCTCATTGCTACAGTCGGAAGTTCCTACCTGCTTCAAAAGGGCAACAATCATACCAGTGCCCAGGAAGAGCAGGGTGAGCTGCCTTAATGATTATCGTCCAGTAGCACTCACACCTATGGTGATGAAATGCTTTGAGAGGTTGGTCATGACTAGAATCAACTCCTGTCTCAGCAAGGATCTGGACCCATTGCAATTTTCCTATCACCACAATGCGTCTACAGCGGACACTATCTCACTGCTCTCCGCACGGCCTTGGATCAGCTGGACAATACAAGTCCCTATGTCAAGCTGCTGTTTATTGACAACAGTTCCGTGTTTAACACAACCATTCCTACAGTTCTAATCACAAAGCTTCAAAACCTGGGTCTCTGTAACTCCCTCTGCAACTGGATACTCGACTTCCTCACTGGAAGACCACCATCTGTGTCTATCGGAAATAACATCTCCACCTCGCTGATAATCAACACTGGCACAGCTCAGGGATGTGTGCTTAGCCCACTGCTCGACTCTCTCTACACCCGTGACTGTGTGGCTAGGCACAGCCCTAATATCATCCATAAATTTGCTGACAAATCAACTATTGTTGGCAGAATTTCAGATGGTGATAAGAGGCTGCATAGGAGTGAGATATATCAGCTAGTTGAGTGGTGTCACAGCAACAACAACCTTGCACTCAATGTCAGTAAGACCAAAGAACTGATGTGGACTTCAGGAAGGGTAAGATGAGGGAACACACACTAGTCCTCATGGAGGGATCAGAAGTGGAAAGAGTGAGCAACTTCATGTCCCTGGGTGTCAATATCTCTGAGGATCTAACCTGGCCCCAACATATTGATACACCTTCAAAGAAGACACAGCAGCAGTTATATATCATTAGGATATTGACACCCGCAAGTTTCTACAGCTGTACTGTGAAGAGCCTTCTAACTGGCTGCATCATCGTCTGGTATGGGGGGTGGGGGTGGGGGAGAGAGATACTGAACAGGATCGAAGTAAGCTGCAGAGAGTGGTAAACTTAGTCATCTCCATCACGGTGGGCACTAGCCTCTGTGGTATCCAGGGCATCTTCAAGGAGTGATGCCTCAAAAAGGTGAGGACCCCCACCACCCAGCCGATGCTCTCTTCTCATCACTACCATCAGGAAGGAGGTACAGAAGCCTGAAGGCACACACTCAATGACTCAGGAACAGCTTTGTCCGTTCGTAAGGCCAGTGATGTTGTGGGGATGGAACTGGACTCTCTGACGGTGGTGTCTGAAGAGAGGATGCTGTCTAAGTTGCATGCCATCTTGGACAATGTCTCCCATCCACTACATAATGTACTGGTTGGGCACAGGAGTACATTCAGCCAGAGACTCATTCCACCGAGATGCAACACAGAGCGTCATAGGAAGTCATTCCTGCCTGTGGCCATCAAACTTTACAACTCCTCCCTTGGAGGGTCAGACACCCTGAGCCAATAGGCTGGTCCTGGACTTATTTCCTGGCATAATTTACATATTATTATTTAATTATTTATGGTTTTATATTGCTATATCTATACTCTATTCTTGGTTGGTGTAACTGTAACGAAGCCCAATTTCCCTTGGGATCAATAAAGTATGACTATGACTATGACTACTATGACTTTTTTCTCTATTATTATGTATTGTATCGTACTACTACGTCAAAGACAACAAATTTCACGTCACATGCTGGTGATATTAAACCTGATTCTGATTCTGATTATGAAAGTCACACAGTCACAAGAAGAACGCAATGCTTCCTCTGTGTGTGTGTGTGTGTGTCTATATTGTGTTCCTAACAGCTGGCAGTCATAAGGCCACGGGGCCATAAGACACGAGAGCGGATTTAGGCTATTCTACCCATGAGTTGTACTTGCTTCCCAACCTACGTAACAGTTTCAGAGAATGTGCAACATTCAATCAGCACCAAGGCCTTCAATTTACAAGTAGTTCTGTGCCGTCTTATAAATAAACCTGTACTTGCTGTGCCTCTGGGTCCTGACGACACTGCAGAAGACTTTAAATCATCTCACAGGTTAATTTGACACTGATACAGTGGCTTAGTCTTGCCTTGTTGAGAAAGGTGGGGGGCGGGAGAGGGAAGCTAACTCACTGTTTTACAAAATGTAGGTGAGGGGTAAACGGTCCAGCGTTTAGGCCAAGGTTAAAATCGGGGCATTGCTGGGCGGCGTGGCTCAAAGTGCTAGAAGGGCCAATTCCACACGGTATCTCAATAAAATAAAACAAGAATAAGACAGCGTGGCCTGGAAGATGGGGGATCATTGACAGCGTAACTGTTGGCCTCTCCTTTAGTCGTCTGTGCTGTCAAAAGCAAACTTGAAAGGCTGTGACCAGAATGGGCCACGACCCCAATGTTAAGGAATGAGAACTGTCTGGAATCAACAGAGACGCCCCGGGCTAAAAACTTTCACAAACTTCCAGTGACTGTGAAACAGAAAGAGGTTTGGTATCACTGACAAACAAAGGGAAATTTGTTGTTTTGCAGCAGCAGTACAGTCTACTATAAATTACAATAAGAAATAGAAGTAAAAACGAGGAAAGGAATAAAATTGAATCAGTGAAGAACTACACACTGACAATGACTGATAAACAACTAATGTCAAAAAGAAGATAAACTGTGCAGACTTTTTCAGTTTTACAGTTTTTATATTTTTGCGTTCTTGTTTTTTTTGTACAGGGGAGGCGTTTGGGGGGGGGGGGGTTGATGTTGTTATTGTGTTTTTGTGCCGGGGAAGGGGATTTGGGGCTTGATGTTCTTATTGTATTTTGTGTGGGGGGGTTGAGGAATTGATGTTCGTGTTGCCTTTATTTTTGTACGGGGAGGGGGTGGGTTTTCTGTCTCTCTTTGAACTGCCTTTCATGGTTTTCTTTGTTTCGTGACTATCTAGAGAAGGAGAATCTCAGAGTTGTGTACTGCATACATACTTTGATAATAAATGAACGTTGGAACATTTGAAATACAAGAAAAAAACAAATAACAAATAAACAAACTGAGAACACAAGTTGTAGCAACACACACAAAAGGCTGGTGGAACGCAGCAGGCCAGACAGCATCCATAGGAAGAAGCACAGTCGACGTTTCGGGCCGAGACCCTTCGTCAGGACTAACTGAAAGAAGAGATAGTAAGAGATTTGAAAGTGGGAGGGGGAGGGGGAGATCCAAAATGATAGGAGAAGACAGGAGGGGGAGGGATGGAGCGAAGAGCTGGAAAGTTGATTGGCAAAAGGGATACAAGGCTGGAGAAGGGAGAAGATCATGGGATGGGAGGCCTAGGGAGAAAGAAAGGGGGAGGGGAGCACCAGAGGAAGATGGAGAGCAGGCAAGGAGTTATTGTGAGAGGGACAGAGAGAGAAAAAAGAGAGAGAAAAAAGGGAAAAAAAATAAGGGATGAGGTAAGAATGGGAGGAGGGGCATTAACAGAAGTTAACAAAGTCAATGTTCGTGCCATCAGGTTGGAGGCTACCGACGGAATATAAGGTGTTGTTCCTCCAACCTGAGTGTAACATAAGTTGCAGAGTAGTTTCAAGATGGCACTGGGAACACACAACAATGGTTTGCAGGCACCACACAAGTGCTGTCAGAAGATAAAGTTGACTTTATTTAAAGATAACTTGGGTTGATTAGTGGAATAGGCCAACCAGTATAATCAGTCTCAACCACCAGCACAGATTGTAGTAATTTAAACTCTCCTGTTAAACATTTGGGTCAGAATGGAATAATCAGCTCCTATCAGAGAACCAGGAGGCTTCTCCTGTGCAGGAAGAAGGTGGAGGCAGAGTCAGGAAGGAAACACCTGGCAGGGCAAACTGACGCAGGTCAGAGGCCGGAGGCGGCAGGGGGCTGGGAACTAGAGTAGGCAGGAATCGGAGAGACAGAAAAAAGCCAGGGCGAGTGAGTGGAGCCTGAGGGGCTGGGTTAAGAGAAGAGAGGCTGGGAGATGGGCATCTGGAATTCTGGCAACACACACAAAATGCTGGAGGAACTCCACAGGCCAGGTCACATCTATAGAAAGGAGTAAGCAGTGAATGTTTTGGGTTGAAACCCTTAATCAGGACTGTTTCCATCCAAGGGGTCAGTGTGGACATGGTGGAGGATTACAAATACCTGGGGATACGAATTGACAATAAACTGGACTGGTTAAAGAACACTGAGGCTGTCTACAAGAAGGGTCAGAGCCGTCTCTGTTTCCTGAGGAGACTGAGGACCTTTAACATCTGCCGGACGATGCTGAGGATTTTCTCCGAGTCTGTGGTAGCCAGTGCGATCATGTTTGCTGTTGTGTGCTGGGGCAGCAGGCTGAGGGTAGCAGACACCAACAGAATCAACAAACTCATTAAGGCCAGTGATGTTGTGGGGATGGAACTGGACTCTCTCACGGTGGTGTCTGAAAAGAGGATGCTGTCTAAGTTGCATGCCATCTTGGACAATGTCTCCCATCCACTACATAATGTACTGGTTGGGCACAGGAGTACATTCAGCCAGAGACTCATTCCACCGAGATGCAACACAGTGTGTCATAGGAAGTCATTCCTGCCTGTGGCCATCAAACTTTACAACTCCTCCCTTGGAGGGTCAGACACCCTGAGCCAATAGGCTGGTCCTGGACTTATTTCCGGGCATAATTTACATATTACTTTTTAACTGTTTATGGTTTTATTACTATTTATTATTTATGGTGCAACTGCAACGCAAACCAATTTTCCCCGGGATCAATAAAGTATGACTATGACTATGACTAAAAAAAGATGAGAAGTCAGCGCAAGAAGGTGGGGCGGGGAGAGGGAGGGAGAATTGTGAGGTGGTCGGTGGCAGGTGAAACAGGGAGAGGGGGACGGGGTGAAGTACAGAGCTGGGAGTTTGACTGGTGAAAGAGAGACAGGGCTGGAGAGGAAGGGGGAATCTGATAGGAGAGGGTAGAAGGAAGGGGAGAGGGAGGAGCACCAGAGGGAGGTGATGAGCAAGGAAGGAGGAAAGGTGAGACAGGGAAACGGGAATGCAGGGAATGGTGGGAGGCAATTACCAGAAGGTGGAGAAACCGATGTTCATGCCATTAGGTTGGAGGCTGCCCAGACGGAATATAAGGTGTTGTTCCTCCAACCTGAGTGTGGCCTCATTGCAGTAGTAGAAGAGGCCATTGGCTGAAATGTCGGAATGGGAATGGGAAGTAGAATTGAAGTGAGAGGCCATCGGGAGATCACACTCTTTCTGGAGGACCACCATCAGCCAAGTCATGCCTTGTTCTCATTGCTACAGTCAGGGAAGGAGATACAGAAGCCTGAAGGCTCACACTCAGTGATTCAGGAACAGCTCCTTCCCCTCTGACATTTGATTTCTGAACGGACAATGAACTCATGAACACTACCTCACTACTTCTATAATTTCTATTTTTGCACTAATTATTTAATTTAACTATTTAATACACATACTTACTGTAATTCACTTTTTTTCCTATCATTATGTATTGCATTCTACTGCTGCTGCAAAGATAACAAATTTCACGACATATGTCAGTGATATTAAACCTGATTCAGATTCCTGACCTGAAGAGGCAGCTAACAGTCAATTCCGTTGGGGCGGCGCATTAGCAAAGCGGTTAGTGCTTTGATTTTCAGTGTCGGTGATCACCGACCCAGGTTCGATTCTGGCTGCTGCTCATAAGGAATTGGTATGTGCTCTTCGTGACTGTGTGAGCTTCCTCTGGGTGCTTCCATTTGCTCCCGCGTCCCAAAGATTCGGGTTAGTGAGTTGTGGGCATCACTTGTGGGCTGCCCCCAACACAATGCTTGCTGATTTGATTTGACGCAAATGATGCATTTCACTTGTTTCTTTCAATGTACACGTGACAAACGAACCCAATCTTTACAGTGCGTCACACTTAGACCAGCCTGGGAAAAGATGGCAGATTGTTCCCCAAAGTTCATGAATACTCTGGACCAATTCGCTGGATTTGTGACTACCATTAACGAACTTTGACCTATTTTCTGGAATATGAAATTTTCTACCATAAGAAGTGTTGTTTGTGACACATTTGTTTGGCTACTTATTTCTGAGGCAGAAGTCTGCCGGTTCAAATCCCACTCACACTTTTACATCCTCAAATAGTCCAAAGGCTTCAGAGCCCAAATAGCAGCTTTGAAACAACTCCAATGGATCTTTGACAGAGCAAATGGGGCCTCAGCGTGACCCCAAATAGACAGCAGATAGCACTTCCCACTTTGTCACACTGCAGCAGCCCCTTGGTAATATATGGGGAATACTGAGCTGTAATCTCTCTCTCTCTCTCTCTCTCTCTCTCTCACACACACACTCTCTCTCACTCACTCTCTCACTCACTCTCACAGACACACACTCTCACTCATACTCTCTCACACACATATATAATTCTCTTACATACACACACACACACCCACACACACTCTCTCTCTCACATACACACTCTCCCACTCACACACACTCTCTCTCTCACACTCTCTCTCTCACACTCTCTCTCACACACACTCTCCCTCACTCTCTCACACACACTGTCTCTCTCACACACTCTCTCACTCACACACATAATTCTCTTACACACACACACTCTCTCTCTCACACACACACACACACTCTCTCTCTCTCACACACACACACACACTCTCTCTCTCTCTCACACACACACACACTCTCTCTCTCACACACACACACACACACACTCTCTCTCTCTCTCACACACACACACACACACACACACACACACTCTCTCACACACAGATTCTCTCTGTCTCTCTCTCTCTCTGAGACTCTCTGCCTCTTTTTCTGTCTCTCCCCGGTGATCTACAGTCCGAATCTCTGATCTCCAATAAAATGTCTTGTGGCTGTTTAGTTTTATGGGAGGAGGTGACCTCGCAAATAGATCTCCCTCCAAGAAACGATAAGAGTGTACGAGGCTTTTTATTGGAATAGTTAGACCATTTATAGCCTTCAGCATCTAACAACGGTGTTGGGAGATCTGTGAAACTCTACATAAACCTCTAGCTGTTTTTAATAAGATATGTATAATGGAAAAATGTTGTTTGGCCATTGATTCTCTCATCACCTACTGCCTCCAGCCTCCAGCTTCCCTCTCTTCCTGTTTACTTGTGTGACTATTCCATCAATCGCAGTATTTATGGACAGCTATGTGTAATCTAAACACAAGAGATTCTGCAGATGCTGGAAATTCAGAGCAGCACACACACAAAATGCTGGAGGAACTCAGTAGGTCAGGCAGTGTCTATGGAAGAAATGTTTTGTCAGGACTTCATCCTGATGAAGGGTCTTGGCCCAAAATGTTGACTCTTTATTCCTTTCCACAAATGCTGCCTGACTTGCTGAGTTCCTCTGGCATTTTGTGTGTGTAAGCTAATTATTTTGAGGTGGAAAAGTGCCTTAGTCTATTCAGGCATTTAGACTGACACGTGAATGGGCAGGGAATGGAGGGATATAGGCCATGTGCGGGCAGACGGGATAAGTGTAGGTTGGCATCATGGCCAGCACAGACATTCTGGGCTGAAGGGCCTGTAACTAATTTCTAAACATGGATTGTAATAGGTGGAGGAAATAGAAACTCAAAGAACATCTCCCAATAAAAGCAAAATGCAGTAGATTCTGGTTAATTGCAACACTTTGGGACCAGTACTTTTTGGCCCAATTAAGTGCCTGCTTCAATTAGCCAAAGTGTTATGGAAATAGTTACAAAGTTATAAAAAAAAGGACAAACTACGTAAAAAACGATGTATTTAAATGAAATACAGACAAATTAGAACACTATCAATACTACTACAGTACTAATCAACCGTGCATTAGTCCCTAATAGTTATTGTCAGAGGAATTCATCCGTGCTGCATTCTTTTGATTGTAAATGAACAAAATCAGCGCAGACACCTAGTGCAGATAATGGACTGCCTTCATACAATGCTGTCGATGATTACATCCTCCAAATCTTTATTTACATTGCATTCAAGATGATTGTTGATACCTTCAAATTCTTCATAGTTCCTAACCTGTTGAAGTAGGGAAATTGTTTCATTTTCACTCCCGGCCATTTCTGGCATCTCCAATTCTCAATGCTTGAAACCACAGTGAGCAAAACGGTTCCGAATTGTCCTACTGCTTATTTCTCACCAACTAACAGTGACAAAACATTGTTGCCTTTTGAACACAGACACACACAATTGACGTTATTTATAAACTGTTTGCTTGAAGCACAGTGTAGCGTCTAACAGCCACGCAAGTGCACGCGATTGACACTAGTGACCTGCCCTAATTAAGCAGCATAGTGTCCCAAATAAGCAAAGGGAATTCTGGCTATTTTCTCAATTTAGTTTCTGTTCTTTAAGAGTTGTCCCAAATAAACAGCTGCTCCAATTAGCTGATGGCCCAATTAAGTGGAATCCACTGTATTGTTTCAAGAAAGTGATTGGGGGATGGTTAAAAATAAGTCATGCGCATTAAATCAATTACTTTCAGCAGGTAGTAAACCAGTCTGACTTACAGAGAATTGAGCAACCTTTGACTCCGGATGGCTACATCATTGTCAATACAGGCAGCTTTTACTGATAACTTGTCTGAGTTCCTTGAGTTCTCTGACATCAAACACCTCTAGAACATTCTCCCACACTCTCTTTTTCATACTTTGACAGTGCTGGAACTAAAGTTTGTTGCAGTCCTTCCAACTGTCTAACTCTTCCCCTGTTCCTCAAAACTTCATCCTCTTCCCTTCTTCCAAACTTTCACCCAGACACCCAGTGTTGTTTATCCCATCTACTCTCCCACTTGTGCAGATGTACCTTTGAAAGTGCCCTGACTGGTTGCATCACAGTCTGGTATGCCCATTCAAAGCCGGAGATTGTGGAGGATTCTGCCCTATACATTCCAGGCACATTCCTCCCCAACATCGGCAGTATTTACAGGAGACTCTGTTTCAAGAAGGCAACATCCATCGTCAAAGATCCCCACCATCTGGACCATGCCATTTTTTCACAGCTACCATCGTACAGGAGGTACAGAAGCCTGAAGTCTCACACCATCAGGTTCAAGAACAGCTACTTTCCTTCAACCATTCGATTCTTGAACCAACTGGAAAAGCCTTAATAGATGCAGCATTGGAAAACTGTGACGACTTTGCTGCAATATTGACCATAAGATATAGGAGAATTGGGCCGGCTGGTGGCGCAACGACATCGGCGCCGGACCCAGGAGCGGAGGTTCCCGAGTTCGAAACTAGTTGGGTCCGCTCCCGAGTACGCTCTCCATCCTTGCCGGGTTGAGTGTCGAGATCGCAACTCGACCTCGTAAAATAAAGGGAAAATACTGTGAAAATGTCTGTGTGAGGAATGGCGAGCCACACAGTCTCTCTTGTTCCACACCTTGTAAAAAGCCATGAAAAATCCATTGTCACGGACGCACGCACGCACACAGGCACACACCAAAAAAAAGATATAGAAGCAAAATTAGGCCATTTGGCCCATCGTGTCTGCTTTGCCATTTCATCTTGTCTGATCCAATTTCCTTCTCAGCCCCAATCTCCTGCCTTCTACCCGTATCCCTTCATGCCCTGACTAATCAAGAATCTATCACCCTCTGCCTTAAATATACCCAATGACATGGCCTCCACAGCTGCCTGTGTCAATGCATTCCACAGATTCACTGCTCTCTCATTAAAGAAATTGCTCATCTCTTTTCTAAAAGGATACCCCTCTATCCTGAGGCTGTGTTCTCCGGTCTTAAACTCCCCCATCATAGGATGTGCCCTCTCCACATGCACACTTTCGAGGCTTTTCAACATTCGATAGGTTTCAATGAGATCCCCTCACCCTCGTTCTTCTCAGCAGAGGCCCAGAGCCATCAGATGCTCCTCATATGACAAGCCTTTCAATCCTGTAATAATTTTCGTGAATCTCCTTTGAACCCTCTCCAATGTCAACACAATTTTGCTCTAATTGTGTACTTTCTCATAAAAATTGACCATAATTTATGTATAATTGATGTTATTCTTTGTGAATGCTGCAAAGAGTTTTTCATTGGCTCTATATACACATAGACTTGTGCAGATGACAATAAACTTGACTTTAACTTTGGTGCTGTCCCAGCCCGCACTTCTTCTCCTGACATGAGAAGGATGTAAAAGTGTTTCAAAGTAACAGGTTGAGGAGCGAAACACAGTCCACTACAGAGCCAGTACTGCTATGTGTGACTGAGGAACTGGTGCAGGGAACAGGGTTTCAGATTTCTGGATCAATGCGATCTCTTCTGGGGAAGGTATGACCTGTACAAAAATGACCGGCTACAACTGAACCCGAGGGGGTCCAATATCCTTGCGGGCAGGTTTGCTAGAATGGTTGGGGAGGGTTTAAACTAATTTGGCAGGGGATGGGTACTGGAGTGATAGGGTGCAGGATGGGACAGTTGGTATACAAGTCAATGCAGTGTGTAGTGAGACTGTGAGGAAGGACAGGCAGATGATCGGGCAAAATTGCCGACAGTGGGATGAGTTGAAGTGTAATGGAAAAAAAATCAAAAAGAGTGATGAATACAGGACTGAAGGTGTTATATTTGAATGCACGCAGTATACGGAATAAGGTAGATGATCTTGTAGCGCATTTAGAGATTGGCAGGTATGAAATTGTGGGCATCTCCAAGTTGTGGCTGGAAGAAGATCATAATTTGGAGCTTAATGTCCAAGGATACACATTGTATTGAAAGGACATATAGGTAGGCAAAGAGGGTGGGGTAGTTCTATTGGTCAAAAAAAAAGAAATTATATCTTTAGAAAGAGGTGACATAGGATCAGAAAATGCACAATCCTTGTAGAGTTAAGAAACTGTAAGGGTAAAAAGACTCTGATGGGAGTGATATACAGGCCTCCAACATCAGCCAGGATGTGGGCAACAAATTAAAATGGAAAATAGAAAAGGCATGTGAAAAGGGCAAAGTTCTAATAATCATGGGGGATTTCAATATGCAGGTAGATTGGGAAAATTAGGTTGGCGCTGGATCCCAAGAGAAAGAATTTGGATGGCTTTTTAGAACAGCTTGTGGTTGAGTCCACTAGGGGAAACATGATTCTGGATTTGGTGTTGTGTAATGAACCAGGTCTGATTAGGGAGTTTAAGGTAAAGTAACCCTGAGGAGACAGTGATCATCAAATGATAGAATTTGCCCTGCATTTTGAGAGGAAGAAGGTAAAGTCAGGTGTATCGATATTTTGGTGGAGTAAAGGGAATTACAGAGGTGCTTGGGAAGCTGAAAAGGTACTGTATATAAGTCACCTGGATCAGATGGACTACACACCAGAGTTCTGAAGGAGGTGGCTGAAGAGATTGTGGAGACATTTCTTGATCTTTCAAGAATCCCAAGATTCTGGAATGCTTCCAGAGAACTGGAAAATCGCAAATGTCACTCCACTCTTCAAAAAGGTAGGGAGGCAGAAGAAAGAAAACTATAGGCCTGTTAGCCTGACTTCAGTGGTTGGGAAGATGTTGGAGTCCGTTATTAAAGATGAGTTTTGGGAGCACTTGGATGCAGATGATAAAGTAGGCCAAAGTCAGCATGGTTTCTTTAAGGTTTCCTTGCCTGATAAATCTGCTGGAATTCTTTGGGGAAGTAAAAGGTAAACAGACAAAGGAGAATCGGTGGATGTTATGTACTTGGACTTTCAGAAGTCCTTTGACTAGGTGCTTCACGTAAGGATGTTTAACTAGATAAGCACCCATGGTAAGATACAGGAGAGATTTGAATATGGATAGAAGATTGGCTGATTGGCAGAAGGCCAATCTGTTTGGCTGCCGGTGACTAGTGGTGCTCTGCAGGGGGTCAGTATTGGGACACACTTCTTTTCACGTTATGTACCAGTGACTTGGATGATGGAAGTGATGGCTTTGTGGCCAAGTTTGCAGATGATACAAAGATAGGCAGAGGGACATGTAGTGTTGAGGAAGCAGGGAGTCTGCAGAAGGACTTGGATAGATTGGGAAAATGGGAAAGAAGTGGCAGATGGAATACTATATCAGGAAGTGTGTGGTCATGCACTTTGGTAGAAGGAATAAAGGTGTAGCCTATTTTCTAAGTGAGGAGAAAATTCAAATTCAGAGGTGGATTCCCTAAAGGTGAACTGGCGGGTTGAGTTAGGAAGGCAAATGCAATGTTAGCATTCTTTTCAGGAGGATTAGAATACAAGAGCAAGGATGTGATGCTGAGGCTTTATAAAGCACTGTTCAGGCAGCACTTACAGTATCGTGAGCAGTTTTGGGCCCCTGACCTAAGAAAAATGTGCTAGCATTGGAGAGAGTCCAGAGGATGTTCATGAGAATGATTCTGGAAATGAAAGGGTTAATGTATGAGGAGCGTTTGATGGTTCTGGGTCTGTACTCGATGGAGTTTAGAAGAATAAGGGGGCGGGGGGATCTCATTGCAACCTATTGAATATTGAGAGGCCGAGATGGGGTGGATGTGGAGAGGATGTTTACTATAGTAGACGAGTCCAGGACTAGAGGACATAGTGTCAGAATAGCCACGTTTTATTTACATTAGATTAGATGAGATTCAACTTTATTGTCATTGTGCCGAGTACAGAAACAAATCCAATGAAATGCAATTAGCATCTGATCAGAAGTGCAAAAGAATAGTGTTATTTACAAAATAACTGCTAATAAAAAGGTGCTACAGCACACAAATATAAAAGTACTGAGACAGTACAATATGGGTGCTTGGCGCTGTGATGTGAGGTTCAGCAGGGTCACAGCCTCAGGGAAGAAGCTCTTCCTGTGCCTGCTGGTGCGGGAGCGGAGGCTCCTGTAGCGCCTACCGGATGGGAGGAGAGTAAAAAGTCCATGGTTAGGGTGAGATGCATCCTTGATAATGCTTTTCGCCCTGCCCAGGCAGCGTTTGTGGTAGATGTTCTCAATAGTGGGCAATTGGGTGCCGATAATCCCCTGGGCAGTCTTCACCACCCGCTGGAGTGCTTTGCGGTCCGATACGGGACAATTACCATACCACGCTGAGATGTAGTTAGAACGGGGATGAGAAGGAATTTCTTCAGCCAGAGGCTGCTGAGTGAATCTGTGGAGTTTATTGCCACAAGAGGCTGTGGAGGCCAAGTCACTGCATATAATTAAAGCAGAGTTTGATAGGTTCATGATTAGTCAGGGCACCAAAGGTTACGGGAGAAGGCAGGAGAATGGGGTTGAGAGGGATAATAAATCAGCCATGATGGAATGGTACAGCAGGTTCAGTGGGCTGAATGGCCTTCTATGTCCTGGTCTTATGAGGGAGGAGGTACAGGATCCTGAAGCCACACACTCAATGTTTTAGAAACAGTCTCTTCCGCCATTGGATTTTAAATGGACAGCGGCCCCATGAACCCTACCTCCCAATTTCTTTGCTCCCTTTTCTGGGCTGCTTTGGGGCGGCACGGAAGTATAATGGTTAGCGCAACGCCTTACAGTGCAGGCGATTCCCGCCACCACTGCCGGCAAGGAGATTGCACACTCTCCCCGCGGAACGTGTCGGCTTCCTCCCACAGTACAAAGACGTACCGGTTGGGAGGTTAATCGGTCATTGTAAATTGTCCCGTGACTAGGGCTAGGGTTGAATCGGGGTTGCCGGGCGGCACGGCTTGAAGGGGCGGAAGGGCCTATTCCGTGCTGTAGTGCAATAAATCGAACAATTAGTGCAAAAATATGTATGTATATAGATGTTTATATGTATAAATTATAATAAAACCATGAATATTTCACAGTATATTTTACGTATTGCAGTGCACTGCTGCTGCGAACATCAAATTTCATGACATGTGTTAGTGACAACAAACCTGGCTGTGTCTGACTGACTGTGGAATGGGAGGTTTGGGTTGGAACATGAAAGACTGCAGTGGATATGGTGGGGGTGGGGGTAGGCAGCAGCAGACCGCCCTCCTCCCAGCTCAGCGACATTTCCTGTGGCAGTAAGTCTTGAGCAGCAGCTTTGAACGCCCGGCTGGGCCTCACAGCATGCTCACCGCATACTGGTCAGCTGTGGTTGCAGTGCTGGCGGTGAAACAGTTAATGAGCCGGGACCCGCAGGAGCGCTGTTGCCATGGCAGGCCAACTTCCTTCAGAGTGGCGCCTCCTCTTCGCAGCAAAAGGGGTTTAATACTTCTGTAATCTCCAGCCAGAGATGGGGCCAGGGCAGAGAATATCCCTGGCGGCCTGTTCCAGCCAGAATCCCTCACACAGGTCCCAGGCTACACAAGGCACAAAAACAGCCACTCCCCCCACCCCCCCCACCTCCCGTCCCATTGTCTCACCGATCCTCACACCAGAATGCAAGGAAGTCCCTTTAGAACAGAGATGAGGAGGAATTTCTTTAGCCAGAGGGTGGTGAATCTGTGGAAATCTTTGCCACAGACGGCTGTGGAGGCCAAGTCATTGGGTATACTTAAAGCAGAGGTTGGTAGGTTCTTGATTAGTCAGGGCGTGAAAGATTACGGGGAGAAGCCAGGAGAATGGGGTTGAGATGGATAGTAAATCAGCCATAATGGAATGATAGAACAGACTCAATGGGCTGAATAGCCTAATTCTGCCCCTTTATCTTATGGTCTTAATACCTGAAAGGCAGGCAAAATGGGATTAAGTTAGAGTCAGTCTAAATGGGTGGTTGATGGTCAGGGTCAGAATCATAATGCATAAAACAGTTTAAAATGGCGATGGTGAGTCTCGGAGACTTCTGGCCAGCGGCCGAAGAAACAAGGAAAACAACTAAATAGTTTATTAAAGTCTCTTTTTCTGGCAAATGATCATCGCAAGCAATAGTCTGTAACTGAACCTGGGGACAATTCAATGCTGCAGAGCCGAGGCGAGGTGAGGCAGTGGGCCCGTCACCGATGAACCGGAAGCTCGGATACCATTTAGCTGAACCGAGGCGGCAGCACCCAGGCCTCAGAGCGTATCGGAGCGACTGATTCCGATGTTTGTACGAGGATTTAGGCATGGGCCCGATTGAAAAGGTCAGGGTGTCGGGGTGGGGGTGGGGGGTCACACCAGTTCAGCTCACTGCTCCGCTCTGCGCTGATCTGAGGGTCTGGAGACGGACTCTTTGTGGACTTCAGTTCAGAACGCTATTTTCTTGCGTTTATTGTTTGCGTGATTTGTTTTTATTTCTCTGCACATCGGGTGTTTGACGATATATTTTTATGAGATCTTTTGGGCTTCTTTGTTTTGTGGCTGGCTGTTAGGAGACGAATCTCAGGGTTGTAAACTGTATACATACTTCGCTAATAAATGAACTTTGAACATGAACATTACAGCATAATACAGGCCCTTCGGCCCATGATGTTGTGCTGACCTTTTAACCCACTCTGACATCAACCTAACCCTTCCCTCACACATAACCCTCCATTTTCCTATCATCTATGTGCCTATCGAGCCAGGACCCGCAGCAGCGCTGTTGCCATGGCACGCCAACTTCCTTCAGAGTGGCGCCTCCTCTTTGCAGCAAAAGGGGTTTAATACTTCTGTAATCTCCAGCCAGAGAGGGGGCCAGGGCAGAAAATATCCCTGGTGGCCTGTCCCAGCCAGAATCCCTCACAGAGGTCCAAGGCTACACAAGGCACGAGAACCCACTCCCACCCCACCTCCCGTCCCATCGTCTCTCCAATCCTCACACAAGAATGCAAGGAAGTCCCTTTAGAACAGAGTTTTTTTAAATGTCCCTAATGTGATTGTCTCTACCACCACCCCTGGCTGTACATTCCATGTACCTGCCTCTGTGATAAAAAACCTAACTCTGACAGCCCCCCTATACTTCCCTCCAATCATCTTAGAATTATTAGCCATTGGGAAAAAGTCTCTCGCTCTCCGCTTTTTATTATCTAGTACACCTCTGTCAAGTCACCACTCATCGTCTATCACTCCACAGCATGAACAGCCCTAGCTCGCTCAATCTATCCTCATAAGACACGCTCTCTAAACCAGGCAGCACCCTGGTAAATCTCCTTGGCATCCTCTCTAAACCAGGCAGCACCCTGGTAAATCTCCTCGGCACCCTCTCTAAACCAGGCAGCACCCTGGTAAATCTCCTCGGCACCCTCTCTAAACCAGGCAGCACCCTGGTAAATCTCACGGCACCCTCTCTAAATTGGGCAGCACCCTGGTAAATCTCCTCTGCACCCTCTCTAAACCCGGCAGCATCCTGATAAATCTCCCTGACACCCTCTCTAAACCAGGCAGCACCTTGGTAAATCTCCTCAGCACCCTCTCTAAACCAGGCAGCACCCTGGTAAATCTCCTTGGCACCCTCTCTAATCCAGGCAGCATCCTGGTAAATCTCCTTGGCACCCTCTCTAAACCAGGCAGCACCCTGGTAAATCTCCTCAGCACCCTCTCTAAACCAGGCAGCACCCTGGTAATTCTCCTTGGCACCCTCTCTAAACCAGGCAGCACCTTGGTAGATCTCCTTGGCACCCTCTCTAAACCGGGCAGCACCTTGGTAAATCTCCTTGGCACCCTCTGTAAACTGGGCAGCACCCTGGGAATCTCCTTGGCACTCCCTCTGAAGCTTGCACGACCTTCCTATATTGAGGGGATGGGAACTCAGGTTACCTGTCCCAGCTCATTCAGATTTTACCATCATGAGATCTTCAATTTCCCAGCCAACAGACAGAACTATTCACTACAACACACACAGAACGTTGGAGGAACTCAGCAGGCCAGGCATCATCCATAGAAAAGAATAAACAGTTGATGTTTCAGGCCGAGGACCTTCACCAGGACAGGAAAGGAGGGAGAAAGAAACCAGAATAAGAAGGTGGGTGGAAGGGAAGGAAGACTAGATAGAAAGTGGGGGGTGGGAAAGGTAAAAGGCTGGAGAAGGAGGAATCTGATAGGAGATGAGAGTGGACCATGGAAGAAAGGGAAGGAGGAGGGGCACCATGGGGGTGGTGATACGCAGATGAGAAGAGGAGGGAAGAGCCAAGCGACACCAGGGGAAGGTGATAGGCATGTGAGGAGAAGAGGGAAGAGCCAAGCGACACCAGGGGAAGGTGAGAGGCATGTGAGGAGAAGAGGTAAGAGTTGGGGGGGGGGATAGAAGAAGAGGGAAGGGGGAAGGGAAAATGTTTCTGGAAGGAGAAGTCAATGTTCATGCCATCAGGTTGGAGGCTGCCTAGCTGGAATCTGAGGTGTTGCTCTTCCACCCTGAGAGTGAGAATCCCAACACATTTCACCGTTTATTACAACAGCAGAGCCACCATCTGTACCTGTCACATTTCTCCAGCTTCGGATTCACGTATACATTGAAGCATACAGAGAAAGGCACTGTCTGTGTCTACAACCCACACAATCTGGGGGCAGCCCGCAAGTGTCTCCACACGTTCCGGCACCTACGTAGCATACCCACAATGCTCAGCAGGACAACATCAAGACAAGACCCTTTCCCTCCCTCCACACACATACTCAGTCCTCCAACTACAGGACGTGCCACCGCCAGCCTTCCAGTCTCCAGCACAGGCTCGATGGGCCGAAGAGCCTCAAACGCGAGAACACCTGCAGATGTTGGAAATCCAGAGCAACACACGCAAAATGCTGGAGGAGCTCAGCGGGTCAGGCGGCGTCGATGGAGATGAGGAAATAGTCCTGATGAAGGGTCTCGGCCCGAAATGTCGACTGCTTACTGTCACTTTACTCCTTCCCTGGCCGGCTGAGTTCCTCCAGCATTTGTGTGTGTTGCCTGGGACGAAGAGCCTGTTGCTCTGCTGTATCTCTCTGTAATGCATTTGTGAAAGTGCGGGGAGGAAGGTGAGGGATAGGGAGGAGGGTTAGGGATGGGGAGGAGGGTGAGGAATGGGGAGGAGGGTGACAGAAGAAGGTGAGAGAGCAGGGGAATGTGACAGGGAGGGAGACGGAGAGAGAAAAGGAGATGCAGTAAGGGATAGCAAAGAAAAAACAACTAGAGATAAACAGAGTGAGAAGAAAGAGAGACGGTGGAATGAAGGATGATTCCTTCACGTATGTTTAACCTTTCTCCTGCTGGGCCCGCAGCTGGGAATAATTGCTGCACTTTGAACCTTCCTTGATTGACTGATTAACTACGTAGGGGCTGCCGTGGGGTCATCGACACAGGACAGTCAGAGCGGCAGTCCGGAGTAGATCAGGTTTCTGAGGTACTTGGGCTCTTGGTGACTGCTGGGGTTTAGAGAACTGAGAGGGGATTCACTAAAAAAATAGAACTTTCAGAGCTGTCTTTTTCTTCTCTTCAGAATAAGAATCTGCTTTATGATTGCTGACATACATCGTGAAATATGTTGTTTTGTGGCAGCAGTACAGTCCAATACATAAAAATTCCTATAAATTACAATAAGAATATATAAAAGATAAATAAACAGTGTAAAAGAAGAGTAAAATAGTCAGGTAGTGTTTATAGACCATTCCTGCAAGAGGAGCACAACCTTGTAGTGGGGTTTGGAGCTTGTGTACTACGATGACCCGGAGAGCTATGTTGGCTGGAGTCAGGGCTTTGTGCTTTGGCTCTTGGTGGGGTCACCCATGCCAAACAGGTCAAAGGGTAGAGACCAGACTAAGAGTGGTCCACTGGTCAAGAAGTGGGTGACTTTCATTGCTGCCCTAAATGCCAGTGGTGTAATGGGCAGTAAGTTCATGCACCATCAATAATCTGATGGCGGAAGGGAAGAGACTGTAGAGTGGTGGGTGGCTGGAAAAAGACTGCCTGGGGTAGTGTTGATGGGAGTAGACGTGATACTGGCATTTAGATAGGGACGTGGCATTCAGGGAATGAAGGGATATGGTTCATGTGCCGGCAGTTAGGAGTAGTTTGGGTTGGCATTATGGTCAGCACTTTAGGCCCGCAGACACATGCAGGCTCCCCTCAGTCTCCACCCGGCTAACAGGAATCTCCTGCCACTTGCTTCCAACTCATCACTTGCAACCTATTTAAACCCAGCTCTCATCCACAGTCCCTCGTACACTCATCGAACCAACCAGCCTCAACCCATTGCTCCTGGCCTTCAGCTTGCCGTGCTAAGAATCCACTCTCTCTAGTTTTTGTGGCCTCTTGTGGCTTGTTATTTTACAGTTTTTTCAGTAAAGTTATTGCTCACTGCTAAATTGTCTCCCTACTCTCCCTTGGGGTCAAGCCTTGTCTACATTTCCTGACAGGCAGAGGCAATGCGGGCCGAGGGCCTGTTCCTGTGCGGTACTGTTCTGCGTTGTATCAGAAGCGTTGAGTGCATCTTCAAGCTCCTGTACCCTGTTGGCAGTGATGAGAAGAGGGCATGTCCTGCATGGTGTGGGTCCCCAGTGATGGATACCACTTCCTTGCAGCATCGGCTTTTGGAGATGTCCTCGATAGTGAGGAGGGATGTGCCTGCGATGGAGCTTCCTGAGTCTACAGCCCTCTGGAGTTTTTTCCCCCAGTCCTGTGCATTGCTGCCTTTGAGTGCACAGGGCTGTATGGAACCAGCTTCCTGGGATTGTGAGCTCTTCCACAACTTCAACCTAGTTTTACAAAGGACTAAGAAAATAGGAGCAAGCAGGAGGCTACTCAGCCCATCAAACCTGTCCTGTCACCTGCCCCAGGCCTCAGCTTACTTTCTGTGTTAGTTCCCCATCTATTTCTCACCTACTTCCTCTATAAATGTGTGATGCGTGGCCAAGTGGTTAGGGCGTTGGGCTCAGGATCTGAAGGTCGTGGGTTCGAGTCTCAGCCAAGGCAGCATGTTGTGTCCTTGAGCAAGGCACTTAACCACACACTGCTCCAGTCCACCCAGCTGATAATGGGTACCGGCAAATGCTGGGGGTTAACCTCGCGATAGACTGGCGTCCTATCTGGGGGGGGGGGTTCTCATACTCTCAGTCACTTCACACCACAGAAACCAGCATAAGCACCGGCTTGATGGGCTAC